>NC_135577.1:134161666-134815000 GCF_965152235.1 Eretmochelys imbricata
TCTTCTAGCAGCAGTTTAGGTCCCTAGACTCCCCCAGAGGGAGGTGGGATTGGTCTCAGACCTCACAACTTTCAGTAAAGTGATTTAAATGCATTTTGTTAGCTTGGCTTTCCCCAGCCACAAAAAGAGGAGGAGGGACAGAGTGGGAGGCACTCATTCAGAAAAGCAAACCCAGCTGCATGAAGGGGAGCAGGGTGGAAACTAGCCAGGACTCTGAATGACCAGGAAGCATCATCACTATCAGCATTCCAGATGTGTCCCCACCAGACACACTGTTGTGAGATCACTTCCCTGCAAGATTCTTAGACAACAATAAGTGTCTGCCCCTGCCAGCAGGGAGAGGCCAAAAACAGTGTGTTTCCTATATATTGTGTGAGGTGCTCAAGGTATCCCTGTAAGGAGTGCAGTGTGAAAGCATGGCTAGACAGACAGAGCTTTAAAAGGGAGGAAATAAGGCATATATTTTCAATAGTGAGGGAAATTAACCATTGAACAATTTACCCAGAGTCATGCTGGAGTCTCCATCACTGGCACTTTCTAAATCACAACTGGATGTTTTTTCCAACAGGTTTGCTCTAGGAATTACTGTGAGGCAGATCTCTAGCCTGTGTCATATGGGAGGTCAGCCTAGATGGTTGCAACTGTCCCTTCTGGGCTTGGAATTTATGAATCTCTCCATGGAGAATGCTAGGCCTGAGCTATGGAATAGCCCTGATGTCTGTATGAAACCCTGTGGAGTGGAGGCCTCATGGGAGGTTTATTTACACATTTTAAATATAGTTATCACATTGTGGGGTGCAGTCCAGAGCAGAGAGGAGCTGTGCATTCGGTCATAGTGGTACTCTGAGAAATTTAAGATAATGGAGTTCTCTTGTGAGAACATTTAAATGATGGCAAACACTGTTTTGCACCCGATGAAACACACCTGACAGGCTGAAAGCCAACACAAATCATTATTTTTTTCAGGCAGTGAAAGTCCGTATCGGTGTGTTTTGTTTTGTTTGTTCTCTTACATCTATGAGAAAGCCAAGGGCATGGTAACGCTCTGATGGGAGACAGGAGAGCTGTGAGCCTCTCTCATCAAAATAAACAACAAATCAGATGTTAAATAGTACTGTACTGAAAAACTTCAATTCTCCAAGAGTTGAATATTTTGTTATATGCAACAATCTTTAATACTTTGTCCAATATTTAAAGCCAAATGTCTGTTTCTGGCTAAACAATCTAGGAAGTTATTATTGCAGAAATGAACTAGGAATCCAATATCTGAGCTTTTCCCCTTGTGTGAGGTGGCGGCAGTCGGCTGAGAACTCTTAATGCTAATTCCTGGGTTCGAACTTTCTACCTGGCAGCAAAGTTTTCTCAGCAGAGGGATTTTCACAGATTACTACTCTGAATGTAGTGAGTAGGGTTACCATACATCCATATTTTCCTGGACATGTCCGGCTTTTTCATTCTTAAATCACCATCTGGGAGGAATTTTTAAATATCTAAAAACGTCCGGGATTTTGACATTATTATTTTTCCCCAAAGAAGAGTTGATCATTCAAGAAAGACAGTGAATGTTGATCATTCGAGAAAGAAAGTGAATGTTGATCACTTGAGAGAGTGCCCGCTTTTTCACCCTAGTTCCCAGCGCTTGCGCCGCAAAACAGCTGTTTCGCAAAGCTGGGAGGAAGGAGGGGGAATGCAGTGCGCTCAGGGGAGGAGGCGTGGCCGGGGTGGGGACTTTGGGGAAGGGGTGGGAATGGGGGCGGGGAAGGGGTGGAGTTGGGGCGGGGCTAGGGGGGCGCGAGCACCCACCAGCGCCGCGGAAAGTTGGCGCCGAGCCCTAGGGTTCCAAACAGGTCTGATCACTTTTCCATAGTGGCGATAGTGCAACGTCGACAATTTCAGTGTCTTTTCTGAGTTCGTACCATGCACAGTAGTGTTTCCTCAAGAGCTCTTTCTTTGATATTTAATTTTACTACCCCCAGACACAATACCAAAACGAAAGTGTAAATTCACTGCAGAACTAAAGACGAAATTCCCATGGTTTCGAAGTGGAGGAGAAGAATGGGAAGCTGAGTGCTTGGTCGGTAGACCCGGTACTTATATCTCTGTGAAAAATAAAGGCACTAATGATTTACACACTCAGGAGGAGTCCGACAAGCAGAGAGAGGCAGTTCCGGGAGAGCTCGTCAACAAACGGGACGGATTAGTTTGTAAAACCAGGCAGCGAATCAGAGGACGCTGTTGTTGCAGCAGAGGGTGCTTTTGCATTTCACACCATTAAGGACCATGATTGCTTTACGTCAATGGATTGCACATCTGTCTGGCTGAAGAAGACATTCCCTGATTGTGAAGTAGCATGGAAATTTTCAAGTGCTAGAACCAAGACAGAAGCCATTGTTATCTCTGTGCTTGCACCGCATCCTGCTGATGTTGTTCTGAAAACGTTTGAAGAAAATGACAGAGCTTACTGTGGAGTTGCTATAGATGGAGGCAATCTCGGTTCAGTGAAAATATTTCCAGTAATTATTCAGTATTTCGACTGGAAGAATGGCGGTTTGCAGTCAAAATTGATTGAGGTCCAGAACACACCTAATGAGACTGCTGACACGATTGCTCATCACGTAAAAGAAACGCTTGAAAAAAATGGTTTGTTCGAGAAGTGTATTACATTTACAGGTGACAACTGCAGTACAATGTTTGGAGGACTCCGGCCTGATGAAGATGGAAAGAAAGTGTTTGCAAACTTAAAGAAGTTGTTGCAGAAGAGAACATTAATTGGTGTGGGTTGCCCAGAACACATTTTGAATAACTTTGTTCACCATGCAGCAGAAAGAATGAACACTGACATTGAGAACATTATTTTTAAAATTTACCAGTACTTTCATATCTACACTGTCCAAACTGAGCAGCTGAAGGAGTACTGTGCGTTTGTTGATGCTGAATACAGAAAGCTGCTTTCTCATAGCAAGACACGATGGCTGTCATTATTTCCAGGCATTACAAGGTTGATACACATGTTTCCGGCCTTGAAGTCATTCTTTCTGTCACAGGACAAACCACCCACAGTGCTTAAGACATTTTTTGAGTATGAATTAAGTGAGATTTACCTCTGGCACAAAGAAAAGGAGTACTTGTGGCACCTTAGAGACTAACCAATTTATTTGAGCATGAGCTTTCGTGAGCTATTCCAAATTACATCCAAGAAATCGAAAGGGAAAGCAATTCTGTCGTGGAAGTGCTGAAAAGTTTGAACTCGGTTCACGTTATCCTTCTTGAATGCAAGACTCACAAACTTTATGTCCCGGGAAGTTAAGGGACTACTGGCACAAAAGTGCATGGAAGGAATTGATGAAGAGTGTGACGAATTCTGTGCTGAAGTAGATAAAATGTACAGCAGATGCTTAGAATATTTGGAGACTTCTCTTGTTTCAGGTGGATTACCCTGAGTGAGACACCGAACTGGAGTGATGTGGAACCTTGTATCAAGTACCTGATCGATAAGGGGTTGCAAATTGATGATGTGAAGTGTTTTGATCAGGTCAGCAACCTGAAGAAGTTTATGGAAAGTTGCAACAGTGATGAAGAGTTCAGTAATTATTTCCTAGCACACCAGAAGTGGACCAAATATTCTGAGAAATCCAAAATCATTGAGTGTCATTCAGAACACTATTAAAGATTGCACAGTTCTTCTTTGCTATTCCTTCTCACAATGCAAATGTGGAGCAGATTTTTTTCACTGATGCAAAGCCAGTGGACAAAGGAAAGAAACAACTTGAATGTTGAGTCGCTGAAAGGAATTCTACTTGTACAGTGCAACTTCAGACAAACTTCTTGTAAAGACTTTCATGCCTTCTTAAAGAGCAATCAACCACTGCTGAGAAAAATGTGATCTACAGAGAAGTATGTGTGGGCACATGAGGAGAAAGAAAACTGAAGAACTGGTGAAAGGAAAGGACTCACTACATATAAAGTAGTACAGTAAACTTTAAATAATTAAACTTCACTTTTGAGGCCATATCACTTTTTCTTATATATACTCAATATAGATGACGTAGCGCACAGCACATATAACAGTATAACAACACATTCATACAACACAAGTTGGTAGATACTGGTGCAAATCCACCCCACCCCCCAGTAGAGTGTCCTCCTTTTTGAATGTTCAAAATTCCTGATTGAATTAAAGCAGATCTTTTAGAAAAACATCCAGTCTTGATTATAAAATTGCCAATGATGGAGAATCCATCATGCCCCTTGGTTAAAATCGGCCATGGGCGACAAAGAGAGAGTTGCTTGTGTCTGCCTCCAGCAGGACTCCCTGGGTTGACTGTTCTTTGTTCCAGGTAAACACATGCAGTGGCAACATTTACATGCTTTGGTTTCACGCCCGTAACCTCCACTTACTTGACGAATGCTCCCGGATGAGGATTCTGGGGTCAGGACCTGGGAAGGTCTCCTATCCATTAGCTCTCAAGACACATGCTCATGGTTTTAGTTCTCCTTTGTATTTCTCAGGAGTGATAAGAGTGCCCATTTCACCCACCTAGAGACAATTACAATAGCAGAAGAGCAGGTTGGGCTTTCTGTAATGTCACCTAACACCTATTATTGTCATCTTTAATTTTAAAAGACCCAAATTTATTTATATTATATTTCATGTTCCTATTTTTCGAACATTTTTAAACAGCAGAGAACATGAAAACCTGGGACTTTCAAAGGTGCCTAAGGGCCTTTAGCCTAATAAGACATGGGTGTTTGGCTCCCTGTGACTAGATTTCAACCTGGATTTTGTCACCATTCACACAAATGTGTTGGTATCAAGACAGAGGTGTGTGCAACTAGCACAGTTTTCTCTGTGTGTGCTGGACATTTTAAAAACCATGTGGGAATATATTTGAATTTAATACCTGTCTTATTATGTCTCCAGGACTTTCCTAGAAGTATACTATTTCTATGTCATTAAAATTTTCATATGAAAATATTGTAAACAAGGTAGACATTGCTAGCACCTCCTGTGGGTGGAAATGTAGAAAGTAGAGCTGTCAATTAAGCTCAGTTAACTCACAGAATTAATTCAAAAAATCAATCACAATTAATTGCAGGTTTAATCATACTGATAAACAATAGAATACCAATTAAAATTTATTAAATATTTTCAATGTTTTTTCTATATTTTCATATATACCATATTCTGTATTGTAATTGACCTCAAAGTGTATATTATTTTTATTACAAATATTAGCACTATAAAATGATAAACAAAAGAAATAGTATTTTCAGTTCACCTCATACAAGTACTGTAATGTAATCCTTGTCATGAAACTGCAATTTACAAATGTAGATTTTTTTTTTGTTACATTAACTGCACTCAAAAACAAAACGATGTAAAACTTCAGTGCCTACAAGTTAACTCAGTCCTACTTCTTGTTCAGCCAATCGCTAAGACAAATAAGTTTGTTTACATTTACAGGAGATAATGCTGCCCTCTTCTTATTTACAGTGTCACCAGAAAGTTAGAACAGGCATTTGCATGGCACTTTTGTAGCTGGCCTTGCAAAGTATTTACATGCCAGGTACCTAAACATTCGTATGCCCCTTCATGCTTCAGCCACCATTCCAGAGGACATGCTTCCATGCTGATGACGCTCGTTAAAAAATAATATGTTAATTAAATTTGTGACTGAACTCTTTGGGGGAGAATTGTATGTCCCCTCCTCTGTTTTACTCATATTCTGCCATATAGTTCATGTTATAGGAGTCTCGGATGATGACCCAGCACACGTTCAGTTTAAGAACACTTTCACTGCAGATTTCACAAAACACAAAATAGGTACCAATGTGAGATTTCTAAAGATAGCTACAGCACTCAACCCAAGGTTTAAGGATCTGAAGTGCCTTCCAAAATCTGAGTGGGATGAGGTGTGGAGCATGCCTTCAGAAGTCTTAAAAGAGCAGCACTTTGATGCGGAAACTACAGCACCGGAACCACCAAAAAGAAAATCAACTTTCTGCAGGTGGCATCTGACTCAGATAATGAAACTGATCATGCGTTGGTCCACATTGCTTTGGATTGTTATCACGAAGAACCCATAATCAGCATGGAGGCATGTCCCCTGGAATAGTAATGGAAGCATGAAGGGACATATGAATTTTTAGCTCATGTAAATATCTTGCTATGCTGGCTACAACAGTGCCATAAGAATTCCTGTTCTCACTTTCAGGTGACATTGTAAACAAGAAGCGGGCAGCATTACCTCCTGCAAATGTGAATAAACTTGTTTGTCTGAGCGATTGGCTGAACAAGAAGTAGGTCTGAGTGGACTTGCAGGCTCTAAATTTTTACCTTATTTTCTTTTTGAATGCAGGTTTTTTTGTACATAATTCTACATTTGTGAGTTCAACTTTCATGGTAAAGAAATTGCACTACAGTACTTGTATTAGGTGAATTAAAAATACTATTTCTTTTGTTTTTTTACAGTGCAAATATTTGTAATCAAAAATAAATTTAAAGTGAGCACTGTACACTTTGTATTCTGTGTTGTAATTGAAATCAATATATTTGAAAATGTAGAAAACACCCAAAAATATTTAAATAAATGGTATTCTATTATTGTTTAACAGTGTGATTAATCACGTGATTAATCAATTTTTTTTAAATTGTGCAATTAATTGTGATTATTTTTTTAAATCGCTTGACAGCCCTTGTAGAAAGGTACACTTCTTGATAGCTTCTTTATTACTAAGTAGAGGGATAATAGGAGATGACTAATAGGAGTGTGTTAAAATGAGTAGTTATGCACTTGGTTTGGATTATTTCAGCTTGTGTTTAGGAATAGGGCATTGTAGTTGATTTACAGTATGGGATTAGAGACTGACTGGGATAAATATGCTCACTGTAAAATTAGCCTACTTGACATTCAAAGCAGTGGAGAAAGGCCTGGTGGTTGACTGTGGTAGCAGCTGGATTAAGTGCCAACATCAATCTCATGGTTTTGCTTGAGTTGTGCCTCACACTCTTAAGGGGTTATGAGTTCTGACACAGTGGCTCTGTACCAACACTAGACTGGCCGTTCTTACAGGACATTGAAAAATTGCCTGATACCCTTTTCGCTTGTAGTTTTACAGGGTGACTGGTTGCTTGAGCCTTTGTTTGCAAATGAAAGTTCTTTGCTTTAATTAAAAGCCACTAAGAGAAGCTCTTGCCCGAGCAAGTGCAGTGAATTCCAAGGAGGGACTGAAGAGGGAAAGGATGAAGAAAGGTCAGAGTTTTAGCCTGGGAGTTGGGAAACCTGTTCTGCTACTGATTCAATTCTGGGAGACCTTGGGGAGGTCACTCCCCATGCCTCAGTTCCCCATCTGTAAAATGGGGAGAACAACCCTGCCCTGCCTCCTGTGGGTTTGTGAGGCACTCGGATACTAAGGCAACACGGGCCACATAGGTACCCAAGATCAGTAGAGGGCTGGCTTCTTAACCATGTCAAGAAAGTAGATGCCATTTAAGTTTATGATGAAAGATCAAAGTATAAGGTTCAACATTCAAGATTTTTTTAAGTGCTCAACTTGTGACACCTTAAAGAAACCTAAATTTCAGAGGGTAGCTGCTCAGTTGGGTATTTGCAAAACAAGGTACCTAAAAGGACTGGTCACAATATTTTAGTCTCTGGAGTCAGCACACAGGGCACGGATCTTTGAGTCATTTCTTCAGAGGATATTGCATAAAACCTGCTTGCATTAGCAACGAAGACAATGGAATTGCCCTTGATTTATCCAAGTGCAAGAGAGCAGGCTAAGGCCACCTGAGCACAAATGCCCAAGAATTAATGCGTATCTGCGCTAGTGTTCTTGGCTCCAAAACAGCACATTCAAAATGTTTTACCAACCCTTTATGGGAACCATACACCGTAAGGTCTGTGCTTTATCTTTAAGGAATCAGTCTTGGTATGGTTTTATGAGAAGCAGATTATATTAGCACTATAAAGGCTTGTGGCTTGATTCAGCTGGAGCTATTTCACTTCCTTACATGGTCTTGTCCCTGGCTGCCAGTGAAAAAGTTTAATTATCTTCTTGGGCTTGGGAAACTTTTCTGAGAAACAGAAAATGATCAAGTCTTATCCTAAAATTCATCCTTTATGTACATCTGAGTTTAGCAATTGTTGCCAGAAAAATAAAATACCAGTACATTAGCTTCATATCTCTGAATAGCTAATTGACTTCCTAACTGCTTTTCCTGCTGGGTAAAAAAAGAAGCCCAGCATTCACTGGTACCAAAGCAAATGGTTAAAAAACATTTTCTTTATTAAATTTGACATTTAATTAGCTTAGCTCTGGAAAGAGCTGTCTGAAAGAGAAATTCCTCAAAAGACTGCAGAAACCATTTTTATTAATGATTCCCTGCTATTCTCCAGCCATTCCATATTACTTGAGTAGCAATTATATTATTCTAAAGTGACTCTTATTGAGGTAGCAGTAAAATTGTTGTGTAAAAGAGCCAGTAGAACTGTTCAGATAAATCAAATAATATATTCAGCACTTAAAAATGTCCTGCTTTATTAATGTTTTATTAATCCAGCAGGCGGGACCCAGCACCAAGTGGGATGGCTACAGTCTTACATGAATCTTTCACAGTAGATTAGCAATCAGAGATCCAAAATACACAGAAGCAAGAGCAGGGAGCTGGATTGCTGACAGTGCAAAGACTGTTGACGATTTGCTGTCAGAATAGTTCGGAACATACAAAGTCTTGACATTCAGAGTTCTCTCATTAAAATCCGGCTCAGTACTGGAGGCATGGAGGGTTAACAGCGGTTGTACCTGCAGTATCTTTGGAGAGGTGCTGGAAATTACAACCAGGATGCCGACCTCACTGCCCGATTAGAATTGTGAGCTTGTCAACAAAGAAGTGGATAAAGGGGAACAAGTTGATTGAATTTTGAAAAATATCAATAGCAATTTTGACAACATTTTTATAAAGTTTTCAATAAGACAATATATATTGAAAAGATGTTTATTAAAAAAAAACGCTCAAACAATGGATCTGTTTCAAATGCTTCCAAATGAAAACAACTTTGCCATTGTGGATTTTTTTGTGAAAACAGGCTTCCATTTTTCACCAGCACACGTGTGTGTGTAGCTTCCAGTTTGGCACTTATAAGCCAAGCTGTTGCCGTGACAATGGTGAATCATCTGTCAGGCTTCAAGCGGGGATGCTTGCTCCTAGTTGTAGCTCAGTCCGGAGGACTTATAACGATTCCAGGGGTGTTTGCGAGCAGATAAACAAAAGTCTAACACCTCTGTGAATCCTGGTGCCAAGCCAAGACCTGAAGAACACATACAGCAAACAATTCATTCCTGCGGAGAGAGCATTTCATCAGTGTAGGGCAAAACCAGATCTCACCCCCATGCCTCCTGGTCTGTGGCTCAAAGCACGACCGTGTAAACTCAGGCCACTTTAACAGCATAGAGCTTCACGGGCATGCTGATGAGTAAATCTTGTCAATGTACATTAGATTTTATAACGGTGTCACTGAATGTGTTTAGTCCAGAAAAGGCTCTATAAGCCTCCCCATCCTCTTCTCTCTTCACTGATGACGGGAGAGGCCTATACTGCACTGAAGAGACATGGGGCCTGGCCTAGGACTTGGACCCGGCATGTCAGCGCCATTGCTTGTTCACAGGATTGCTAGTGGCATGTGCTGGCCGCAGCCATGCCTGACCCCTTCATTGACCAGCTCTTGGCCTTGGTGAGAAACAAAGGCAATTACTGTGCCCTTCTTCGCCGCCCTGTGCCGCAGGAGGGTCTGGCCTTTGCGGCTCCCTGCTGTGCCCCACCCCACGGAGCAGCAGGCTGAGAGGAAAGGAGCAGCAAAGGTGGGTCCTCCAAGCTTGCCTAGAGAGGACTCTCTGGAGCGGACCTTTTGGAAACCACAGAGACCTGGTCCTCCAATGGCTAGAACAGCAAGCAACTGCCAATCAGGAGCTGCCTGGCCTAAGCAGGTCACTTCCTTGCTGGGACCACTGGGGTGGGGCAGAGCAGGGAGAGGCGGGGTGGGGCAGGACAGGGTGGCATGGGGCAGGGTAGGAGGGGTGGGAAGGGAGGTCAGGTCAGGAAGGGGCAGAGTGGGGTGGCAGGGAGGGGCAGGGTACAGAGGGTGAAGTGGAGCAGGGAAGCGTGGGGGAGGGCAGGGAAGTGTGGGGCAGGGCAGGGAAGGGAGAGAGTGGGGTGGGGCATGGCGGGGAGGGGATGGGAAGGGCAGGGAGAGGCGGCTGGGGCAGGAAAGGGTGGAGTGGGTCAGGAAAGGGTGGAGTGGGGCAGGAAAGGAGGGGTGGGAAGGGAGACGCATGGAAAGTAGGGGCAGGACTGGAAGTGGCAGAGGAGTGGGATGGGGCGGGGCAGAGCAGGGAGGGGAGAGGAAGGAGGGGTGGAAAGGGAGGGTGGGGCAAGGAAGGGGCAGAGTGGGACAGCAGGGAGGGGGAGGGTACGGAGGGATGAAGTGGGGCAGGGAAGTGTGGACTGGAGCAGGGAAATGTGGGGTGGGGTAGGGAAGGGAGAGAGTGGGGTGGGGCATGGCACAGCAGAGCAGGGAGCTCCTCTCTGGCCAAAGGGACTTGAGGGACAGTCCGAGTTTGGTTCTGGCTGCATTTGCTTAGCTGGGTTTGCAGAGGTGAGAGGACCTAGGAACCTTCACCCTGAGGTGAGGGCAAAGCTCAAGGGCCCAGGAAGAAAAGGCCCAGGGAAGAAACAACAAATGTAATTGACCAGATAACTGGCTCTGTGGATGAGGGGAAAGTGGTGGACGTGTTGTTCCTTGACTTTAGCAAAGCTTTTGACACAGTCTCCCACAGTATTCGTGCCAGCAAGTTAAAGAAGTATGGGCTGGATGAATGGACTATAAGGTGGATAGAAAGCTGGCTAGATTGTCGGGCTCAACGGGTAGTGACCAATGGCTCCATGTCTAGTTGGCAGCCGGTATCAAGTGGAGTGCCCCAAGGGTCAGTCCTGGGGCCGGTTTTGTTCAAAATCTTCATAAATGATCTGGAGGATGGTGTGGATTGCACCCTCAGCAAGTTTGCAGATGACACTAAACTGGGAGGAGTGGTAGATACGCTGGAGGGTAGGGATAGGATACAGAGGGACCTAGACAAATTAGAGGATTTGGCCAAAAGAAATCTGATGAGGTTCAACAAGGACAAGTGCAGAGTCCTGCTCTTAGGATGGAAGAATCCCATGCAGCGCTATAGACTAGGAACCGAATGGCTCGGCAGCAGTTCTGCAGAAAAGGACCTAGGGGTTACAGTGGACGAGAAGCTGGATATGAGTCAACAGTGTGCCCTTGTAGCCAAGAAGGCTAATGGCATTTTGGGATGTATAAGTAGGGGCATAGCGAGCAGATCGAGGGACGTGATCGTTCCCCTCTATTCAACATTGGTGAGGCCTCATCTGGAGTACTGTGTCCAGTTTTGGGCCCTACACTACAAGAAGGATGTGGAAAAATTGGAAAGCGTCCAGCAGAGGGCAACAAAAATGATTAGGAGTCTGGAACACATGACTTATGAGGAGAGGTTGAGGGAACTGGGATTGTTTAGTCTGCGGAAGAGAAGAATGAGGGGGGATTTGATAGCTGCTTTCAACTACCTGAGAGGTGGTTCCAGAGAGGATGGTTCCAGACTATTCTCAGTGGTAGAAGAGGACAGGACAAGGAGTAATGGTCTCAAGTTGCAGTGCGGGAGGTTTAGTTTGGAGATTAGGAAAAACTTTTTCACTAGGAGGGTGGTGAAACACTGGAATGCGTTACCTAGGGAGATGGTGGAATCTCTTTCCTTAGATATTTTTAAGGTCAGGCTTGAGAAAGCCCTGGCTGGGATGATTTAGTTGGGGATCGGTCCTGCTTTGAGCAGGGGGTTGGACTAGATGACCTTCTGAGGTCCCTTCCAACCCTGATATTCTATGATTCTATGACCAGCTGGTGTGTACAGGGTCCCTGGGTCAGAACCCAGGGCAGTGGGTCTGCTGGTTTCCCCTCCTGGTCCCACATAAAGTGGCACAAACCCTAACCCTAAACCCCAAGAAGGGGACAGAGCTTATTTGAGAGCCTAAACAAAGGGCTGAATTTAAAGGGCCAAGAGCTGAGGCAGAAGCCCGAAATGAATGGTGTGTTCGTTGGACTCTTTAATACCCCAGAAGGGGTTCATTTGGAGTTTGTGACTTGGTCAGAGGACCAAGCCACTGAAGACTTGCTAAGATCGGCCAGCAGCTTCCAGGGGGCTCCCAGTGCGAGAAAAGGAGTGTGGTACTGCACCCTGCCACTCGGAGGTGCTCAAGAAGTGAGTGCCCCTTAACACCCTGGTTATGAGCATTCGTGGCTGTGTAGTGGTGATGAGGAACTGCAAGTGCCAGTATACAAGGGTCTTTTCATATTCAGAGATTTCATAGATTCATGTATTCCAAGGCCAAAAGGGATCATTATCATCCTCTAGTCTGACCTCCTGGATAACACAGGACAGAGAACTGCGCCAAAATAATTCTTAGAGCAGAGCTTTTAGAAAAACATGCAATCTTGACTTAGAAATTGTCAGTGATGGAGAATCCAACATGACTATCAGTAAATTGGTACAATGGTTAATTATTTTTACCATTTCAAGTTATGCAAATATGAAAATTTATTTCCAAAATTAGTCAGTCACAAGAGTCATACTTTTTTTGCATTGCTTTACCTGGGTCTGCCCCATATTTCTGCAGCTGAGCTGTTTTCATTTTAAAGACATGCATTTGTATTGCCCCATACACCTCCTGCCTTTCATATTATTTGTTTTTGAATGCCAAGTTCTGTTTTACAATGCCAGTTCCATTGCATGCCACCCTCTCCTGGGAAGTTCTGATTCCACGTAGCTAACGGCAGTGGGGCACAGATACAATGCAAAGAACTGTGGAAGCTAAAATGTGAGGACACCAGTGAGTGACAGTGGCAGGGGAACACAGACCGGAAAATATCTGTAGTAAATTGATGTTCTGCATGGTGTAACTAAGAGCAGAAACCATGCAGAACTGGGAACTCAGCTGTTCTGGGACATGTGGAAACTATGAGGGGTGGATAGCTATTTGTGGGGAAACACAGCATTCTTGCTATTCCTGTGGATGTACATAGCTGGATTATTTTGACCTTGGTAGTCCAAGAGGCTGGATTTGGGTTCAATTGTTAGACACGGAATTTGGCAAATCTGAGCCCCAACATAAATTTGTTCTATTGTTTGCACTCCAGGGAAACTTCGGCTGTTTATCTCTAACAGATCCTCATACTCCCTGCCTCCTCCTTCCACTAGAGTGGGTTTGGCGGGGGGGGGGGGGGGGGGGGGGAGAGAGAAAACCTGGATTTGTGCTGGAAATGGCCCAACTTGATTATCATACACATTGTAAGGAGAGTGATCACTTTAGATAAGCTATTACCAGCAGGACAGTGGGGTGGGAGGAGGTATTGTTTCATATTCTCTGTGTATATATAAAGTCTGCTGCAGTTTCCACGGTATGCATCTGATGAAGTGAGCTGTAGCTCACGAAAGCTCATGCTCAAATAAATTGGTTAGTCTCTAAGGTGCCACAAGTCCTCCTTTTCTTTTTGTGAATACAGACTAACATGGCTGTTACTCTGAAACTTTCCACTAGCAGTGTCCGGAGGGTGGTGGAGGAGGGTTAGACTGCAGCACTGCAAGGCAGGGTCCAGAGGAGGGGTAGAATGAGACAGGGCTGGCATGTGGCACTGTAAAGCAGGGTGTGTGGTGGGGCGGGGGTTGGAATACAGCACTGCAAAGCAGTGAGAAGAGGTATCTCTACATTTGTTGTATTAGACCCAGGGGTGCTGCAACATTTTTTATGGGGGGGTGCTTAGAGCTGTTGAGCCAAACTGTAAACTCTGTATATATTGTAATGGAAACCAGTTCAAGCCAGCACCCCCAATTCCAGTACCTATGATTGGACCTGAAGGTATTTGTGTTCTGTTCAGCTTTCCTTAATTTGGATGAGATAAGATTCTCTTCTGAATGCATTTCTTCTCTCAGTTGATTATCTTAAATGCACTAAGTTTTATTTTAGCAAAGAGTATTTAATGACAGTATTAAGAATGCCTCCCTCGTTTAAGGTTGATTTAAGGAGGGTGATAATTTTATTTGCAGTGTGTGCAAAAGATAGGATTTGACAACAAATATCACTCCCTTGAGGAGGCAGGGAAGTTGCTACCCAAGCAATCTTAATAGCCTAACTCCCCAAAGGTTCTGGGGCAGCTTAATACAGCAAGCTAGCAATTACTGCAGATCTTTAGTCAAATACCCAGGCCTCATGGGCATTATTGTCAATAAAATAAACATTTCTACATTTGGCAATAAGTCCACTAATTTACTGGCTCAAGTTATTAAATCGGAGAGACCCATTTTTCATATAGATGTTAGAAAGGGCTCTAGCATAGTTTAGCCTCACCAAAGGGAAACACTCAGTTATTAGTCTTCTGGAAAGTTCTTTCTGAAGTTATTTGATATCCCTGAACAAACCTCTGAGCCCAGGAAAGACACAGAGAGTCCTGCCCCACAGAAATTCACTAGCAATCCAGAGATCTGGTCAGGCTTGTTGTGGTGTTTTATGGACCTGTTACAGCCCTAGGATTTGTGAGATGAGGGTCAGGGATCAATGTTCCCACAGAAACCTCAGTTCATTAATGTAGCTGTGTACTGGCACAACTCAGAGCCGTGGGTGAATAACTCAAGCCATATTGCCCATGGAGATTTGCAACCACCATGGCTCCATTGAATACAGAGGCTGATGAAGGTGGATGAAGAGCTTATGTTGTCCTGTTTCACTGTTGAATTCTAACAGCCAACTATCAGCCAAAGCCCAGTGCCCAGCCTTAGAGGAATTGTTCCATCAACCAGGCCTGGAGATCAATCTGCTTTTCTGAAAAGGCTGTTCTTATTACTAGAGCTGGTTGAAAATGTTCTGACAGAACAATCTTCCCTCAGGAAATGCTGGTTTGATGGAACAGAAGTGTTCTGTGGGAACATGTCGATTCCCTCACGGTTATCAGTGGAACTAAGAAGCTGGCCAGTCTGCGTGGTTTCCTGCCAGCCTGTGCACCACTCAGCCGCTGGGCTCCCAGGCTGACCGGCTTCCCAACTACCTGCCTGATGGGCTGCTGGGTTCACAGGTCTCCCTGGCTAGCTAGCTCCCTGAGCTCAGCATACAGCTGGCCCCCCAAGCTGCCCGGCTTCCTGGGTGACTAGATTCCTCTACTGACCCGCTCCCCAGGCTCCATGAAAAACCTGAATTCTGGGACTTCCCAGATGACTGGCTCCTTGTGTCAGTGACTTGGACAGTCCATGCATAGTGGTAAGAACAGGAGTCATGCCTATTGGTTAGAGCAGGATTCGGTCACCAGGAATCGGAGCCCAAGGTAGGAATCAGAATCAAAGCCCTGGCTGGGATGATTTAATTGGGGATTGGTCCTGCTTTGAGCAGGGGGTTGGACTAGATGACCTCCTGAGGTCCCTTCCAACCCTGATATTCTATGATCAGTCGCCAAAACCAAGGATCAGAGCCAAAGTCAAAGGTCCAGAATTGGAGCTGAAGAATCAGGTTCCCTGGCATAAGGCAAGGCTGGAAATGAGCAGGCACAGGAGCAAATGCTCTGGGCAAATGCTTTAAGGAGCCGCTGAACTGCTACTGCTAGGCTAATGAGTTGACCTGCTGACTCTTCCAACCAGTCAAGTGGCATAGCTGACCAGGCAGCCGACTACAGGCAAGCTGCACTCATTAGGTGGCCCAGAGACTGGTTCTGCACCAGGCCCTGCCTCCTGACAGTACTGCTCTCTCTTTCCCTGACATGAAGGCACCTCCTACGGGGCTCAGGGCCTGTTTTTTGGGGGTACGTCTGGTGGATCTCTCATAATAGGTCCGAGGCATGGGTGTTTCCAAGACTTCTCATATGTCCATAGTTTTCCCAGTCCACCAGTTACTATAACATAAGCATGGCTATGCTGGGTCAGACCAATGGTCCATCTAGCCCAGTATCATGTCTTCCGACAGTGGCCAATGCCATGTGCTCCAGAGGGAATGAATAGAACAGGTAATCATCAAGTGATCCATCCCCTTTCCCTAACTCACCAAGAGGCAAGGAGTTGGTGGAACAAGTGTTGCTCTTACCCAAGGACTGTGATTGGTGGTGGTGGTGGGTGGGAGCAGCGTGGGTATGGGTTCTCAGTGTAGGGCTTTACAAGTGAGATGTGAAAGATGGGGTGGATCTTCATTGACTGGGCAGCTGTAACCTGAAGACCATGCTTTCACTTTTTCTATAATCGTGAAGGGGCCCAGGTATTGGTAGTTGAGTTGCATGGATGGACAGCTCAATGTCAGGTTCTGGGCAGAGAGCCAAACCTTGTCCCTGATGGGCTGCTTGGGGGCAGCCTGGGTCCATTTGGGGCTTATAAGCTTCTCGGGCAGACTGCAAGTGTTCTGTGAGCTCCTGGTGCACGTGATGTCGGTGGGAGGATAATTCCACAGCGGCTGGTGCTAGAGAGCTCCCAGGAAAGTCTGGGTGGAAGCGCGGCTGAAAACCAAAGTTTGCAAAGAATGGGCTATGCTGGGTCGAGGCCTGGATTGCATTGTTATATGCAGACTCAGCGTAGCACAGCAGCAGGGGCCAGTTGTCCTGTTGGTAGCTCAGAAAGCAGCAAAGATACTGCTCCCAGATGTGATGGGTTCTCTGTTTCCCCCCCCCCCCCATCAGCCTGCGGGTGGTAAGCAGACAAGGTGAGAGACTCAATGCCAAGGAGTCTGAGAAATTCCCATCAGAATCAGGAGATGAACTCTGGTCTGATACAATGGCTGTCAGTAACCCATGGTATTGGGAGACATTTTCCAGGAGGATCCGAGCCATCTTCCGTACGCAGGAAAAGTACAGCACAGGAGGTGTGCCACCTTTGTTAAATAACAATCAGGATTATCAAGTGTCCCTTGGAGCATGGCAGTTCAACAGTGAAGTCTATTGACATAGAAGACCAAGACTTCAGGGGCATGGGGAGAGGCTGGAGGAGAGCTAGAGGTCTTGATCATGGGTTCTTGGCACAGGTGCAGAGGTTGCAAAACCTTATGTAATTCTTCTTGCAAACTCATAGGCCTGGCCACCAGAAGCTCCTTCAGACCAAATTCCAGGCCTTAAACTGGCCAAAAGGGACCACCAGTGACAAATTGTGGCATAGTTTCAATATCTGAAGCCTAGGTCATCTCTCTGGAACATAAATATTATCTTTGCAATAGAGGAGGCCATGCTGTAGACGGAACTCAGAATCAGGTTGAGTGCACACATCATTGAGGGTCTGGCAGATGTGGGTTTCAAACAGGCCATTGGGGAGTGGATGTAGGATGTTGGACTGCTATCAGTAGTCCCAAGGATCAAGGAAACCATGTTGCTGATCCCAGCTCACCTTTCGGGAAACAGGATTGTCTGCAAGACAGGGAGTATATTGTGTCTGGCCAGATGCACGGGTCATGGGTGACTAATCAGGGGATGCCAAGGAACAACTGGTGAATGTGATGCACAAATTAGCCCAAACTGGAAGTTTTCTTGGAGGACTCAAAAGAGTAGTACCCTCCAAGGGATGTGTCTGGTGGGTGACCCCAGTGAAAGGAGTGACCTGACTGTGGACCCCACTGTCTCGGGGAAGTCTTTGTGCTGGGGGGTATGGTGTGCTTGGGTAAACTCTGGGTCCACCAGCAGCTCTACATTGGTGTCTGGCATCACAGACACTGCTCCACCAGCTGCTTTCACTGCTCAAACACTTTTCTTCTCAGTCTGTGAAGAAAAGAAGGGCATTTCCTACTGGATACCCCCCTACCTGAACAAGGAGATCCCTGCCCCAGCTTTGGAGATTTGTAGACACTTTTGGCTTGTGGCTGGACTCGATAGCACACTTTCACAGAAGCCATGGTGACTGAAGTAGTATGAATTGTTTTTAACGAACTCCAGGCTAGACGGTTCAATGTTTTATTGAGAACAAGCTCTTGGAGATTGCTAACACCTCCTGCAGGTGGAAATGTAGAATCTCAGTTAAGTCGCGTGATTAACTCAAAAAAACAAATCGTGATTTAAAAAGTTAATCATGCTTAATCACAGTTTTATTCACACTGATAAACAATAGAATACCAATTAAAATTTATTAAATACTTTCAATGTTTTTTCTATATTTTCATATATCCTATTCTGTGTTGCAATTGAACTCAAAGTGTACATTATTGCCCTGTAAAAATGATAAACAAAAGAAAGTTTTTTTTCCAGTTCACCTCATACAAGTACTGTAGTGCAATCTCTTTGTCGTGAAAGTGCAATTTACAAATGTAGATTATTTTGGTTAAATTAACTGCACTCAAAAACAAAACAGTGTAAAACTTCAGAGCCTACAAGTTCACTCAGTCCTACTTCTTGTTCAGCCAATCGCTAAGACAAATAAGTTTGTTTACATTTGTGGTGATTGGAGGTTCCCAGGTGATTGGAAAAAGACAAATATAGTGCCCATCTTTAAAAAAGGGAAGAAGGAGAACCCAGGGAACTACAGATTGGTCAGCCTCATCTCAGTCCCTGGAAAAATTATGGAGCAGGTCCTCAAGGAAAACATTTTAAAGCACTTGGAGGAGAGGAAGGTGATCAGGAACAGTCAACATGGATTCACCAAGGGTAAGTCGTGCCTGACCAACCCAATTGTCTTCTGTGATGAGATAACTGGCTCTGTGGATATGGGGAAAGCAGTGGACGTGGTATATCTTGACTTTAGCAAGGCTTTTGATACAGTCTCCCACAGTATTCTTTCCAGCAAGTTAAAAGAGTATGGATTGGCTGAATGGACTATAAGGTGGACATTATAGGTGGCTAGATTGTCAGGCTCAGTGGGTAGTTATCAACGGCTCAATGTCTAGTTGGCAGCTGGTATCAAGCGGAGTGCCCCGGGGTCAGTCCTGGGGCCGGTTTAGTTCACTATATTCATTAATGATCTGGATGATGGGATGGATTGCACCCTAGCAAGTTTGCAGATGACACTAAGCTGTGGGGGAGAGGTAGATACGCTGGAGGGTAGGGATAGGGTTCAGAGTGACCTAGACATATTGGAGGATTGGGCCAAAAGACATCTGCTGAGGTTCAACAAGGACAAGTGCAGAGTCCTGCACTTAGGACGGAAGAATCCCATGCACCACTACAGGCTGGGGACAGACTAAGCAACTGTTCTGCAGAAAAGGACCTGGGGATTACAGCGGATGAGAAGCTGGATGAGTCAGCAGTGTGCCCTTGTTGCCATGAAGGCTAACGGCATATTAGGCTGCATTAGTCGGAGCATTGCCAGCAGATCAAGGGAAGTGATTTTCCCCCCTCTATTAGGCACTGGTGAGGACACATCTGGAGTATTGTGTCCAGTTTTGGGCCCTCCACTACAGAAGGGATGTTGACAAATCGGAGAGTCTCAAGCGGAGGGTGTTAGGGGGCTTATTCCTTCACCCACTTACTTCCCTGGTCCTTCTCGCATGAACAGAGAGCAACAATACCCGAAGTCCAAAGGTGCAAACAATTCGATGTTTATCGGGGTGAACTTCCAGCAAGCGTGATTTCAGTTTCCTTCCTTAGTGTCCTCCTTCCCAGCTTTGACACCACAGAGCCTTATACCTGTGTCCCTGTTCCCATTCCTGCCCTTAGCCAAACATGATTCCAATTTCCTTACCCACATTCCCACCCCCACCCTGCTACTCCCTGATTGACTGCAGACTATATAGTAAAACTTGAGTTCTGCTTTGCTATACCTTAACCAATCATGTTCCTGAAATTTAACTAACCAATCCTAACATATTGTAACATGATTATGTAACCAATTATATTAATTAGTTTACACCCAGGAAAATTAATTATACAGCAGACAGGAACAATCACAGAACCAGACAGAGATTATACAGACAAACAATAGCAAAGTGGGAACTATAATAACAAAACAATACAGAAGTGAGGATCTCACATCCCAGCTATTTATAAGTGAGTTCTTGCTAGACAGGATGCTATCAAACTAAGTTTTCTTTTACATTTTCTAGGCACTTCCCTTTCTCTGGAGGTGATAGGCACTATCAGGACAGGATTGTATTCCTAACAGCCCCATAGCACCTGATTTCAGTGTGACTAGTTTGGAATGTGAGGAGGTGACCGGTTGCTTCCCAGCTTATGGCTGCCTCTGTTGCTTAGCCAAAGGCCTTAGCCTAAGAACAGGGCCTCAGACTGTCACAGTAAGAGAAGGCCCTTACACCGGCAGACAGTGATTTGGATTCTCTCTTTTATACCTCTAGAACTAGCCAAGTGATAAGAATACACCTAAATTCTTAAAGTACAGGCCTTTGCAGACAGGCCTGAATATCTCAGTCCCCAGAAAAATCATGGAGCAGGTCCTCAAAGAATCAATCCTGAAGCACTTACATGAGAGGAAAGTGACCAGGAACAGTCAGCATGGATTCACCAAGGGAAGGTCATGCCTGACTAATCTAATCGCCTTCTATGATGAGATTACTGGTTCTGTGGATGAAGGGAAAGCAGTGGATGTATTGTTTCTTGACTTTAGCAAAGCTTTTGACACGGTCTCCCACAGTATTCTTGTCAGCAAGTTAAAGAAGTACGGGCTGGATGAATGCACTATAAGGTGGGTAGAAAGTTGGCTAGATTGTCGGGCTCAACGGGTAGTGATCAATGGCTCCATGTCTAGTTGGCAGCCGGTGTCAAGTGGAGTGCCCCACGGGTCAGTCCTGGGGCCAGTTTTGTTCAATATCTTCACAAATGATCTGGAGAATGGTGTGGATTGCACTCTCAGCAAATTTGCGGATGATACTAAACTGGGAGGAGTGGTAGATAGGCTGGAGGGCAGGGATAGGATACAGAGGGATCTAGACAAATTGGAGGATTGGGCCAAAAGAAATCTGATGAGGTTCAATAAGGATAAGTGCAGGGTCCTGCACTTAGGACGGAAGAACCCAATGCACCGCTACAGACTAGGGACCGAATGGCTAGGCAGCAGTTCTGCGGAAAAGGACCTAGGGGGTGACAGTGGACGAGAAGCTGGATATGAGTCAGCAGTGTGCCCTTGTTGCCAAGAAGGCCAATGACATTTTGGGATGTATAAGTAGGGGCATAACGAGCAGATCGAGGGACGTGATCGTTCTCCTCTATTTGACATTGGTGAGGCCTCATCTGGAGTACTGTGTCCAGTTTTGGGCCCCACACTACAAGAAGGATGTGGATAAATTGGAGAGAGTCCAGCGAAGGGCAACAAAAATGATTAGGGGTCTGGAACACATGACTTATGAGGAGAGGCTGAGGGAACTGGGATTGTTTAGTCTGCAGAAGAGAAGAATGAGGGGGGATTTGATAGCTGCTTTCAACTACCTGAGAGGTGGTTCCAGAGACGATGGTTCTAGACTATTCTCAGTGGTAGAAGAGGACAGGACAAGGAGTAATGGTCTCAAGTTGCAGTGGGGGAGGTTTAGGTTGGATATTAGGAAAAACTTTTTCACTAGGAGGATGGTGAAACACTGGAATCTACCATCCTGATTTTACAGGGGGGGATTTCTTTATTTCTATTTACTTCTATTTTTATTAAAAGTCTTCTTCTAAGAAAACTGAATGCTTTTTCATTGTTCTCAGATCCAAGGGTTTGGGTCTGTGGTCACCTATGCAAATTGGTGAGGCTTTTTATCCAACATTTCCCAGGAAAGAGGGGGTGCAAGTGTTGGGAGGATTGTTCATTGTTCTAAAGATCCAAGGGTCTGGGTCTGTAGTCACCTAGGCTTTTTACCAAACCTTGTCCAGGAAGTGGGGTGCAAGGTTTTGGGAAGTATTTTGGGGGGAACGATGCGTCCAAACAGCTCTTCCCCAGTAACCAGTATTAGTTTGGTGGTGGTAGCGGCCAATCCAAAGACGACGAGTGGATTTTGTACCTTGGGGAAGTTTTGACCTAAGCTGGTAAAGATAAGCTTAGGAGGTTTTTCATGCAGGTCCCCACAACTGTACCCTAGAGTTCAGAGTGGGGGAGGAACCTTGACAGGGGGCTTATTCCTTCACCCACTTACTTCCCTGGTCCTTCTCGCATGAACAGAGAGCAACAATACCCAAAGTCCAAAGGTGAAAACAATTCGATGTTTAGTGGGGTGAACTTCCAGCAAGCATGATCCCAGTTTCCTTTCTTAATGTCCCCCTTCCCAGCTCTGACACCACAGAGCCTTACTTGTGTCCCTGTTCCCATCCCCCTGTAGCCAAACATGATTCCCATTTCCCCCACCCACCCACTTCCTGATTGACTGCAGACTATATAGTAAAACTTGAGTTCTGCTTAGCTATACCTTAACCAATCATTTTCCTGAAATTTAACTGACCAATCCTAACATATTGTAACATGATTATGTAACCAATTATATCCCACCACCTTAATTAGTTTACACCCAGCAAAATTAATTATACAGACAGAATTATATTAGATAGAAACAATCACAGAACCAGACAGAGATTATACAGACAAACAATAGCAAAGTGGAAACTATAATGACAAAACAGAAGTGAGGATTTCACATCCCAGATATTGATAAGTGAGTTCTTGCCAGACAGGATGCTATCAAACTAAGTTTCCTTTTACATTTTCGAGGCACTTCCCTTTCTCTGGAAGCGATAGGCATTATCAGGACAGGACTGTATTTCTAACTGCCCAATAGCACCTTATTTCAATGACACTAGGTTGGAATGTCAGGAGGTGACTGGTCGCTTCCCAGTTTAGGGCTGCCTCTGCTGCTTAGCCAAAGGCCTTAGCCTAAGAACAGAGCCTCAGACTGTCACAGTGAAAGAAGGCCCTTACACCAGCAGACAGTGATTTGGATTCTTTCTTTCTTTTATACCTCTATAAATAGCCAAATGATAAGAACACACCTAAATTCTTAGAGTATAGGCCTTTACAGACAGGTCTGAATATTTATATCCTAACACCAGATGACAGAACAAGGAGCAATGGTCTCAAGCTGCAGTGGAGGAGGTCTGGGTTGGATATTAGGAAACACTATTTCACTAGGAGGGTGGTGAAGCACTGGAATGGGTTACCTAGGGAGGTGGCGAAATCTCTACCCTTAGAGGTTTTTAAGGTCAGACTTGACAAAGCTCTGGCTGGGATGATTTAGTGGGTGTTGGTTCTGCTTTGAGGAGGGGGTTGGACTAGATGACCTCCTGAGGTCCCTTCCGACCTTGATATTCTATGACTCTATGATAGATAGCAACCCATAAAGAACTGGGACATGCCCTTACCTCGGAGCACTGTCTCAGGCTGGGTTCTGAAGTGCTCTAGACAATTGGTTAGGGGAACTCAATGTCAGTTGTTGTGGTGGGGTGCAAATCCCATAGCATAAAGAGTTAAGGGACTGCTCTGGGCTAAAGCAGCCCCACCCACTGCACCTGCAAATTGCAGCAGGCACAGTGGACACTTTCAAAAGGAAAGAAGGTCAGTTCCGGAGTGGGCAGCTCTGGGAGGAGAGTGGACTGCGGATCTCCCCAGCTCCTAGGGAGAGGCAGAGACTGCTCCCCTGCCTCTGGAAGGCGCCAGCCCCTTGAAGTGATGGCAGGATGAACTGTCTTCCTTCTGACGGCTCACCAGCAGACGTGAGCTGGACTCAGGCTTGGCCAGGGTCCCTCTGAGGCAAGAGAGGCTAGCAGCTTGCCTGGGACTGACGGACTGTGTTATTTCCCTGCTCCTTGCTCGTCTATTTGTTCTTGTGGACCTCAGCTAATAATAGACAGAGTCCAACCCTGACCCACTCTACAGAGTGCCCCCTGTGGGTGACCAGAACCAGGGTGAGACCACGCCCCGTCATGCCCCGAGAGGGTGTAGAACTGTGACGAGTGTCTAATTAGGGCTATTTATAGACCTGATTGACCCTGTTTGTGCTGCCTGCACTTTTTTCACAGGAAGGTGAAGTTTTATGTTGGCTCCAGAAGAAGGAGATTCCCTGCATGGCATGCTGATTGGCTGTAGGCATGCTGATTGGCTGTAGGCATGCTGATTGGCTGGTATACAGCACAGCAGACACGAGAGAAGCATTTAAGAGAGAACAACAACAGAAGGCTCAGCCAGACTTGAACCTTGGAGGTTCGCTTGTTTTCGTATTTAAAAATTCTTCAGTCCTTCAAGACCAGGGCTGAGCCGGGCCTGGTCACGGTCCCACACAGAAGGCGGCAGGTTGTCATAGAATATCAGGGTTGGAAGGGACCCCTGAAGGTCATCTAATCCAACCCCCCGCTCAAAGCAGGACCAATTCCCAGTTAAATCATCCCAGCCAGGGCTTTGTCAAGCCTGACCTTAAAAACCTCTAAGGAAGGAGATTCTACCACCTCCCTAGGTAACGCATTCCAGTGTTTCACCACCCTCTTAGTGAAAAAGTTTTTCCTAATATCCAATCTAAACCTCCCCCACTGCAACTTGAGACCATTACTCCTCGTTCTGTCATCTGCTACCATTGAGAACAGTCTAGAGCCATCCTCTTTGGAACCCCCTTTCAGGTAGTTGAAAGCAGCTATCAAATCCCCCCTCATTCTTCTCTTCTGCAGGCTAAACAATCCCAGCTCCCTCAGCCTCTCCTCATAAGTCATGTGTTCTAGACCCCTAATCATTTTTGTTGCCCTTCGCTGGACTCTTTCCAATTTATCCACATCCTTCTTGTAGTGTGGGGCCCAAAACTGGACACAGTACTCCAGATGAGGCCTCACCAATGTCGAATAGAGGGGAACGATCACGTCCCTCGATCTGCTCGCTATGCCCCTACTTATACATCCCAAAATGCCATTGGCCTTCTTGGCAACAAGGGCACACTGCTGACTCATATCCAGCTTCTCGTCCACGGTCACCCCTAGGTCCTTTTCCGCAGAACTGCTGCCTAGCCATTCGGTCCCTAGTCTGTAGCGGTGCATTGGATTCTTCCATCCTAAGTGCAGGACCCTGCACTTATCCTTATTGAACCTCATCAGATTTCTTTTGGCCCAATCCTCCAATTTGTCTAGGTCCTTCTGTATCCTATCTACCACTCCTCCCAGTTTAGTATCATCCGCAAATTTGCTGAGAGTGCAATCCACACCATCCTCCAGATCATTTATGAAGATATTGAACAAAACCGGCCCCAGGACCAACCCTTGGGGCACTCCACTTGATACCAGCTGCCAACTAGACATGGAGCCATTGATCACTACCCGTTGAGCCCGACAATCTAGCCAGCTTTCTACCCACCTTATAGTGTATTCATCCAGCCCATACTTCTTTAACTTGCTGACAAGAATACTGTGGGAGACTGTGTCAAAAGCTTTGCTAAAGTCAAGAAACAATACATCCACTGCTTTCCCTTCATCCACAGAACCAGTAATCTCATCATAAAAGGTGATTAAATTAGTCAGGCATGACCTTCCCTTGGTGAAGGTCATGAAGGTTGTCTTGTGGGTGTTCCAGTCCAGCTGAAACCAGAAGACATCAGACAGTCAGATCTCCAGGCTAGATTTCCCAGATGTCCAAGTCGAATCACCATTACATTGAAGGCAGACAGACACCCAATATCCACTCCCCATGAGTGTGCATGGAAGGAGGAGCAAAGAAAGAAGAGTGTTAACCATGGTGAATTCTGCATCAGCGACAATTTTTAACTCTAGGTTGCTTTTCTTTTTGGAAGATATTCTAGTTCCCAAGGAATTATTCTCTCTCTCCCCAAGCTCTTTCTCAGGGCTCTGCTGTCAGTGCTTCTGCGGTTGTCTGGTGCTTTCTTTGCTGCCTTCTCTCAGCATCTCTGGGCTTTTTGCTCCTTTTCTCACACCTAGAGACACACAGCACCAGTCAATGCCTTAGCTGCTGGGGTCACATGGTTCAGCTTTACTCAGTCCTTGTGATGTACCTGGGTTTGAGGGGGCGGGTTACATAAAGGATATTAATGACTTCTTGGCACTTGCTGTGAATGAAAGGCAGCTGTTACAGCCCCCCGGCTTCAACAGTGTCTAATCCAACTCCTTACCCAATGTGCTTTGCATTGCCCTGGTGACAGACAGTGACAGGGCACCTGAACACTGACACAGCGTGATTCTTCAGCCTGGCTTTCCAGCTTTCCGGTTAGAGAGCGATAGGATCCCACTTGGACACATTCCCCCACGTACGGACCTCGCCTAGCAAAGATCCAATGCCACTTTACTGCGCGTGCTCATGTAATTCAATGTGTGCCAGGCTTTCAGGTTTATAGGACTGGAGAAGTAGGTGTAGATAATGCCACAATCCACTTATCAGAAAGATCCAGTACTGGAATAGTTGGGAAGTGCCAAGTAATAGTTACAGTAATTGAAAAAGAAATATTTGTATCTAAAGATAATTATCACATTTCAATATCTTTTACTGTGGACAGTGTACTTGTGTCAATACATATCTTCCTGGTGTTTCTATCTCTGCTCTATTGTGTATGCCACATTAGAACACCTCTGCTGAAAAGGAGTAACACAGTGTGTGCGCAAACCCCCTGGGAAGAGGTGAAATAGGGTGCAGTCCAGCACTTCGTCTCAGTAGGAAATTTCATCCTTATCAAAAGGCCTCTGTGGCCATGAGGCATTGAAATATGAGGTGCATGAACCCAGCAGAGAATGGGTGACACAGGGTCTAGGGATGTTGTTTTACAATCATATCTCAATTTTATTTCACAAACACGTGTAGCAGGGTGGTCACCCTCCTCCGGCCCTGAAGGGGTTAAAGCAGCCCCAAAGAGGGTTGCAGCTGGGGAAAAGGGGTTAAAAGCAGCCAAGCTAGGCTGGTTGGGGAAGCAGCCACAGCTGTGGCCAGCTTAAGTAGGGCCCAGCTGGCCCTTATAAGAGGGCTAGGGGCCAGGAGCTGGAAGAGTCTCCCTCTAGCCCTGGAGTTGGGAGGGCTAGCTGCCTGGGAGCAAGGTACACAGAACAGAATGGGCCGGGCCGGGCAAAGGGAACTCCAGCCTGGTAAACCCCCAGGCTGCAGGCCTTGGTAAAGGCCCAGAAAGGTACTGGGGCTGCAGAGGGGCAGCCTGGGAATAGGCAGTGGCAGCTGGTCCTAACCCCTTGCCAATGATGAGTGGTCATTATGGACTGCAGTCTGCCCCAGTGAGCAGGGGCTAGATGATGACTGGCAGTAGCTCCTGAGGCAAGGTGGGTTTAGAGGGTTGTGGGTTCCCCTGGGAGGGGAGACCCAGAGTGTGGAGGCACTGCCAAGAGACAGGACCCAAAGGTACCAGGGTCCGGAAGGGACATGGGGGCCAGCGGCAGGCAAGACACCGGCCTGCAGAGGGTGCTCAGGAGGCTGGAGAGCTATTCCCAGGAGGTGCTGTGCTGGTAAGTTGTCACGTCATGTGTAAGAAGTGTGTTTACTGATAGAACGTGTAAAATATACCTGAGAGAACACAATAAATGTTAGGAACAGGAAAAAGCCATCCAGTCAAAACTGCAGCTACACTCTTATCACATTTATTTCACCTACTGTATATTGCATATTAATTGCAATGTGAAATTACACTAATGACCCATGTTTATATTTGGTCATTGTCAGGCATTCATAATAGTTGCTGAAATGTTTTGTAGATCTCATACAGGTATTTGTATCTTAAAGGGCTACTTGGCTCTGTGATTATGTTATTTAAAAAGTCAACGACAGCCACACCATAAACTGTCCCCATCTTCTGATCTGCTCTCTCATATTCCACACCATGGGCACTCAACATTTTGTTCATATTTTCTCCCCATTAGCTCATTCTCTGTTTACACACAGCTCATTTGGTAAAGCTCCCATCAAGGCAAAGCCCAGTACTAGTGTAGGGGCTGGAGAATTGTGCCCAGAGCTAGAAGCTTTTGAAGCATAGCCTTCTTGTTCCTTCCCTTTGCCATGGTACATTTAGTCACCCAAAGAATGTCTCCCTTTGGGGAGGGAGCCTCCAGTGCAAGTGGATCAAGGTGAGAAGGGAAGTAACAAAATCTCCTTACAGCAATTCTCCCAAATCTTCCGCCCCAGGAGAAGCAGGCAGTCAAGGTGCCAAGCACCTAGATCCTGTAGGACAGCTGCAGATCTTGGGAATTCTATGGAGGTGCAGGGCCAAGTGCGCAGAGCATGTTTCTCCATGCTGTGTCCAGGACACTATGCAACGGAGTTAACTTCAGTGTAGGATCCTGACAGATCGGCAGGGGGGAATGGTATGTACTCCTGCTATGCTCCACCCCACTCCACTCAACTCAACTCCTGGCTCCTTTCTTCTACCCCTCTCCCTGCACCTGCCTAGAGCCACTCCAGAGAAGAACAAGCTGCCCTGGGAGCTCTAGAAAGATGACCTGGACAGCGTGAGAGTTCTGCACAGGGGATGATGGAACAGCAACAGCTTTTGCCTGCCTCAGAAACAGCCTACCGCAAGGCCTGGGAGCTAGAGCAGGCTTCCCACGCCACTCCCAAGAGACTCAGCTGTGCAGTGAGCAGGAGAACAGAGCAATAGGGAATGACCATGTTCCTTTGTCTGGTAAAGGGGAGCCCAGCCGGCCCGGCCTGGCCTTGCTGAGAGTGGTAGTGGGGTTGGTGGAGTGCCGGTGTTGTTGCGTTTGAATTTAGAGCTGACGCTATTATTGCAATCGCTCTCCAGGGAACGTTGCTGTTGGTAACGCAGCAGCTGTCAAGCGGAACCTTTCTAGAACTAGAGACCGTCCCCCAAGGGGTTTTCAGTCCACTTTGAAAGAGCCACATCCCACCTGCAGCTCTGACAGCTAACATCTCTAGGCACAGCCTGGAGCAGGGGTTCTCAGACTTTTGTACTGGTGACCCCTTTCGCACAGCAAGCCTCTGAGTGTGACCCCCTTTGTACATTAAAAACACTTTTATATTTATCACCATTATAAATGCTGGAGGTAAAGCGCAGTTTGGGGTGGAGGCTGACAGCTCGTGACCCCCCCATGTAATAACCTCATGACCCTCTGAGGGGTCCCAACCCCCAGTTTGAGAACCCCTGGCCTAGAGATCCCCCTTGTGCTGTCAGCCAGAGGGAGGCCGGCTTTAGTAATATAGAAAATAGGTGAGGGTCATGGGGGAGTGGGCGGGGAGAATCATTAAAAACCTAAAAATGTCATTGCTGTGGAACCAAGAGGAAGGACATCATTTTGCCAGTGGGTACGTGCACCCGTATTACCAGGCCTGATATTTCGGAGCCCTTCTGGTGTTTGTTCAGGTACCCTTAGGGATTGTCTGTGGCTGACGATACCTAAAGGCCTCACTCTGCTGCCTTTGCTCGCCAGGAGTAGGACTTACCCACTGAAGTCAAGGGGACCTCTTCTTGAGTAAATACTGTTCATTGCCATGAGCCAAAACTCATTGTTATCAGTTCAAAGAATGCCATGGAATGGGCTGTGTTGACAAGAGGGTATCTCAGGCCTCACAAGGGATATGATGTTCCCTGAACTTGGGATTTACCATTATTTGATGAGCCTTTTTTTGTATGTTCTAAAACAATCACAGTAACTCAGTATTGATTCATGTACCCAGTTCTTCCTCATACATCGAGGCTTTGAATCAGGCAGTGCTTGAGGTGGGTCTCCTAGTTGTTGTGTACAGTGAGCACAGTGAAGTAGATGGGAATAGCCATGATAGGGCCAATCTTGGAGCAGGGAAATCAACGAGCATCATGCCCTTCTCACGCCCACACTGAGATAAACACACCTATTAGCCTTAGACAGAATTGGCCAGTTTTTAAGGGCCAACCATGTACCCAAAACAAAGGTCAGTTTTCTTGTGAAATCTGATATTTCTACACACTGTTTCCATAGAGAAATAGCTGCAGTCCTTTTAACATGAACTGTCTTCTTCTACATAAAATAGCTATTTAAAAAAAACCCAGAAACAGTGAACCTTCCCTTGGGAGGCTTCAGAGTAGTAGCTGTGTTAGTCTGTATCCACAAAAAGAAGAGGAGTCCTAGTGGCACCCTTGGGAGAGAACATAGCTACACTTTCTGCATAGATTCCAAGGCTCCTTCTGCAGGGCAGGTGACCTCTCAGTTGAATTAGACAATCTGCCATGAGTCACTGTCTCTGCTGATAACACTGTGACCGCGTAGGTGCTGTATTTAATGGGCGTCAGTCGAACAGGATCAGCTGCTATTAAGCAGTTTAAAAAGGAGGCTTAGGGAAAAGCTATCTAAATACAGACCTAAGTATTTCCTCTTGCTGTGGTTGGTGGGTATGTTTTTGGGGACGTATTTAATTCAGATTAGAACAAATGTTTAAAGAAACAGATACGGATGAGGAAGGCAGTTTGGAGAAACCTATCCAGCCAAAGGGGAGCTCTGGGGGAACAAGAAGTAACCTCCAACCTTTCAAATAACACGTTTCTTTGATTAACCCCCCCCCATACTTAGAGCTGTATTTCACTCTAACACGATGTCTAAACTAGCAAACTTCCAGCGGCATAGTTGTACCGATGCAACTGCATCACTGTAAGATCGCTCTGGTTGCTGCTCTGTGCTGGCAGGAGAGAACTCTCCTGTGGACCTAATAAAACCACCTCAGAGAAGCTATGTCAGCAGGAGAAGCTTTCTGGCCAATATAGGGCTGTGTACATGAGCACTTATGCCTGGGAAGCTTATGTAACTTTGGGGGGAGAGGTTTCCACACTCCTGAACGACATAAGTTTTGACAACATAAGTGGCAGTGTATATAAGAACAGCCAGACTGGGTCAGACCAAAGTCCATCTAGCCCAGTGTGCTGTCTTCTGACAGTGGCCAATGCCAGGTGCCCCAGAGGGAGTGAACAGAGCAGGGAATCATCAAGTGACCCATCCCTTGTTGCTCATTCCCAGCTTCTGGCAAACAGAGGCTGGGGACACCATCCCTGCCCATCCTGGCTAATAGACATTGATGGACCTATCCTCCATGAACTTATCTAGTTCTTCTTAACCCTGTTAGTCTTGGAGGGGGTGAATTCTGGTGGTGTATGAAGTGATCCCTACATGCAATACATGTAGCTTGTTCTGAACATAGACATGGCCTAAGTAAATGCAGCCCATAATCTGTAGAGCAACACTCGTCCCCACTCAAACTGGTCTCTCAATAAAGAAACAACTAGTGACAATGCTAAACAAATCTTTCAAAGCAGCAATTTGCCCCTACTCTTTGGCAGCACAGGTATCCTACTTTTCCAACCAGAGAAACCAGAATGTCTCCACTTATGTCAGGCATGTTAAAGAATGCAGAGATTCTTCTAAAGTAAGAATGTCTTTAATCATTCATATCAACTCCCATTTCTCCTTGATTACTGCTAGTCCAGCTGGGTGGTTAAACACAGGAAAGCCCTGTAGTGTAGAATACAGTATTGTATGACCATTCCTAGCCTACGCATCTAGCCCATTTGCACTATTCAGTGTGGGGAAATTGGACTAAACCTTCAGAATTCCCATCACAAAATCTACCAAACCAACACAAGAGGCAATGGGTTATACTATTTTTGCACTAAGTGTTTCACTAATCCATTGGACTGTTTGGAATCTTTAAAGATGTTGGTCATATCCACTGAAATCATTTTTTACTGTTAAATTTAAGTCATTGAGCAATTTCTGTAAATTAACATTGTCAACATTTGTGGGGTAAATGATGTCAAGGAGCTAATAGGATATGAAAGTGTGTCACTTGTGATGCTACAAACGTTAAATGCTGCCTCTGAAATTATATTTTAAGCAGTTTGAGACTAATACAGTTTGTCATAAATGTCCTGTCTTTTAAATGTTAAGTAAAACATGTGTTTTCTAGGCATGACCAAAATAAGTCTGGGGATGCGCAATGGTTATTTCTAATAGGCTATTACTAAGGAGGTATTGCAGAGGACCTGTCTTTGTTATCTTTGGTTTGCAATTAAAATCGTGCTGATTGTACGAGACCTGTCTAAAGACTTGTTAATCCCTATATCTCTATGTATTGCTTCCCCCCCAGCTCCTAATAGGGAAGAAATACATTACAGATTATATGGAAAGTGATGTCAAATACTGAACCACATGATATGTGAAAGAATGCATCTTTTCCTGTATAAATACTGTATTCAGAGATTTGAAGACCAGCAGGGACTTTTTGATCATCTTGTCTGACCTCCTGTATAACATAGGCCATAGCACTTCCACCAACTATCACAAAGGGTTAATGACAAGTATGATCTAAATAAGGCCCCACTTACTCGAGCAGAGTAGTAGTGTGGTCCCAGCATAACCCATAGCTCCGCTCATTTTAAGAGAGAGACTATGTGCGAATGTTGCCCCAGGCATTTCTATATAATTTGTGTTGAACCTTTGCCAAAAGACAAATCTCAAGCTTCTGCTCTGTAATTGTCACAAGAGTTTCATAGCTTCCTAATTTGAAGTACTAGAAACTAAAACTGGGACATGCACTTTGGGGAGATAAGCATGTTATTAGTGTGGGTTAGATCAGGACTTGAGTACACAGGTTGAGTGGAACACCAGCCAGATCAGCTGCAGTCTGACCCCAGAAAAACTTCCAGAAGCCACCCTTTGATCTAACATGTGATGAGACACGTTAACATTGATCATTTCAGTTTCTTGACAGGGCAGTGTAGTTTGTTCCAAATGGAAGACTAATTCCCTGCTGTAGAGTATTGCACACAGCTGCTACTCTGAAGCCCATGGGAGAGTGTATTGTTGGCATGTGTTTTAATGGGGCATTGTAGCTGGGTCCTGGCAAATTGTTCATTATGTGGTTTCTGTTTTTTAGGGACACACAGTGCAAATAAACTCTGAAAGGAACTAGCATTGCCAGGGTAGCCAGAAGCCATGTACTTCACTCTGGGGGGTTTAAACAGGGTTTTCTATTTTGATGTTAGAAGAATAGGCCAGATCCTCCCACTAATGAAAGGGCCAAATAAAGGCTCAGATTAGGGAGCCAATGCAGTTCCATTGAATGGAAGGCAGTTTCCTTGTACATGAGGACTCAGTTCTCTCCATGCACAGCAAGCACTTACCTGTAGCATCTCAGGGTTTCTTGGGAGCTGGGTAGGGCAAGGGGCAGGGCAGTGGCTGAACGCCCCAATGGAAAATGAGGGAGTTCCAAGAATTTGAGTGGGCTTATGTGGTACATAGGTCTTCTACGTGCCCTCTACACAGTCGTGACAATCTATAGAATACAATTCCAGGAATGTCATTCTGTGTAACACATCAGAGCCAGTGGTAAGTGATGGGAACAGTTACAAGCATGGCTGAGAGCTCTTTTAGTTCAGAGTATCATCAAGTTTGAATCATTCATGCCATTTGTGATTGGTTACTGTCCAATTTTCAGACATTTTGGCATTGGGAGTTCACTGCCTGAGTTTTACAGCTATAATTAGGCATGTATCGGTTCCATGTCAAGAGTCCTAGGTCCTTGTGACATAGGTGACTAAACCAATCACTGCTCTTACACTCCAGCTAATTTGCATGAAATAATTCCATTGGATTTATGAGGGGGACTGCACAGATGGTAGATTACTTGGACAACTGCCACCCACATATCTCCTGGCACACCACAACCCCCACAAATAAACACAGCCATCCACACAACAATACAACCAGCACACACAAAGACCCTTAATATTGATTTGAAGTCTGGACCTTGAAGCAATGGAGACAGCCACATGCAGGGTTTGGGAGCTCTTTTTGTTTAGTATCAGGTCCAGTCATCATTAATCTGGAGGATGGTGTGGATTGCACCCTCAGCAAGTTTGCAGATGACAAACTGGGAAGAGTGGTAGATATGGATGGTAGGGATAGGATACAGAGGGACCTAGACAAATTAGAGGATTGGGCCAAAAGAAATCTGAGGTTCAACAAAGACAAGTGCAGAGTCCTGCACTTAGGACGGAAGAATCCCATGCACTGCTACAGACTAGGGACCGAATGGCTCGGCAGCAGTTCTGCAGAAAAGGACCTAGGGGTGACAGTGGATGAGAAGCTGGATATGAGTCAACAGTGTGCCCTTGTTGCCAAGAAGGCCAATGGCATTTTGGGCTGTATAAGTAGGGGCATTGCCAGCAGATCAAGGGACATGATCATCCCCCTCTATTCGGCATTGGTGAGGCCTCATCTGGAGTACTGTGTCCAGTTTTGGGCCCCATACTACAAGAAGGATGTGAAAAAATTGGAAAATGTCCAGTGAAGGGCAACAAAAATGATTAGGGGTCTGGAACACATGACTTATGAGGAGAGGCTGAGGGAACTGGGATTGTTTAGTCTGTGGAAGAGAAGAATGAGGAGGGATTTGATAGTTGCTTTCAACTACCTGAAGGGGGTTTCCAAAGAGGATGGATCTAGACTGTTCTCAGTGGTAGCAGATGACAGAACAAGGAGTAATGGTCTCAAGTTGCAGTGGGGGAGGTCTAGGTTGGATATGAGGAAAAATTTTCACTAGGAGGGTGGTGAAACACTGGAATGCATTACCTAGGGAGGTGGTGGAATCTCCATCCTTAGAGGTTTTTAAGGTCAGGCTTGACAAAGCCCTGGCTGGGATGATTTAGTTGGGGATTAGGCCCTGCTTTGAGCAGGGGCTTGGACTAGATGACCTCCTGAGGTCCCCTCAAACCCTGATAGTCTATGAGAATATGATTCTATCACTGGGATTCACAGGCAGTGACTGTCCAAGTTTTCGGTTTGTTTACTCACATGATTTTACTAATTACACCCCTGGAGCAGCCTGGGCTTTCAGTAACTAATAATAGAGCACTCTGCCATAGATGTGTTTACACAGCTCCCACTGAAGGCACTAGAAGCTGTGGATAGGAATCTGACAGCAGAATTTGGCCCCAGTTAATTTTGTTTTCTGTTGTTTAATTAGCTGCATAAGTGTTCTTCCAGCTTTTCAGCCAGTCATTGCACAGAGTCTCCATGGTGGGTGCCTGTTGGTGCACTCTTCCTGTTATATCAAGTCTCTATATACTCAAGGAGACTAAAGCCAAGGGTCTGATTACTGAGTTCTGCAGGCTCCATTTGGTGTTCTCTTCGGCTAGAAGAATTCCCATGAGCTCTTGCCTTACTGAAGAATAACCCAGGGCTGATTTGGAGGTGGTCCCAAAATGGTGTGGGCTGGGGGAGGGTAGGTGCTTCTGGAGGAAAATGACTTGTGAAAAAGAAATGTTTCTTAAAGGTTTTCAGTTTGGGGATGTTTTTGAAAACTAAAACAAAAATGAGAAATCCATTTGTCCTTTAATATTCTCCCCTCCCCAACTTATTTTCCTATTTCCACTTTGCCACTGAAAAGTGTGGCAGAGGGAAAAAGGAAAAAAAGCTGAAGGGGCGGGGGGAGAAGAGACAAATGTCTAAATTTCTCATTTTCCAGGGTCATCTAAAATTTGGAAAAAAAAATTGGGTAGAGACCCTATGGGGTCTACAACTAGACTTTTCCTCCTGAAATTTCCTACAGTTGCTATCAACGGTGGAGTTACACGGCAAAAATCTGCAAAACCACCATCTTCACCTCCTTCAAATCCCTCCTTATAACTAATCTCTGCCATAATGTGTCTAGTCAAGTGCCCTTTAATAACCCCTGTAGTTAGATGTTTGGCTGCGTGCGGGTGTTCTCCCGTGAGCTGCCTCAGCTCTGCACAAACAGCCGGCACAGCACACCACACGTCGAGCGAAGTGCCCAATGGTCACAAGATCTGTTAAGGTACAGACAGAGCACGGTAATAGCCCCGGCAGACTCTACAAGGAGACTAACATGTATGCCTGTGACAATGGATGCAGCTCAGTGAACAGCAGGACTTTCCATTCCCTACTCGGCTGGGCAGAGATACATCTTTATACCTGGACACTAACAAGTTACTTTAACAATGCTGCCTTTGGTGGGACCCCTCAGAATACCAATTCAGGACAAATTGCTTAGGAGCAGGGCAGTTATAGCCCAAGGCTGGAGTTTCTCCACCTTTAAGGCACACCAAACCAGCCAAACAGAGAGGACTTTGGTTTTACTCCACTGGCTAACCACAAGTCACACAAGCAATTCCCTTAGACATTCCAGTTTCCCAGTATCACCACCGGTGCCACTTGTTATGGGGACAGATGTTTATGAAAATCAATACCCCTGTCAAGGTTCCTCCTTCACTCTGAACGCTAGGGTACAGATGGGGGGGGGACCTGCATGAAAACCTCCTAAGCTTATCTTTACCAGCTTAAGTCAAAAAGTTCCCCAAGGTACAAAATATTCCACCCTTTGTCCTTGGATTGGCCGCTACCACTACCAAACAAATACTGGTTACTGGGGAAGAGCTGTTTAGAAACATCTTTCCCCCCAAATACTTCCCAAAACCTTGCACCCCACTTCCTGAACAAGGTTTGGTAAAAAGCCTCACCAATTTGCCTAGATGACTACAGACCCAGACCCTTGGATCTGAGAACAATGGAAAAGCATTCAGTTTTCTTACAAGAAGACTTAATAGAAATAGGAGTAAATAGAAGTAAAGAAATCCCCTCTGTAAAATCAGGATTGTAGATACCTTACAGGGTAATTCGATTCAAAACATAGAGAATCCCTCTAGGCAAAAACCTTAAGTTACAAAAAAGATACACAGACAGAAATAGTTATTCTATTCAGTACAATTCTTTTCTCAGCTATTTAAAGAAATCATAATCTAACACGTACCTACCTAGATTACTTACTAAAAGTTCTAAGACTCCATTCCTGGTCTATCCCCGGCAAAGGCAGCATAAAGACAGACCCTTTGTTTCTCGCCCTCCTCCCAGCTTTTGAAAGTATCTTGTCTCCTCATTGGTCATTTTGGTCAGGTGCCAGCGAGGTTACCTTTAGCTTCTTAACCCTTTACAGGTGAGAGGAGTTTTCCTCTCACCAGGAGGGATTTTAAAGGGGTTTACCCTTCCCTTTATATTTATGACAACCCCAGTAAAAGAAAAGAAGTTCTCTCGATCCCAAAGGCCCAAGCCCCAGACCCAGGTCAAAATACAAATCAGATCTTACCCACAATATCACGCTGTTGCCAATCCTTTAGAATCTAAAGGTTTATTCATAAAAGGAAAAAAGATAGAGATGAGAGCTAGAATTGGTTAAATGGAATCAATGACACACAGTAACGGAAAAGTTCTTGGTTCAGGCTTGTAGAAATGGAATAAGCTGCAGGTTCAAATCAAGTCTCTGGAGAATACCCACAGCTGGGATGGGTCATTCAGTCCTTTGTTTAGTGCTTCGTTTGTAGCAAGGTTCCTCCAGAAGTAAGAAGCAGGATTGAAGACAAGATGGATGTGAGGCAGCTGCTTTTTATAGTCTCTTCCAGGTGGAAGGACCCCGCTTTGTTCTTACTGTGGAAAATTACAGCAGCAAGATGAAGCTTGGAGTCACATGTTCATGCATGACTCAGTTCTTTACAGGCCAACGCAATAGTATACATGTTAGTTTGAATGTTCCCAGGAAACATGATTTAGTTGGGGATTGGTCTTGCTTTGAGCAGGGGGTTGGACTAGAACCTCCTGAGGTCCCTTCCAACCCTGATATTCTATGAAAGCTCAGATGTGGATTGGCGTCTCCCAAAGTCCATTGTCAGTTAAGTGTTTCTTGATTGGGCGCTTCCTGAGAATAGTCCCTTCTCAAGAAGCTGATCAAATGCTTCACTGAGGCTACTTAGAATCAAAACACATTGAGATACAAGTACATAGCCAATATTCATAACTACAGAAATGATACACACAGAGCAAATCATAACCTTTCCATAGACACCTTACACAACAATCCTTGTACAATATTTGCTGCAAATATATAGCAATGGTTGCAACAATAATCTATACAGTCACAGGTTAAGTCAGTAACGTCAGTTACATGCTGCCTCTGACATAGTTACTGCCCCCTGAGGTGACTAGTTATCACCCATCACCTTGTACATGTTGGTTTGATCAAAACATTTTTACACAGTCATCTTGACCTGATCTTTTAGGAGGGGTCAGTGTGTGCCCGTTATCCTTGGGAAATGTTTTTGTACGATCCTTGATATCACAATGTGTTTGCATGAGCACTCTAATTAGCACTTCTTTAGGAATGTGTATTTCTGCAATATCAGCCCTGTTCTTGCCAAATTCTGTGAGCAGGTCCTGCCTCATACCAGGCCTCTGATACAAGGGCTTATGTCTCAGGCTCTCTTCCTATGATAACCCCATGGCCAGTAATGATCTGTGATTACTTTGACAGCTGCTGTGAATTGGCCACAAGTTGCACACACAGCTATCTGTGCTGAACATACAACATTACCCCAGCCCCTGCCACACATTACATCTTGTCTTTTAGTCTGGAAGCTCTTGGGGCAGGGCCAGTCACTTGTGGTAGGTTTGTACAGGGCCTAGCACCATGGGCTCACAATCTGGCTGAGCCCTCTAGCTGCTACCACAGTGTAAATGGTAATAATTAATGGTAGCAATGATGGGATCATTAATGTTGACCAGCTGACATTGTGTTAGCCACATGTGTCATCAAACCCAACTCAGACCAGCTGTTGGTGCCCTGTCTAGACAGGAGTTCTCTGCACTGTAACCATCACAGGAGTGGCATCAGTGTGAGCAAGGGTGAGGCATCTTAGGAAACCAAGTGAAGGGTAGGCCAGGCGCTGGGTATTGGCAGACCTTGCCGATGGAGAGATCCCTGGGGAACACATTTCAGTCAGTCTCCATTCCACATCTTGCAGATATGGTGTTTGAAAAGTTGTGTTTTGTTTTGTCCCTTCAGGGGTTTTATTCATGCAGCGTTGGCAGGATGGAGCTGTCAGTATTTATTAACTAAGCACCAAGATGTCCCCAAAAGGTGGGTCATTTTAGGGAAAACAAACAGATTTGGAATATTAATAGCTACCAGCAAGCTAGCAATTAAAAATTAATTAGAGGAAAGGCTCAAAACTATCAATTTTTCATAATTCCTGTCATGTAGAGCAGGGAAATGCATGCACATGATCTCAGGCTGTTTCAAGAGTTTAGACATTCTAGCATTTAATGCGAGTTAAGAAATATTGTGCAAGGAAACCAACTTTTCAAGGCAGCTGTAACCTTTGTATTAAGCAAATATAGAAACCCAAATTAATTCCTCCAAAATGAACATTGGCGGTAAGGTCAAATATTGTCTCATCATCATTCAGTGCCTCAGGGTCAGACTAAGAGAGGGAATGAAATGGAGAGCGCTTAGAAGACAAGGTAAGGAAGCAGCAGGAAGAGAAACATGGGTTTTAAGTGTGCCTGGGGTATTTCCTTTCTGGGTGACATTCACCCCTCTGCAGAGAGCCAGCTCAAGTCCCAGCTAAGTGAGACAAATCTCTACCCCTCTCACCCTCCCTGCTCTGTTCAGACTCTCTGCGTGAGGCCCTACAAGAGGCAGCTGGGAGGTGACGTGTACAAGGGGCATGTGCCACATTTAACCATAGGTCTCCGCGTTTGTGCGCCCATGGCTAATAATTTGCCAGTTACTAGGACTTCAGCCATTGCACACTGGTTAGATACAATTTACCATCTTCCATTTCTGCACTTAGAATCATAGAATATCAGGGTTGGAAGGGACCCCTGAAGGTCATCTAGTCCAACCCCCTGCTCGAAGCAGGACCAATTCCCAGTTAAATCATCCCAGCCAGGGCTTTGTCAAGCCTCACCTTAAAAACTTCCAAGGAAGGAGATTCCACCACCTCCCTAGGCAACGCATTCCAGTGTTTCACCACCCTCTTAGTGAAAAAGTTTTTCCTAATATCCAATCTAAACCTCCCCCACTGCAACTTGAGACCATTACTCCTCGTTCTGTCATCTGCTACCATTGAGAACAGTCTAGAGCTATCCTCTTTGGAACCTCCTTTCAGGTAGTTGAAAGCAGCTATCAAATCCCCCCTCATTCTTCTCTTCTGCAGGCTAAACTATCCCAGCTCCCTCAGCCTCTCCTCATAAGTCATGTGTTCTAGACCCCTAATCATTTTTGTTGCCCTTCGCTGGACTCTCTCCAATTTATCCACATCCTTCTTGTAGTGTGGGGCCCAAAACTGGACACAGTACTCCAGATGAGGCCTCACCAATGTCGAATAGAGGGGGACGATCACGTCCCTCGATCTGCTCGCTATGCCCCTACTTATACATCCCAAAATGCCATTGGCCTTCTTGGTAACAAGGGCACACTGCTGACTCATATCCAGCTTCTCGTCCACTGTCACCCCTAGGTCCTTTTCCGCAGAACTGCTGCCTAGCCATTCGGTCCCTAGTCTGTAGCGGTGCATTGGATTCTTCTGTCCTAAGTGCAGGACCCTGCACTTATCCTTATTGAACCTCATCAGATTTCTTTTGGCCCAATCCTCCAATTTGTCTAGGTCCTTCTGTATCCTATCCCTCCCCTCCAGCGTATCTACCACTCCTCCCAGTTTAGTATCGTCCGCAAATTTGCTGAGAGTGCAATCCACACCATCCTCCAGATCATTTATGAAGATATTGAACAAAACCGGCCCCAGGACCGACCCCTGGGGCACTCCACTTGATACCGGCTGCCAACTAGACATGGAGCCATTGATCACTACCCATTGAGCCCGACAATCTAGCCAGCTTTCTACCCACCTTATAGTACTTAAAGTACTTAAAGTACCTTAAAGTACCTTGGGTACTTTAATCAGCAGGCGGGGGTGTCAGAACCCCCGATTGATCTCGTGAGCCTTCAGGAATGCACAATAAGGGCGTGAGGAAGCCCTTCAAGCTGGAACATTGGCTGTTACTCTGACTGACAAAGGATTGCAGAGCAGGGTAGTTGTTCTAACATCCCCACTGCATTGCTGCAGTTGTGAAGTTAGAGCAACTACTTGAAAGGTCACTTTTCAAAGAGAGCTGACACACTCAGCAATGCACCCAAGGAAAAGAAGGCGATCTGGAGAAACTTGAAAAACAATCGGTAGCGGTCATCTGTCACCACTCCAGGGCAGCATGCTTCCAATAGCCATAGCTCCATTGCCTTCATGAAGGTATGAATACTGGTAGCGGATGGGGCTCTGAAGGCCAGAAGTTTGCTGTCCTACTTTTTACAGCTTTACCACACTGACAGCAGCCACAAGATTTGGCTTTTTAAAAAGAGGACCCTGCTCCCGTTATCCCCTTGGGAAGGCATTAACTGCAGGAACACAAGGACGCTCCTCTCAGGCCCTCACTTTCAGAACCATGCAGCTACCTTTACACACAGCCACAAGTAAGCACAGGGCATTTAGTCTGGTGCAGATGGACCGACAGCTGCACATGTCACTCAGGCGCCAGTCCTGTGTCCAACAGCAAGCAGGCAGATTGAATTGTTGCACCACTTGCCATGGCAACCAGATGTTTTAATTACAAAAAAACCAGAAGTATGAAACACAACCAGTTAATAAAATGCCGGACAATACAAAGACACTGCAAGGAGGGGCACTTGTCTCTCCCCTTCAGACAGGTTGGGAGGCTGCATCTCCTCGCTGCTTCACAAGCAGGGCACAGCTCGTGAGTCCATCTGGTGACTAGTCCAATTAGCAGTTAGTCCTTCTGCCAAATCCCTCAATCAGGGCAGTGAGCAGACCTGGCTGGCAATCAGCCCAGGCCTTAGTCTTTCCACCCCAGTCCCTCAATCAGGGCAGTTCACAGTTTATAGCTCAGGCCGAGTCTGTGTGATACAGCCCAGCAGATCGGGGGGACAGGGGAATTAGCTCCCAGCTGGGAGCAACAGCAAATGCACCTGGCACCCTGGCTCCAGTGGGCACCAGAGCCTGGGTAGGGGGACACAGGCCCTCCCGCTCCACTGCATCCCAGCCCAGGGCCCTATTAGTGGCAGGGCAGTGCACCACGAGGTCAGTGGGCATCCACCCCCCAACACTGGCCAGTTGACAATAACTCCACACCTGAATACTATTCGGCATCCCTGGGCTCCTTCCTACCCTCCCCAGCTTGGGGTACCTGGGTTCCAGGGTCATCCTCAGTCTCCGCAGGGCAAACAGTCAATAGCAGTCCTGGCAGTTCATCAGCTGGTCTCCAGTAACTCCTCTGGTCAGGCAGCTGTCTCCTTCAGCTCTGAGCCCCAGCAGCAAGGAAGAGACGTCCCGCTCCTCTGGCAGCTCTCCCCTTACTGAGCTAGGAGCTGGCCTTTCATAGTCCAGCTTCCTGTCCCGCCCCTCCGCTTCTGGCGGGGCAGCCGCAGGTGGCCTGGTTCTGCCCACCAGGGGGCGATCGCGGGTCTCTCCCCTTCTGACAGGGCAGGAGGCCACGGGTCCTTGCTACAAGCACTCTGCAGTTTGTGCCGGAGAACTGCCTGATCACCCACAGGGGCAGAGAGTTTGAGTCTGGAGGCTGGGGAGGGACAACTCAGCCCAAACGGGAGTGTTCGCCCTGCTCTGAAATGCTAGCTGCATGGATCTGGCAGCACCAGCACTCCAGTGTCCGGCATCCATCAGAGAGATCCCACCCGGCCCAGCTACCTGGAGCCAGCCAGGACCTCCGGAGGAGTCCGGGCCAGAGAACCAGCGAGCTCCACTGGAGTCGGGAGGGGACCCTGCCTCACCCAGTGGGAGGAAAAAGTCAAGGGGCTTCTGTTAAAGCCAGCTGTTACCCCAGGGCTATAGCAGCCTCCAACCCAATCCTTAGCACCTTCGCCACGCCATCCACCTCAGGACGGAGCCAGGGAGGGAGATGGGGCTGGAAGAGTCGGTATGGGGAGTTGGGGAACTGGCTTATTCATAGATGGTTATTGATTATTAGTTAACCTTCACCTCTTCCTTCCCTATTCCCTTCTGTCCTGTTCCCACTCACCCCCTTCTGTTCCATTGGTAGTCATGGTGGGCCATTAGAATCATAGAATATCAGGGTTGGAAGGGACCTCAGGAGATCATCTAGTCCAACCCCCTGCTCAAAGCAGGACCGATCCCCAACTAAAACATCCCAGCCAGGGCTTTGTCAAGCCTGACCTTAAAAACCTCAAAGGAAGGAGATTCCACCACCTCCCTAGGTAACGCATTCCAGTGCTTCACCACCCTCCGAGTGAAAAAGTTTTTCTTAATATCCAACCAAAACTTCCCCCACTGCAATTTGAGACCATTACTCCTTGTTCTGTCATCTGCCACCACTGAGAACAGTCTAGATCCATCCTCTTTGGAACCCCCTTTCAGGTAGTTGAAAGCAGCTATCAAATCCCCCCTCATTCTTCTCTTCCGCAGACTAAACAATCCCAGTTCCCTCAGCCTCTCCTCATAAGTCATGTGTTCCAGTACCCTAATCCTTTTTGTTGCCCTCTGTTGGACGTTTTCCAATTTTTTTCACACCCTTCTTGTATTGTGGGGCCCAAAACTGGACACAGTACTCCAGATGAGGCCTCACCAATGTCGAATAGAGGGGAACGATCACGTCCCTCGATCTGCTGGCAATGCACCTACTTATACAGCCCAAAATGCCATTGGCCTTCTTGCAACAACGGCACACTGTTGACTCATATCCAGCTTCTCATCCACTGTAACCCCTAGGTCTTTTTCTGCAGAACTGCTGCCGAGCCACTCTGTCCCTAGTCTGTAGCGGTGCATGGGATTCTTTCATCCTAAGTGCAGGACTCTGCACTTGTCCTTGTTGAACCTCATCAGATTTCTTTTGGCCCAATCCTCTCATTTGTCTAGGGCCCTCTGTACCCTATCCCTACCCTCCAGCGTATCTACCTCTCCTCCAAGTTTAGTGTCATCTGCAAACTTAAATAAATGAAGATATTGAACAAAACCGGCCCCAGGACCGACCATTGGGGCACTCTACTTGATACCGGCTGCCAACTAGACATGGAGCCATTGATCACTACCCGTTGAGCCCGACAATCTAACCAGCTTTCTATCCACCTTATAGTCCATTCATCCAGCCCATACTTCTTTAACTTGCTGGCAAGAATACTGTGGGAGACTGTGTCAAAAGCTTTGCTAAAGTCAAGGAATAACACGTCCACTGCTTTCCCCTCATCCACAGAGCCAGTTATCTTGTCATAGAAGGGAGTTAGATTAGTCAGGCCTAACTTGCCTTTGGTGAATCCATGCTGACTGTTCCTGATGAGTTTCCTCTCCTCTACATGCTTCAGAATTGATTCCTTGAGGACCTGCTTCATGACTTTTCCAGGGATTGAGGTGAGTCTGACTGGCCTGTAGTTCCCTGGATCCTCCTTCTTCCCTTTTTTAAAGATGGGCATTACATTAGCCTTTTTCCAGTTGTCCGGGACCTCCCCCGATCACCATGAATTTTCAAAGATAATGGCCAATGGCTCCTGCAGTCACATCCGCCAACTCCTTTAGCACTCTCGGTTGCAGCGCATCCGGCCCCATGGAGTTATGCTCATCCAGCTTTGCTAAATAGTCCCGAACCACTTCTTTCTCCACAGAGGGCTGGTCACCTCCTCCCCATGCTGTGCTGCCCAGCGCAGCAGTCTGGGAGCTGACCTTGTTCGTGAAGACAGAGGCAAAAAAAGCATTGAGTACATTCCTTTGTTAGGATTTGTTTTACTTACTGTACTGTTCCCTGTGTATAGGACTTTACCCTCCTTGCCAGGTGCCATATTGGCATTGACTTCTCAAGGACCAGCCCACCCTGTATTTGGCACAGGGAGGAGACACTTGGATCAGAGGGACCAGAGAAGATACCGGGACCTGACCCACGTGAGGAGGAACTACTCCTAATATTGGTGGTAGCAAAGAGCAGAGAGAAGAGAGAGGAGGTGTAAGCCACACCACATAGACTTTAAGCCCAGAAGGGACCATCGTGATCATCTAGTCTGACCTCCTGCACACTGCAGGCCACAGAACCTTGTCTACCTATTCCTGTAATAGATCCCTAACCTCTGGCTGAGTTACTGAAATCCTTAAATCATGGTTTAAAGACTAAAAGTTACAGAGAATCCACCATTTATATTTGTTTAGACCTGTGCCCCATGCTGCAGAGGAAGGTGAAAAACCCCCAGGGTCTCTGCCCATCTGACCCAGGGAAAAATTCCTTCCCGACCCCAAATCTGATGATCAGTTAGACCCTGAGCATGTGGGCATAGGCACCAATTTTCCCCTGCACTGGTGGAAATAGTTTTTTGAGCTCTGTAGAGGACTTTGCTGCCTCTATGCTCTGGAAGCCACCAGAAAGCTGCCAGAACATTTGTGTGTGTGTGTACCCTTGTGTGTTTTTATAGAATTAGTAAATACAGTTCTCTGGACCTTGCTGTGCCTCGGTGATTCCTTCATATTTTGTATGTTGTGTAAAGTGCAATGGTACAACACTGTGGGAGTGAGCAGAGAATCAGCCCCTGTAATTGCCCTGTGTCCCACACACTGTCTGCTGAACTGTCAGTTCGTTCTGCGGTTCAGCTAGTGGAGATCTCGCACCATACAGAAGCCTGGGGTTTTGGAGGTGAACCCATGAGATCTAGTACATCCCCATGCCTGGCTAGTGGAAGGCCCTGAAATTTACATGTACAGCATCACCAACCCCTCACCTTCAAAAATCATGAGTCACTTCCCCCCTGCCCCCTCAAAATTATGAGATTTAAAAACTCCAATGCTTTCTCTTTGCATTCTGGTTTCTGGTACATGCAGATCCTGTCTTCAAGCTGCCAAATGGGGATGGAGAAGGGTGGGGAACAGGTGACTCTGAACTGGCCCGGTGCACTGGGCATCAGAGTCTGCTCCATCCAACATGTGGTGGCTGTGAGTTCTGCGTAATGAGGGTAGTAAGATCAGAGAATATAGTTTATTATATTCTATCTACTACCCAAGATCCATAAACCTGGAAATCCTGGGCACCCCATCATGTCAGGCATTGGCACCCTGACAGCAGGATTGTCTGGCTATGTAGACTCTCTCCTCAGGCCCTACGCTACCAGCACTCCCAGCTACCTTCGAGACACCACTGACTTCCTGAGGAAACTACAATCCATCGGTGATCTTCCTGATAACACCATCCTGGCCACTATGGATGTAGAAGCCCTCGACACCAACATTCCACACAAAGATGGACTACAAGCCGTCAAGAACACTATCCCCGATAATGTCACGGCTAACCTGGTGGCTGAACTTTGTGACTTTGTCCTTACCCATAACTATTTTACATTTGGGGACAATGTATACCTTCAGATCAGCGGCACTGCTATGGGTACCCGCATGGCCCCACAGTATGCCAACATTTTTATGGCTGACTTAGAACAGCGCTTCCTCAGCTCTCGTCCCCTAACGCCCCTACTCTACTTGCGCTATATTGATGACATCTTCATCATCTGGACTCATGGAAAAGAAGCCCTTGAGGAATTCCACCATGATTTCAACAATTTCCATCCCACCATCAACCTCAGCCTGGTCCAGTCCACATAAGAGATCCACTTCCTGGACACTACAGTGCTAATAAACGATGGTCACATAAACACCATCCTATACCGGAAACCTACTGACCGCTATGGCTACCTACCTGTCTCCAGCTTTCATCCTGACCACACCACACGATCCATCGTTTACAGCCAAGCTCTGCGATACAACCACATTTGCTCCAACCCCTCAGACAGAGACAAACACCTACAAGATCTCTATCAAGCATTCTTACAACTACAATACCCACCTGCGGAAGTGAAGAAACAGATTGTCAGAGCCAGAAGAGTTCCCAGAAGTCTCCTACTACAGGACAGGCCTAACAAAGAAAATAACAGAACACCACTAGCCGTCACCTTCAGCCCCCAACTAAAACCCCTCCAACGCATTATTAAGGATCTACAACCTATCCTGAAGGATGACCCAACACTCTCTCAAATCTTGGGAGACAGGCCAGTCCTTGCCTACAGACAGCCCCCCAACCTGAAGCAAACATGCACCAAAAACCACATACCACACAACAGAACCACTAACCCGGGAACCTATCCTTGCAACAAAGCCCGTTGCCAACTGTGCCCACATATCTATTCAGGGGACACCATCACAGGGCCTAATCACATCAGCCACACTATCAGAGGCTCGTTCACCTGCACATCCACCAATGTGATATATGCCATCATGTGTCAGCAATGCCCCTCTGCCATGTACATTGGTCAAACTGGACAGTCTCTACGTAAAAGAATAAATGGACACAAATCAGATGTCAAGAATTATAACATTCATAAACCAGTTGGAGAACACTTCAATCTCTCTGGTCATGCGATTGCAGACATGAAAGTTGTGATATTACAACAAAAAAACTTCAAATCCAGACTCCAGCAAGAAACTGTTGAATTGGAATTCATTTGCAAATTTGATACAATTAACTTAGGTTCCCTTGCATAATGACTTAGCCACTCCCAGTCTCTATTCAAGCCTATTTCCCCTCGTTTTTTCCTACCCCCCCGAGACGTTCTTGTTAAACCCTGGATTTGTGCTGGAAATGGCCCAACTTGATTATCATACACATTGTAAGGAGAGTGATCACTTTAGATAAGCTATTACCAGCAGGAGAGTGGGGTGGGAGGAGGTATTTTTTCATGCTTTGTGTGTATATAAAAAGATCTTCTACACTTTCCACAGTATGCATCTGATGAAGTGAGCTATAGCTCACGAAAGCTTATGCTCAAATAAATTGGTTAGTCTCTAAGGTGCCACAAGTACTCCTTTTCTTTTTGCGAATACAGACTAACACGGCTGTTACTCTGAAACCTAGTTTGTTATGGGCTCAGCAACTCAGAATATGGTGTCACTGCTTAGATGGCGGAATCCACTCTGCTCACAGCTCCCCCAGTGTATCAACTCATCCCTCGGCTGCTGAGGCCCCAGGTCTCGGGACCCTCGGCTGTAGGACATTTTTTGTTTTTCTTCAACCCATTCACACCATGTTCATTCTTAGCATTGTTTTCAGCGAAATGAGGACGCCGAGTTTTTAGTTTTCTGTTAAACAGAATCTGCAGGAGACAGTCCGTGTCTCAAGGTGCTGCCCTAGAGCTAAGCAATGCCAACTAAGGATCTGACTTAGATGCCTTTACTTTTTAGAGTATCTTCTTTATTATTTTTACTCATTCTCTACTCGACCATTTGACCAGGGGTAGCTAAGACTTGCTGTAACATGTCTCTACCCAGAGTTTCTCTCAATTTTTTTGAATTCATACTCTGCACATTGTGGACCATTGTCTGACATTAGTGCTGCAAAGGATGCCATGTCTAGCAAATATGGGTTTGATGCACATTATTACATGTTTTGCCGTGGTAGTGTCCAGTAAAGCAATCTCTGGAAAGTGTGAAGAATAGTCTAAAATCAAAACGTAATGTTTACCAGCATAACTGAATAAATCAATGCCAACTTACATGAAGCTTCAAAAGCTTCCTGGTGTACCAGCATGAGCTCTTTCACAGGCCTGGGCTGGAATTTTTGACATGTTTCATGTTTAACTGTTTTTTTTTTTCTATATCCAGCTTCATTTGAGGTTAATACATCACATCACTGGCCCTTCTTTTGCATTTTTCAAGTCCTAAACAAGATTGCAATACTTTTGGGGAACAATTAATCGGTTACCTCTGTACAAAATACCATCCGTCACTGAAAGTTCTTCTTCAAAGTGAAAATTGGGACGAGGTATGTGGAGTCCAGGCCAACCTATTATCGATTTGGTTGCACTTTGCAAGGTCTTATCTTGTGCGGTGGCTGCAGCAAACACAGTCCACATTTGTCAGAGACTTGGTAGTTTTTCTTATAAGGTTCACATATGCTGTATCTGATTCTAAATTGTTTTCTGCTAGAGTGTTGGCTACTACTAAATCCCTTCCTGTCTTACATTCATCATACTTTCATAGTAAAGTTGTTCCTATGCCTTCCTTTGAGGCAGCTGTGGACACTTTTGTGTCTCATACAATCATAAAATACGAGGACAGGAACCCTCCTAATTAGTGTTTCAAGTTTTGAAATCCCTTGTCTAGTTTGGCATCTGTCAGGGGTTCCTCCCCACTCTGAACTCTAGGGTCCAGATGTGGGGACCTGCATTGAAGACCCCCTAAGCTTATTTCTGCCAGCTTAGGTTAAAAACTTCCCCAAGGCACAAATCCTTCCTTGTCCTTGGATGAGTACCGCTGCCACCACCAAGTGAGTTATACAAAGATTCAGGAAAAGGACCGCTTGGAGTTCCTGTTTCTCAAATATTCCCACAAGTGTCTTCACCCCCTTTCCTGGGGAGGCTTGAGAATAATCTACCAACCAGATAGGTAAACAAGGTGAGCACAGACCAGACTCTTGGGTTTTTAGGACATTAAAAACCCAGTCAGGTTCTTTAAAAAACAGAACTTTATTATAAAGAAGGAAAAAAAAGTAAACCAAGCACCTCTGTAAAATCAGGATGGAAGGTAATTTTACAGGGTAATAAGACCTAAAACATAGAGGATTCCCCCCTAGGCAAAACTTCAAAGTTACAAAAAACAGGGATAAACCTCCCTCTTAGCACAAGGAAAATTCACAAGATAAAAAAAAAGATAATCTAACATTTCTTTGCTATTACCTACTATTTCTGTAATTTTAGATGTATCATTCAGTAGGAGGTGGATTACTTGCTTGGTCTCTCTCTTTGTCTCCCGAGAGAACAACAGCCCAAAACAAAAACCTTCCCCCCACAGATTTGAACGGATCCTCTCCGCTTATTGGTCCTTTTGGTCAGGTGCCGAGCTTCTTAACACTTTACAGGTAAAGGAGGGATTTTATGCTACCCTTAGTTGTATGTTTATGACAGCATCCCATGTCCACTGATTATTTTTGTGCAAGAGTGTTCTAAGGTTGCTGGGTTTAGCAGTCAAAATAGGTACAACTTTCCCACAAAGTTGACCATTCCTAAGAATCTTTGTGTTGCTCTTTGTCTGCCGGGGTGTCATGTTTGTAATTACCTGAACTGTGTTAGGCTCTATTTGGACTCTGTGCTCTGTGAGTCCTTCTCCCAAATATATGTTATCTGAAACCTAAAATTTACATTGCTGCTTGTCAAATTTTAATCCTACTAATCTAACATTCTGTTGGCAGCTTTCCTATGACCTTAGAGATCATGAAACTGCTCAATGCCTGAGTCCCCTTGCCCCTCTGAGTATGGTCTCTGTATTAACCCTAGAGCTTGATGTGTTTTCAGGAGCAGTAGAGGCATATATTTTCCTGGCTCAATTACAAACTTTTATTATTTCAATCTTATTTTTTAATTTGACCTTAGTTTGCATGTGCCCTGAGCAGGAATGAACTCTCTACTGTAAGCCCTTAACTTTACCTGTCTTGTCAATGTACGCAGTCTTTTTCTTTAGACCCCCAAGAGGATTTCTCCTTTGCAAATGTTAATGTGATATTTTCCCCTAATCCCTTGTTCTCACTGCTTTAAAAGCTGCCAGAAGGAGTTCGTGGAGATTCAGCTTCCCAATGATGATAAGGTCCAGCTAGGACAGCAGCAGGACTCTATGTTATCCAAAAATTGTAATTTTTGAAAGGCCCAGGTCTGCCACCCATGTCCATGGAAAGCTTTCTCCAGAGCTACCATTAGCCATCTAATGTGTGCACGCATTAGTTGATTTGCATGAGCAGCTGTCCTAAGGGAACAGTGAATGGAGAAAAGGGCAACTTCCTGTGAATAAGGGGGGCAGCATCAGATCCTCTGCAAGATTTATTTTGCTCTGCTTATTCTAAAGGCCTAACTTTGACCCCATTGAAATTAATTGTAGGTTTGTCATTGACTTCAATGGGAGCAGAGTTGCGCTAAGAGCAAAAATGTTCAAAAGCGGTTTATGATTTTGGGGTCCCAGTTTTGGGTACCCAACCTGCGACACCTTAGGCTGGACTTCCTTTTTTCCTCAGATGTGCTGAGCACCCTCTCTCCCAGCTGAAGCAAATTGTGGTCAAGCTGTGGGTGCTCAAAACTCCTGGAAATAAGGGTCTCCGATCTTATGGTTTCCCATTTCTTGAAAGTTCAGGAAATGCAGACCAAGATCTCTCCTATAGCAGGAGAGTTGTGCTGTTGTTGTTCCCAGCACCTCCTGGCCCCAGAACTGTGCAGAGGGAGCCCCTTCTCTGGGGCACTACTGTGAGCCATGCAGGTGCCCCCACCCTCCAGCTATGTAGTCCTGGGGAAACCCTGTGGGGAGAAGCTGGAGCAGTTGCAGAACCCCTTACACAGGAACCAATGGAGACTGATAACATTTATTACTGTTTTATTTGACTGGACTTTCTCTTTGTTGTGCTGACTGGCTGTTTGCCCCAACCACTTTTTCCTTTGGATTCCCCCAACACCTGCCTCCCTTACCATCTTTTTCTCCCCTGTCTTGTTCCCTCCACTCAATCTCCTTCTCCCTTCACTTTTCTGTCCATTTAGCTTCCCAGCTAACTACCGCCCCCAAATGATGTAACTAGCACACTTTGACTTCATCACCAGGTTCCCTCTCCTTGTATGCCAGGACCCTTACCCCATCCTGTCTGTCTCTTCTACTTAGATCACAAACTCTCCAGGACAGGCACTGACAGCTACTCAATTTGCACAAGGCCAAGTTCAATGGAGATATAGACTTGGTTGGAGACTACGGTAATCATAGAATATCAGGGTTGGAAGGGACCTCAGGAGGTCATCTAGTCCAACCCCCTGCTCAAAGTAGGACCAATCCCCAACTAAATCATCCCAGCCAGGGCTTTTTCAAGCCTGACCTTAAAACTTCTAAGGAAGGAGATTCCACCACCTCCCTAAATAGCGCATTCCAGTGTTTCACCACCCTCCCCTAGTGAAAAAGTTTTTCCTAATATCCAACCTAAACCTCCCCCACTGCAACTTGAGACCATTGCTCCTTGTTCTGTCATCAGCTACCACTGAGAACAGTCTAGATCCATCCTCTTTGGAACCCCCTTTCAGGTAGTTGAAAGCAGCTATCAAATCCCCCCTCATTCTTCTCTTCCGCACACTAAACAATCCCAGTTTCCTTAGCCTCTCCTCATAAGTCATGTGTTCCAGCCCCCTAATCATTTTTGTTGCCCTCCACTGGACTCTTTCCAATTTTTCCACATCCTTCTTGTAGTGTGGGGCCCAAAACTGGACACAGTACTCCAGATGAGGCCTCACCAGTGTCGAACAGAGGGGAACGATCACGTCCCTCAATCTGCTGGCAATGCCCCTACTTATACATCCCAAAATGCCATTGGCCTTCTTGGCAACAAGGGCACACTGCTGACTCATATCCAGCTTCTCGTCCACTGTCACCCCCATGTCCTTCTCTGCAGAACTGCTGCTGAGCCATTCGGTCCCTAGTCTGTAGCGGTGCATGGGATTCATCCATCCTAGGTGCAGGACTCTGCACTTGTCCTTGTTGAACCTCATCAGATTTCTTTTGGCCCAATCCTCCAATTTGTCTAGGTCCCTCTGTATCCTATCCCTGCCCTCCAGCATATCGACCTCTCCTCCCAGTTTAGTGTCATCTGCAAATGAATGACTAATAACCAAACAAAAGCTAGTAATTGGAGTAATTGTGATACCTGGAATATAGTTGTCTCTTTCTAAATGCCTTTGATTGGAAAGCCCTAGTAAGCATAAATCTTTTTTGTCCTCATCAGAGGATTCAGATTCTATTAACTGATTTTTCATGCTAGTTGCTGGTGAAAAATGCTGTTAATAGTCAGTTATTTTTATTAGCATTTGCATATTCATCATGCACTGACAAATACCTGTTTCTGCATTTTCCATACTGAGGCCTGTGTTCCCACATACTGTTCCAACGCGTACTCTGCCCCACCACTCCTGCGTCGTCATGCCTGTGGCACATTCATTAGCAAAACGTATACAAAGTACTTTCTTAAAATGTCAGGTAAACTTTAGTGTCCGATATATCTTTGTTCAATATGCAAACGGAGAAAGTCCCTTTCTCTGAACAACAAGAAACATGAACTGTTTAGTTTAAATAATTATATGAAAAAGCATAAACCAGTAGTTCCATTCAGGGATGATTCCAATCGACATGCCACTGTGGAGCTCAGTAGTTCGCGTATCGCTGATTGTTTTAGTAAGCAAACAGTCTCCCAATGTGGCAGTAATTAATCTTATGTCAGATCTGCTGGTTATGCTGCTTGGAGCTAGTGCCAGGATTAGGGGCCTAGGTGGTGGTTTATTTCAAACAATGCATCAAACACTACAACAAATTAACACGGCTGCTACTCTGAAACCTATCTTTAAATACTTTTTTGTGTGTTTTGGAAATTCCTTATGAATTAGTAAGAGGTTATTCATTTTTTGCCCCCCAAAAGTAAAGACTTTGGCAGTCGTTCTACAGTGAAATTATCCAGGCAGTTTTTTCAATCTCAACTCAACCTGGGATTTATCTACAAGCTCTTGCATATATTATATGCTAAAAATAAAGCACTCTATAGTACACTGTACTTATTTAACACAGAATTTGTCAAGGCTTGGACTGCATTTCACCTCAGAAGTGTTATTTATTGTATTGCCTAAGATACTACTAAGAATGGGATTGTGCGAGTTGCTGTATAAACATAGATTAATGTCCCAGTCCCAAAGTGTTTTATAATCTGTGTAGACAAGGCACTCAGAGTGGGAAATAGGGTGACCAGCTGTCCCGATTTTTATAGGGACAGTCCCAATTTTGTCTTATATAGGCACCTATTCCCCACCACCGCCCCGTCCCAATTTTTTTACCCTCTCTATCTGGTCTCCCTAATGGGAGAAGAGAGACAATTTACAAGAAGAGGATCTGAATTATCTCATGAACTGGCACTCCAGCCATTGATGCTTCTGCAGGCTCACTCTACAACCGTTCACAATTACATAATATTCCTGTGGTATCCACAGCAATTGTTCATAGGGGAAAGTAGTAATAAGGTGTGACAGGGTGTACCTAGGGAGGTGGTGGAATCTCCATCCTTAGAGATTTTTAAGGTCAGACTTGACAAACCCTGGCTGGGATGATTTAGTTGGTGTTGGTCCTGCTTTGAGCAGGGGGTTGGACTAGATGACCTCCTGAGGTCTCTTCCAACCCTGATAGTCTATGATTCTATGAATCCCACCCTGGGCCCACAGGGGTTAATGAGAGCCTGTAGTCCCAATCAGCTTGACCCTGGTGCCCCTGCGGTAGTTGTCAAGCCTGGAGGGAGGAGTTAGAAGTGCTGAATCATAGAATATCAGGGTTGGAAGAGACCTCAGGAGGTCATCTAGTCCAACCCCCTGCTCAAAGCAGGACACCAACTAAATCATCCCAGCCAGGGCTTTGTCAAGCCTGACCTTCCTTAGAGGTTTTTAAGGAGATTCCTCCACCTCCCTAGGCAGCCCATTCCAGTGCTCAGTGGGGCCTGAGTCTGGTGGTCGGCCATACATAAGGCCGGCCTGGCCTGGCTGTCTGTGCTCAGTGAGGGAACTGTCTGGGCAGGGGCTGCTGGCTGGCTGAACCGTGGGGCGCCAGGCTAGGCAGAGTGCGAAGGAAGAGACAACAAATAGAACTGAAACCAGGCTTGCTAGCAAGGGTCAGGAAAGCATTGAGGAGACTGTACGCAAACAAGAAACCACTAACTAGTAGATACTCGGGAACTAGAAGAAGGCCCAGCAAATAGGAAGGGGAAATGGGGAAATTACATAATAGTAAAATCCCTTGGTAAGGGCATAAAGATAGGAGAGACTCTCTCTAGTCCTCCAGGGGTTGGTATCAAAAAAAAAGTGCAAGAGATATAGTAGGATTTAAGAAACTACCTGGTGGAGACTTGTTAATGGAATGTTAAAAACCCTCTTAAGACATTGGCACTAGGTAGCTGACAGCTTATTTTCATTTTATCGAGATTCCTCAGGAACCAGAGGGGAAGTATATGGTGTGCGAAATGAAATGCCAGAAGAGGAAATAAAGCAAGGATGAGGTGAAGATAAGGTAAGAACTGTTAAGAGGCTGTTTAGCAAAAGAGGAGGTGCTAGCAAGCCCTTGACAGCTGGGCTGGTCACATTTCACGCTACCTGGTACAGTAACTTTGGGCTATCCGATACTCTGGACTAAGCTCTATATTCCTCCTCCTCTGGCACTTGTAGCATCACACAGATTTGGTTATGAAGCAAGTAATTGCAATGGGAAAATACAGTTCAGTAAGTATGGAAGTGAACATTGATTGGGAGGAAAGGACAGGGCAAAATGTTGCAACTGTGGAGGAAAACACTGCTCGGCAGATGGAGGATGTACTGGAGGAACGCAAAATTACTGATATCTCATGGGCAGAAGCTGCTAGGAAAGATCTAGAAGGAAAGAGAACCTGATATGGGGAAAGGGAATAGCCAGCAACAAATGACTGGGAACGAAGTACGGAGTGACCTTGGGGTAAAAGGAGATGACGACATGCTACTTAGTGAAACAGATTTGTTGTGTTTATGGTTGAAGTTCTAAGCTGTGTCTCAAACAAGAAAGAAAATGAGAATTGTTATTTAAAGCTGCTGAAAAGGACCTATAGGCTAGCAACGCAAGTGAGGGAAATATTGACAGTTAAAAGAATGGTGGTGGCTATTCTCATTTGGAATGCCCACAGCCTAATAGCACAGGGGCAGGAATGAAAGAAAAATATTATTGATATGAAAAAAACCAGATATATTATATATACAGGAGACTTGGCGAATAGAAAAACTACACTATAAAATCCTGGGGTATGGTCTATAGTGACACGATAGAGAATTAGGAAAGGGTGGAGTGTCTGCTGGTTAAGGAGAACCTGAACTACCTTGAAGTAAAGTTTAAAAAGCTAAATATTGAAATGATACTCAGCTACCAATACAAAGCAATTCTGCATTTCTAAGACTTTTTTATGATGTTTGTAACCCAGACAGGAAACTGGAGGCTATGGACTTGAAAGAATTAATTGCAGATGTCACATGCCACTTTATTACCTGTGGTGATCTGAACAGTCACAACAGATTGTGGGGAAGTAAGAAAAATGATACGAATGGAAAATGTTTAGAACAATTTTTTGAAGAGAATAACTGAGTAACATTAAATGTCTGATTAGCCCCAAGCTCTGTACAGTGGGTTGAAGCTTCTCATGCCTGGATCTGGGAATTGCTTCTCGCACCAGAGCAAGTAAATGCAGCCGGGCAATTTACATTGAGGAGGGTGTCACGCTTCCTTGAGCAGTTCACGGCCACAAGTGCCAACCCCAGCGTATTCTGTCAAAGGCAAGGCAGACACCCCGGACTGGTGGTATGTTCTCTAATTAGATTTATCCAACCAATGTGAACTCCTGGATCACTGTAACAGTTTTACCATGGAGTTAGACAGTGCCTGAGGGCACTTGCCACGCAGGCAAGTAGGACTTAGTGATCAGTGTTCACTTACACCAAAAATCACAAAATATTTAGGTAGCTCCCAGTCCCAAGAGACAAGTCACTTACCTCAGATCAATTTGTACCTGAAGTCTCTCACCAAAGAAATGAAAATTTCTTCTCTGTCTGTAAGTCTGCTAAATCTTGAAGGTGAGGTCTCACCAACAACACTTTAAAAATATATTCAAATGAGAATCCTCTGGAAATTTTCCGAAGTTTTCTTTTTCTTTTTTTTTTAAATTTAAAATTCAATAATATAAATAATCGAGATGAGCACACTGCTGGGTGTCATGGAACATACAATTACCTACCAGCCCCAGAAGCAGAGAGGGAATGTCATTCGGGCACCCAGGGTTTGCTATTCTGGATGAGTCCGGCATCAGATAGGGGTTTAGTATCTGAATATACAAGAAGAAGCTGAGCAACTGTGATAATATGTGCAGCAATTGTGCAATGCTGTACACGGGCGTAATGGGTAGAATATCTTTCATCACTCATGTGGGATCAGCTTATAGCCTGAACCACGTGATGCGATTGTCCCTATGGTGGCCTGGAACCACTGTTGTTCACGGAGTTATCCGGCTCCCTGTTGACCCAGCTCCTGTGCCAGGCCCCCATTCAGCCAGGCATTTGAGGATGTGCTGAGCTGGAGTCAGTGGGACTCCTCAATCTCCAGGTGAAGTGTCCACATTGGTGCTTTGCTGGACTGAGGTTTTCCTGACCACACAGTTACGGTTTTTACATGATGCTTGAACAAAACGGGTGGGATTTAAAAAAAAACAAAAAAACAATTCAGTGGCACTGACCGCAGGGGGTTGGGGATTCAATATGCTGCTTCTCAGAGTGTATTTGCAGCCTTTCCTTGCACTTCTTCTGTTTCATTTTCCCTTCATTTCATTGAGTGGCGAATTGTTTTTCTATAATGAGGCAGCATAAAACTGGCCAGTTTTCCCTTGTGAAGTCAGAACCTAGCTCATCTTTTTGCAGACTACATAATCTCTCACGTAGTGCCTGCAGTCCTGTCCCTTGAGGCTTCTCGTTTGCCCCTCTCTGGACATTTCCAGCTCCAGTGGCTTCATTTGAATGAATACAGGACATACTCCGAATGCAATGTTCCAATGGATAATGCATGACTGTCCTGTGTCTCATGACTTCCACATGACCTCCGTTTATTTATCCTTTATTAATGGAACCAAGCGCCCTAGTTGCTTTTTAAATTATTGCTGAATTTTAGATACACCCTCATGGAGCTACCCAAACTAATTCCAGCATCTCAGTCTTTAGAAGCTTCTGCAAGATCAGTGGATATCCATGTATATGAAAAGTACAGGTCACTCTGCCTTTACCTCATACTGAATGTGAGGATAAGGGGAATGACGTTGTTGGCAGTTTCATCTGCCCCTGAAAAGGGGGGAGAGAAAAAATTCAGGTCAAGTCATTTTTATAACCCTGTAAATTAGGCAGATGCTGTCTACTCAGGTGGACAGAGACATACATCCACGGTGAATTCTATCTGCCACCACACTGCCCAATCCCCCAGTTTGTTTCAGTCCATCTGCAGGTCCTTGCCACCATCTGTGTGTTTGGATGGTGTGAAACTTTTTTTCTTGTACACTTGCTTGACTAAATGCAGTTTGTTTGGCTTGCTACATCTTTTCTCTCTGTTTTATCCAAAAGCTCTGAAAAGTATTTCCCCCCAGCTACCATTAAAGATAATTGCCCATCTGTAGACTCCACCAAAGACTTCAAAAATACTCCAGTCTAAGAGCGCTAATGCATATGAAACAGACAGGAGTATATTTGTAATCAAACTCTGATATGGTCTGATTACTAGCATCACATTTAAACTCTACAAACTTTAACAAATAAATAAAGATTTTAAAATATTTCCCCTGGAACAGTCTAATTTCCATTGAAGAGCAGGCTAGAAACTCTGTTACTGTCTTTGCATGCAGCGGGATGAGCCTTTGATACTCTGTGAACAAGGCCCCTGTGAACTACGCTGGAGATCCTGCAACTCCGTCATTAGACTGTAAAGGCACAAGGGACTGTTGTGATCATCTAGTCAGACGCCCCGCATAGCACAGGCCCTAGAACTTCCCCAGAATAATTCCTGTTTGAACTAGAGCAGATCCTTCTGAAAATCATCCCAGCTTTGAAAGGCCTTTACCTGTCAAATATCGTCTGCTTCTGCCATTCCTGCCCACACCCCACAGCGATGTACCCCCTGACCCGGAGAAGAGAGGTCCTTGCTGAATTCAGCCCTACCACTCAACCTGCAAAGTCAAGTGCCGCCCCCTGCCAGAGGAGGGGGACAGCTGCTGCAGCATCCTAGAGCAAGGGGCAGTGGAGAGAGGCCGCTGCCCCCACAGCTCCTGCCCCCGACTTGGTCCGTCAGTGCTGTTTGCTCCCAGGAAGGCAGGGAAGGGAGAAGCTAAGGGTATGTCTACACTACGAAATTAGGTTGAATTTATAGAAGTCGGTTTTGTAGAAAGCGTTTTTATACAGTCGATTGTGTGTGTCCCCACACAAATGCTCTAAGTGCATGTAGTCGGCGGAGTGCGTCCACAGCACCGAGGCAAGCGTTGACTTCCGGAGCGTTGCACTATGGGTGGCTATCCCACAATTCCTGCAGTCTCTGCTGCCCATTTGAATTCTGGGTAGAAATCCCAGTGCCCAATGGGGCTAAAACATTGTTGCGGGTGGTTCTGGGTACATATCGTCAGGCCCCCCTTCCCTCCCTCCCTCCGTGAAAGCAACGTCAGACAATCGTTTTGCGCCTTTTTTTCTTGAGTTACCTGTGCAGACGCCATACCACGGCAAGCATGGAGCCCGCTCAGCTCACGGTCACTGTATGTCTCCTGGGTGCTGGCAGACATGGTACTACATTGCTACACAGAAGCAGTGTATTGCCTTTTGGCAGCAGACAGTGCAGTATGACTGGTAGCCGTCATCGACGTAGTCCTGGGTGCTCTTTTAACCGGGCGACTGGGCAAACATGGGGGTGACTCAGCCAGGTCATTTCCCTTGTTTCGTCTCATGGCGATTGAGTCCTACCAGCAGTGCACTGCCTTTTAACCTCCAGCTAGCAGAAGACGATGACTAGTCGTCATACTGCACCGTCTTCTGCCGAGCACCCAGGAGATGTTGATGGCTAGTGCTCATACTGCACAGTCTGCTGCCAGCAAGATGTATAAAGACAGATGAAGTGGATCAAAACAAGAAATAGACCAGATTTGTTTTGAATTCATTTTCTCCTCTCTCCCTTCCTCCCTCCCTCCCTCCCTCCCTCTGTGAAATCAACAGCCTGCTAAACACAATTTTGAGTTCTATCCTTGAGGGGTCCATTCAGTTTCTCGCAAAGCCACCCCCTTTGTTGATTTTAATTCCCTGTAAGCCAACCCTGTAAGCCATGTCATCAGTTGCCCCTCCCTCCATCAGGGCAACGGCAGACAATCATTCCGCGCCTTTTTTCTGTGCAGACGCCATACCATGGCAAGCATGGAGCCCGCTCAGATCACTTTGGCAATTAGGAGCACATTAAACACCACGCGCATTATCCAGCAGTATATGCAGCACCAGAACCTGGCAGAGCGATACCGGGTGAGGAGGCGATGTCAGTGCGGTGACGTGAGTGATGAGGACATGGACACAGACTTCTCTCAAAGCATGGGCTCTGGCAATGTGGGCATCATGGTGCTAATGGGGCAGGTTCATGTGGTGGAACGCTGATTCTGGGCTCGGGAAACAAACACAGACTGGTGGGACCGCATAGTGTTGCAGGTCTGGGATGATTCCCAGTGGTTGCGAAACTTTCGCATGCGTAAGGGCACTTTCATGGAACTTTGTGACTTGCTTTCCCCTGCCCTGAGGCACAAGAATACCAAGATGAGAGCAGCCCTCACAGTTGAGAAGCGAGTGGCAATAGCCCTGTGGAAGCTTGCAACGCCAGACAGCTACCGGTCAGTCGGGAATCATTTTGGAGTGGGCACATCTACTGTGGGGGATGCTGTGATGCAAGTAGCCAACGCAATCAAAGATCTGCTATCAAGGGTAGTGACCCTGGGAAATGTGCAAGTCATAGTGGATGGCGTTGCTGCAATGGGATTCCCTAACTGTGGTGGGGCCATAGACGGAACCCATATCTCTATCTTGGCACTGGAGCACCAAGCCGGTGAGTACATAAACCGCAAGGGGTACTTTTCAATAGTGCTGCAAGCTCTGGTGGATCACAAGGGATGTTTCACCAACATCAACGTGGGATGGCCGGGAAAGGTACATGACGCTCGCATCTTCAGGAACTCTGGTCTGTTTCAAAAGCTGCAGGAAGGGACTTTATTCCCAGACCAGAAAATAACCGTTGGTGAGGTTGAAATGCCTATAGTTATCCTTGGGGATCCAGCCTACCCCTTAACACCATGGCTCATGAAGCCATACACAGGCAGCCTGGAAAGTAGTCAGGAGCTGTTCAGCTACAGGCTGAGCAAGTGCAGAATGGTGGTAGAATGTGCATTTGGACGTTTAAAAGCACTCTGGCGCAGTTTTCTGACTCGGTTAGACCTCAGCAAAACCAATATTCCCACTGTTATTACTGCTTGCTGTGCATTCCACAATATCTGTGAGAGTAAGGGGGAGACATTTATGGCAGGGTGGGAGGTTGAGGCAAATCGCCTGGCTGCTGGTTTCGCACAGCCAGACACCAGGGTGGTTAGAAGAGCACAGTGGGGGGGCGCGGTGCACATCAGAGAAGCTTTGAAAACCAGTTTCATGACTGGCCAGGCTACGGTGTGAAAGTTCTGTTTGTTTCTCCTTGATGAAACCCCCCGCCCCTTGGTTCACTCTACTTCCCTGTAAGCTAACCACCCTCCCCTCCTCCCTTTGATCACCGCTTGCAGAGGCAATAAAGTCATTGTTGCTTCACATTCATGCATTCTTTATTCATTCATCACACAAATAGGGGGATAACTACCAAGGTAGCGCAGGAGGGGTGGTGGAGGAGAGAAGTATCAAGAGGGGTGGTGGAGGAGGGAAGGACAAGGCCACACAGCACTTTAAAAGTTTAAAACTTATTAAATGCCAGCCTTCTGTTGCTTGGGCAATCCTCTGGGGTGGAGTGGCCAAGTGGCTGGAGGCCCCCCACCGCATTCTTGGGCATCTGGGTGAGGAGGCTATGGAACTTGGGGAGGAGGGCGGTTGGTTACACAGGGGCTGTAGCGGTGGTCTGTGCTCCTGCTGCCTTTCCTGCAGCTCAACCATACGCTGGAGCATATTGGTTTGATCCTCCAGCAGCCTCAGCATTGAATCCTGCCTCCTCTCATCACGCTGCCGCCACATTTCAGCTTCAGCCCTCTCTTCAGCCCGCCACCTCTCCTCCCGGTCATTTTGTGCTTTCCTGCACTCTGACATTGTCTGCCCCCACGCATTCGTCTGTGCTTTGTCAGTGTGGGAGGACAGCCTGAGCTCAGAGAACATTTCATCACGAGTGCATTTTTTCGCCTTCTAATCTTCACTAGCCTCTGGGAAGGAGAAGATCTTGTGATCCTTGAAACACATGCAGCTGGTGGAGGGAAAAAAAAGAGACAGTGGTATTTAAAGATACATTTTCTAGAACAATGGTTACACTCTTTCACGGTAAACCTTGCTGTTAGCATGCATACATACATAGCACATGTGCTTTCATTCTAAGGTCACATTTTGCCTCCCCCCACTGCGTGGCTAGCCCCTCCCCCTTCCCTGTGTCTAACAGCGGGGAACATTTCTGTTCAGTCACAGGCAAACAGCCCAGCAAGAACAGGCACCTTCTGAATGTTCCCTTAAGAAAAGCACCCTATTTCAACCAGGTGACCATGAATAAAATCGCTCTCCTGAGGATAACACAGAGAAATAAAGAATGGATGTTGTCTGAACGCCAGCAAACGTACACTGCAATGCTTTGTTCTACAACGATTCCCGAGTACGTGCTACTGGCCTGGTATGGTAAAGTGTCCTACCATGGTGGACGGAATAAGGCTGCCCTCCCCAGAAACCTTTTGCAAAGGCTTTGGGAGTACATCCAGGAGAGCTGCAAAGGCCAGGGCAAATTAATCATTAAATATGCTTGCTTTTAAACCATGTGTAGTATTTTAAAAGGTACACTCAGCAGAGGTCCCTTCTCTGCCTGGCGGGTCCGGAGGGCAGCCTTAGGTGGGTTTGGGGGATACTGGCTCCAGGTCCAGGGTGAGAAACAGTTCCTGGCTGTCGGGAAAACCAGTTTATCCGCTTGCTTGCTATGAGCTATCTACAACTTCATCATCATCATCATCTTCCTCTTCCCCAAAACCTGCTTCCGTGTTGCCTCCATCTCCACTGAAGGAGTCAAAGAACACAGCTGGGGTAGTGGTGGCTGAACCCCCTAAAATGGCATGCAGCTCATTATAGAAGCGGCATGTTTGGGGCTCTGACCCAGAGCAGCCATTTGCCTCTCTGGTTTTCTGGTAGGCTTGCCTCAGCTCCTTAAATTTCACGTGGCACTGCTTCAGGTCCCTGTTACGGCCTCTGTCCTTCATGCCCTGGGAGATTTTGACAAAGGTTTTGGCATTTCAAAAGCTGGAACGGAGTTCTGATAGCACGGATGCCTCTCCCCGTACAGCGATCAGATCCCGTACCTCCCGTTCAGTCCATGCTGGAGCTCTTTTGCGATTCTGGGACTCCATCATGGTCACCTCTGCTGATGAGCTCTGGCCAGCGTGGCAAGCTGCAGGTGACCATGCAAACAGGAAATTGAAATTCAAAAATTTGCGGGCCTTTTCCTGTCTACCTGGCCAGTGCATCTGAGTTGAGAGTGCTGTCCAGAGCTGTCACAATAGAACACTCTGGGATAGCTCCCGGAGGTCAATACAGTCTTATTGCGTCCACAGTACCCCAGATTCGACCGGGCAAGGCCGATTTAAGCACTAATCCACTTGTCAGGGGTGGAGTAAGGAAATCGATTTTAAGAGCCCTTTAAGTCGAAAGAAGGGCTTCATTGTGTGGATGGCTGCAGGTTTACATCGATTTAACGCTGCTAAATTCAACCTAAACTCCTAGTGTAGACCAGGGCTAAGTAAAGGGGTGAAGGGAAGGAGGAGCGTGGCAATGCTCTTAATAACAGCTGGTTTTAATGGGATTTAGCTACCATTAATAATTGGCAGATTCTCATTCCTTTAATGAGGTTTGAAACTGACAGGCTGCTGAGTTTTCAGCTAAGTGAGCACTCCAGGGGAAGCACAGTTTGCCAAAAGAGCCCTCCCCTTTGTGAGCCCTGCCCTTGCAGGCCTAATAAAGAAGGAGCTACAATATACAGTATGGTGTCCCAGGGCACTTGCTCTGGTGGGAACTCCGCCACATCCTGGCCGTTTTGTCCCATGTGGGACATCCTGTATTGGCAGGTTTGACGGTGGAGAGGTGTCTATCTGCCAAGCGCGGGATCAGGGCCTTAGACTGTAAACTGTTCAGGACAGACGCTGATCATCATGACTTTGGAGTGTATGGTGTCCGTGGCACCAATGCGCTATATCGATTCTAGGTGATGGCTCAATAGGCCGTGACCCAGTGCCTAGGTTTGCATAACTTTAAAGAGGTGGGTAGAATCAGTAGGAGTTTTAGTGCTGTCATCACTGGGAGCATGATTGGGTCCCTCAAGACTTCAATGGGACGAGTGTTTCACCTTAGATATCCCCAAAGAGTCTCATGCCTGTATGGAATTTCGTTGTGGTTGTCCGAGAATGACAGACTGAAAGGACTGCTCAAAGCGAACATCGCTGCCTTCCTAAATTTTAATCCTGATGCATATTTAAATCCTGGCAATTAGTATGAAGAATCAAAGTAATCTTAAGGTGTTTTAAATAACCTCATTAGATTCCACATTCATCTCCTCATCTTTTCATCTCAGCTACATTTCCATTTCAAATACTTCTATTTGGGTGATTTTAATCAATTTTATATTTATATTTTGATAACAAATTAGTATTTGGATGGGTGACTAGGGTGTTTAAGATCATTGCAATGCATGATTGCTGTGACAAAATATATCCCATGTGTACGTACTGCGGAGGAGAGGTTTCCCTATTGAACTATCCCTTTCTTCCTACCTCCTCCCAGCAGTTATAAGGTGTATATGTTTAATGGTGAGAGGAATTAACCATTGGAACAACTTACCCAGGGTTGTGGTGGACTCTCCATCGCTGACAATTCTTCAATCAAGATTGGATAATTTTCTGAGATTTGCTCTAGGGATTATTTTGGAGCAGGTCTGTGCCCTGTGCTATGCAGAAGGTCAGACTAGCTGATCAGAATGGTCCCTGCTGGCCTTGGACTCTATGAATCATAGAATCATAGAATCATAGAATATCAGGGTTGGAAGGGACCCCTGAAGGTCATCTAGTCCAACCCCCTGCTCGAAGCAGGACCAATTCCCAGTTAAATCATCCCAGCCAGGGCTTTGTCAAGCCTGACCTTAAAAACTTCCAAGGAAGGAGATTCCACCACCTCCCTAGGCAACGCATTCCAGTGTTTCACCACCCTCTTAGTGAAAAAGTTTTTCCTAATATCCAATCTAAACCTCCCCCACTGCAACTTGAGGCCATTACTCCTCGTTCTGTCATCTGCTACCATTGAGAACAGTCTAGAGCCATCCTCTTTGGAACCCCCTTTCAGGTAGTTGAAAGCAGCTATCAAATCCCCCCTCATTCTTCTCTTCTGCAGGCTAAACAATCCCAGCTCCCTCAGCCTCTCCTCATAAGTCATGTGTTCTAGACCCCTAATCATTTTTGTTGCCCTTCGCTGGACTCTCTCCAATTTATCCACATCCTTCTTGTAGTGCGGGGCCCAAAACTGGACACAGTACTCCAGATGAGGCCTCACCAATGTCGAATAGAGGGGGACGATCACGTCCCTCGATCTGCTCGCTATGCCCCTACGTATACATCCCAAAATGCCATTGGCCTTCTTGGCAACAAGGGCATACTGCTGACTCATATCCAGCTTCTCGTCCACTGTCACCCCTAGGTCCTTTTCCGCAGAACTGCTGCCTAGCCATTCGGTCCCTAGTCTGTAGCGGTGCATTGGATTCTTCCGTCCTAAGTGCAGGACCCTGCACTTATCCTTATTGAACCTCATCAGATTTCTTTTGGCCCAATCCTCCAATTTGTCTAGGTCCTTCTGTATCCTATCCCTCCCCTCCAGCATATCTACCACTCCTCCCAGTTTAGTATCATCCGCAAATTTGCTGAGAGTGCAATCCACACCATCCTCCAGATCATTTATGAAGATATTGAACAAAACCGGCCCCAGGACCGACCCCTGGGGCACTCCACTTGACACCGGCTGCCAACTAGACATGGAGCCATTGATCACTACCCGTTGAGCCCGACAATCTAGCCAGCTTTCTACCCACCCTATAGTGCATTCATCCAGCCCATACTTCCTTAACTTGCTGACAAGAATACTGGTGGAGACCGTGTCAAAAGCTTTGCTAAAGTCAAGAAACAATACATCCACTGCTTTCCCTTCATCCACAGAACCAGTAATCTCATGATAAAAGGCGATTAGATTAGTCAGGCATGACCTTCCCTTGGTGAATCCATGCTGGCTGTTCCTGATCACTTTCCTTTCATGCAAGTACTTCAAGATTGATTCTTTGAGGACCTGCTCCATGATTTTTCCAGGGACTGAGGTGAGGCTGACTGGCCTGTAGTTCCCAGGATCCTCCTTCTTCCCTTTTTTAAAGATTGGCACTACATTAGCCTTTTTCCAGTCATCCGGGACTTCCCCGGTTCGCCACGAGTTTTCAAAGATAATGGCCAATGGCTCTGCAATCACAGCCGCCAATTCCTTCAGCACTCTCGGATGCAACTCGTCCGGCCCCATGGACTTGTGCACGTCCAGCTTTTCTAAATAGTCCCTAACCACCTCTATCTCCACAGAGGGCTGGCCATCTCTTCCCCATTTTGTGATGCCCAGCGTAGCAGTCTGGGAGCTGACCTTGTTAGTGAAAACAGAGGCAAAAAAAGCATTGAGTACATTAGCTTTTTCCACATCCTCTGTCACTAGGTTGCCTCCCTCATTCAGTAAGGGTCCCACACTTTCCTTGGCTTTCTTCTTGTTGACAACATACCTGAAGAAACCCTTCTTGTTATTCTTGACATCTCTCGCTAGCTGCAGCTCCAGGTGCGATTTGGCCCTCCTGATTTCATTCCTACATGCCCGAATCTATACGCTCTTTCTCCCTCTCTTTCTTGCTCTCACACGCAACTTTTCTCCCTCTCTTCTACTCCCACTCTTGCCCACTCTCTAGCTGAAGATGCCTCTGGGGGCTCATACCTGGCCCCTTTCTGGGGCAGATGATGCGAGTTTCTTGCCTTGCCTGCCTCAGGCCATCTCTCATAGTGGTGCCCAGTGCTGCCTAGGGAGCTCACACTGCATGCGGCTCAGCACTATGAAACTGGTGTTCATGTTACCCGCAACATCTGGTCTGAGACCTGCCTCTCTTCACAGAACCACACCAGGTCCCCCACTACTGGGGCCCCTACACAGCGGCAAAGGGTCGGGGAGATCTGTAGTGTCATACATGACTGGTGCAAATCTTTTCCATTGCATGGAGGTAAGCAGATTATTAGTACTGTTACGGTACAATACACCACTCTCTGCCAAGTCTCTCGTGATCTCCTCCTTGCTGAATCTTGGGCCCAGACTGTGAGTTCCAAGGGGCAGGAACACTTTGATAAGGGTTTACACAATGCCCAGCACAAGGGGACACTGACTGGGGCCAATGGACACTTTCATAATCCACATAACGATAACAATTTGTGAGCAGTTTGTAACAAGGCCCCACAGCAGCGAGTGCTAGGGACAGCACCAGGAGCCTGGAAGAATCACAGCGACAGGCTGCCATGAAATAGCCCTCAGATAGGTGTGGGCTGGGAGCATGATCTATGGCTCCCCATGGATTGGTTACACTTGTCCAGCCTTGCTGTATGTCCCAGCACCAGCTGGCATGCAGTGGATAGTGATTGCTGTGTCTGAGCCTTCCCCCCGGACAACCAGGCTGAGTAAGCGAAGCGTGGCTAAAAAAAGGAAAGAGAAGAAAATGCCCTAAGTAGGATGCAGAACTGCTTTGTTTTTACCCAGGCTGCAGCTATCCCTCCTGCTGGGGCCTACTGCTGTCTGGAAGCAGGCTGCTCAGGAACAGCCGAGTTCTGGGCTAAGGCTCTGAGTGGAGTGGCAAGAGTTAATGGGCCGGAACCAGCAGCAGCTGGAGTCCATTGGCCTCCCTGTAAACCATTCTGGGGCAAAACACAGGAGGGGGAGGCGGGGGAAGTCGGGGACAAGCTGCTGGGGCTGTCTAGGGAGCCAGCCAGGGGAAAGCAGGGTGCTTGTAGCAGGAGCCTCTAACACAGCGGTGAGTGTGTGTTTGAGCCCCATGGGTGGTGCTTTGTGGGGGTTGTTTGCTTTGATGATGCTGAGGCCATAGGGACTGAATTCAGGGAAAGCCTTGGGGAGAACTTAGCGGTTAGCTGTTTTTCAGGGTGTTCCTGGGTTTTTTGGTGGATGGGCCTCTTAGGTGCAATTGTATTTAGACTTTCTAGCTTGGGTCTAAGGATTTAATAGTTACTGACTCGTTCTTATGCAGTGTTGGAGGTCTGCCATGTTACCATCTTCCACACTGGCTTCCACACTTTCTTATAAGATCCTCCTCCTTGTCTCCTGCTGACTTCAGTCCTTGCATTGCTCCATGTTCCCGTGCAGTTTAATTTTTTCTGTGTCCAGCCCTAGTAACTGGAAAGGTTAGGAGCCAGGGGTTAGAAGTTAGCAGACTGTGCCAGACCTGAGATCCAGCTGGTCCTGGAGTCAGTCTGGCACTGGCCAGAACCAAATGGTTCAGAGGAAGGTGTAAGTTAGAAACACGCCTCCCCCCCCTCCCCCGGGGCAGCTGTAGGGAAATCTGCCCCATATTAGATTTTTCTTGCTGAGAGAGACTGACTTCAGCCATGATGCATGAAGCTTAAGATCCCTCATAGCAGCGGTACTCAACCAGGGGATACGCAGAGGTCTTCCAGGGGGTGCATCAACTCATCTAGAGATTTGCCTGGTTTTACAACAGACTACACAAAAAGCACTGGCGAAGTCCGTATAGATGAAAATTTCACACAGACGATGACTCGTTTGTCCTGCTCTGTGTCCTATCCACTGACACCTAAGTGCAATATTTATATTCCAATTGATTTATTTTATAATTAGCTGGTAAAACTGAGCGGGTCGGTGATATTTCACCAACCGTGTGCTGGGACGCTTGTATTCTTTATGTCTAATTTTGTAAGCACATAGTTTTTAAGTGAGCTGAAACTTGGGGGGGGGGGGGTTACGCAAGACAAATCAGATCCCTGAAGGGGGTGCAGTAGCCTGGAAAGGTTTAGAGCCACTGCCTTATATTGTGCGTGTGTTAGTCATGATGGCTCTGGATGCTCTTCATATCCATTCCTGTTTAGCTTCTGTGCCTGTTCAGTTCTTGGCTCTCTGCTGGACTTCCACTAAGGGTGCACCTTAGTACTTTGGGGCATAGCCACATGTCCACTAGGAACTGCACAGAGCCCCACAAATTACTTCAGGAGTAGGCTTTTGCATGACACACTTCGGCTTCAGCAGTCTCCCTGTGGGGTATGTGAGTGAAAATTCTGCTTTTTAACTTATTTCTTGGAGGAGCTCCAGATTCTGGCATGCCACGGTTAAAGTATTGTACTGTAAGTCAGTCTATAGCCTTTTGCCAACTTTCTGGGGCACTATAGGACTATGGAAGGCATGAAAACCGAGGGTGCTTTAACTAATCCCAGTGAGAATGGGGAAGGACATAGAATTAACTCCTTCAGGACTGCAAAATCTTAACCTCCCTCTCTGGATGCCAGTGAGTTGGTGGGAAATATGAGAAATATCTCTTTCAAAGTCATTAACGTTAATTCTTAATAGTCTGCCATGTCATACAAAAAGGAATTTACCAAATGCCCGACAAATTAATGTTCAATGTCAGATGTGTACTGAATAAAAATCTGTATTCCTTATGAAGGATGGGAACCTCGCTATGAGGCAGACGCTTCCCAGCTCGCAGCCACTCCATGGTTACAATAAACTCAGTTCATCAAATATCTTAACAGGTCCATGCACTTCAGTCCTAGTTAGTCAAGGCCTGATTGCCCAGCCTGAGGGGAGGCACGTCTCCTTCCCCCACCCCAAGGGTAAGGTAGCAGGAAGGCTGGAGAAGTACCTGCAGGCAGAACAGGACTGGAACCACAGACCTGACTCTCATGCACTGCGCCCCACTGTCTTTCAGATGAAATGGGCCAGATTATGTGCTTGATGAACCCATGGTAAATGGGGATCTTTGTCTCTCTTGACCATGTAAATCCCTCTGTGGGCTGAATTTGCTACTGCCTTTAGCTCAAATGTAGAGGTTCCCACTTGTTTAGCTCTAGAGCTGTGTGGTTCAATACTCGGCCGAGAAAGGGCACTGTTCTGACACTTGGCTATGCTGTGTCTAACCACTAGGCCATAATCTGCTCTCAGAGCTAGGAATCCTGGTAACCCAATGCCCTAATAGTTCAGAGAGGTGTCTCTCTTTATGGTCTGCTCTTGACAGGTGATCCTGACTGCACACATCTTCCCCACCCCCGAGTTACTTCTGGAGCTGAAGTAGGAGGCCTGGGCTATCTAAAGACTGGGCTCAAACCTAGCAGATGATCCTTCTTGGGGGGGGAGGGGTATGTTGTGTGAGGACCCTGGGATAAATGTTGACATGGTGGTATGTTGTATTCAGAAGAGAATCTGGATGTTGCGTTCATATTAGTTGTATTTTGGCTAATGGGGACTCCCTCTAAGAGCAGGGGATGGCAGACTGAGCACTTTGGAGACATTGTCTGTGTGTGGAGAGGGGCAGATCCTGGCTGTGTAGGGGCTGGACTACACGTGGGTTTTGTACCAGGCAGCTACTTTGATCAGGGGTGCAGGTTTTTACCAAAATCGGTATCCAGGCATAACCCATGCTGTGTAACACTACCACGCGGGGAGCTGGAACCGGGAGGTGTTTCTAATCAGGGGCTTCTGAGCCTTTGGCCTGTCTGTCGGTCACCAGTGTGAATCCAGCACCACACAGGAGAGTTAACAATTGTTCCCATCTATAAGATGCCTGGTAGCCCCTGACTGAGATGGGTTTCGTGGGTCTCGCTTCCAGCTCACCGCTCTTGTGCCAACTGGCAGACACAGCAGAGAGGCCCATGGAGACCGAAGTTCCCTTCGCACCGATCAGGGCAGCGTGTGTGGGGAACCTTGCCCTGCTGCTGCCCTCTAGATAAAGGGTTTTAGTCACCTGGCTGCTAACAGAACACAATGTGTTGTCAGAAGGAGTTATGGCGACGGCTCATTAGATAACGGGTGTGAAAGTCACAAGGAGCTGTGAACAAAATCAAATGTCATGAGTGAAAATCCTGCTGCTGTTTGGTTTTAATCCACTTTGTAAAGCCAGCTGCTAAGTGTATGTAATTCAATAACTGGTACTCGGGCATGAGCACAACCTGTTCTGCTTTGCACGTCTTAGCTTGATTTTACAGCTAGCAGTAAAAGTATCAAGATTAAATGTTGTGGTACCAGCCACCACCCTTGCTGAGTAGAGGAGACAGTCTAGGATTCCCCCCCCCCCCCCCGCCCCGTGGTGGGAGAGAATTGCTGCAGCAAAGATTAAGCTTTGTCGTGTTCTCTTTCTCTCCGACATTACCTGCCTGTGCAGTGTTCTCACTACACACTGAGCTACTGCCGACTTTACACCAGCATAAACCAGACTAGAACTAACCATGGGAAGGCAGCTAACTTGGCCCAACATCTCTGCTGGCTCTGTCAGAACCGGGGTAGCGCTCCTGGAATGGGGAATTAGGTGTTGATTTGCCTTTGCAGGTTAGCACATGCCCCAAGTGCAGGCTCTGATAAACCAGCACCTGTGTGAAGCAGTCTGCTGGCCTGTGTGCTGCTGACCCTGAGAGTCGGGGCTCTGGGTAAGAGCAGTGCAGAACGCTGATGGAACGAAATGATGGTGAATGATGCTGTCTCACCGAAGCTGAAATGCTCCATGGAGATCAAATGTTTTGATGTTTGTCCAGAAAGTTTTAGAGGGAGCCGCTGATATGGATGGTCTAACCTGGTGGTTACAGCATTGGCCTTGTGATGCAGGAGACCCAGCTGCAAGTCCCTGCTCTACCTGATTGAGTGTGACCTGGGATGACAAGCTCTGCTCTGAATCAGGCAGAGTGGAGCCTTGAGCCTGGGTCTCCCAAGTCTGGGGCCACACTTGCAAAAGTTGCTGTGAAAAGTAATTGTTGTCCTGAGGTCAGCGCTCGTCCTGAGCCTTCCCGCGGTAGTGCACAGCGCAGGAGTGAACCTCTAGGGGGACTGAGCTGCCGTCTGGCTCCTGGAGTCTGAGGTTAAGGCTCGCTAATGAGGCAGTGCAGGGAACTCCCCTCCTGCTTTCCATTCTGCACCTGCTCTGAGGCCTAGGGAAGCGTGTCCAGGCTGTAACCAGCAGCAGAACAGTGCTGCCTGATGAACTCCCCTCCTGAGCACAAGCTCCGTCCAGAACTGACCAACGCTAGTGGCATTGCAGTTATAAACTTAGCTTTTGGCTCTATTTGTCTCTTCCAAATTGCCCAGTTCTAGAGGCTGCCTCTGGCGGAGTGAGTGCGCTTTGACCTGGCAGGGGCTGAAGACTGGCTTTTCATTAATGGGGGTATTTTGCCCTCTTTGTCCAAAAACCTGGCGACAGAGAGGCCTGCCTGCCTGCCTGCTTACCTCACAGGCCCAAAGGGAAGGAGCAGATTTAAGCAACATGTATTCTCACAGCAGCCATGTGCTGTTTTCTCTTCGTAGGTGAGCGAGCTGAGGTGAAAGGAAGGGGAAAGCTATTTTTGTTGTAGGTGGCACCTTAAGGCAAGCTGTTCAGCAGACGAGAAAACACAATCAACGTCATCTTCAGGCATGGAGGGCTCACGATGCAAAGATGTCTGAGCTGACTCATGCAGATTGGTCTTGAGGCTTAACTCCTTTGCGGTTGCCCTCTAACATCACCAGACAAAATGCATCTCCATGTAGCAAGAAAAACTGACAGTATGCACCACCAATGCTCGTGTGTTGGCACCCGACCTCAAGTGCACCTGAACTTCAAAGGGATACAGCTGTGTTCGCCACAACATAGAAACTCGTGGGGATAGTAAGCCTTGAGAATGAAAAAATCCCCAGTACTGTTATCCCCTACATGGGACTGATCTGTGTAGGAATGCGGGAATGCCCAGTTTCCACTCTCCCATGCCAATGGAATTCCCCCATTGGGAGGGACTTGTGGGCCAACAGAGGCATGGGGGGAACATCCAGACATTGCAGTGACTTATATTACTATGGTTGTGGGGAGAACCCAGCTGGGTTCTGTTAGCCTCCACCCTGTTCCTCTCCATGCCCTTGTTTGTTTGTCAAACATCCTAGGTCATGAGCTATCTGGCAGGACAATAACCCAGGGGTGGAAACTGGCGGGGCGTGATAGAGAACATTCAGAGGAACTTTGAATTTTTTATTGAGATGTCACATTGGCACCCTCATCCAGTCATGTGGTGCTAGAGGGCCGATCCTGCAGATCCAAAGTTAAGCCAATATCCTTTTGAGTGGGGTGGGGAGGCTGTTAATGGCCCTTGATCCCTTTTGAAAAGGGAAGAGGATAATGCTTGTGTAATGGCCAATATTCTCTTTCCATTAGTTGGGAAGCACCCAACCCTCCTGAGATTGAGGACCCACTCCAGAGTGCTGAACTTGCATTTTCGTAGCAGCATGGCTGAATCTTGCTGGCAATTGGTGTTACAGTCATTGTTGAAACTGCATGACTTATGGAGCACATGACTTATGAGGAGAGGCTGCGGGAACTGGGATTATTTAGTCTGCAGAAGAGAAGAATGAGGGCGGATTTGATAGCTGCTTTCAACTACCTGAAAGGGGGTTCCAAAGAGGATGGATCTAGACTGTTCTGAGTGGTAGCAGATGACAGACCAAGGAGTAATGGTCTCAAGTTGCAGAGGGGGAGGTCTAGGTTGGATATTAGGAAACACTATTTCACTAGGAGGGCGGTGAAGCACTGGAATGGGTTCCCTAGGGAGGTGGTGGAACCTCCTTCCTTAGAGATTTTTAAGGTCAGGCTTGACAAAGCCCTGGGTGGGATGATTTATTTGGGGATTGGCCCTGCTTTGAGCAGCGGGTTGGACTAGATGACCTCCTGAGGTCCTTTCCAACCCTGATATTCTAGGATTCTACATAGTCGCTGCACACTTGGAACCAAATGCAGTGAACAGCTCTTTGGGGTGCCTTGTGCATGAACAGAGGTGTATCAAGAGATCCTACTAGAAAGGGAGGGGAGGCATATGGTGTATTTGAAAGCTGTGGGAATTGTAGGTTGTCACATTAATTTGTAAGGGGTTTCCTGGTGCTGCTTGTAGACTAGAGGGCTCTGTACGAGAGCTTGCAGTCAGTCAGCAGAGAGTCTAGAGTAAGGTGGGGTGAGTAGTGCCTGGTTTTGGGGAGCAGCCTGCTTTGTCTTCCTGTTTGGGGGTTCTTGGGTGTTCTAAATTCTAAAGAAAATAGTGGTATATGGCAACCTTCCAGCAAGAGAACTTGTTTGTATCTAGCTCCTTTGGGTGTGGTGGGAGCATAACAAGGAAGCACATGTCCATAAGCAAAACTCAACCCTAAGGAACAAAAAAACAAAGGTTATTACTCTGTTCTCTGCTCTGGCAAAACTCGCATTGATTTCATGACACACTGAAGTCAATGGGGCTTTGCTAGAATTCAGGAGTTCAGGACCAGAACCATGGAGCTAAAGTTCTAATCTGGTACCCAAAGTAAATCTGGAGTAACTCCATTGACTTTAGTGGAGTTAACCTATATTTATATTGCTGAATCGGATCCTCAGTGAAGAAACTCAGATGTTTGCTAATGAGCATGGTTTTTTTAGAACCATCATGTCAGGGTTCAGAAGTTGCTATAGGCTTAAACAAAGCTTGAAAACAATAATTGACTTTTCACTTAAAAAGAAATGAAAATCATGATAATTTGAAATGCTTACTGCAAAATGTTATATGTAGCTTGCTTCCCATAGTAGAAAAATAATCCCTAATTATTACTACCAAAAACTATCAATTTGAAGAAAATTTCATAATAGTCAAAACTATAACTTGACTCAACTGGACACAATTTGGCAGCACACTGCATTGTCTCAGGAATTCAGAATGAAGCTGCTTTGTTCTAAATATTTTGTTTTATTGTTCACATGGTTGTATCCCCAGCCCCAAGCATTCACAAATCATGAGCCAATTCCCCTCTAGCTCCTGCTTTCACCCCACCCCGCCAAAAAAATCATAGGAGTTGGAAATGCTGATGAGAGTATATCACACAGATCACATGGAGTTCAGTGACTTCACTCTTGTTCTTGCTTATCTGACCCACTTTCTGATACAAGAAACCGAGGCCAGCCTGTGCTGGGTCTTGCATACTGCAGTGCTTTGCTCTGCTTCTAAGGACACACAGGAATGTGTATGTGGCGGGGGATATTCAGTGCATGCAAAGTGCATCAGTTTGAAGCTTTCATTCTCACTTATAGTAGGGGATATGTCTTGTAACATTTTAATGTATTTCTTTTAAATTTTGCATGCACAGAATGCATAAAAGCTGTGGATTTTTATAAGCATTTCCATCAGTTTTCTAAGACTTCCAGGGCACTGGCTTACAAAATCAAATATTTCCATGTCAAGAAACTTATATGCTGCTTTGGCAATCAAGAGAATAACAGTTGTGTGATACACCCAAGTTGCAATGGCCAGTGAATCAGAAGTTCCAAGGTCCCTGACAGATGTTCTGTTGTGGTGGGAGGGAGGGGAAGGATCTTCTGTGACCTCATCCTCGTGACAGGAATCATATTACCTCTTTATTTGGCACTGGGACTCCCTCTTCTCGTGAAATGAATAGGCATCTTATTGATGTGAATATGGACAAAAATCAAATCTCTGGGCTGGAAATACAGTAAGACTAGCTTCCTCGTAATGCCTCATCACATCTGCTTCCCGTCCCAGCCAGAACCAGAATGTACTGAAACATGAAAAGATTTGGTTAATTGTCAAGCTCTAACTGACAAGTCCAAGTTGGCTCTTATCTGAGGCTAAATGTGTCGCAGGACTTTATGGCTCTTCTCCCCAAGTCAGCTAACACACAACAGAAGTTCAGAGAACAATCTAGTCACAATACTGAATTATTGATATAGGAACTGTTGGAGAGGGTTTTTTTTTAATGCCTTCCCTGAGGGCTATTTGAAACCTGGCGTTCCTGTTCTTATAAAAAGGGACCAGTAGAACAGTGACAGCTGTTGGCAAGGCAGCCTAGCCAACGAGAGCCAATTGTGAATTTGCATTCTAGTTTTGTCTCTGCTGTGAAATGATCTAGCCCTCACTCTACCAGGCAAGAGTCTGGGGCTGGTGAAGACTAAATCTATTCTCTACAGAAGTCAAAGGAGCTCATGTGTATGAACGTGTGCAAAATCAGTTTTGCTTGCCGGATGTGGTGTTCGCACATGCAGTAAGGGAACAGATGGATAAACCCGAGCTCTACCATTTAATGTTCGGAATTAAAATAGTTCAACATCAGGATTTGTTTAGCCACGGCCCAACAAAAAGGGGAAAATGCTTCCAGGTAAACAACCGTGCTGCGTCTCCCTGTCCAGACTGCCACCCACAGTGGCTTCACTGCCCGCTGGGTCTGCTGAGGCGCCCGCTCCCCTCCACCCAACCTGCAAGAAGAGGAAGAGTGCTGCCACTCATGCTTCCAGAGCAGCGGCATCAGGGGACAGCTTTCGAGGGGAGCAGCCCTCTAGTATTTCCACTGCCCCCCTTCAAAACAAAATTGGCTCTGAGAGCTCCACAGGACTATCAAAGTGCTGAATATGCACCTAACCCAGGACCCTGTGTAGTCAACTTACACTGCAGATGCTCATCCATTAGGAACATAAATCATTGCCACCTTTCCCAGCTATATAATGGGGGCAGGGGGTGGAAATCTGTCTTGCTGGGGGGGGTTGTATGTAGCTTCTGTTTTTTCCATGTTGGGTATAAAAACTGCAACTTCAACCAGCCTAGCAATGTAAGGAGCCCAAAGAATAAACATGCAGATTGAGTGAAAAATGTGAAGTTACATGTTGCCATTTCAGTTTGGAAACCTGTCTGTACAGTCTTCTTGCAGATTCTGTCGCTAAAATACCTTGTTACATTTCAAAGGGCTGGGCTGGTACTCATGCTGAGCAATCCCGTCTGTGAACATACCCAGAAACTTCACTGGGACTGCTAATGATACTCTGTCCAGGTGACAACCTGACACCAAATTTGCAAAATCCTGCCATGTCTGGATTGTGTTGGAGCTACTCAAGAGCCTGCGCTCACCTAGAATGGCTCTCCCGAGACGAGAGCTGCTGTTTAGGAATTATGTTGAACCTGTGATTATTTCTAGTTACTAATAGAAACTCTCCCTCCATGCATATGCATGCATTCTTGGATTGTTGTGCAGGTGAAATACTTATCAAGTGCCTGATTTGAACCTGCTATCTACACTTAACCAGATTTTCTGCCTCTCAAGATTACTACTTAATACTTGAATATTCAGACAATAACTAATCTCAGCCTATTGTCCTTCCATTTATTTAATTCCTTAATACTTGCAACAGCTTAGGTTTCTTGTTAACCATTCAGTAGTAATAACTGAGATGTAGTTAATGGCTTTACACTGTTAGTTCATTTTTGTTTTATGCTTACCTTTACGTATACTTTAATCCAATTTACTGAGAAATGATAGAATCATAGAATATCAGGGTTGGAAGGGCCCTCAGGAGGTCATCTAGTCCAACCCCCTGCTCAAAGCAGGACCAATCCTGTAATGTAGAGGTGGGAGTCTGCTATAGACCACCGGACCAGGGGGATGAGGTGGATGAGGCTTTCTTCCGGCAACTCGCAGAAGCTACTAGATCGCACGCCCTCGTTCTCATGGGTGACTTTAATCATCCTGATATCTACTGGGAGAGCACTACAGCGGTGCACAGACAATCCAGGAAGTTTTTGGAAAATGTAGGGGACAATTTCCTGGTGCAAGTGCTGGAGGAGCCAACTAGGGGCAGAGCTTTTCTTGACCTGCTGCTCACAAACCGGGAAGAATTAGTAGGGGAAGCAAAAGTGGATGGGAATCTGGGAGGCAGTGACCATGAGTTGGTTGAGTTCAGGATCCTGACACAGGGAAAAAAGGGAAGCAGCAGAATACGGACCCTGGACTTCAGGAAAGCAGACTTCGACTCCCTCAGGGAACTGATGGGTAGGATCCCCTGGGGGAATAATATGAGGGGGAAAGGAGTCCAGGAGAGCTGGCTGTATTTCAAAGAATCCCTATTGAGGTTACAGGGACAAACCATCCCGATGTGTCGAACGAATAGTAAATATGGCAGGCGACCAGCTTCGCTTAACAGTGAAATCCTTGCGGATCTTAAACATAAAAAAGAAGCTCACAAGAAGTGGAAGATTGGACAAATGACCAGAGTATAAAGATGTATAAAAGAGTAAGAGAAGAGTAAGGGAAGTAAGGGAAGAGTATAAAAATGTTGCTCGGGCATGTAGGAATGAAATCAGGAGGGCCAAATCGCACTTAGAGCTGCAGCTAATGAGAGATGTTAAGAGTAACAAGAAGGGTTTCTTCAGGTATGTTAGCAACAAGAAGAAAGCCAAGGAAAGTGTGGTCTCCTTACAGAATGAGGGAGGCAACCTAGTGACAGAGGATGTGGAAAAAGCTAATGTACTCAATGCTTTTTTTGCCTCTGTCTTCACGAACAAGGTCAGCTCCCAGACTGCTGCGCTGGGCAACACAGCATGGGGAGTAGGTGGCCAGCCTCTGTGGAGAAAGAAGTGTTTAGGGACTATTTAGAAAAGATGGATGAGCACAAGTCCATGGGGCCGGATGCGCTGCATCCGAGAGTGCTAAAGGAGTTGGCGGCTGTGATTGCAGAGCCATTGGCCATTATCTTTGAAAACTCGTGACGATCGGGGGAAGTCCCGGACGACTGGAAAAAGGCTAATGTAGTGCCAATCTTTAAAAAAGGGAAGGAGGAGGATCCTGGGAACTACAGGCCAGTCAGCCTCACCTCAGTCCCCGGAAAAATCATGGAGCAGGTCCTCAAAGAATCAATCCTGAAGCACTTAGACGAAAGGAAAGTGATCAGGAACAGTCAGCATGGATTCACCAAGGGAAGGTCATGTCTGACTAATCTAATCGCCTTCTATGATGAGATTACTGGTTCTGTGGATGAAGGGAAAGCAGTGGATGTATTGTTTCTTGACTTTAGCAAAGCTTTTGACACGGTCTCCCACAGTATACTTGTCAGCAAGTTAAAGAAGTATGGGCTGGATGAATGCACTGTAAGGTGGGTAGAAAGTTGGCTAGATTGTCAAGCTCAATGGGTAGTGATCAATGGCTCCATGTCTAGATGTAGCGGTGCATGGGAGTCTTCCATCCAAAGTGTAGGACTCTGCACTTGTCCTTGTTGAACCTCATCAGATTTCTTTTGGCCCAATCCTCCAATTTGTCTAGGTCCCTCTGTATCCTATCCCTACCTGCCACCGTATCTACCACTCCTCCCAGTTTAGTATCATCCGTAAATTTGCTGAGAGTGCAATCCACACCATCCTCCAGATAATTTATGAAGATATTGAACAAAACCGGTCCCAGGACCGAGCCTTGGGGCACTCCACTTGACACCGGCTGCCAACTACACATGGAGCCATTGATCACTACCCATTGAGCCTGACAAGCTAGCCAGCTTTCTATCCACCTTATAGTCCATTCATCCAGCCCATACTTCTTTAACTTGCTGGCAAGAATACTGTTGGAGACCGTGTCAAAAGCTTTGCTAAAGTCAAGGAACAACATGTCCACCGCTTTCCCCTCATCCACAGAGCCAGTTATCTCATCATAGAAGACAATTAGATTAATCAGGCATGACTTGCCCTTGGTGAATCCATGCTGACTGTTCCTGATCACTTTCCTCTCCTAGGTGCTTCAGAATTGATTCCTTGAGGACCTGCTTCATGATTTTTCCAGGGACTGATGTGAGGCTGACTGGCCTGTAGTTCCTCAGATCCTCCTCCTTCTTTTTTAAAGATGGGCACTGCATTAGCCTTTTTCCAGTTTTCCAGGACTTCCCCCGATCGCCATGAGTTTTCAAAGATAATGGCCAATGGCTCTGCAATCACATCTGCCAACTCCTTTCGCACTCTCAGATGCAGTGCATCCAGCCCCCATGGACTTGTGCTCGTCCAGCTTTTCTAAATAGTCCCTAACCACTTCTTTCTCCACAGAGGGCTGGTCACCTCCTCCTCATGCTGTGCTGCCCGGTGCAGTAGTCTGGGAGCTGACCTTGTTCGTGAAGACAGAGGCAAAAAAAGCATTGAGTACATTAGCTTTTTCCACATCCCCTGTCACTAGGTTGCCTCCCTCATTCAGTAAGGGGCCCACACTTTCCTTGGCTTTCTTCTTGTTGCTAACATACCTGAAGAAACCCTTCTTGTTACTCTTAACATCTCTTGCTATCTACAACTCCAGATGTGATTTGGCCTTCCTGATTTCACCCCTCCATGCCCGAGCAACACTTTTATACTCTTCCCTGGTCATTTGTCTAATCTTCCACTTCTTGTAAGCTTCTTTTTTGTGTTTAAGATCCGCAAGGATTTCACTGTTAAGCCAAGCTGGTCGCTTGTCATATTTACTGTTCTTTCTACATGTTGGGATGGCTTGTCCCTGTAACCTCAATAAGGATTCTTTAAAATAGAGCCATTTGAATATAACCTTTTAAATTAGCTAAGGCCTATACAAAGAAGAAAAATGTGTAATGTCACTGACATCTGATAGACTGAAGTTCCAAAGAATTATGGCAGAGTGTTTTGATCCTGTAGTCTAAATCAGAAAATATTCAGTTTCAACATAGTATGTTTTCTTCTTAGGAACAAATTCTGCACTCTTTCTGAATAGTGAGACTTAAAATGAGAGAATTGGACTTTATTTTGAAGTCAAATACAGGACAGGAGATCTAAATGTCGGGACAAATCTTGAATTCCTTAGTCACCCAAAATTGGAATGAAATTCACTTGAGTTCTTGGTGCAAAAGACCGAAATCAGACCTAAATTAGAAAAATTGTGCTGGCATAGGAGCTGTAATGCTGGGTTTTTTATAACCAAATACCTGGCCAAGTCTCATGGCTGTACTTGATCCTTCCCTTCAATCTCTATGCGGCCTCTGATACCATCTATCACGATCCTCCTCAACCTACCTCTTGTGCAAAAGGCTTATTCTAACTTCCTCTGAGTGCAAGGTGGATTGATTCAAATCCGAGTGACTTGAATCACCAGTTTTAATCACAATTTAAGTCAGCAAGCAGGATACCATTGATTTAAATCACCTATTTTAATTGTTTTGCAACTGTACTTTTTTCTCCTAAAGAAAGGTTGATTCTCCTTTGTTGATAACCATTAAAACATTGATTTGAACCTGAATATCACTTTTACACTAAATTTGGTGCTTCTCTCTGTTAAGCAGGGGGATACATAATATCTATACCCTGTGACAAAGTTCCTCCTCTACTTTGGTAGGTCTTGTGCTTATTGGCAGATTTGCTCGCCTTGGAGCTTCATGGCAGCCCTTAGTTTGGCCATTTTTGTGAATGCACAGTCCAGGTCAACTCCTCCTGTGTCTGACCAGGAGTTGGGAGATTTGGGGGAACCTGGGCCCGCCCTCGACTCCGGGTTCCAGCCCAGGGCCCTGTGGAATGCAGCTGTCTAAAGTGCCTCCTGGAACAGCTGTGTGACAGCTACAACTCCCTGGGCTACTTCCCCATGGCCTCCTCCCAACACCTTCTTTATCCTCACCATAGGACCTTCCTCCTGGTGTCTGATAATGCTGGACTCCTCAGTCCTCCAACAGTCCACGTTCTCACTCTCAGCTCCTAGCACCTCTTGCTCCCAGCTCCTTATATACGCACCGTAAACTGAAGTGAGCTCCTTTTTAAACCCAGGTGCCCCGATTAGCCTGCCTTAATTGATTCTAGCAGCATCTTGATTGGCTGCAGATGTTCTAATCAGCCTGTCTGTCTTAATTGTCTCCAGAAGGTTCCTGATTGTTCTGGAACCTTCCCTGTTACCTTACCTAGGGAAAAGGGAACTACTTAACCTGGGGCTAATATATCTGCCTTCTATTACTCTCCTGTAGCCATCTGACTAGACCCTGTTACAACCCACTTAGTTAAGTAATTTACGTAGCTTAACTTTCACTTATTCAAATTCATTTTTACATTTAATTATGTTCAAAAATGGTGACTGATGCATTTATTTACTAGATTTAACTTCTGATTTGTGTCCATCTATCTGGAAATTAAAATTAAAATGCACAAAGTTCATTCTAATTTTAAATAAAACTAGTTTGAATATGCTAAATATGTAAACTTTATCAATGTTTTGCACTTAAAACTGATAAGGAAACTGTTATTGTGTAGTTAATAATTGAACTAACTTTACAACTAGTAGATCTCCTCTTCCCATCTAGTTTTAATTCATGAATTAGAAGAAGAAAACAAGCTTTTCTGCTTTTTTTTCAATTGGTTTCTTAACTTTAAATAAACTGGTTACTGAACTAAACTAGTTGGATAAACAGAAATGAAATGTTCTTACTGCACCTGCTGTTGGTTTAGCACATCAACAGATTAAGAAACCTGGAACCAAAGCCAGTGACTTCCACCAGGTCAGTGATCTGAAATTCTTTAAAACTTGACAACAAAAATGTAATCCTGATAATTTAATTTAAATGATTCTAAATCTCAGCCTTAACATAGGTTGTCAATTTGAAATTTTAAATAGGCTTCTTTTAAAAAAAAAATAAAAATCTGATTTTTAAAAATAGAGTGGGTAAAGCTCAGGCTGTTAAACTAATTGTAAATAAAACGTAGACTGGTACAAACCGGACGTTTTAAGCTAAAAGCACTGACAAGTTTTTCCCATTTCCTGTTTAGGTTACACAATTGTTACAGCAACAGACAAAGAAGAAGATGACACATTTATAACTGGAATTTCTGGTTGATATTTGGATAACTTTGATCGGATAAGATGACTCTCACACTTCCTGGATGTTGTTTTTCTGTGGGGGGCTTACTGAACAACTGATCACTGAACAACTGGTCACTGAACAACTGTTCCAGCATGGAAAGATTAGTTTACAGAAGAAATGAGCTTCTCCAGTATGAATGCTGAGACCAGCTACTTGCAGGGCTCCTCCATCACATCCCTGAGCCATCCATTTCCTGACCAGTCTGCTGATGAGAGAATCCGCTGACATCACCACCTCCATCCAATTCAGTTATCTATACATGGGATGGGGAGCTGAAGTTCATGCTAGTGCATCTTCTCCATCCCTTCCAGTGGGTCTCTTTACTTTCCCTCTCCCACAACCTCACTTCTGTTTGCCATCTAAGAGTCAGGCTTGCCTTCGCCCACTAAACATGCTCTTCCAACCATGCTGTAATGGAAAAGACCAGCTGGGTATAGTGCTTTCAGCCTGGTAATTGAACTTGCCAGGCTTTGGAGTGGCTTAGGTGGAAAGCTGTGCTTGTAATGTCTCATCAGCTCTGAAGTCAATGGAAATGTCCCTAGCACAGGGTGGAGATTCGCCTGTTCCTCCTCAGGTTCTGCGAATTTAGCCCTTAAATTCCCCTTGTGTCCACGAAACCCAAGGCCCCAGTCACCGTGTCAAACTCTGAATTTGCCAGAAAATTCAGGTTCAGGTTGAACAAGTCTCTTTATTTTTTCCAAACTTCTAGCAAACTGAAAAAAATCTGTTATTTACCTAGCTCTGCTCCCTATTGACCATGTAGCTGATTCACTGCTGTGTTTCATGATAGCTGGAGTTTACCAAGGGCTGATGGTTCCAAATCCAGATGTACTGCATTGCTGTAGTACAGATGGACAGTGACAAAGAGCTGGGGGAGATGTTGTTCTCATCCACCAATAGGGTATAGTCTTCCACCCAACTGGAGATAGTAGCAGTTTGTAAGAGCATGGCACCAGCAAGGAACCAAGTCAATTCCGTGTGTTTAGCCAACCAAAGGGAACAAGAAAATAGATGCAAACTCTGCAAAGTACTATGAGTAGAACATGGCAAAAATGTTTTCATGATACCCTACTCTACAATAATGCTCTTGTACATTGCAGTGCACACGCAACTCATAGTATGAGGAAAATGCCATGCTTAATTTCACTGTCTAGAAAAATCTAGACTGACCGCAAGGAGTAGCTGAGCATACACAGAAATGTTAAACATCTGTGTAAGTGAAATTGCTTTTTTTCCCTGTTAATGGCAAAATAAGATGTGGGTATTTTGTTAGTGTTTACTACATGGCTTTAAAAAAAAAAACACACCAAAGTACAACTGACCAGGTGTAAATGGCTGTGATGTAGCTCCAGACCTCAACACAAAATTGAGATCTACTGTTTACAGTCTCCAGGAATTTCTGTACATCTTCAAACAAAGCTAAAGAACTACATTGCTTCTCTGACAAAGTTCCTCCTCCTTATTGGTGGATTTGCTTGCCTCCGAGGCTCACAGCAGCCCTCAGTTTGGCCACTTCTGTGGCTCAAATCTGCCGTTCACTCAGTTAGCCTCATCACTGGACAGCATGGGGAAAAGGAATAAGAACAATCCCTGCAGTCTCTGCTGATCCAGCTAGTGGATCGGGGAACAGGTCAGAGACCTTCCCCTCTGGTGGAACCCACAGTCCAGGTCAACTCTTCCTGTATCAGGTAGGGAGTTGGAGGGATGGGGGGAACCCGGGCCCGCCCTCTACTCTGGGTTCCAGCCCAGGGCCCTGTGGACTGCAGCTGTCTACAGTGGCTCCTGTAACAGCTGCTTGACAGCTACAACTCCCTGGGGTACTTCCCCATGGCCTCCTCCCAACACCTTCTTTATTCTCACCACAGGACCTTCCTCCTGGTGTCTGATAATGCTTGTACTCCTCAGTATTCCAGTAGTACACCTTCTCACTCTCAGCTTCTTGTGCCTTTTTCTTCCAGCTCCTCGTACACGCACCATAAACTGAAGTGAGCTCCTTTTTTAAAAACCCAGGTGCCCTGATTAGCCTGCCTGTCTTAATTGATTCTGGAAGCTTCTTGATTGGCTGCAGGTGTTCCAATCACCTTGTCTGCCTTCATTGTTTCCAGAAAGTTCCTGATTGTTCTGGAACCTTTCCTGTTTCCTTACCCAGGGAAAAGGGACCTACTTAACCTGGGGCTAATATATCTGCCTTCTAGCACTCTCTTGTAGCCATCTGGCCTGACTCTGTCACACTTCACATTATCCAGACTTACTATAAAGAAATCTGATGCAGTTCTGGTCTTTGATAAATAGTAGAGCTGGTAGAAAATCTTTGACAAAGTTTGTTTGTTTATTTAATTAATTTAAAGGCCTAATTGCCAACATTGTCCAGCTTTTTAAAAAAAATGTTCTAGATATTTACTGAGTCCTCAGTTAAAACTTCACCAACATTTTTTAACAGGAAAGCAAGTGTTTTGAACCTTTTGCAACATGACCAGGAATCTTTTTTGTGAATATAAGATTGTATTCTCTGGCCAGCTCTAATTCATAACTGAGTGTATCTCTCTGGAGCACCCTGAAATTATCTGAAGAGCACTCTGTATGGAATACTGAAACTGTCCACTTTGTTGTCAGGTTAAATGTTTGTCGCCTTGGCAAATTCTGCTTATTCATTTTGCAGCAGCTGTCCAAAGGGCTGTGCCATAAGACTTGCAGCATCTGATAGATGGCTCCAGTGTAACAAGCTAGTCCAGTAATTAAGCAATACCTCAAACTATTAGCATGTAATAGACACTGCAATGAAACACCATTAAACATGATTGGCAGGACTGAAGGGAGCCAGATTAATACAGCGGAAATGAATGGAGAACTGTAATATTTCCCACCGGACTCTGCAGCACCTGCAGCTTTCAGGGTGTAGGACGCTCTGTATTCTCATGCAGATTTCTCTCTGACTCACTTTCTGCAATACTCTTGGGAACTGTACTCTACAACGGTCTTCAGTAGGTGAACGAAGGGTCCCGGACCTGTGTCTGAGCACTAAATCCCAAAGCACGGATACTGAACACAGAGAGTCGTGTTAGAAAAAAAGGTTTCAGAGTAACAGCCGTGTTAGTCTGTATTCGCAAAAAGAAAAGGAGTACTTGTGGCACCTTAGAGACTAAGCAATTTATTTGAGCATAGGCTTTCGTGAGCAACAGCTCACTTCATCAGATGCATACCGTGGATACTGCAGCAGACTTTATATACACACAGAGATCATGAGACAATACCTCCTCCCACCTCACTGTCCTGCTGGTGATAGCTTATCTAAAGTGATCATCAAGTTGAGCCATTTCCAGCACAAATCCAGGTTTTCTCAACCTCCACCCCCCCCACACACAAACTCACTCTCCTGCTGGTAATAGCCCACTTTGGATGGGCTATTACCAGCAGGAGAGTGAGTTTGTGTGTGGGGGGGTGGAGGTTGAGAAAACCTGGATTTGTGCTGGAAATGGCTCAACTTGATGATCACTTTAGATAAGCTATCACCAGCAGGACAGTGGGGTGGGAGGAGGTATTGTCTCATGATCTCTGTGTGTATATAAAGTCTGCTGCAGTATCCACGGTATGCATCCGATGAAGTGAGCTGTAGCTCATGAAAGCTCATGCTCAAATAAATTGCTTAGTCTCTAAGGTGCCACAAGTACTCCTTTTCTTTTTGTCGGAAGACAGGATACTAGGCTAGATGGACCTTTGGTCTGACCATTAGGGCCATTCTTATGAAGTGAATCATCATTATTTCAGCTCTGATTTGATTTCATTGTAATCTGTGTGTTTGCTACAAAAAACAGCATTCTTTTTTTCAATTGATGGCTGGCAATTGCAGTATCTATACACTTGTGTGTGTGTGTTTGTGGTGGAGTTTTTTTAGTTTTACTCATTCTTGTGCAAAAAACATCAGTTTTAGTGTTCCATTGCAGATATCTATGACACGGTGACAAATCTCTTTGAAAATGTGCTGTGTTTAAAACATGACATTCATAGAGTTATGACTGTTTCTTGTACCTAATGAGCCATATGAAGAAATCCAAACCCCTGCAAAGCCTCCAAAAATTCTTTTTTCATTTAAAGAAACTGCAAAATATACCAATTCATGCATTTTTTGCAAGGTATTCCACTCCTCCGGGGCAGAAGGGGACAATAAATATCTCTTTAGAATGTGGTAAATGGCTATAGGTGAAACTTGTTTAATTTTTGTCAGAATAGCGGTAGCACTTTACCCTGGTGCAACTTCATGAAACATGGGTGAACATGCTCAGTTGGTCAAATTCTTCCACTTTCACCATGAGCTCTCTACCTGGTTAATCACTGCAGTTTCCTTCATAGGAAGACCAACCTGTTGGATCACCTTTCTGCTTTCTGTGTGTGTGTAATGTCTCTGTTAAAATGGCTCCTCCCTTTGTCTTTGTTCTGCACAGGAGTGGCCTCCACGTGATGGGATGGCTCATGCAAGGGTCTTGGCCCTCTGCAGCCCCACAATGGCAGGGCAGCCAACACTGGGGTCTCCGCATTCACAGCCCAATGCTGAGGTGGCTTCTACTCTGGTACTGCATAGGTCCATCAAGTGAGTGGGCTCAGGGTGGGCAGAGGAAAGCACAGGGAATGGATGAGCTACTTCCTTGACCCAAGTGAGGTGGGTTTTCTCTGTGCACATCACTTTTATAAAGCCTCATTACTCTGGTTTCATGGAGCTAAGAGAATTTCCTACAAACTTCCCAAGCAGCTTCCCTTGTATGGTTTCTCTTTCTTGTTAGTCAAGTTAAGATTTCTACTGTGCTTGCAACTGAATTAAGATCAACAGCAATTTCTGACCAGGATGAAACTTTCTCATGGAAATGTGTCTCTCTCTGAACTCCCCATATTGAGAACGGGAATCCAGTTCTCCCTGCGGAGAGCTCTTTGAAAAGGAGGATGTATCAGAGCAGACCTCAGTTCAATTCCTGGCTCTGCCAAAGGCTTTCTGTGTGACCTCAGGCAAGACACTTATGCCCAGCTTTTCAGGTGTTTTGGCTTCCATCCACCGTATTGCATGGCCTGTGTAGCTTAGCCAGCCAAGTGCCATTTTCATAAGCGATGTAAGTACTGAAATCAATGCATTTGACTGGCTAAGTCACTCAGGCTTTGCAATGCTCCTTAGGCCCAGAGAGACCAAGGCCTCAGTTTACCATCTGTAGAAAGGGGAGAATGGCATTGAGGGGTGTTGTGAGGATAAATACCCTAAAAGTTATAAGGTGCTCAGACACTAGGGTAATGCGGGCCTAGAGAGGTACCTAAAGTAGGTTCTAATGCCCTGTCCTGCATAGAGCTTCCCATACCCCAACCATGAGAGAACGAACAATCATAACAGCACCCTACAAAACCCACAAGCCATCAACTTTCTTCCCAATAGCTCCTGTTTCCTCAGGCTGCCTAGATCAGTGGTTCCTAGTGCCTTTGCTGTCCCCCCAATGCCTCCCCCCAATGCAAGTGCTCTTAGCAAGTTGAGGGCAATCTATGCAATCCTGTTCTTCCCAAGGCTCATGAAGGAAGACTGAAATAGAAGTAGGGACCCCCAGCATCACTAGCACCACTGCCCCCTTGGCTTCCTGGGGAACTCCTGCGAGGATGCACTGCCCCCTGGGGGGCCCCGGAGGGGCAGAGACTCCCCAGAGCTGGCAGCAAGGGGAGAGGTGAGGTGTCAGGGACTGGGGAGGTGACCGTGCAGCTGGGGTGCAGGGCAGGGCAGGGCAGGGGGAGTTGGGCAGGAGGGAGGCTTCAGGAGGTGGCCCCACAGCCACGGCCCTGCCAGGGGAGGCAGAGCAGATGCACGGAGCATTCAGAGTGGGGCACGCCAGATGCACCCGGCTGAGAGGCGGCTGTGTGCTCTGGCCTGGGGGGATCACTCACCCCACAATGGTGCCCGCGATCCAGGCTGCTGCAGCCTCCAGCAGCAGGCATGCTCAGTGGGGAGGGGGCACTGCTCAGCCCACCCCTGCAGGAGACCCACACCAGGAGGATGTGAGAGGTGGGCGAAATCCCGCACCCCCTTGAGCAAAGGGTGCGGTGTTTTTCCCCACAGGGGATTCCAGCAGAGCAGGTGCCCCCATCCTGGCCAAGAGTGGAGAGATCTGGGTTCAGGTGGTGGAGACCACAACCCCTTTGTATGGGAGCAAGGGATCAAGTGGGGTAGAAAATTAACACACACACATGCACACGGCATACAGAGAGGGATGGGGGGGGGCAGCACTGCTCTTCCGTATCCCCTGCCCCATTTGGAAACCAAAGCCCAGGTAGCAATGTTGATTTATAAATGTTGTAAAAAAGATAGAAACATTAATACTTATGTTGCAATCAAGGTCTTTATTGATTGGCACCTGAAGTGGTGGCTTATTTTGCAGCTTTCTGTGCAATGGCCTGCTTCTTGTCCTAAGATCCTCCAGTCGACCCATGGGTAGGTCTAATTGCGTATCCTGTATGGATCTTTGATACACAAAAGCAGCATCTCCTCCCCTTTTCCCTACCTGTCCTCCCTGAACCAGCTGTACCCATCTGTACCAAGATGCCTTGTGATCTTGCACTCTATATGTTTTACGGAAATATGCCTATGAGTGTAAATATGATGTAACTGGAATATGCCTTATTCAAAGGGTCTCGTGTAAGGTATCATTACACAGCTTATAATCTACTGAGTGTGTTCGACCTATTTGTATGAATGTATCATTCTTGTATCTGAAGCTAGAAATATGAAGTATTACTCTGAAGTCCTATTGTAATTATGCAAAATGTGGGTCATTACTGGTGGCTTGGAATCTTGATGGCTCCCATTCACTAGGACAATTGGTTGTGAATGGCTCTGTTTACTTGCAAACCTTCCTGGGTACACGTAGACCATCCCTGGAAGAATGAAGGCTGGGGACTCCAAGGACATGTGACCATGTTACTGTAATCTGTCTTAAACCTGGTGCTTTTTCATTTAGGAAGGGTGGGGATCTAGAGAAACAAAGGATTCCCACCTTGGGCCAAAGCTATAAAATGGGGTGGTGCAGAAAAAGCGGGCTGCCAGTCATGAGAAATCCCCTTGTTACCACCTGAGCTGGAACTAACAAGGACTGTATCAGGGAAAGGATTGGGCCCAGATTAGGAAGGAGTCTAGACTGTGAAAGAAGCTTATTGGAACATCTCTGACGGTGAGATTTATCTGTATTCAGTTTCTTAATGTATTAGGCTTAGACTTGTGTGTTTTGTTTTATTTTGCTTGGTAACTTACTTTATTCTGTCTGTTAATTCTTGAAACCACTTGAATCCTACTTTTTATACTTAATAAAATAACTTTTGTTTATTATTGAACCCAGAGTAAGTGATTAGTACCTGGGGGGAGCAAACAGCTGTGCATATCTCTCTATCAGTGTTATAGAGGGCGGACAATTCATGAGTTTACCCTGTATAAGCTTTATACAGAGTAAAACAGATTTATTTGGGGTTTGGATCCCATTGGGAGCTGGGTGTCTGAGTGCTGGAGATAGGTAACCTGCTGAGTGGTTTTCAGTTAGAGCCTGCAGCTTTGGGGGCGCAGTTCAGACCTGGGATTGTGTTACAGCTGGCTAGCCTGTCTGGCTCAACAAGGCAGGGTTCTGGAGTCCCAAGCTGGCAGGGAAAATGGACTCGGAGGTAATTTCAGCACACCAAGTGAAAGTCCCAAGGGGGTCTCTGTAACCGAACCCGTCACATGCCCATTATGTGAATTATCCCACCAAGTCCTTCTCATACTTATGGTATTAGTGTTCAGACAGCCAAGATATTTGTTAGCTTCCCTCTCTCTCCCCTCCTTTTGTATTCTTTGTTACTGTTGTGATTGCCTATGGTCCCTGCCCCAGATTCTGATCCTTCACTCAGGGCTCCATGTTTTGGATTTAGCTGTGGACTTTTGTCTCCTGCCCCTGTTGAACCTAGTTTAAAGCCAACCTCACTAGGTTAGCTAGTTTGTTTCCAAAGATGGTCTTCCCCTTCCTTGGCAGGTGGATCCCATCTCTGCTCACAGTCCTTCTCAGAACAGCATCCCGTTAAGAATTAATGTTTAAATTTTCTACAGGTAACAGTACTCAGATTATCAGGCCTTGTTTGCTTAGCTCTAAAACACTCTAGATACAAAAAGCAGAGTGGTGGTTTAAATTTCTGTCAGGTTTCTAGCCTACATTTGATTAACATATTCTGGAGGTGGACATAAACTGAAATACAGATACAAGAGATGCATTCTCTGTTGGGTCAGGGAGTTCTTAATTTTTACACCCTATGCATTAGCTAAATGAATACGTAATTACATGTCCAAATGAGTAATATAGAATGCTATGAAATTGAAAACTCAGCATTTTTTGTTCAGCTCATTCTTTTAACCCTGGTGGAGATGGCAGCTTTCTCCTGACATCTTGATGGAAAATGAGTAGACCACTTAATGAACATCTATCTATTTGTATATAATAAATATATATATATATATATTATTATATACAACCTCTAATGTACTGTAAATTAACTTCATATATAAAAATATTAAAACTCATGCTTTACAACGCTTGCAGCGCAGCTGCACCTGCCATGGACTCTGCCTGGAGTCATGGTGCTCAGCCCCTGTGACGGCCTTATATAAATCACCACTTTTCAGAGGTGCAGAGAAAAAAGTTACATATTGCATAATAAAACAAATGGTGCATAAATGGTTCTCTGTTCTTCACAAGAAGCAGTGCTAGCAGGTGATAACTGCACTGTGCTTTGAAGAGTGCCTGGAAGATATTTTAATCACGTCTCCATTTCCGTTGGCAATCAAATAAGGCAGGAATATGCTGAAGGTGTTCATGTTCTTCATTGCTCCAACTCGGGAACCCTGGCTATCAGGCTTATTTAATTTAATACTGTGGAAAATACATGCACCTCTATTGTCTACAAAACCGTCCATGTGGGGCAGGCTAAGAGCTCAAATAGGGCTGGAGAAAGTGCTTCTTGTTTCACTGCTGCAGGAAAACTATAAAGCTTTAGAGCTGTGATCCTGAAATACATCCACACAACTTCTGTCCTGAAATCTCAGTGGGATTTGTGGGGAGGAGTGCTCAGAGTGCAAGGCCCAAGAGAGGAGGTTGTAATTAGAGCTGATTGAAATGTTCTCACAAAGTTTTCCACTGGAAAATGCTGATTTGACTGAATCAACATTTAGAAGTTGTAATGAGCAGTCATGGGATAAGAGAGAAGGTTCTCTCATGGATTGGTAACTGGTTAAAAGATAGGAAACAAAGGGTAGGAATAAATGCTCAGTTTTCAGAATGGAGAGAGGTAAATAGTGGTGTCCCCCAGGGTCTGTACTGGGCCAGATCCTATTTAACATATTCATAAATGATCTAGAAAAAACGGGTAAACAGTGAAGTGGCAAAATTTTCAGATGATTTAAAACTACTCAAGATAGCTAAGACCCAGGCTGACTGTGAAGAGCTACAAAAGGATCTCTCAAAACTAGGTGACTGGGCAACAAAATGGCAGATGAAATTCAATGTTGATAAATGAAAGTAATGCACATTGGAAAATGTAATCCCAACTATACCTATAGAATGATGGGGTCTAAATTAGCTGTTGCCACTCAAGAAAGAGATCTTGGCGTCATTGCAGAGAGTTCTCTGAAATCATCCACTCAATGTGCAGCAGCAGTCAAAAAAGCAAACAGAATGTTGGGAATCATTAAGAAAGGGATAGAGAATAAGACAGAAAATATCATGTTGCCTCTATATAAACCCATGGTAGACCCACATCTTGAATACTGCATGCAGATGTAGTCGCCACATCTCAAAAAAGATCTATTGGAATTGTAAAAGGTTCAGAAAAGGGCAACAAATTGTTTAGGGGTATGGAACAGCTTCCGTATGAGGAGAGATTAATAAGACTGGGACTTTTCAGCTTGGAAAAGAGATGACTAAGGGGAGATATGATTGAGGTCTATAAAATCATGACTGGTGTAGAGAAAGTAAATAAGGACTAATCTAATCGCCTTCTATGATGAGATTACTGGTTCTGTGGATGAAGGGAAAGCAGTGGATGTATTGTATCTTGACTTTAGCAAAGCTTTTGACACGGTCTCCCACAGTATTCTTGTCAGCAAGTTAAAGAAGTATGGGCTGGATGAATGCACTATAAGGTGGGTAGAAAGTTGGCTAGATTGTCGGTCTCAACGGGTAGTGATCAATGGCTCCATGTCTAGTTGGCAGCCGGTGTCAAGTGGAGTGCCCCAGGGGTCGGTCCTGGGGCCGGTTTTGTTCAATATCTTCATAAATGATCTGGAGGATGGCGTGGATTGCACTCTCAGCAAATTTGCGGATGATACTAAACTGGGAGGAGTGGTAGATACGCTGGAGGGCAGGGATAGGATACAGAGGGACCTAGACAAATTGGAGGATTGGGCCAAAAGAAATCTGATGAGGTTCAATAAGGATAAGTGCAGGGTCCTGCACTTAGGACGGAAGAACCCAATGCACAGCTACAGACTAGGGATGGATTGGCTAGGCAGCAGTTCTGCGGAAAAGGACCTAGGGGTGACAGTGGACGAGAAGCTGGATATGAGTCAGCAGTGTGCCCTTGTTGCCAAGAAGGCCAATGGCATTTTGGGATGTATAAGTAGGGGCATAGCGAGCAGATTGAGGGACGTGATCGTCCCCCTCTATTCGACATTGGTGAGGCCTCATCTGGAGTACTGTGTCCAGTTTTGGGCCCCACACTACAAGAAGGATGTGGATAAATTGGAGAGAGTCCAGCGAAGGGCAACAAAAATGATTAGGGGTCTGGAACACATGAGTTATGAGGAGAGGCTGAGGGAACTGGGATTGTTTAGTCTGCAGAAGAGAAGAATGAGGGGGGATTTGATAGCTGCTTTCAACTACCTGAGAGGTAGTTCCAGAGAGGATGGTTCTAGACTATTCTCAGTGGTGGAAGAGGACAGGACAAGGAGTAATGGTCTCAAGTTGCAGTGGGGGAGGTTTAGGTTGGATATTAGGAAAAACTTTTTCACTAGGAGGGTGGTGAAACACTGGAATGCGTTGCCTAGGGAGGTGGTGGAATCTCCTTCCTTAGAAGTTTTTAAGGTCAGGCTTGACAAAGCCCTGGCTGGGATGATTTAATTGGGGATGGGTCCTGCTTTTGAGCATGGGGTTGGACTAGATGACCTCCTGAGGTCCCTTCCAACCCTGATATTCTATGATTCTATGATTCTATGATTAAGTGTTATTTACTCCTTCTCATAACACAAGAACTAGGAGCCACCAAATGAAATTAATAGGCAGCAGGTTTAAAACAAATAAAAGGAAGTATTTCTTCACACAATGCACAGTGAACCTGTGGAACCCTTTGCCAGTGAATGTTGTGAAGGCCAAGACTATAACAGGGTTCAAAAAAGAACTAGATAAATTCTTGAAGGATAGTTCCATCAATGACTTTTAGCCAGGATGGGCAAGGATGGTGTCCCTAGCCTGTGTTTGACAGAAGCTGGGAATGGTCAACAGGATGTATCACTTGATGATTACCTGTTCTGTTTTTTCCCTTTGGGGCACCTGGCATTGACCACTGTCAGAAGACAGGATACTGGGCTAGATGGACTTTTGGTCTGACCTAGTATGGCCATTCTTATGAGATGTTCTCTCCAGGAAGTGATCAATGTTTCACTTCAATAAGGTCAATATTCTTTGACTCGTGTTACATTATTAACTTAACTTAAGGTCACAACATTGTGTCTTATCAAAATATTTTAGTTTGAGATCTCATTTTAATGTTTCAGAACAAATATTTTGCAAATTTTCAGTGGTAAATGTTGGCATTCCGACTTTTGTATCTGATTCAGAACAAAAACCAATTTCCAAATATTGGCGCTTTCCAGGGCATGAAAATTCAGTTTTCCAACCAGCTTCATTTGTAATTATCAATCAAAACTATTTCACTAGGAATGTGTTGAAGCCCTGGAATGGGTTACCTAGGGAGATGGTGGAATCTCCATCCTTTGAGGTTTTTAAGGCCTAGCTTGACAAAGCCCTGGCTGGGATGATTTCGTTGTGGATTGGTCCTGCTTTGAGCAGGGGGTTGGACTAGGTGACATCCTGAGATCTCTTCCAACCCTGATATTCTATGATTCTAATGGATTCTTTACTGAATTTGGGAGTGAGAACTTGTGGTGTCAGATCTGCTTGGAGCATGTTTCTGTACTACAGTGTACATGTGGCTGGCCGTATGGGTGGGACTTTTCCTTGTGTAACTTTTCTATAGGGGTATTTTTAAAAAAGAGGGAGAGACAAAATGCTCAGATGTGGACTTAACGGATTGGACCAGTTGTCCATCTAGTCTAGCATCATGTCTGTGAGAGTGACCAGTACCAGCTGCATCAGAAGAAGTTGCAAACAACCACATAATGGTCAATATTGGAACTCCACAAAGGAAGGCTTCATCTAATACTTCCCATTAGGGGAGAGGCTTATGATTGAGGCATAAGTGATTTATATCTCTACCAAAACTAGGGAGTAACAGAGGCAAAGCCTCTCTGTGGTAATGGAAATAATGTCCTGGGGAGAGAAGACAGTCTTTTAAGATAGTTCACATAAATGATATCAAAAAGTGAGAGCTGAGGTCCTCCTCATTGTCCTCCCCTGGCCCAGAAGGCATTTTGAACTTGCTAGCTAGCCAAAGACTGCACACTGTACCTGCAGAAAACACCAGTGTCTTGAAGCAGGGGTTCCTTCATTCAGACCAGGAACACCTACAGTCAACAGCCTGGGCACTGGAAAAGAAGTACAGTTCAGCATGGATTCTCCATTAACGTCTCATGCAGTCTGGTATCCAGACGGCAACTCAGCCATTCATTGATCTGAGCAAACTTATGTCCCTGGTGTAAAGGGAAACAGCTCTTTGGGGCAAGGACTGCCTCTTTGTGCAGTGTCCAGGATTGGGTTTGTTTTTCAAGACCTCTTTCCACTCAGCTTTTTCAGAACTCAGTTTGGCTTCCACCTTCATCACTCAGGTATCTGTGTATGGCATACAGCACTGCTATGCTGAGTTGATTAGACTTAAACATGGGAGGAATGGATTCAGGGTATATTACAGCTTCAAAGTTGCACAAAGCCCCTCTCTTTATGTACATTACACATTTTATTAATTTACTATACATTGTGTCACATTTTAATTGGCTTGGTTACTTGCAGGAAACAATCCCTGTGCAGCATGTGATGTTTATGCATTGACCATGATTTGACTTCCTCTTAACCTTTATCTTTAAGTTAAAAATTTTTGTCCCTTGTTATCTAGTTCACAGTAAATAGTTCCTGGGTGTTCTCCCTCTTATCTTAATTGGCTCAGACGTTGTCATCTTAGCCTACTGACGTAGTTACTTATTTTATTTACCACAAACATTCTGTTTTTAACCTGATGTATTTATCTACCTAATTCTATCTTCCAAAAAATAAGGATTCCCTTTGTGTGTTAATTACTCATGTCAGGTCGATCTTAGCTACATCCAGCATGATGGGGCCCCGACACCTAGATGCTGTTGTGATACAAATGTTCTTGTTATCCCAAAGGTCAGGTGTTATCAGCTACACTAGAGTGACTCCAGGAGCTGTAGTTGGAATCCAAACAACTTAGAAATATGGATCCCAGCCAAAGCAACGTTTTGTAGACAGGCACATTGGCATCTAGTATTCAAATGGAGGATTCAAATTTAAACAGAATGTCAGGCTAGACAAGCCCGTGGCTAGCTTGTTTGGTTGCCATTACCTCCAAAGGCAAGCTTTGGAATAAATTTCCGTGTACACACTGCCTTTGTCAGGAGGAAATAAGTTTCTGGAACTCTAAGAATAACTTTCTGTCCCAGGTAAGTTCCTCTTTCCATGGTTCCTGGGAAATGGGTCTCCCATCTTTGTGTTCTAACCGTTGGAAGATTGTAGCATAACTGGACATTCCTAGAGCCTCATGGATATCTCAGCATAGGAAGAAAGTATGTTAACTGTACCCTGTTTACATCATTTTATCCAAAATGCCAAGGCTTTAGAGCTTCAGTATTGGTGCAGGCAAGATGGAAAAGTCCCGCATGAGCTGGCATGCTGGGCATCATAGATTCATAGAATATCAGGGTTGAAAGGGACTTTAGGAGGTCATCTAGTCCAACCCCCTGCTCAAAGCAGGACCAATCCACAACTGAATCATCCCAGCCTGGGCTTTGTCAAGCCTGACCTTGAAAACCTCTAAGGAAGGAGATTCCACAACCTCCCTAGGTAACCCATTCCAGTGCTTCCCCACCCTTCTAGTGAAAAAGTTTTTCCTAACATCCAACCTAAACTTCCCCCCACTGCAACTTGAGACCATTACTCCTTGTCCTGTCCTCTTCTACCACTGAGAATAGTCTAGATCCATCCTCTTTGGAACCCCCTTTTAGGTAGTTGAAAGCAGCTATCAAATCTTGCCTTATTCTTCTCTTCTGCAGACTAAACAATCCCAGTTCCCTCAGCCTCTCCTCATAAGTCATGTGTTCCAGTCCCCTAATCATTTTTGTTGCTCTCCGCTGGACTCTTTCCAATTTTTCCACATCCTTCTTGTAGTGTGGGGCCCAAAACTGGACACAGTACTCCAGATGAGGCCTCACCAATGTCGACTAGAGAGGAATGATCACGTCCCTCGATCTTCTGGCAATGCCCCTACATATACATCCCAAAATGCCATTGGCCTTCTTGGCAACAAGGGCACACTGTTGACTCATATCAAGCTTCTCATCCACTGTAACCCCTAGGTCCTTTTCTGCAGAACTGTTGCCGAGCCATTCGGTCCCTAGTCTGTAGCTGTGCATTGGGTTCTTCCGTCCTAAGTGCAGGACTCTGCACTTGTCCTTGTTGAACCCCATCAGATTTCTTTTGGCGCAATCCTCTCATTTGTCTAGGGCCCTCTGTATCCTATCCCTACCTCTCCTCCCAGTTTAGTGTAATCTGCAAACTTGCTGAGGGTGCAATCCACGCCATCCTCCAGATCATTAATGAAGATATTGAACAAAACCAGCCCCAGGACCGACCCTTTGGGCGCTCTGCTTGAAACCAGCTGCCAACTACACATGGAGCCATTGATCACTACCTGTTGAGCCCAAAGATCTAGCCAGCTTTCTATCCACCTTATAGTCCATTCATCCAGCCCATACTTCTTTAACTTGCTGGCAAAAATACTGTGGGAGACCATATTAAAAGCTTTGCTAAAGTCAAGGAATAACACATCCACTGCTTTCCCCTCATCCACAGAGCCAGTTATCTCATCATAGAAGGCAATTAGATTAGTCAGGAATGACTTGCCCTTGGTGAATCCATGCTGACTGTTCCTGATCCCTTTCCTCTCCTCTAAGTGCTTCAGAATTGATTCCGTGAGGATCTGCCCCATGATTTTTTCAGGGACTGAGGTGAGGCTGACTGGCCTGTAGTTCCCCGGATCCTCCTCCTTCCCTCTTTTAAAGATGGGCACTACATTAGCCTTTTCCCAGTCATCCGGGACCTCCCCCTGATCACCATGACTTTTCAAAGATAATGGCCAATGGCTCTGCAATCACATCCGCCAACTCCTTTAGCACCTTTGGATGCAGTGCACCCGGTCCCATGCACTTGTGCTCATCCTTTATCCTTCTTCCCATCTGGGAGTCTGTTCACGGAAGTTCCTAGAGGCACCGTGGGGAACACGTGTGAGCCTCGTCTGAGGAAGATTTACAAAGTAATTTTCTATTCTGCGGAGGCTTCCTTGGGTAGGAAGGTGCCACTCAGCCAGTTCCCACACAACTCCTTAGTTATAAATCTCTCACTTTATATGGGGGAACTGCCATGATTGCCTATTCGAGAATAATGATTTGAACACTGCTCATCCTTTCCCTCTCTAGTTCTGGGATTCCTTGCTTGCTGCTTCCCACAAGTAACAAATGAGACCGAATGTAACAGACACAGCACAATATCAGGTAAGAAATTTCTCATTTTTTGCATGACTTTTCTCTGAATTCAACCCACTCTGGTAGTCTGGTAAATGACTTGAATAAATTGAAAATCTTCTCTGAAGAGAGCCTTCGACATATACTCTCTTAATGAGAATTTAATACATTGTCAAGGTGCCTTAATGCTACTGACTGGCTGGTTGCTGGAGACTTTCTGCAGCTGTGGAAAAAATCTTCTTCTGGCCGAACTCAAGGGTAGAGCCCAGTCCCACACCACTGGACTACCTCTGAACTCCACAGGAGGTAGGCCTTAGCCCATGAGTGACCAATGTGGAGAGAAGCTTCAACAGAAAGGAAATTACCTTTATCAGGAAACATGGTATGAGAAATTCCATGACTCCTGTCCTCTCCACTCCACCAGCTCAGACATGCCCCTTAACTTATTTTTCCATGTCACCATTACAAACACTCTCTTCCCAAGATAATATTATGGACCCAGTCCTCTCCACATTCAAATCCTCCTCCTGCAGGTCCCCTCATACGGTGATACCTAAAAGGAACTAGCTGGCTGATAATGGCAAGGAGGAGTAACTGAGCATAATCTGTACACCTAAAAGGAACGATACATTTAAAATCCCCATGTGTGTTATCAGACATGGCATGGCCAAGGTGTGGCCAGTGAACCCCTTGACCACTGCACTGATATGTTCTGCTTTTATTCCCTATTTCTGGTTCTTTTAGACTGTGAACTCTTTGGGGCAGGAGCCAGGCCTCCTTTTATGCTTTTTTCAGCATTTGGAACATGGTGCATGCTACTGGACACAAACTGCTAAATTGTATTTATCTGGCTATTAACTCTAACCCTTGAGAATAAGACTTTGCTGACTGCAGCTGCTTTTTTCTATTCAGTTATTGCGCCAGATTACAGGAATTAAGCTAGCAGGCGTTTACTATAGCAATCGAGGAAATTGTTTTGAAATTTTTCCCGGCAATTGTTCCATTTTCCCCCCCTCTCCACCTCCCCCATTTTCATGTTTATACCTTTAGGGCAGGAGAAGCGGTTGCAGGGGTAACCTTGGTTGTCTTGCACAGTATTGTAAGAACACTAATTACAAATGATTACTGCTTTGTCCTTTGCCCCTGGACTTTAAAAAAACTATGAGTTGAGTAATCCAAACCATCGAATGATTAGTACAGAACTGTTTTACAGTGAACAATGGCCCAAAAATGAAGTCACAGGAGGAAAGGAGTCTATGGCAGTGATCGTAAAATGCTCGGGGAGATTAGAGAGAACAAAAACAGAAAACCCAATAATAATGGGGGATTTACACTATCCCTATATTGACTGGGTATATGTCCCCTCAGGATAGGATGCAGAGAGAAAACTTCTAGACACTTCACTGCTTCTTGGAGCAGCTAGTCCTGGAACCTACCAAGGGGGAGGCAATTCTTGATCTGGGCAAAGAGGGGAATATAGGAAACTGCTTGGTAATAGTAACCATCAGGTAATCAAGTTTAACACCCTTATAGAGGACAAAATACCAAAGGAAACCCACCGGAGTAACGTTCAGCATCAAAAAAGGGAACTACACACAAACTAGGAGGTTAGTTAAATGGAAATTAAAAGGAATGGTCTGAAGAGTGAAATTCCTGCAAGCTGCAGGAAACACTATATTGACGAATGAGACTTGAGAGAGAGACCCAAATTAAATGCATACCCCAAATAAAGAAACAGTAAGCGGGCCAAACCATGCCACCCTGGCCAAACAGCAGAGTCAGATCGGGCTGCTCTTGCTCCAAGCCTCGAGGTGGTGCTGCATCGGGGAGGCGGAGCAAGGGAGATTCTCCGCTCCCTCTCATGCTTCCTTTGAGACATGACCATGCGCCCAGTCGTTACTGCTATTGACACCAGTGGCAAGCCCAATGCCAGGTGTGTGTTTTCCCCCCCCCCCCCCCCGAGACCACGCCATAGAAAGGCAGCTGTATGGTTCACCGTTTGCACAGCTGCCTTCAGAAACAGGCTGCCAAGAGGTGGATTCTCCATCACTGGCAATGGCTCTGTCAAGAGGTGAATGTTGTTCTCAAAGCGATGCGCTAGTTCAAACAGGAATTAATGCAGAGATATCTTATATACTGTGCTCTGCAGGAGCTCAGGCCTGCGAATCTCTGAGCAGCGGGAGGCCAGAGCAGTACAGAGAGGAGTGATGTCCTCTGATCACCGTGGCTGCACTCCCCTCACTGGTCCTTTGTGCTTGAAGGACAGACAGACAGACATGTCAGCCCCTCTCATAAATCATGAGATCTGCACAGAGATCATGAGACTTAACCAATGTGAGGTTCTTTTCTTTTCCTTCTGGTTTCTGAGCTGCTAGGGTGCATTCAGGTCATGTTTCCAGGCATTTCTCTGCAGCTACGAGGGCTAGAAACTTACTTCTGTCAGTGAAAGCTGAGATTCTCTGAGGATCATGTGACTTCAGGAGCTGGGGATTTTTTAAAAAAATAACAAATGTGCAACTTGCAATACATGATGAGTTGGAAACTGTGGGTCGTGTTCTGTGCTCTCCGCCCGTTTATTTGCAGCGGGCTGTATGTGTCCTATTGTTCTTTAGAACTTTTTCATTAGCTATCATACACAAGGCCTTGGCTAGACTCTCAGATATAATTCCTCATACTGAGTAGGGCCTTGCTCCAGAACCTGACCCTTTGAGGCCAATGGGGTCCCTTGTGGTGTAAGGTGTCACCCAGCTGCCGTACGTGTGTGAGGTGTGCATTATTAACAACCATGGTTACTATGGTAGTACCAAAGGAGCCCCATGGTGCCAGGCACTGTACAAACACTGGGTAGCAGACAGCCCCTGCCCTGAAGCTTATGGTGTAATGGAACCAGACAGACCTGGGGTGGGGGAAGGAGCAGGGCCCTCCAGCAGAGGGAATAGTCTGGTGGCAGCAAGGGGCATGTTCATGCCATGATCATTGTTGGGTGAGGGGGGGATTGGCTACATTGAAAGAGAAGCTCAGGTGGGGAGGTTTAAGGGAAGGAGGTGGGATGGGGAGGGGGATAAGAGGGGCAGATGTGGAATGAAGCTGAGGTGAAGAGACTGTGGGGATTGGAACAAAAAGTAAATTGGCACCAGTCAGAGACAGTCCAATGAAAGTCACAGACAGTACTCTACATATCCAGAAGGCTCGGCTTTGGCTGCTTCTGACCAACCAGCTGACGTCTCTGGCTAGCTCCTTGCTGTAGTGTTTCCTCAAGACCACATTGTGGGGAGAGGGAGAGAAGAAGAGAAGTAAGGTAGCCCCTGGGTCCTGGTTTTTCCCAGAGTTCAGAGGGATCACCCTGCACAATTCTGGATCAGTGGGTGCTGAGGGGAGCATTTTAGCCCCCAGCAACTGGCTGGTGGGTCTTGCTTACACACTCAGGGTTTATCTGATCACCAGATTCAGGGTCTGGAAGGAGTTTTCCCTCAGGCCAGATTGGCTGGAACTGTGGAGGTTTTGCCTTCCTCTGCTACCTGGGGCATGAATTCACTGATGAGATCATCTGGGTACATCTCTCCTAATCCATTCCCTGCCATCGCAGGGGCTTGGGCACTGGTGGCCTCCTGTTCTGTCCATGGCACACAATCTCGTTTCTAAAGGGCTGAAACGTTTTGGTTTCAATAAGTTGTTAGGTAACTGGGTCTCTTGGGGACTAGGGGTAACCGGGTGAAATGTAACGGCCCATGACATACAGGAGATCAGCCAAGATATCCTGACGGCCTCCTCTAGACTCAAAATCTATGAAACTAGGAAATAATCCTAAATAGAAATCTGTGAAATTTCCTTGTAACAGTGAAACCCTAGTGTGCATGCAACATCCCAGTGAGTGGGGAAGTGCTCATGCTGTCTTTGCGGACCACGCTTTCCAATGTAGAGATGTAATTGTGCACATGCCTAATATAGACATCCAAACACCCAGTGCCTGATGCAAACTGTTGGTGTGCTCACCTGAATAGTTATTAATTATATGTATTATCACAGTGTCTAGGAGCCATAGTCCTAGACCTGGACCTCAGTGTGCTAGGCACTGTACAAACACAGAACAAAAAATACCCTTGTCAGGCACTCACTTGGCCATGTGCATGCCCAAATAAATTTTCAACCATGAAGGTAATTATTCCAATGGTTAATTTGCCAAGGGTTGTGGTGTATTCTCCATCACTGACAACTTTTAAATCAAGATAGAATGTTTTTCTAAAAGCTCCGCTCCAGGAATAATTTGGGGGAAGTTCTCTGGCTTTTGTTATTCAGGAGGTCAGAGTAGATGATCACAATGTCCCTTCCAGCCTTGGAATCTGGATCTATGAAAATTCCCCAACTGATCATAAATTAGGCATTTGTGGGTGCAGGTGAACCAATGTGCACATGGCTCTGTTTTTCGAATCACCTTTCTTCTGCTATATAAAATTTGAAGACTGCTTTATATTAGTAAATCAGAAACAGCTACTGCTTGCTTCTGAATGTGAATAGTGACACAACTGCTCTTATAAATGAGTGTGCTAGCAAAATGTCCAATGCCTTGGAATTCCAAATTTCACGGAGCTTGAGCTCTCAAACAATGGGTCACTGACTAACCAGTGCAGCCGATTGTTTGACAACACTAGCAGTTTGTTCTTAAAAACGTTCAAGAGACCAAGTAACCAAACTTAGCCAAATTCTTTGTTGAAGGACAGAGCAGTGCAATATAAAAAGGAAACCTACATATCCTCCTTCCTGGAAGCAATTATTATTTTGCAGCATGTTCCCCTTACACAGGTGTGCTTTGAAGATGTAAAATCACTCTTTAAATATTGCTAGCTGAAATGCACAAGTTACAAAACTGTTTATACGTCACTAAAATCCAACCACCGGTTTGTAACAGTTCCTTAACTTTGTTTTGTTCTGTACTTTTTTTATCTCTGTTTTGGATACTTCATTCCAAACCAGCTGGGTGTAGAGTGACATCCCTATCTGTGGTAGGACACACCATTCATGTAGATTGGCACTAACAGGCCTCCAATTTCCAATGCCATAGTTGACTTTAGCTTGCAAAGTTTTGTGGATAGTTGACATGGGTGAACAGAATTATAGGGAGAGAAGAACACATTCGGTTAACATGCCTTACATACACACATTCGCATGCTAACAATTTGGTATGCTAAAGTTCCGTCAGATGCTGGATGGTACGTGGTGACATTTCAGAGCCCTATAGCTGTGTGGCAATAGCCCCCATGCTTTCAGTCTGGTTGTGTCCGCAAATATTTACCTATTTTTATTGAAGCTCTGTTTTTAATGACTAATGCAGAAGTTCTCAAACTGCATTGCACCATGACCCCCCTTCTGACAACAAAAATTACTACACAACCCCAGGAGCAGGGACTGAAGCCTGAGCTTGCTACCCTGGGTTGGGAGGCCCCAAGCCCCACTGCCCCAGGCTGGGGGAAAAGCCAATGGCCAAGGGCTTCAGACCTGGGCAGGGGGGCTGTAACCTGAGCCCTGCTGAAGTCCTTCGGCTTCATATCCAGGTGGTGGGGCTCAGGCTTCAGCGTCAGCCCCAGGCCCCAGCAAGTCTAGCACCAGCCCTAGTGACCCCATTCAAACGGAGTTGCAATCCACAGTTTGATAACCCCTGGACTAATGCAACGGTTATGTGATATTTGACCGTCAGCTCAGGTTATGATGCACCAGACATGAGCTAATTCAGTGCATTGTGGTACTACGTGTGTCTCAACATGTGCCACTAATTGAAAGTTATCTTTTTTTTTTAAAGAAGTAGGTAGCAGCCTCTGAGGAGAGCAAACTGGGATTTAATGGAAAACTAGAGGTTTCAGAGTGGTAGCCGTGTTAGTCTGTAACAGCAAAAACAACAAGGAGCCCTTGTGGCACCTTAGAGACTAACGCATTTATTTGGACATAAGCTTTCGTGGGCTAAAACCCACTTCATCAGATGCATGGAGTGAAAAATACAGTAAGCAGTATATATATTGCAGCACATGAAAAGATGTGAGTTGCCTTACTAAGTGGGCGGGGTCAGTGCAAACAAGGCCAATTCAATCAAGATGGACGTGGCCTATTCTCAACAGTTGACAAAAAGGGGTGAATATAATATAATATGATATGCCCACTGTATTTTTCACTCCATGCATCTGATGAAGTGGGTTTTAGCCCACGAAAGCTTATATCCAAATAAATTTGTTAGTCTCTAAGGTGCCACAAGGACTCCTCATTGTTTAAACCTAGAAGAGCAGTGCTCATAATGTGATGCATATTGTTCGCCAGAGACTTAAGTTTTTTAAATCACTGAGCAATATTGAGTCAAGCTTTAGAAATGTCCGTTTGTCAATAGCATTCCTATGGTTGTGAGGAGGAGAATTAATCATGGGAAAGTACGATCAAGTACATTTTGACATCACCTGAACGTCATGGCTTTGAAACATGCTTTCAGAATGGAATCTTTAGGAGAAGAGAAAAGCCTGTGAATGCATCTTCTCTTAACACCAAAGACAACGTGTAGCTTAATTTATCTGAGTACCAGGACTCAGATAATCCATTTTTACGGTAGGTTCATGAACACGGAAAGTACCTCTTGACATATTACAGTTTCAGAATGTTCTTGCGCTGTTGTGAGTGAAGAGTAGCTTTCAGTTACAGACTCTTACCTTGTAAAGGTGATTGGGGGACTTTTCTGTGGGGAGAAAACAAGATTACAGTTTAAAAATGGGATTCAGATTAGAAGCAGCTTCTGGACGCATATGATAAGTACAGCACTTCCCTCTCTGAAGGTTTTAATCTCCTGTCTGCTCATGCACAGGAGTGAGTGACCTGTCTGCTTCAAACCGACAGGGCTGAGGAGTAGTGACAGTAATAAGCGTCTATGAATGGTGGAGCACTGAAATGAAGAAGAACATCATTTCTCACTGTTCCCTCTTCTCGTTTTTCTAATCCAATGGTGCATATTTAGTACCAAATCCAGCCAAGGTTTAAGAGGGTGTGTAACCCTGCTGACTTTGGTCTATTTGCATCCCTTTACACCAGGGCTATATGGCTCTTAGTATCTGAAAAGAAAAGTAGACCTGATTAGGAACTCCTTGATGGAAGGTTTTTGGTTTTTTTTTTGGTCAAAACCTAAACTCTTTGTGGAAACGGATCTGTTTCACTGAAACTTTTTCCAGGCCATTTTCTGAGGTCCAGGATATGTGTGTTTCACTCATCTGGGAAATCAAGTTAATGTCCCTACTCTGAATTAGTGCCCTGACCACTGAGCTACTGGCTAATCTGGGACGGGTCTGTCTCTTCATCTCGCTCTAGGTTTTTTTGTTTTTGTTTCCCCCTCAGAAAAAGTCTTGGTTTCATTCTCCTGCAGAATATAACCAAATTCCAGAATCCAAATTTTTGGCAAAGCAGATTTTTTCAGCCCTAAAGCAGAATTAAAATTGGTTGGCTAGTGACATGCTCTGCGGAGAATCTTTTTTCTTACTGATCTTGAATGCAATAGCAGTGAGGGATTGTGAATGGTGCACTGAATTCTGTTTGGGTTGCAGCAAAAGCGGAGTCATCATTCTGGAGCTGCTGCTGAAGCCTGATCCTGGGGGCCACTGAGTACTCTGTAGCTTCAGCTGTCCCTGAAATCAGTGTGAACCAGCAGGATCAGCCCTTAAAGGAAATCTCTTCCCAACTCAACCGCCATCTTCCAGAACTTTTACATTCACCTTTATTTTTCAGCCTCGGAGTGTTATATTTGAAGAATGCTAGGACTGGAAGGGACCTCAAGAGGTCATCTAGTCCATTCCCCTGCACTCATCGCAGGACTAAGTATTATCCAGACCATTCCTAACAGGTGTTTGTCTAACCTGCTCTTAAAAATCTCCAATGATGGAGATTCCACAACCTCCTTGGGCAATTTATTCCAGTTCTTAACCACCCTGACAGGAAGTTTTTCCTAGTGTCCAACCTAAACCTCCCTTGCTGCAATTTAAGCGCATTGCTTCTTGTCCTATCCTCAGAGGTTGAGAACAATGCACCTCCCTCCTCCTTGTAACAATCTTCTACATACTTGAAAACTGTTACCATGTCCCCTCTTAGTCTTCTCTTCTCCAGACTAAACAAACCCAATTTTTTCAATCTTCCTTCTTAGGTCATGTTTTCTAGGCCTTTACTAATGTTTGTTGCTCTTCTCCGGACTTTCTCCAATTTGTCCACATCCTTCCTGAAATGTGGCTTCCAGAACTGGTCACAATATTCCAGCTGAGGCCTAATCAGCACAGAGTAGAGTGGAAGAATTACTTCTCATGTCTTGCTTACAACACTCCTGCCAATACATTTCAGAACGATGTTCGCTTTTTTTGCAACAGCGTTACACTGTTGACTCATATTTAGTTTGCTATCTACTGTGACCCAAAGATCCCCTTCCACAGTACTCCTTCCTAGGCAGTCATTTCACATTTTGTATGTGTGCAACTGATTGTTCCTTCCTAAGTGGAGTACTTTACGTTTGTCCATATTGAATTTCATCTTATTTACTTTAGACCATTTCTCCAGTTTCTCCAGATCATTCTGAATGTTATCCTATCCTCCAAACCACTTGCAACTCCTCCCAGCTTCGTATCATCTGCAAACGTTATTAGTGTACTGTCTGTCATTATCTAAATAATTGATGAAGATATTAAACAGGGCAGACACAGAACTGATCCATATGGGACCCCACTTGATATACCCTTCCAGCTTGACTGTGAACAACTAATGACAACTCTCTGGGAACTGTTTTTCAACCAGTTATGCACCCACCTTATAGTTGCTCCATCTAGGTTGTATTTCCCTAGTTTGTTTATGAGAAGGTCATGTGATACTGTGTCAAAAGTCTTACTAAAGTCAAGATATATCACATCTACCACTTTCCCCCCATCCCTAAGGCTTGTTACTCTATCAAAGAAAGCTGTTAGTTTGGATTGACATGATTTATTCTTGACAAATCCATGCTGACTGTCACTTATCAACTTATTATCTTCTAGGTGTCTACAAATTGATTATTTGCTCCCTTATCTTTCCAAGTACTGGAGTTAAGCTGACTGGTCTGTAATTCCCCGAGTTGTCCTTATTTCCCTTTTTATCGATTGGCACTATATTTGCCCCTTTCCAGTTCTCTGGAATATCTCCTGTCTTCCATGACTTTTTGAAAATAGCTCAGATAGCTCCTCAGTCAGCTCCTTGAGTATACTAGGATATATATTGTCAGACACTGGTGACTTGAAGACATCTAACTTGTCTAAGTAATTTTTGACTTGTTTTTTTCCCTATTTTAGCCTCTGATCCTACCTATTTTCACTGGCATTCACTATGTTAGACATCCAATCACCACCAACCTTCTTGGTGAAAACTGAAACAAAAGAGAGAAGTGTTGGGATTGTACACTGCTAAAACTGACCACTGTTGTTCCGAGCAGGGCTGCAGTCCCTTAAATTGTCACATTCTTTGTAGACACTGAAAAGTGGAGGTTACTCTGCATCCTGTTTAAAGAGGGAGTACCCCAAGACAATGGGGCTGAAATGACCCAATGTTGTCTGCTGCTGGTGGGCAGCCTCTTGGGATGAAATCCTGGACCCATTGAAGTCATATGGAGTTTTGTCATTAACTCTAGAGAAGATTTAACCAATTTGCAGAGTTTCCCACCTAGTAGCTGGGCTTGCTGTCTTGCCTTCAGCCCACTGCTTGACTGTACCTCACCCCTTTGTGCAAAGCTGCCAAAGAAAATTGTCTGTGATGTGTCCAAAACATTCCACTGTAAGAGCACCTACCACCCAGAGAGCAGCCATGGCTAGCGTTTCCTGCTGACTCAGATGGCAGTTTAAAATGCTGACTGACCCCAGGACGCTGCTGAAGCCTGAGGCCCTAGACACTTGTTGGCAAAAGGAAGCACGCCTAGCACCAGTACCAGACAACCATAACCACAGCACTAACCAGTAAAACACCAAGGGTTCTGCCTCCTGGCCTCTCAGGAGGCTCCCACCACAGCCACACTAGGGCTGCCCAAACTGGAGGGTAGGAGTAGGGTGACAAATCCTTTTAGCTTGTCAAAAAGCAGAGCGAGAGGTGACTGATTCCTAAAGGGCTCCATTCCATGGGAGAGACGCAACCCAGCATGTGGCAGCCCATGTGCCATGCACCGAAGCATAAGGATTCTGGACAACCCAAGGGACTCTCACCTGCCCCAAAGAATGCCCTGGCATGGTGAGGACTCTGAGGCAGGGTCATACATATAGTGATTTGTTTTATGTGAGCTGTACTCTCCTGTGTTTACAAGACCATCCTGAAATTTAATACAGCGATTTCTTCACTTTTGACTCAGCAATTTGATTTAAAACAATTTTGCTGTTTACCAACACAATACTTGAGAACTACACAGTAACGTATGCAGTCCTGATCCTCCCCCTTTACTGTAGATAAAATGTCTCTGGCCAGCTGGCAAGTGTATAGAGAGAAAATGAGATTTCCAGGTAAGAAGGACCTAAAGAGGGCTAGCTCTTTCCAGGCTTGGCTTTGAGTACCCTGCATCTCAAAGGGGTGGCTGTGGGAGTTGGCTCTTCCATGGTATATTAAAAAAATATTGCCCCTGCAAATTGTTGTGCTGGGCAGTCCTCCTCCTTCAGACTGTCTTATAGAAGAGTCAGTACCTGACACCTCTTCCAAAGGACTCCTGGTTCCCTAGTAAATTATCTCTTCTTTCCTCCACCTCCTCCCTGGCATTCCCTAGTGGCAGCTATTATAGATGGATGAGGTGTTCGACAGCTTCAAGGCTGCTGGAGTATTTTGCCCACAGTAGTAAATCAGCCTGCGATTGTTTCCCTGATTGGCACACTCTGTGAATGGCCTCTCAAGACATTTCAGAGGGAGGCTGAGAAAGTGCTGCCAGGACTCCCTTACCTTATGGATTAAAAACATCCATTCAATACCTTCTGAGGATAAGGAATTTGCAACCTCTTCTCAAGAAGCTCTCAGCATACGGGTACTGCAATCATGCATGGTAATTGTCTTTGATAAATCATAAATTAACTCTGGTGGAAAACTACAGATATCTAATCATGTGCTGGAGATTTCACAGAAAAGAGGAACCTCTCCTAATTTATCCCTTACAGAGATAAATTAGATCGGCCTGGCCTGGCCTGGTCTTGAATGTTTCACATTGTAACTTTTGCTGAAAGACTTTTATTGAAAATAGGCAGCATTTGCACGAAAAGAGCATCTGCACCTGATGGAAAAGTCCTGTGGACTATAATAGGAAATGATGACCTTGCCATAGGGTTTTTTTAAAAAACATTTTGCAGAACTTATTAGAGAATTCTATCCCTGCTAAAGAACTCTCTAGAGAGTGATTAAACATATCTTTTTCTATTAATTTCTTTAAATCATGGGCTCTCAACCTGGAAACTGAATCAGGGATCACGGTCACTCTGCCTTTCCCATATTGTTAAATGGAAAAGCACTCCTGGCTAGATCGTACCTAGAGGAATGAGGTTCTGAAGGGGGCTAGCAAGGGAAAAGGGATCTTGGTATGTAAAGAACTGAAAAGCACTGCTTTACTTAATCAACTGCAAAAGACCACAGCCTAGTTAATATGCGTAACAAAATCCCTCATGGCTGTTTCAGAGCAAAGCTTCTGAGAACATACTTGAATGCTGCCAATGTTTTTTCTCGTGAATTACTCATACCTGTACACTAATACCATCCATATCTGCAACATTGGTTTTTATTTTACTATTGTGGTGTTTCTTCTGAGACTTTCTTGATTACTCAAGTGTTGAAACAAGAAGTTTAGATAAAGAGATTTTCAATTATTGTTAGAGGATAAAATGCATATTGCTAGGAGTTGGAATGTAGACTTATGTGTATGGTAGCACTTTGATTTAAGTCAGGCTGATGTTTATGACCACTTGAATGAGCTGATATAATTCTTTGTGGTCCTAATGTATGCGTGGTTTGGGTTTTTATATTAAAACCCTTCTTTTACAATAAGATTTTAAAAAACACCATGATATCCACTCACCCACTGTAACTAACTGAAACTTAGCATATTTTCCGTCTCCATCCCAGGTGATGGCTGGCTCCTTCAAGGCAGGTTAAATATTATTGCCATCAAAACTGAATACGTTTAGTCCCACCATTCAGGTCCTAGCTTTAACAGCAGAGACAGCAGTATAAATTATAATCCTTAAGCATTAAGGGTCAATAATTTATTGCACAAGAGCTCTGAACCATCGTGGTATGGAAGGCTTAACATCTTAATTAGTTTTCAGAGTCTTTTGTTAGACTTCACTCCCTTCTGTTGCAAGGTTATTACACACTCTGAAGCCATGCTAAATAACTTTATGACAAGAGGAGTATTCCTAACAAGGAAATTCAATTGGGTTTTCTAAGATAATATATAGACAGAGACAGGCAGTGGAGAAATTGTTGATACCCATGAATAAGAAGCTAAACACCTTTACAAAGACAAACCCAGAGGAAAAGGGGCCTTTCTTTCATACTCAGTTTGTAAATGGCAGAAAATATAGATGAATACTACAGTAAAAGAGGTACGTGGATCGCTTGATTCTCCTGGAAAGTAAAGTTTTGGATAGTGGACACAACTACGGGCAGAGAGCCCCCTTCTCACAACACAGCTGCTCCCAAGGATCCACTACCACAGTGCTCTATATTGGAGAATTTTCCAGCTGTTGTGTATTTAATCAAGGTCAACACTTCTGCCCCTTTCCAGTGGTTGGCTCTGACACACTAACAGCCTCGTCTTTGTACCCACTCGCACCCCATCTGCATGTCAGGGAGACTGTGTTGGACAGAACCGTTTTTAAACATGTTTCTGTTAAGTAAGATGGACACAGTTTGAGGATGAGTCCTGCCGGTGTTTCACATTGTGCTTCCGATGAAGTGGGCTGTAGCTCACGAAAGCTTATGCTCAAATAAATTGGTTAGTCTCTAAGGTGCCACAAGTCCTCCTTTTCTTTTTGCGAATACAGACTAACACGGCTGCTACTCTGAAACCTGTCACATTGTGGTGGTGGCTAGGTAGCACCAAGAGGCCCCCGCCTAGCCCAGGGCCTATTGTGTACACAGAGCCTAGGACCCATGAAAGGGACAGTTCCTGCCCTGCAGAGCTCACAATCTAAACAGAGAAGACACAAGACTCTGTGTGGGAAAAGGCAGCAGCAGCAGCATCTCTATGCGGCAGGGGGACTGAGACGAAGAACAAGTCCATGACTGGCCCAAGGTACACCGAGCATCTGTGGCAGAGCCAAGAGCCCAGATCTTGAGAGTCTCAGGGCAGTGCCTCAATCTCCACGTCTCCGTTCCTCTGAGTTATAATCCTCGGAGACCCACATCTGCTCTCCAGCCACCTGGGGGAAGTCATCAGGTCCATCGGTATAACAGCAGCATGTGTCCCAATGCACTCAGTCCCTGCCTGCATTGTGCTGCCATCATGTCCAGGGGGTCCCCCATTTCCCCACCCCCAGAGTAAACCCCAAGATCTACCTAATGAAGATGTCATCAGACACGACCCAGTGGGCTGACCCTCCCAGCACCTTCTCCCCAGAGCTCTGCGCCGCTGTCCCGAGGTCACTGCTGTGAATTTTGATGTGGCATTTGTGAGCTGTTGCTCTCACACAGGCTCTGCCCTGGCTGAGGAATGCTGAGCCATAAACACAGCTCAGTGAGGAGTTTCACATCGCTCACCTTCACTCTGAACACACATTCTCCTCTCAGCATTCCTGCTGTTCACCCACAGGCAGCTACATCCAGCCTGGCAAATGGAAGACCTGGCACAGCTTCCTGCAAGACTGGAATGGCTCTAAATCCCTTCACTGAGTGGGACCCAACCCAAAGAGTCAGAGCCACACAAGCTTAAATGTAGGTCTCTCCTAGAGCAGCCCATCAATTAGCTCCTGAGCCATTGTGGTGTTTGTGGACCTTTGCCCTGCTTTAAAAGTCTCTGCTAACATGTAGTTCTTAACCACTACAGCATGGTAAGGCAGGGCGAGCACTAGTGCTGTCTGAACCTGACTGCTGAGCTTTGGAAATACATGAAGTACCTCAGACTGCAGAGTCTCTGTTGGCAAACACATGCAGATAAAAGTGCCCTTCTGAGATCAGTGAATATAAAACACAGCAAGAGAGTCCAACGTCACTCATGACTTCAGAAATGCTAGTATGTATATCTGTATTCCTCAAGTGCTGGGCATGAAAACCTAGGGTGACTGCAAATCTATACCTGAGTATACTGTACTTTGTGTACAGTCCCTCAGTATTTCTGAAAGCATTGTTCTCAGTCTGTTACTGTTTTAAATGTAGAAAGAGAAAATGAGAGCAGGCCAATAATATTGCTCATCTTTTCACAGTTCCAGGGCAAGTAACATAGAATAAATGGAAGGATACTAGAGAGGAGAAGACAAAAGTAACTAAAGACTTCAGGCAGGATGGTGACTTATCCTGGTGGACTGATACAATGAGAACTGTGATAAACCCAGATGCCTAGCGGCGGGGCCCTGAAAGTACTTCCCACAGCTGCTAAAGTTCGAAACCATTTCATGTATAAAGAAATCTACCACAACTTGATAAATACCATGATTTTAATGATATCTCCTGCAGGCAATGAAATGGTGCAGGAGCAGGTCTGACTGTAACAAATACCAGTATGTCTAATGCTGTCTATTGGTGAAAACGTAAAACTAAAAATGATTCTGGCTTTTAAACATGAAAGTAGTTAGCACGGCCTACTGCTGAAAGCGTAGGATTAAATTATGCTTGCTAACTTGCATATTGTAATATCAAATAAGGCATATTACTGTTGAATGTGACTAGTATTCTCAGTGTTGATTATTTTAAGTAGAGCTATAGCTAAACATGACTTCACATTTTTACTTATCCCCTGCTTTAGATAATTGCATTCTCTTCGTGGTCTGTAACATGGAAAACACTGTTGACAGATAAAGGATTTCTGTGCGAAAAGAAGGGAATTCTGATTAGTCTGAGATGCCTAATTCACTGAAAGGGAAGGAAGGAATGCAGGGTGGCTTCCTGAGTGAGCTCTGGGCCACTAACACTAGATGAACGTTTTTAGCAATGAGGAGTTTGTTTTACCTACAGCATGTCTCCCTATGAAATCTTAGAAAAAAGTTCCTGCCTGAAACTTGATCTTGGAATCTCAAAAAGGTCTTTTTTCCTGTTTTGACAAGATCTTATCCCATGTTCTGACCTAAGACCGCACTGCCTCTAGTGATGAGGATAAATTCCTAGTCAAAGCTTAATGTCCATATGTACAGTAGAGCGGCACAAAGATGTAGATAAGATCCCTGGAAGAAATGAAATGGTGTAAATCATCCCTCACTGCCTCACCGGTATGAATTAATACACTAGTAAATCCCAGAGGCTTAAAAACAGTCAGTAGTCACCATGGGCCAGACCCTCTCCCGTTACATTGTTGTGCATCTAGAGTATTCTGTGGAGTCTCGCTGAATTTACACCGGCGTACCTGAGCAGAGATCGGCCCAGTGGCTCTCGTGGCTTTCCATGTGTTATCTGCCGAGCCACTGGACTGTCTCAATAGACTCTCTCTCATAGCTTTGGAACTACATGGTATGGGGCTTGCTCTATATGGTTCTATTAGCATGTATTTATTAACCACTAGGTTAATAAGTGACTAAGTTGACAGAACATTACATCAAGACAGAATGAACAACGTATTGTCTGAACCTGATCTTTGGAAAAGCACTGTGAATGATCTGAAATTGAATTCATTACCATTGCTTTGTACTTATAACGGTGCAACAGAATGTGGTCCATTGTTGTCAGTGGGGACAGGGTTGGATTCTATTGTTAGTATATAGGCCTGTTTGTTAGCCTGAGATAGAATTTTGGGTTTGACTTTTGATACTCTTATATCCTTATGAATATGTGTGAACAAAGACACTGTGTGTGTCTGATGCCCAGCAGGATGTGTTTGTTAGTATAATGAGAAAAGGTAAGAGATGGAGCTAAAGTGTTCCTGGATCTGGTGGGAGCACAATATACGAGCACTCACTGGAAGGCTGCCTTGCTTCTCTCTCAAGACAAGGTCAAGCAATCAGTTGGGAGGGACAAAGGGGGATGGAGGGGAGGCATAAAAAACGCTAAAAGCCAAAGAAAAGCCTGTCCCTGACCGAAGCACAGCATCACTCCTTACCCTTTCCATGGGATACAAGAGAGGTGGTACCAAGCCCTCAGACTCAGGACCACCAGAACGGACCATGACCATATGTTGTAAGGGGCAGGAACAGGAGCATGCACTGCAGGTCTATTTGGGCCAGCTAAGAAGGAGGAGGTGGGAGTAGGGACACTGTTAAAAGGCTCTGTAGCTTTAGAACTATGGATACTATGGATATGCTCGCTTGAAACTAACCCAAATAAACATCACTGTGATAGGGCAGCTGCCCCTCACTGGTATGTAAGGAGAAAAAGCCACCCTGGGGAGGCAGCGTTGGAGGCAGCCAATGAGGAAAAGGCTTCCAGTGCCAGCCAATTAGGGGAAGGTTTATTGGAGGAGCGAATCAGGGCCAGGCTGGCCCATATAAGAAGGGGCTGCCGAGCAGAGCGGGGCAGTCACTCCCTGGTGGGTGAGGGAGGAGGACTGGTTGATAAGAGAGCTGGAGCACCATGGACAGAGCAGTGCTGGGCAGGGTCGGCAGGATCAGCAGTGTAGGAGGAAGCTCCAGGCTGACATCTGCCAAACGGAGGCCCTGATACAAGGGCAGAGGAGATGCTGGGGCTGCGGGGACATGGCCCAGGGAAGGAGATGGCGGAGTTGGATGAGGGGTGGTACATGGCTGCCGGCTCTAGGGAAGTGGCCAGTGCATGGACTGCAGTCTGCCACTGAGACGAGTGGCTAGAACCTGGACTGCAGGTTGCCACTGAGGCAAATGGTTGGACTGAGGACTGTCGGTCCCCCAGAAGGGGGAGAGAACTGAGTGGGGCACAGCCGGAGGGCTGTGTCCAGGAGAAGATGATGCAGTCCGGGGACCGACACAGGTCCTGGACGTGGAGACAGGAGTGACGACGGGTGAGACACCACCTGAGTAATGAGCATTGGCAACCCTGAGGTAATTCCCAGGACAAACAGCAGGAGGCGCTGCGGTGGTAAGTCAAGCCACATCACAATCACATTGTCTGCACTTTGGATTTCCAGTGTTCTGCTTTTGTCTGCGTGACAAGAACCAGGGGAAGGAGTGAAGGTTTTTAAGGCTCGGCTTGACAAAGCCCTGGCTGGGATGATTTAGTTGGTGTTGGCCCTGCTTTGAGCAGGGGGTTGGACTAGATGACCTCCTGAGGTCTCTTCCAACCCTGATATTCTATGATTCTATGAAAGCCCCTTAACACCTATCTGTATCGGTTGTTAGTTATCACGTGAGGAATTGGGACACTTCCACTGTATGCACATGTATTGTCCATACTTAAATATATGAAATAAAGAAATTACATATTACCTCCAACTCGGTAAGAAGTTGAATTGAGAATGTTTGATTTAGTCATCACTGACAAGTGGGTGTCTGCTAATGAGTCCTAGACTTAGGGGCCACTGTGATCTTCCAGACTGATCTCTGTAGCACAGGCAGGAAGACGTCACCCCATGTTTCCTGAATCAAGCCTATAGCTTCCGGTGAAATAAAGCACACTTCTTTAGAAAGAACTCCGAACTTCAAATGCTGAAGACTACAACCCACCCCTAAGGCGGAGTTGACGCTGCACAGCTCTTGCAGTGGCATATAGAGTATGCGAGTTACACGCCACAGGGAAAAGCAGGCTGTCTTCACTGCGGCGTGTAGCCACACGTGTCAGTGAGGCTCTGGCAGGGGGCGGTGAGAGAAATGGCGGTAGCAGCTCCTCACTGCTGGAGCCTTTCCCCACCACCTGGAAGGACTCCTGCAGCAGGGAGCTGCCAGAGCCTTTCCCCATTGCATCTCCCTGCTGCAGTCTTTCCCTGCCTCTGTGGTGAGGCATCAGGGCACCATGCTACATAGATAGCTGTGTAGCTGGTGGAGGCGCTGTTGGGGGATGAGAGCGCCCTGAACGGTTCAGATGCAGGTACAGACCCACACAGTTCAGGGGAGTCTTTATTCACCTAAGCAGTGACTCACCCTCTACGCTGCTATTTATTGCCAGGCCAGGGGCCGTGTCGTGTACGTACCTGAGGCTCCAGCCAATGGTGTGTGCAGTGGATAAAAGGTGCATTATTTCTTATCTGACTTTCCCAGCCCCTGGCTCTCTGTGCCTGCCAACAGCCTTTAGGCACTGAACTCCCCCAGGCTCCTCTGACTATCACCACAATGCGTTTAGGGCCCAAGAATCAATCCTGAAGCGCTTGCATGAAAGGAAAGTGATCAGGAACAGCCAGCATGGATTCACCAAGGGAAGGTCATGCCTGACTAATCTAATTGCCTTTTATGATGAGATTACTGGTTCTGTGGATGAAGGGAAAGCAGTGGATTTATTGTTTCTTGACTTTAGCAAAGCTTTTGATACGGTCTCCCACAGTATTCTTGTCAGCAAGTTAAAGAAGTATGGGCTGGATGAATGCACTATAAGGTGGGTAGAAAGCTGGCTAGATTGTCGGGCTCAACGGGTAGTGATCAATGGCTCCATGTCTAGTTGGCAGCCGGTATCAAGTGGAGTGCCCCAAGGGTCGGTCCTGGGGCCGGTTTTGTTCAATATCTTCATAAATGATCTGGAGGATGGCGTGGATTGCACTCTCAGCAAATTTGCGGATGATACTAAACTGGGAGGAGTGGAAGATACGCTGGAGGGGAGGGATAGGATACAGAAGGACCTAGACAAATTGGAGGATTGGGCCAAAAGAAATCTGATGAGGTTCAATAAGGATAAGTGCAGGGTCCTGCACTTAGGATGGAAGAATCCCATGCACCACTACAGACTAGGGACCGAATGGCTAGGCAGCAGTTCTGCGGAAAAGGACCTAGGGGTGACAGTGGACGAGAAGCTGGATATGAGTCAGCAGTGTGCCCTTGTTGCCAAGAAGGCCAATGGCATTTTGGGATGTATAAGTAGTGGCATAGCGAGCAGATCGAGGGACGTGATCGTCCCCCTCTATTCGACATTGGTGAGGCCTCATCTGGAGTACTGTGTCCAGTTTTGGGCCCCACACTACAAGAAGGATGTGGATAAATTGGAGAGAGTCCAGCGAAGGGCAACAAAAATGATTAGGGGTCTAGAACACATGACTTATGAGGAGAGGCTGAGGGAGCTGGGATTGTTTAGCCTGCAGAAGAGAAGAATGAGGGGGGATTTGATAGCTGCTTTCAACTACCTGAAAGGGGGTTCCAAAGAGGATGGCTCTAGACTGTTCTCAATGGTAGCAGATGACAGAACGAGGAGTAATGGTCTCAAGTTGCAGTGGGGGAGGTTTAGATTGGATATTAGGAAAAACTTTTTCACTAAGAGGGTGGTGAAACACTGGAATGCATTACCTAGGGAGGTGGTTGAATCTCCTTCCTTAGAGGTTTTTAAGGTGAGGCTTGACAAAGCCCTGGCTGGGATGATTTAACTGGGAATTGGTCCTGCTTCGAGCAGGGGGTTGGACTAGATGACCTTCAGGGGCCCCTTCCAACCCTGATATTCTATGATTCTAAGTCACCCTCGCCATAGGTAGCCCCTCACCACCTGGGCATTGGATTCAAAGAGCTTGCTCACTGTTAAGGGGCTGCTCAGCATGGCAAGAGTGCCAGAATCAGCCATAGAGCGGCAGAAGCAGAGTTTCCTGTTAGTTGCTGTAAGAAGAAAAACAGGAGCTGGCTCGCAAGGGCATCGCTAGCTCCTGCGCTCTGAGAGAGTTCTGAACTCGCTCTGTGGGCTCGTTCTCCTTGTCTCTCGTGCTCCTCTCTCCGCACCCTCCCCCACCCCTTCCACTGCATACATGCAGCCCAAGAGCGGCCCCTTTGAATGCTGAGTGTCAGATTTAGTGAGGTCAACTAGATTGGACAAGAGAGCTATATTATGTGCCCTGAGGTTCAGTTTATTCCAGAAGTTGTGATCCACGCAGGAGAGAAGAGTATTACTGAGAGACAGTCGGCTTAGTACTATACGTAGATCACAACAACAAACCATCTGAGCTGCTGATAAAACACGAGCGTAAATTGACAAGGTCAGTCACTAGGGGAATGTTTATGCTTTGCTCGATTACCTGATTCACATCATCTCTCGCTCACAATCTGCTAAGTGAACATCAGAAAACGATTGTGAAATCAGGAACACTCCAGCTCACACTGAGGGAAAGTGCGAGAGCCAGGGCTGTTCGTGTCAGCAGACCAAGGTATCACACCACCCACGGGCTGGAAGCTGAAGCTAGACAAATGCAGATTGGAAACAAGGTGTTAATTATTAACAGGGAGGGGAATTAGCCATTGGAACCATTTACCAAGGGTCATGATGGATTCTCCATCCCTGGCAATAAGGACTAGACTGGGGTGGGTCTCTGGCCTGTGCTATGCTGGAGGTCAGACTCAATGGGCACAGTGGTCCGCTGGCATCTATGAGAGGGAGTGATTTGCAGACCAGTGCCAGGCTGGCTCACCTGTCCTGGGGAGGGGCAGCTTCTGCCAGCACAGCTCCTCCTTCCAGGAGCCTTCTGCAGGGTGACAGAACTGTGGGAAGGAGGGAAGGCCTAGGGATGGAGAGGGAAGGCAAGACCCTCCCTTCCCCTTCCCCTCACCAACGGTCCACACAGCAGGTAATCCAGCCTCTAGCCCTGTCACATTCTGCAGAGAAACACTTCTGGACTTGCACACTTCCTTTTGGTGGGGTCTGGTGGCCCCAGGGCTGACACGGATGCACCACGCCTCCACATGGCTGGCTTTGGCATCCCTCAGATCCCAGGGTCAGGCTTGGGGGGCAGAACCTGGAATGAAATCTGCCTCCCCCATGCCCTCAGTGGAGTGATCTCCAGGCAACTCCAAGGCGCTTTGCTGACGCTGCTCACGAACACATGTCGCTACCTGAATGGTGCTGGAGTGAGACCACTTATGTTAGTCCCAGTCACAGCCAAACAGGCTGCACTGGTTTCCACCTAGCTCAACAGCAACACTTTTGTTTTGCTCAACAGCAACACTTTTGAGAAATGCCACCTTAAAAAGCAAGAGAGAGAGAGAAAACCAGCATCAGTGTTGTAATGGAACGCTAAACTGTATTACACATTTCAGCCAGTAGCTGGAGCTGTGCAAAATACCTGCTTTAAGCTACCCTCAGCCACGCCTGGCAGAGCATTAAAGGATCTCACAGCAAACACACCTGGTGTGTATATCTCTGAGAAGACAGCTCTGACATCAGTCTATATCTGACACAGAAGCCTGACCTGCTAGTAACAGCCCTGCAACTTACTCTGAACAAGAAATACATGACATGTGTGGCCCTTGCCAAGTTATTTCCAACACGTCTATAACGGTCTGGGTAGGAACCGATTGTGGTTGGTAAATGACGGGATATTTTGCTATCCCCAGAGGAAAATCAGTGCACAGCCTTTCCACGTCTGCAGACAGCGGTGGAACTACTTGAATGGTGTTCTGTGGCACCACTGAGCAGAACGGAGCCAGAAACAAAATAGGAAACATCAGCAATAAAGCAGGCATGAGAAACGATGCAAAGAGAATGCAATTAACAGAGTGCAAGTACACCGACAGGAGAAAAGAAAGAATGGTCTGGAGGCATTCCCAGGTCGCCTGCAGGAGATATATCGGGGTTGCCATGTGGAGCCCTTCAGTGAGAGAGACCCTGTAAAGCCTAGGGACTAGCAGGCAACAGAGACTGAGGTATGTCTACACTGCAATGAGACACCCGTGGCTGGCCCGTGTCCCTGACTTGGACTTGTGTGGCTCAGACTAAGGGGACGTTTAACTGTGTTATAGATGTTCAGGCTGCAGCCCGAGCTCTGGGACCCTGCCCGTTCACAGGTTCCTAGAGCCTGGGCTCCAGCCGAGCCCAAACGTCTACACTGCAATTGAACAGCCCCTTAGCCTGGGCCCAGAGAGCCGGAGTCAGCTGGCACAAGCCAGCTGCAGGTTTTCAGTTGTAGTGTAGACGTGACCTTAAGGCACACATGAGCCATCTTCATACACTTCTTTTGCAGTGAGCACAACTTCAGGTTAACTATTAGTTATAGTGTACTGTACACTACACTTTACTGCTTAATAGGGAGATCTAACAACCGGCTAGCTTAAGGTCAATTATAGTAAATCAGTCTTTAATAGCCTTTTTATTGGGCAGTGTAATTCCACATATGAGGATTGCTTTCAGGTAATTCAATGGAGATCAAGTCTTCTATTAAGGTAGTTTTGCCGCAAAGTGACCAGGTTGTTAGGGTGATGACTGTAGCCGTGTCTTATAAATAAAGTGTGCAAAATCAGTTTAATTGTTCTATATTTTTTTTAGTATTTTATCACTATATTAATAATTTGTTATACAGAGCACTTGTTCCAGAAAAGGCATTATTTGCCCAGAATTGGCATTTAACAGATTTAACTAAAGATTGTTTGCTTGGAGTTGAGATATATAGATATATAATCAAGACCCTGTATATTATTTGCAATTTTCCAGTTGCTCTGTCTCATTCTGTTTGTTTTTTCTAAGATTAATTTTGCTTCTAATGCATTTGATTTATAGCCCTTCTGCCAGGTGGAGCCAGTGGCAACAAGGGCCAGGTTCAGTATCTAGGGGTTCCTTTTCACCAATACAACACAAAACCAGCTCGAGCCCCCTCACTGGGAGAATTATACATGACCCTCTGGGCACCTCTAAGAGACAACACCTCCCATTTTGCAAGCACAGAGTCTGCATGTAGTAAAAACTTTTAATAAAAGGACGGAAGTAACTCAGCATTAATTTGGGAAAACACCGCATAATCATAAACCATGAGCAAAAGACCCACCCCCAAGTAAGTTGACCAGTGTCCTTTTCCCCTCAGGTTCTTAAGTCCAGCCACCCAAAAGTCCCTTTAACGTACCCGTCCCTTCTCCGCACCCCTCACACTTGCTGTTCTTGGCCAGTGCAGCCCCAGAGTTCACAGGGTCATGTGCAGCATTCACCTCCCACCCCGGGTGGAAGGGGGGTTAAGGAGGCACCTTACATGCTCCACTGCGGAGGCACTCACTCTCCTCCCCGCTGCCGATTGCCGTGCCTCTCTGTGGGGCTCTACTCTGGACCTCTCTGACAGCTGCCTGGCTGGCCACTTTCCAAGATGTCTTCAGGGCCCACTGCTTACCACAACTCTCAGTGATTTCAGCTGTCAGTGGGGGAGCCTCATGGCTGGTGCACAGTCTCTTGCCCCAAAGTAAGTCTAAGTATTAGGTATCAGTGGGTTCAGCTCTGCAGTATGTAACAAGACTCTCAGCTGAGTCTAAATTAGCTCTTTTATTATACTATGGAGAGAGAAAGGGTCAAAAAGTGTCTAGCACCCTTCAACAGGGCCCACACCACCAAGTACATGTACCTGTCCTCACCCTTCTAAACTCATTGGGCTTTGGAACCCATGTCTCCTGCCTAGCAAGTACCGTTAAGGTGAGTCCCTCCGGCGGGGTAGGCCAGGCACAGTTTTGCTGACCTCAATTCACACAACAAGGATAACAAACCCGTTATTACTCCTGCCCCAATAACAAGGAGACTGAGGATCATTTGGGCAAGCAACCCCACCACGGTGAGCACCTCGGCAGGGTGGATGTGTCCATGCAAATAACTTCAGCTCCTGAAGGCCTTTTCCACAGCTCACCACTAGATGTCAGGGGACAGCTCATTCAGACTCTGCTTACAGATTTTTTTTTAAAGGTATATAATGTACTTCAGCTTCTTCCTGTGGAAAGTACAGCTAAATACAGCTTAGTTTTTATTCAGTCTAAATTGACTTCCAGGTAAAACTAGCAGCCTTTAAGAAGGCATCTTTTGTCCTTCCATAGATTCTCTTTCCTAAGCTCACAAAAATGGGACTGTGGTAACAGTTTTCATTTTCTGACACTTAATGTACCATAAGTACATTGACCTGAACAGACTGGGACATTATGTTTTTGGAGGGAGTTTCTGCTAAACAGTGTTGCTAGAGAGATTTACTTCTGACAGCAGGACTATGTTGCTGATATACACGCTCTTCAAAACAGCAGGGTTAGGAGCCGTGAAGAGCAAACTGTGAAGGCAGGAAATTACTTTTAGTAGTTAACAGTGACCATGATGCATTCTCTGTTGTACCTTTAAAAGATTTGCAGTTCACATAAGATATTTACTACCATAGTGTACACAGGGGAGCAGTATTAAAAAAGGGAAGAAGGAGGATCCTGGGAACTACAGGCCAGTCAGCCTCACCTCAGTCCCCGGAAAAATTATGGAGCAGGTCCTCAAAGAATCAATCCTGAAGCACTTACATGAGAGGAAAGTGATCAGGAACAGTCAGCATGGATTCACCAAGGGAAGATCATGCCTGACTAATCTAATCGCCTTCTATGATGAGATTACTGGTTCTGTGGATGAAGGAAAAGCAGTGGATGTATTGTTTCTTGACTTTAGCAAAGCTTTTGACACGGTCTCCCACAGTATTCTTGTCAGCAAGTTAAAGAAGTACGGGCTGGATGAATGCACTATAAGGTGGGTAGAAAGTTGGCTAGATTGTCGGGCTCAATGGGTAGTGATCAATGGCTCCATGTCTAGTTGGCAGCCGGTGTCAAGTGGAGTGCCCCAGGGGTCGGTCCTGGGGCTGGTTTTGTTCAATATCTTCATAAACGATCTGGAGGATGGTGTGGATTGCACCCTCAGCAAATTTGCAGATGATACTAAACTAGGAGGAGTGGTAGATACGCTGGAGGGCAGGGATAGGATACAGAGGGACCTAGACAAATTGGAGGATTATGCCAAAAGAAATCTGATGAGGTTCAACAAGGACAAGTGCAGGGTCCTGCACTTAGGACGGAAGAACCCAATGCACCCAGTGCAATACAGACTAGGGACCGAATGGCTAGGCAGCAGTTCTGCGGAAAAGGACCTAGGGGTGACAGTGGACGACAAGCTGGATATGAGTCAGCAGTGTGCCCTTGTTGCCAAGAAGGCCAGTGGCATTTTGGGATGTATAAGTAGGGGCATAACGAGCAGATCGAGGGACGTGATCGTTCTCCTCTATTCGACATTGGTGAGGCCTCATCTGGAGTACTGTGTCCAGTTTTGGGCCCCACACTACAAGAAGGATGTGGATAAATTGGAGAGAGTCCAGCGAAGGGCAACAAAAATGATTAGGGGTCTGGAATACATGACTGATGAGGAGAGGCTGAGGGAACTGGGATTGTTTAGTCTGCAGAAGAGAAGAATGAGGCAGGATTTGATAGCTGCTTTCAACTCCCTGAGAGGTGGATCCAAAGAGGATGGTTCTAGACTATTCTCAGTGGTAGAAGAGGACAGGACATGGAGTAATGGTCTCAAGTTGCAGTGCGGGAGGTTTAGGTTGGCTATTAGGAAAAACTTTTTCACTAAGAGGGTGGTGAAACACTGGAATGCGTTACCTAGGGAGGTGGTAGAATCTCCTTCCTTAGAAGTTTTTAAGGTCAGGCTTGAGAAAGCCCTGGCTGGGATGATTTAATTGGGGATTGGTCCTGCTTTGAGCAGGGGGTTGGACTAGATGACCTCCTGAGGTCCCTTCCAACCCTGATATTCTATGATTCTATGATTCATTTGGAACTATATTGCTATTTAGTTTCACACCCCAGAGACTGACACTCAAGCCATATCTCTTGCCAATTCCTCTTTATTCTCCAGGCTCATCCAGCTAGCAGGCTCTCAAAGCACATCTCTTGGAAGCTTATAAACAAAGTAATATAATCCAGGGGCTAAACTCAGGGATAAATGTTGTTTAAGGTGTGGATGGAACATAAGGGGTATTTCTCTGAGCAGAGTTTTACCATTTCCATCTAGTAATGGGCCTATGCTATTTCTGAGAATTCTTTTCTTTCTTATATAAGTAAAAAAACGTTTTTTTAAGAGCAGGTTAGACAAACACCTGCCAGGAATGGTCTAGATAATATTTCTTCCTGCTATGAGTGCAGGGGTCCCTTCCAGTACTATGCTTTAATATATTAAATAATATATACATTAAATAAGATTAAATAAGATGTATTTTATTTATACATCTTATTTATTAATATTTAATGTGTTATTATAGAATATATAATTAATATGTCTTATTATTATTTTTCTAATTTATAATGTATAGATTTGTAATGTGATTAAATAAGAATATATACATTAAATAAATAATATATTAAATAATATATTAAACAAGTCTGTGCAAGTCACGTATGAAATACAGAGTATTTTGTTGCTCATAATATTGCATGCTCTCAGGTACCAGACTTCAGAGGTGCCTGGCAAGTCAGCAATTCGTGGGGGTGGGTGAAAGGCCCATGCATGTTCCCAATGTGTCTACCCCCCCCCACCAGATTTGGCATATAATTACTTCACTGACAGGAAGACTGATGTCTAAGCAGTCTCAGCGAAGGATAAAAGGGCAGGGTTGCTGATTACTGCATTACCTGTTAGCCTGCTTTTGGTATTTTCATAAATAATGCATTCAAAAATACTGCAGGCAGATGTGGGAAGTGGTAGCTAACTCTGAGGCATGGCCTTAGACCACAAATACACAATTATATTTTCAGCAAACTCCCAGGAAACCTGCTTGTTTTTCTCATTTGTCCAATTAATAACTTACAGAAATGAAGAGGCATCTAAGATTCTTACTTTTGACATTCATTTACCATGTAATGAAGAAACTTCCCCATGAGCAAACCATCTTTATTATCACGGGGTTTTTCATTAGCATTTAAACAACCCTGACTGTTCTTTATTTGTCTAATTTCCCTCCTCATGTTAAATTGCTGTACTGCACTATTCACTTTGATATGGCTAAATTAAAATGTATACGTCCAGGAACAAAGAATGCAGGCGCTATGTACAGGTGGGGGACTCTACCCTGGGAAGCAGCGACTCTAAAAAGGATTTGGAGATTGTAATGGACAATTAGCTGAACACGAGCTCCAGTGTGACACTGTGACCAAAAGAGCACATGTGATCCTGAGATGCACGAAGGGGGGAATCTCGAGTAGGAGCAGAGAGGTGATTTTACTTCTGTATTTGGCACTGGAGTGAAGGCTGCTGGAATCCTGTGTCCAATTCTGGTGCCCACAATTCAGGGTGGATGTTGCTAAATTGGAGGGGTTTCAGCATGATGGCAGGTTTAGAAAACATCCCTTGTAGTGATAGACTCAAGGAGTTTGATCTATGTATCTTAACAAAGAGAAGGTTAAAGGCTGACTTGGTTAATGTCTATAAGTATCTGCGTGGGGAACACATGTTTGATAATGGGCTCTTCAATCTGGCAGAGAAAGGTCTAAGACGATGTGATGACTGGAAGTTGAAGCTAGACAAATTCAGACTGGAAATAAGCCATACATTTTTATACCAAGCTTGGGTGTTTTTTCTAAAAGATCTATTCCAAGAAAGGTTTTGAGGAAGTGCCAGGCCCTGTGTTATACAGAAGGTCAGACTAGGTAATCACAATGATCCCTTCTGGCCTTGAAATCTATAAACAGGGCCAAATTATCTGCTGGTGTAAACTGGCACAGCTCCATTTGCAGAGAATGTGGTGCCTTTTTCTGACAAAGCAAAAGTGAACCGATGCATATCCAAAAAGGTCCGTTCCCCCATCGATGGTCCTTTTATGGCCCATAAAGATGGGCTGACAGTGCCTGGTTCTTACACCATTGCTAATGACCCCACGAGCCATGCTGCTGAAATCAATGGGACTGTTCACAAAGTAAGGCTCCACACAACAGATGAAATTCACTCCTGTTCAAAGGGCCTATCAAGAGGCCTGTGCACCATCCAAATCCTGTTTAACCCCACCTGAGTTTCAGAGGTGCATACACCTTGTGGTGCTCATTCTCTGAACAGGGTAAGTTTTGCCTCAAGTGAGTATGGGTGGCAGAACCGAACTTGAGCTTTCACAAGACTTCCCTCTTTCATCCTGGAAGACTTCAGTATTTCACTTAAAATCCTCAGCTACCTTTATTTGGAAGAGCTGCTCATATGATCTTGCCACAGAATTCAATAAGTAATCAAATATGTACTTGATACCAAATAATACAGTAAAATATTTAGAAAGCTTAAAATGCAAATGAATTATTAATAATGGTTTAAAACATTTTATAAAATCAAAATGGAATTTTAATGTATAAAAGGTCTCTTTTCCCTGAAAGTTTGTCTACCAAAGATGTAGGTAAATAGATATGCATCCTATTATCCTGCCAACTGCAGTTTCTGTGTATCAATATTGATCTACCTCTCAATATAATACATAAAAAAAGCAAGACCCAGAACTATACCAATTGCAGAGTTTCCTGCAAATAGTGATTATGTGCAGTGTGGGCCTTCCTGGCACTGAAAGTTAAAAACTGCATGTCCATTACTGGGCCTTCCAAGAGGTTAGAGCTGAACAGCGGATCAAGTCTGGGTAGTTTCTTTTGCATTGGAAAATAATTCATTTGATATAGACAGTTTAACACTTTCAAATGCTTGTGCTGGTTTACCTACAGTGGGTGGTCACTTAACCAAGGCTTCCTCTGTGTGTGTGTCTGTCTGTGTGTGTGTGTGTCTGTGTACGTGTACAACAATACATTCTGTAGAGACAGCATGTATAAAACTCTTGTGCAGGTTAGTCCTGTGGAGTTCCTAAAGCTCCGCCTGAAGTTCTGACCCTATATAGTTCCTGGGCTCCACAGCACTTGCGTTCCCTTTAGAGTAAAGCTCCTGCATCTATTTGCAAAGCACCTTGAAACCCCACGGACTGTTCTGCTCTAAGGCAGGGATGAAGTTGAGAAGTTCAGACTGGAAATAAGTGCAGACTACACCAAACAAGAAATGCAGAGATGACGTTGAAAATTCAGCATTATCACTGCTCCCTGTGTTCTTGCTCACCTGCACTGCAGAACCTCGCTGTCCCGCTGTGGCCCGGGAACTCCAGACCAACAGGGTCAGCGTTTGCCTGTAAAAGGATAAATTTCTGTAAGAAACCGTTTGCCATTAGATTATTCACCTCTCTTGTAAAAGTCTCATTTGTGAGTCATAGTCTGTGGCAGCGCTGGTGAGTTTCCTGTTACTAAAAAACACTTGTTTTTCTGAAATATATGGTAACATTCTTCATTTAAATTCTTTCACATTCCTATCAGGTTGTCAAGATTTTCTCTTTTAATGTAGCAATTTGTAGCTTTATAAAGTCTGTGTTAATTCCTTTTTGTAAATTAAGGATCTGTCAGTGCAGTAAGTTTGACAATATCTCCCTGGGCGCCAATGTTTAAACAAATCAGACTCTGATCAGCTAGAGTGTTTTACCTCAAGGAAACTGACAATTTCACAGCTTATTTATCATTTCGCTAAACCTCTAATTACCTGGAGAGAGTGAAGTTACTTTCAGAAAGTTCATTGAAATACCAGTTGACTGTGACTCAGACTTGGCTCCTGGAGAACTCTTGCTACTGTTTAAGTTTCATTTGGAGACTTTTCTAAAAAAGAAATGACTAATTGCTTATGCTAAATGAGAAAATGCTTCTCTTTGAATTCTAGCCTAAACTGTGCTGACTTGAAGACTGTCTGTACAGTTTATGTTTTCTGTGTGAGATTATGAACTCTATTTGTATCTATGTCAACCTGCAAACTGTATTTCAAATGGCAGCCCATTTGCCTTCTCTTCTGTTTGCCTCCAGATTGGGCTGAAATTCCAAAGGCTGCTAGCAGAAGGATAACAAGCAAGCCCTTGAAATGAAATGGATTAGCTCTGAACAGCACTTCATGAACCCCAGGCTGGCTGCAACTAGGAGAGCTGGTTTGTCAGAGGAGAGATTGCCTAGCAATAAAGTCACCTGGCAGGGGTCTCTGGCCACCTGAGGAGGCTGATTGTCCTGACAAGGGGGGCTAAAACTTATAAAAGGGGTGGTAGCTGTTCTTCTTCAGGGTCATTTTTCTCCAGCTCAAGAGCGGGGAGAAGCAACCCAGTGTCGAGGAGCCAGATAAGGCAGGAGTCCCTGACTTCCTTCCTGGACACAGATGGTCCCCCAAGGACTCCCAAGGGAAGGGTGAGCTAGTGAGGGAGATGATCTGTATTAAAGAGGAGTAGTGTTAGAAACCTGGGCAAAATGCCTGTCTATGTTTTGTGGTTCGTAATTGCCATGTTGCCTCTGAGGGAGGTAAATGTTAAACCAGAAGGCTCAGCTCTTTGGATGGAGTCCTGACAGAAGATACCTTTAAGTTCCTGGGGTATCTTGGGGGGCAGTGCTGATGGGCTGAGGGGTTCTGTTTCCACCACAAAGTAGCAGAGAAGGGTAGGTGCCCAGGAGACGTGGCAGAGTGGCCAGCTGAGGAAATACTACTGCAGCTGGCTGAGACCCAGGGAAGTTTAAAATACCTGGGGCCCTGTGACTGGTTCCCTCAAGGCCGTCGGCTGAGTGGCTGAGAGGGGGCTCGGTTGGGACTAGTGACGTAAGCAAAGGCCAATTTTCTAGCTGCGCGAGCGCTCTGCTGCTGGTGCGGCGCCCTGTGTCATTAATGGGGCTCAAGTCGTGCCGTTCGTTATCTTTACTGCAATACGCCAGCCGTCGTAGCAGCAACGGAAGTGGCCACCGTAGCAAAGTTGTCATAACCCTGCCATTCTCACTTGGTCTGAACTAGTCATTATTTTTACTTTTCCAGGTGAGCAATTCCAGTCTTTTAGCCAGAGTTTAGTCTCAGCTACTCCTGTTTTACACCAGCGTAACTTCACTGAACTTAGCAGTTACACTTGTGTACAACTGTAGCACGACGAAATCGGATATTGAACTCTACCCACGGGAGGGGGGGGTGCTTTTGGCTTCGCAGGCTTTGAGCAAAGATGGCTCAGCAGTTCTGGAGTGCGTCACGTGGTGCTGTACTCCCCTCCCACATTTTATCTGCAATTTATATTCAATACGTGAATTATGTTTTCCATTCTATTTACTTGTTCAATTTCTAGCTGATGAGTAACATGCTCTGAATTATACTTGTATGACTTAAATGAAAAGTGTCAATATTACACCTACCGCTACAGAATACAGAAATACTTCTAGAGCACCTTCCATTCAAGAACCTCAAGCATTTTCTGTTCATAGTCTTCCAGGGTCCATTGGTTATAGAAAATGCCACGATAGGAAATTAGTTTCCAAAATGGTATCAATTAGTCTGGTTTTGTCCCAGTGGGGAAGTGTTGAAAACTGCTCTTCAGAATGACATTGTGTTGCGAATGACTTTTCAAAAGCATTTTAAGCCAAATAATGCCTTGTCTACATTAGGGCCAAAGCCATGTTTGGTGAAACCATCTTTCAAAGCATTTTCTTAGCATTGTCTTTTTGTAGCCTATTCAGGTACACAGATACGATCCTCTGAAGCATCATAAATTCCCTAGGATGTCCCTGAGTGCTGGTTTTTACATTTAGACCAGTAAGTTAACTGAAAGATGTTTAAAATTACAAGTGGCAAGAGAGCTCCCTGTAAACAACGTATCTGAGGGGGCTTGTGTTTATTCTAGCAAATACTTAAAAATATTGTGTGTTCCTGAAAAGTGGTACAGCTACTTTTGTTTGTCAGGACTGTGTGAATGATTAACAGGTATACGGGGATAAAATCTTGTCCCCTTTCTGACCATTCTAGAAAAGAAGCGACAGTGTCAAGCAGGTGTATTAGGCCTGCTCTGCATTGCTGACATGCTCTGGGGAACACAGGGGTTTCTTGGTACAGCTAGCTCTTGAGCAAGAGCTGCAGCTAGCTTCAAAAGGGTATGGAATGGTTCCTTTCTCTTCATTCTCCAACTCGGGTCCCTGGGTGGGTGCCTGAGACAATTACTGTGCAATCCATTGTAAAAACATAAACAACCCATAACAGGGGAGAGGGGAAAACCTTCCTGTGACATTACACCCCATAGTCTTTACAGAAATATGGTTATGTTATGTATATGATATAACAGAAATGTACTTTATGCAAGATGGGTCTTGTAAGACATCATTGGAAAGGTTATAATTTACAGAATGTGTTTATTCAATGTGTATGTATGCACCATGTCTCTGTATTTCAAATGTGCTATGTTGGATGAGGCCAAACAATGTTAGTGGCTTATTGAAGAAATGCATATAAGGATAAGGATTACCCTGGGAACTGTGTGCAACAGAACCCTCTCAGAGATAGCTCTACACAATGGAAACCGTTTGACCCAGATCACATCGAAAAAACTTTCTAGCAAGTGGGGGGAAGATATAAAAGAGGGACAATGACAACAGGGGAGATCCTCACTCTTCCTACAACAACACACCTGAAAACACTTGAGGAACAAAGACTGAACTGTGAGAAGTGATGGTCCCAGGCTAAGATCTTTAGCCTGTGTAAGAAAACCTGGGAAAGTCAAGGCAACTTTTGCCTTAAGAATCTGCCAGCCTGTTTATCACTCAGGGTGAGACTTTGTTAATTAGTATCCTACCTATCTAGTGTGTTAAGCTCAGTCTGAGGCTTTTGTTTATTTACTAAGGCAATCTGCTTTGTTCTGTTTGCTATTTATTTAACCACTTTAAATTCACCTTTTGTAGTTAATAAACTTGTCACTTGTTTATAATAAAACCCAGTTTATGTAATTTCTAACTGGGTGGGCAAAAAGTCATGCACATCTCTCTTCACATTGAGGAAGAGGACGAATTTGATGAGCTTGCGCTGTGCAGATATTTCTATAAAGTGCAAGACAGTAGAATTTTGGGTTTGTCTCCCAAAAGGGGTGGGCACATGAGTGCTGGGGGAGCCCTGTCACACAGAGCTGACTTCAGCTGTCTGCAGCGGGGTGTGGCTCTACCTGTGTGGGTGTCTTGCAAGAGACTGGAGAGCCTAATTCAGCACAGCAGGGAGAGGGAACCCAGCCTGACTGAGCAGGGGAGGCTCAGTTAAACCCCAGCACATCAGGTGGCATCCCAGAAGTGGGGTCCAACCCATCAAATTCACTTTATTGCCAGTGTGTGAGGTAGCCTGCTATATCCTCCCCTACTTCCACAGAGCGTCTGCCCACTGCATGGGGGGTTTGTGTTTATTAGTTTGTCTGGCAGTTCACACATCACACCCCCATCTCCTGGAGTGACTGTGAGCATGCTTCCCTGAGGCTCTAAAGGCACGTTAGATTTTCTAAAAGATCTGCTCCAGAAATTTGTTTGGGAAAGTTCTACGGGTAATGGAGGAGGTGAGGCTAGATGATCCCTTCTGGCCATGGAATCTGTAAGCCGTCACCTCCCCCTTCTCCATACAGACTGACGCTGCTAAAGCATCTCCACAGAACTAGAAGTGCAGGGTATTTCAGGTGTTCCAAGATAATGTAACTTCATTTTATTTGACACTGCTACACAAGTATATAATGAGTTGTAAGCAGGGCTTAATTTGTAATGAAAGAGGAGCTGGGGCTTAAGCATTTTTTTATTTTTATTTTTTTTAATTTTCATAACTGACACAGCACGTCCAGAGGTGCCAGAGCTGTGAACTGTCAAGCCTGGAGGTGCTGGGGCTCAACCCTGGCACGGCCTGGCATACATTAAGCACTGGTTGTAAGTCTCTGTGGCTTGATCATGACTTCAATGGGAGAAGAAATAGGACCACAGTCTTTACACAGCCAAAACATCATGAGCATAAAAATACTTCATAGTGCCACGGATCAACTCATTACCAAGCCAGAACATTGTTTTTCACAGCTAGGTATGAGGGGAAAAATCCAGTCAATTTAAAATCATTGCAGTTTCACCACTAACACGAAGTCTGAATTGGACCCCAAAATATACAAAGCATTTTAATAGAAACCCAAAATTATTTATAGGGATGTGTGCTGGAGGTTTTGGGTTTTTTTAAAACTTAGGAAAAGTTAAATTTCTTTCTGCATCACTGATTGTGTGGTTTATAATACCGCAAACTAAACTCATTCTTGGTTTAAATAACCCAGAGATGACTTTGGCCCACTATGTTTAATGCAAAATCCATATAAATTGTAATGAAATTGGGTTAATGCTAACAGTGGAACCTTTTTGACTTTCTAACCTGTTTTACTATTTTCCATTCTATTCAAACTGTTATCAAATAACACTAGACTTGTATTGTTTTAGGGCATCACCATATTATTCTTTATTCATGGTGTTTCAAATAAGTATAATCTATAAAATATGCTTCATTATGGACTGAATCATAAGGTTCTCATTCAGTTTGCATTGTTGCCTGATCTATTATTTGTTCATTAATTATGTTGATCATTTTAAGAATTCCCAGTTAACACAGAGGAGTTTAGAAGGTTCTTGTTCAAGGATCAGGCCCAGCATTAGAATTACTGTTCAGGTGAGATCGTGACCCCTTTTCCTTATTTGTATTTCCTTACCCTACTAGCATTTGGGTGCCTTTCTCCCATAGGTCACTGAGCCTTTTAACCTCACGTTCATTAGCATACATGTCCATTAGTTATTGTGGTATCCGTGTCGTTAGACATTTGCTGATGTCCCTAACTAAAAATATCTCCGACAGGTATAAACGAACATCTTGTGGTTACCTAGCTGCAGTTTAGTCATCCTTGTGTATTACAGCATCTATCTTGTGAGATCCTATGATCTAGGGTTATTCCTGGTTAGCTATTTCTGCTAAGGCTATTTGGGCCATATGCCTTGATTAGTTTAGCTAAACTGTTGTTTTACAGGGCCTGAGGCTTGTAAGCTCATTGCCTTAATTTATACCTATGCCTTATACCTTCACTTATAGGCTACAGCATTCAGTCCTTGCTCAGGCAAACCTCCCATTGACCTTTGGATGCAGATTTGCTTGAGTAAGAGTTAAGTAAACACTAAATAAGGATCCCCCTTGGGGTTTGGCACAATGTCCTTATTTCCATGTCTTCAAGCCAGTGTTGGAATCAGTTCTGCCTTTTAAAGATGTGATTAGTGTTTTGCGGTGAATACACTTTTCCTAATGGGGTCTAGGTACAAATGTCAAGAGGGATTGCTCACAAAGGGATATGGAGGCATGTAGCATTCAAGGTGTCTGAAGAAAATTGCTTTTAGGATTTTAGCAGTAGACACTTGACAGCCCCAGAGGCAAAGATGTTGTTGCTTCTTTTGGAAGTGGATGCCTGGGAGACACATGCTATCATACAGTAAGAAAAGTGATTATTGCCTAATTCGTACCAGAAGTCTATTAGCCAAAAAAAACCCAAAGAAACCCCAATAAAGTTAGAAGTGATAAGATGCAAGGCTAACTATCTGAAAGGCCATAAGTGGTTGTCCTGGTATAGACAGGGTGGATACTAAATAGCGTTTACCTATTGGGTCATATGGATTGATTTTCTGTACGTTAAATACCACAGAGGAAACATTTTACAGTAAATACTTATAGTGCTACAACAAATAACTGATGAGATTGAGACTGATTGGAAGTGGTTTTGGTGCTAGAGGAACTGAGTAATTATTTAGCTCTTAGACTGCATGGAGCGTAACAACTCTCAGAATCAGATTTTAAGAGCACGAGGGGCCTTCAAATCTGCAGCATTCCATGTGCTTCACAGTGAAATGCTCCCAGCTCCAGCCAGTACCTTACGGTCAGAATTTTGTCCTACAGTTAAAGCTAAATTGTGCTGTTAAGGCTCAGCTGCGGTGAACTGGGTTTAATGATTATGTAAGCGGGGGAACAGTCCCGCTCTTGTGGGGAACTTTCCTGGCTTCTGCACTACCCCGGTGAAGTGGGCTAGCAAAAGGATCTGAGTCCTCGCTCCCACATTCTTTACCCAGTGGCCTCCTGGCCCTCGGGGGCTCCTCTTCCACTCTCCTGTCTGGCAGAGTCCTTGTAACCCCAACACTGCTGTGGTCCCCTAGGACAGGGTATCCCCACTCCGGGGTACTCTCTCTGCACTGGGCACTTCTCTGACCCACTGACCATTACATACAAGTTAAAGCAAATGCAAGTTATTTAATCAACAATTAATTTTAAAAAGAATAAGGAATAATGGGAAAGGTTAAAGGAAACACATCACCCCGCTCTGTGGCAGGGAACATCACAAACAGTGTCTCTGGAATGTCAGGGCAGTTGACAGTCTGTTCCTTGTAAGTCCCAGGCCCCTTCTCAGGCCCTGGCTGTGCTGCAGGGATGCTGTGGGTCAGACACTTGCTCTGGTGGTGGCCACACGCTCTCAGGCTCTAAGGGGTAGGACCCTTCTGCCCAGCGTCACCCCCGCCCTGTTGGGGTTATGATCCAAGCCTGGCCTGCAGAGCCTCTTGGCTGAGGCATCTCCCTGTGCGGGGCCCGCTGCCCAGGGTCCCCCTCGCTCTCCCCAGCTGCTCACCGCACCCAGCTCAGACAGCTCCAGCCCCAGCTCCACCACTCGGTCTCTGCACGGCTGCTGCTCTGCCTCCAACTCCCTGGGCTGCTTCTCTGGCCCCTCCGGCTCGGGTTGCTGCAGCTCTGCTCGCAGGACAGGTCTGCTCCCTGGGCTGCTTCTGTGACTCTGCTCCCAGCACTGACCTGCTCCCTGGGCTGCTTTTCTGGCCCCTCTGGCTCTGGTTGCTGCAGCTCTGCTCCCAGGGCAAGTCTGCTCTCTCTGGGCTGTGCCTCTGACTTTGGGGCTGCAGCTCTGCTCCCAGGACAGGTCTGCTCTGCAGGCTGCTTCTTGTGACTCTGCTCCCAGCACTGACCTGCTCCCTGGGCTGCTTTTCTGGCCCCTCCGGCTCTGGTTGCTGCAGCTCTGTTCCCAGGGCAGGGTCTGCTCTCTCTGGGCTTCTTTTCTGGTCCCTCTGGATCTGGATCCCCAGCTCTGGTCCCCAGCTCAGCTCATACCCCTGCTTTCTCCTTAGCTCAGCCCCACTCTGTCTGACCCAGGCAAATCCAGCTCACATGGAGGACATGACCTCCCTGGCCTCCTGACTCCCTGATTAGCCTGCCCGCCCTGTCATTCAGGCTGACCTGGAGCATTGGCCTCTCCCCATTGTTCCTGGGGACTGTCAGTCTCAGGGTCCTGATTCCCCATCGACCCTTCCCCCTTTTTAGTACTGGGAGCTAGCAACTAAAACACCCCCACTGAATGTTAGTAAGGGGGCCACAGTCCCCTTACAATTGCTCTAGTAATTGCCTACGGAACATTTTGAATTGCACAGGTTAATTTAATATTCAAACTTCAAAATTCATGCTATTGCACAAGTCACTGGTATACACAGTGTTAGAAGTCATCCATTCAAGGAACAGAAACAATTGCACGTGACTTCTGACATTAATCAGAACTGCCCGGGTTTCAAAGTCTGAAAGTTTGCAGCAAATTATTCATGAGGCAGGAAAAATCATGGAGATATTCACGAATAATTTTGAGTAATGACTACATTGAGAATTTTTTGGATCTGCTCAAACCCATTTCACCACCAGAAAGAGGTTAAAATATAATGTATCAGTGATTAATTAGATAACTCACAGAGTATCATGTAAACTTTTTCCAGACTCCCACGGCCCCTGGAAACAGAGCGCATCTGAAACCAGAGAATTGCTAATGAAATGCAAGCCTACATTAATATTTATACCCAAAGTCTAAAACTCAAGTTCAATCACCCTATACCATTAGCATATTTACTAGCTTGGTTGGCATAGTGTCTACTCTCATTATTGTCACAGTGCAGGCACTGTCAGTAAAGCCTGACATTAGCAGGAAATGACATTTACAGGAGAAAAGACAACCATTTTGCTTCCAATATATCCTGGAGAGGAGTAAATAAACACAGTTAAAACTTTAATTCCATTAGTTTGCATGTGTTGACTCAGAACCTTTCCATTTTTAATACATAACCAACAACTTCTAAAACTTAAAGTCTTAACCTTATGCCTGCAAACTCTAGAGCTACTTCTATTTCACACCTTCCAAATGACAGATGTACATAGTCTTTATAAAAAGAAAAGGAGTACTTGTGGCACCTTAGAGACTATAAATCTTCCATGAAATCAGCCAGACCTGGCACTGCTTACTCAGCTCAGACTCAGCAGCACATCAGTGAGCACTAGCATTTGACTTACTATTTGCATTTGTAAGTGGCCTACCGTAATTCCGAGGGACTTGTTTCAAAGTGTAGCACACAATATGAAATGTTGTGCATTTGTAAATGTTTGCTGCATCACACTCTCTTGTATGCTACCCACACTTGTCAGACATTCTTCTAGAGCATTGTCACATGATTCTGATGTAGGAAATTAAATAAGGCACATTTGTATCAGCTGCATTCTCTTTCGGCACAGCTGAAAACAAACTTGAATGGCTCTTACATTGATATGGGAGGAAGAAGCGCTTATGAATTACTGCTACCTCCTTAAGGGCCGTTTTAGCAACGCACATGGTGCATAAGCTCGTAACTGGTCACCCTGCTGAAATGCAGTGGTGGTAACTATAGTGTCAGTTGTTATTGGCAGCAACGGGGGAGAAGAAGCCTATAGTGGAGACTGATGGAAGTCCTGGACAGATAAGGAAGAGGAAAGCACAGACATCATGTACTGGATGGCTAGTGGCTGGGAACTTTCCTTGAAAGCAAATAGAGAAAAACAGATTTACACAGAGGTGGGGTTCAGGAAGACAGTGGAAAAAATAAGCTTCTAGAATCTGGAAAAGCGGGGGAGGCACTTGGAAGAAGAGAGATGGGGCAATGGAAGCAAGTTGGTACATTCAATTTTGATGGCAATACACTTTTTATTAAAATATTGAAATTATTTTATCAATAAAGATGATGGAATTGGCACAGAGACAAAACAAATCTGGCAGGATGAATGTTCTGTTTACTATAATTCTCTGTTACATAATCGGTTTGTAGATTTCTTATGGGTTTAATTAAAAATCAGTTCATAATGTGGCAGTGATGCAGATTGCATAATCATCTCTGTATTTCTGTATTTTGTTTTGTAATTTTTGTTCATAAGTTTAATTTCCTTGTGAGTTTGCTTAATAAATCCATAATGGTGTCATGGCTGAGTGACTAGTGACAAGAATTTCTAATAATCCTAGTTGATCAATTCAAACTGTTTGCACCGCAGTCATGAATGTGATAATTAGAGAGATTGAGTATAACCAAATTAACAGTAAACTGACTTGCACAACAATGATGGCAGGGATTATCATACATTTTTAAAGGAACATTAAGTCTTTGCATTTTTTTAAAGATTAGAATGAAACCATTATAAATATTCATTATCTGAAATGAAGTTCACAAGATAGGCTATCCGGAAGGTTTGATAATGCTTACATTGGAAACCATATTAATCATTATGAAAGCAATTAACTTATTTCTGTAAATCCATATACAGTACTTGAGGGAATTTGGCATGCCCATGCACGTACAAAGATTTATAGCGTAAACTGTTATTTCTCTAAGAGAAGATGATGATTAGATTATCACATTAGGGAATAGATTCAGTTCTATTGCAGCAATAAACTTCCGTATGTTCATCTGCCTCGAACATACGGAACAAGTTGCTGGCTGTTGAAAGACTCCCCATTAAAGCCAACAGGCTGACATGGTTTTGAGTCTACTTGTTTCTGCACAGAAATTTCTGCATAGGAATGAGTCGCCGTGTCTGGGGGAACTGAAATGATCCCATTAGTTCCAGGATCACTGTACCCCAAATGTCCAGGCTCTCCCCTCCCCCCCCACCCCGTCACCCCCGGCCGCTTCAGTTGTTAGCAGCATCCGCTGGGCCCAAAGCCGAGGATCAGTCACGCGATAAACACAGTAAGGAACATGTTTTCCTTCAGTACCCTGCACACTAGTCCTGTACGTCAGGCAGCACAGGAAGGGCAGATGATCAGTCTCCCCCACCCCCTGCCCAATCTCTGGGGCAGTCAGAGAGCCAGGGTCTGGGATTCCTGTTCCACTGGGTCAGAACAGGAAGATTTTTAACAAAATGTTCAGAGCATTTCAGCCCAGTTATATCCCAGACATACTCAATCCCCAGAGCCCCTCCAGAGTTGGAGCTGGTGGAGAATTACTGGGCAAAAAAATCACAGGAAAGCCTGGTCATTGGCATTGATGGGCCACGGTCTCCCTGAGTTTGAAGCCTGTAGAAAGTTGCCTTGCCCTTCTGTCGGTTGAATGGCTGTGCTGGGGCACTTGAACCACCACAGGAGTTTGACTGCTGCTGGTGGTTATGCGCCCCAGCCCATCACCCCGTGGGGCCTCTCAGGCCTGGAGAAGTTTGGACAGTGTGCTGAAACAAGCAGAACTGGAGCTCGGTGCTCCCAGACCAGGACACTGGGTTACTTACAGAGGAATGGCTTGCGAGTGCCTGAGCCCTCTGAGAAAGGAAGATCTGTGTTGTTGTTGTTGTTGAGATCTCTAGGGCTGAGGTCTGGCTTTCGCTGGATGGGAGGGTAGAAGCCAAGACTCCTTTTTGGGGTCTGAAAGATACTTCCCGTCCCCTGGCTGAGCCTGCAAGGAACTCAGCCTCTTGGGAGCTGTAGAGGTGTTTTCCTTTTCCATTTGCACTGCTCCATACCCCTGGAAAGGGGCGGCAGTGCTGAGCGGTACAGCTAGAGGGACCACTCCACAGTATTTCCATCCCCCAGGGAAGAAGTGTGAGGTAAATGAGAAGTCCATCCTCGCGCCCAGGGGGCAAGAGAGGCCCAGCCTGGGCTACCCTAGAACACCGCTGCATGGTGTGTACATCACAGTGCTGCTTCTCCGACTTGGCTCTGCTCTGGGCCAGGACGCTAGAAAAGGATAAATGTAGTATGAATGGGTGTCTGTCCCATGCAGGTGATGAAATGACTAACATGGGCCTGAGGACAATTCACACACCCGCTGCAGATGGATGGGCAGGGCAGGCCCAGTTAAAGATGAGTCCCCACTGGGGGCGGAGCTGGATGGCTCTACAAAGAGAGGAAGCCTGGAACTGAAGGTGGCTGCAGGGAGAGAAGGGAAGGATTCCGAATAAAAACAAGCTGAGGAACTCCAGGAGGGAGTTTGTTAGGATATAGATATTCAGGCCTGTCTGTAAAGGCCTATACTCTAAGAATTTAGGCGTATTCTTATCACTTAGCTAGTTCTAGAGGTATAAAAGAAAGAATCCAAATCACTGTCTGCTGGTGTAAGGGCCTTCTCTCACTGTGACAGGCCCTGTTCTTAGGCTAAGGCCTTTGGCTAAGCAGCAGAGGCAGCCATAAGCTGGGAAGCGATCGGTCACATGCTCACATCTCGACCTAGTCTCATTGAAATAAGGTGCTATTGGGACGTTAGGCCAGGATTGTATCCTATCGCCTCCAGAGAAAGGGAAGTGCCTAGAAAATGTAAAAGGAAACTTAGTTTGATAGCATCCTGTCTGGCAAGAACTCACTTATCAATAGCTGGGATGTGAAATCCTCACTTCTGTAGTGTTTTGTCATTATAGTTCCCACTTTGCTATTGTTTGTCTGTATAATCTCTGTCTGGTTCTGTGATTGTTTCTGTCCGCTGTATAATTAAGGTTGATGGTAGCAGGTCTTGGTGCTTGGCTGTGGGTTTGTTTCTCAGTCAGAGAGCCATCAGTGACAGACTCAGGGTATCTTCAGTGTGTATTTGCAAAGCAAACCCAAGCCCTGTGTACCTGAACAAAAATAGCCAGAGCAGCAATAAAACTCTGCAGTTGGGGTTACTGTTGTACAGACCCGCAGCTACAACCCCACTGCATCCAGCCAAACTGTTGGGAAGGTGTTGGTCAATTCCATTGTACTTGGAAAGGTGTGCCAGTCTGTGGCCACTATTCCTCTGGAATAACCAAGATACTGAGCCTGTATCTGGGTGAGGAAAGAGTTTAAGTAAGTTCTGAATGTCTAATGGATGTAAAACAGGGGTCTCAAACACACGGCCTGTGGGGTTCTTTTCTGCAGCCTGCCAGCTGCCCGCAGCCCCCCCAGCATTTACCAAGAGAGGCTCTGGCCTGGCGCACCCCTGCTCCTGCGCCACTCTGGGAAGCAGCCGGGACCTGGGGGGGGAGGAGTGGGGCACAGGGGTCTGTGTATTGCTCTGGCTGCTCCTCCAGGTACCTCCCCCGAAGCTCCCATTGGCCGCGGTTCCCCAGAGTGGCGCGGGGACAGGGCAGGGCAGGCAGGGCGGGAAGGAGGGAGGTTGAAATGGGGGAAGAGAAGGGGTGGGAAGAGCCGGGGCAGGGGCAGGGCCTCATGGAAGGGGTGGAGTGGGGGCAGGGCACCGGGAGGGAGGGGATGATCAGTGGTGCGGCCCTCGGGCCAATGTACTAGTCCTCATGTGGCCCTCATGGTTATTTGAGTTTAAGACCCCTGATGTAAAAGTTGGATATTAGCCTGGAAGGTCAATGCTGAACTATTGGGCACTGTAATTAGGCACCACTTCCACCCCTCCTCCTGCCGAGATGCATACACTCAAGTGAAGGTCCAACTTACCCCATCCCATGGTTTCCTTCGTTGTTAAAGGAAACAGCCATAAACCTCAGTCTAAACCATCTCCTGAATTCCTTGGCTTCTCTCTACAGATCCAGTCTTTCATTCTATCTGCCTCAGAGACATATAAATTGTTTTGTGTTTCTGGGTTGGAGCTGTTGACTAATATATGCTGGCTAGCATACATATATATTATGCTGATAATACTACCCACAGTATATTGTTCAAGCATTTAAGTATGCATTTTATTAAGTATTGTTGTCAGACGCCACCGGTGTTGTGCTCTGCTCTGTTCAATGTTGATAACAGACGGCTGCATGTGGGTGTTCCCTCTGTGTGGTGCCCCGGCTCTGCCGATCGCTGGCACAGCAGACCCTGAGAGAACCCCCAATGACCACAGACTCCGATAACGTATGAAGGCACCCGGACAGGTGCATATATTTGTAGTGTATAAGGGCATATATATATATATATAGTATGTATGTGTACATATAACAGCACTTTATGTCCAAGCATAACTATTCTTTTCCAATCTGGTGTTGTACTCGGGCCCTTTTACTCTGGTGACACAGATAGAATCACCCTCCTATTAGGGCAATTCCAGTTATCACCTGTATCATCATTAGTAATAGGCTGAGTGTTTTGAAATACTGGGGTAGGGATTGTGATGATGTGTCCCACAGTGCTATGAATACGAGAAGTAAAACAGACATTTGGAGTAGGGAGACTACGACTGAGGCCTTTATACATAAATATATTGTAATTAGTTACTACCCAGTACTGCCCATCCATGTTGTAGATTACCCCTTACTGCCGTTTGTCACCCTCTGGTAACTTCGCTGGCCAGGAAAAAGAAGTGGCGAGCTTCTCTGTTCTACTGATTGAACTGCTCTGTGTTACACTAGTAGTTGATGTAAATCCAGTTGTTTCTTATGGATGCTGTCTTCCAGATAACCTACTGAATGGTCAGTAACCAATTAATCAATTATTGCTGTCAGGATTCAGTTTGGTATCCAGACACTGAACAAGATTGAATAATAATTGTCCATATATGGTAGACAGAGGTGTGTTTGACCAGTCTCTTATTTATAAAGCACTTCATTTTTCTTTTCTTGATGCTTGGGGTTTCTTCACTTTATACTGATATTTTCTGGTGTCTTCAGAAACACCTTGTTTCATGTTGGTTCGAACAGAACAGCTCTATCCATCATATTACCCTTTTGTCCCCATCTTTGGGATGTGTCGGCCTGTTCCGACTTATGCTAAGTATCCCATAACACCTTGCATTAGCTGAAGTAAGCCTTGCGTTGAGTACATATGAAAACTGTCAGAATCAGGACACTTTATTCATGGCAACAAGAAAGGAGTTACCCACACAGACCTAGGAGATGTTTTTATGTCACTTAGTACCTGGAATGAGTGTGCTAAGAACAAAGAGAAAGGTGCATCATGACCTGGAATGCATGAGTTCAGAACAAAGAGATAAAGGGGTAGCAGATAGCAGAAACAAAGGGTAAAAGGTGATTAATTGAATCTCATTTTGGGTGATGTATAGGTACCTCTTACTGGTAAACATGTAGGGTATAAAAAGGTGGCTTTAGGGATGTAACTTTGAGGAGCACACCTTCCGTGAGGTGTAACATTGCTGCATGGGACTGCTCTTCTGAGGCTCCTATCAGAACCTATTTCCTGTGCCAAATTAATAAACCTGGCTGACATTGGTTAGCTGGTCTCATAAGTATATTTCGTAATGAACCAAAGTGTGGTCAAGCAATTGACTAGACAATCAATCAACAGAGCTAATAAGACCAACTTGATCTGGTAAATCTCTGCATTTTTGAGAAGGGTGCTGGCACTTGGCATCAGAGTCAGCAAAAGAGTGCCTCACTTCCAGACTGTGCTGTAGTACCTGTCACGAGAGTTTCCTACACTGGCGCCAAAAAATGGCATCAGAAAAGTTGAAATTCAACGACTTTGCTGTCTGCAGGCATTCCTGTGTGATGGAATGAGCAGGAAGAAACAGTTTTTACTTGCATTTTGGCTTTAGAGGTATAGACAGTTACTGAACGTGATGTTTCTAGGAGATTAAATGATATTTAATTAGGGTTGTTTTGGAGCTGTTTTCTTCTGAACTGTGCTATAAGATACACCACCATGGCAGTTTTTGTGTTCTTTGCCTTGACAATGAATGTTCTGTAATATAAATTGTACTGCAGAATATCAAAGTACTTTTAAACCATATCAAACAGGAAAAAGCACTTTCAGCTTCCCCATATAAATGCTCTTTCTAATGGATGTGTTCTCTGCAATCACAAATTTAAAAATTATAGTTTCTTTACACCTAGATTGCTAGAGCATTTAAATTTAAAAGTCAGACTGGAAATTCCAGCTTCTTAATACCTCAGTGTATTGTCACAAAGGTTTTAAACTTGCTGATATGTTTACTTTCCTAGAAGTTTGTTGTTGTATTTTCTGGGTATTAACACCTGCACATTTCTCTGTGGTAGGATTATCTCCTAGACAACTGTAAAGCTAGGATTATCCTTGTACACTTCTGTGAGCAAATGTTATAGTTAAATATGCATAGAGTTAACAACTGTAAGTGTAGTTTAGACACGAAAACAACTTGGATCAGTGAGAACTCTGTTTCATCCTATGATGTATGATGAACTAAGAGCATCATTAGTTTTGTTCTTCAGCTTATTCCTGTTTTTTTTAAAAAAAAAAAAAAAAAAAAACACATGCTACAGCGGTCATGAAAGGTGGCAGTTCTGGGCTCAAAGTTTTCTTAACTATAAAAAGGGCTGATCGTGCAAGACTCCCACCCATCTGACCATGCCTGTGCCCCAGACTGGCGGGAGAAAAGTAACCCAGTCTCCCTGCCATAGTGATAGGATCACATGTGCTCCCTGTCACTGATTCCTTCTGATCTACACACACTTACCAAGGAGTGAGTAAGGAAGTGCCTGAACTGGTGTAAACTACACCTTGCGGAACCAAATGAAGGTGTAAGTTAACGCAGGAATGATCACTGTTCACAATCATTATTATTATTGGCACACTCTACTGTAGCCTCTTGTCATGTGACTTAAACTGGCCTCCTACACCCTCACTGGACTCAGTTGGCCCTGTGCAGAGTCTTCAGGGTGTGAAACATGTAATGGTAAGTTAAGCAAGGTACCATTGCGGAGAGTGGACCAGATGATATGTCTGGGGGGAGAAAGCAGAAGGAGACTCCGCTGGTTGGAAGGCATGAGATGCGCTGTCCTGAGATGGGGGGTTCCATGACCACCACTCCCAAGAGAAGGAGGCGGGTGGTGGTGGTCGGGGACTCTCTCCGCCGGGGGACTGAGTCATCTATCTGCTGCCCTGACCGGGAAAACCGAGAAGTCTGCTGCTTGCCGGGGGCTAAGATTCGCGATGTGACGGAGAGACTGCCGAGACTCATCAAGCCCTCGGATCGCTACCCCTTCCTGCTTCTCCACGTGGGCACCAATGATACTGCCAAGAATGACCTTGAGTGGATCACTGCGGACTACGTGGCTCTGGGAAGAAGGATAAAGGAGTTTGAGGCGCAAGTGGTGTTCTCGTCCATCCTCCCCGTGGAAGGAAAAGGCCTGGGTAGGGACCGTCGAATCGTGGAAGTCAACGAATGGCTACGCAGGTGGTGTCGGAGAGAAGGCTTTGGATTCTTTGACCATGGGATGGTGTTCCATGAAGGAGGAGTGCTGGGCAGAGACGGGCTCCACCTTACCAAGAGAGGGAAGAGCATCTTTGCGAGCAGGCTGGCTAACCGAGTGAGGAGGGCTTTAAACTAGGTTCACCGGGGGAAGGAGACCAAAGCCCTGAGGTAAGTGGGAAAGCGGGATACCGGGAGGAAGCACAGGCAGGAATGTCTAAGAGGGGAGGGCTCCTGCCTCATACTGAGAATGAGGGGCAATGAGTAGGTTATCTCAAGTGCTTATATACGAATGCACAAAGCCTTGGAAACAAGCAGGGAGAACTGGAGGCCCTGGTGATGTCAAGGAATTATGACGTGATTGGAATAACAGAGACTTGGTGGGATAACTCACATGATTGGAGTACTGTCATGGATGGTTATAAACTGTTCAGGAAGGACAGGCAGGGCAGAAAAGGTGGGGGAGTAGCACTGTATGTAAGGGAGCAGTATGACTGCTCAGAGCTCCGGTACGAAACTGTAGAAAAACCTGAGTGTCTCTGGATTAAGTTTAGAAGTGTGAGCAACAGGAGTGATGTAGTGGTGGGAGTCTGCTATAGACCACCGGACCAGGGGGATGAGGTGGATGAGGCTTTCTTCCGACAGCTCGTGGAAGCTACTAGATCGCATGCCCTGGTTCTCATGGGTGACTTTAATTTTCCTGATATCTGCTGGGAGAGCAATACAGCGGTGCATAGACAATCCAGGAAGTTTTTGGAAAGCGTAGGGAACAATTTCCTGGTGCAAGTGCTAGAGGAGCCAACTAGGGGGGGAGCTTTTCTTGACCTGCTGCTCACAAACCGGGAAGAATTAGTAGAGGAAGCAAAAGTGGATGGGAATCTGGGAGGCAGTGACCATGAGTTGGTTGAGTTCAGGATCCTGACACAGGGAAGAAAGGTAAGCAGCAGGATACAGACCCTGGACTTCAGGAAAGCAGACTTCGACTCCCTCAGGGAACGGATGGGTAGGATCCCCTGGGGGACTAACATGAAGGGGAAAGGAGTCCAGGAGAGCTGGGTGTATTTCAAGGAATCCCTTTTGAGGTTACAGGGACAAACCATCCCGATGAGTCGAAAGAATAGTAAATATGGCAGGCGACCAGCTTGGCTTAACGGTGAAATCCTAGCGGATCTTAAGCATAAAAAAGAAGCTTACAAGAAGTGGAAGGTTGTACATATGACCAGGGAAGAGTATAAAAATATTGCTCGGGCATGTAGGAATGAAATTAGGAGGGCCAAATCGCACTTGGAGCTGCAGCTAGCGAGAGATGTTAAGAGTAACAAGAAGAGTTTCTTCAGGTATGTTGGCAACAAGAAGAAAGCCAAGGAAAGTGTAGGCCCCTTAATGAATGAGGGAGGCAACCTAGTGACAGAGGATGTCGAAAAAGCTAATGTACTCAATGCTTTTTTTGCCTCTGTCTTCACGAACAAGGTCAGCTCCCAGACTGCTGCGCTGGGCATCACGGCATGGGGAATAGATGGCCAGCCCTCTGTGGAGAAAGAGGTGGTTAGGGACTACTTAGAAAAGCTGGATGTGCACAAGTCCATGGGGCCGGACGAGTTGCATCCGAGAGTGCTAAAGGAACTGGCGGCTGTGATTGCAGAGCCATTGGCCTTTATCTTTGAAAACTCGTGGCGAACGGGGGAAGTCCCGGATGACTGGAAAAAGGCTAATGTAGTGCCAATCTTTAAAAAAGGGAAGAAGGAGGATCCTGGGAACTACAGGCCAGTCAGCCTCACTTCAGTCCCCGGAAAAATCATGGAGCAGGTCCTCAAGGAATCAATCCTGAAGCACTTACATGAGAGGAACGTGATCAGGAACAGTCAGCATGGATTCACCAAGGGAAGGTCATGCCTGACTAATCTAATCGCCTTCTATGATGAGATTACTGGTTCTGTGGATGAAGGAAAAGCAGTGGATGTATTGTATCTTGACTTTAGCAAAGCTTTTGACACGGTCTTCCACAGTATTCTTGTCAGCAAGTTAAAGAAGTATGGGCTGGATGAATGCACTATAAGGTGGGTAGAAAGTTGGCTAGATTGTCGGGCTCAACGGGTAGTGATCAATGGCTCCATGTCTAGTTGGCAGCCGGTGTCAAGTGGAGTGCCCCAGGGGTCGGTCCTGGGGCCGGTTTTGTTCAATATTTTCATAAATGATCTGGAGGATGGTGTGGATTGCACTCTCAGCAAATTTGCGGATGATACTAAACTGGGAGGAGTGGTAGACACGCTGGAAGGCAGGGATAGGATACAGAGGGACCTAGACAAATTGGAGGATTGGGCCAAAAGAAATCAGATGAGGTTCAATAAGGATAAGTGCAGGGTCCTGCACTTAGGACGGAAGAACCCAATGCACAGCTACAGACTAGGGACCAAATGGCTAGGCAGCAGTTCTTCAGAAAAGGACCTAGGGGTGACAGTGGACGAGAAGCTGGATATGAGTCAGCAGTGTGCCCTTGTTGCCAAGAAGGCCAATGGCATTTTGGGATGTATAAGTAGGGGCATAGCGAGCAGATCGAGGGACGTGATCGTCCCCCTCTATTCGACATTGGTGAGGCCTCATCTGGAGTACTGTGTCCAGTTTTGGGCCCCACACTACAAGAAGGATGTGGAAAAATTGGAAAGAGTCCAGCGAAGGGCAACAAAAATGATTAGGGGTCTGGAACACATGACTTATGAGGAGAGGCTGAGGGAACTCTCTCCTCCGGGGGACTGAGTCATCTATCTGCCACCCTGACAGGGAAAACCGAGAAGTCTGCTGCTTGCCGGGGGCTAAGATTCGCGATGTGACGGAGAGACTGCCGAGACTCATCAAGCCCTCGGATCGCTACCCCTTCCTGCTTCTCCACGTGGGCACCAATGATACTGCCAAGAATGACCTTGAGCAGATCACTGCGGACTACGTGGCTCTGGGAAGAAGGATAAAGGAGTTTGAGGCGCAAGTGGTGTTCTCGTCCATCCTCCCCGTGGAAGGAAAAGGCCTGGGTAGGGACCGTCGAATCGTGGAAGTCAACGAATGGCTACGCAGGTGGTGTCGGAGAGAAGGCTTTGGATTCTTTGACCATGGGATGGTGTTCCATGAAGGAGGAGTGCTGGGCAGAGACGGGCTCCATCTTACGAAGAGAGGGAAGAGCATCTTTGCCAGCAGGCTGGCTAACCTAGTGAGGAGGGCTTTAAACTAGGTTCACCGGGGGAAGGAGACCAAAGCCCTGAGGTAAGTGGGAAAGAGGGATACCGGGAGGAAGCACAGGCAGAAATGTCTGTGAGGGGAGGGCTCCTGCCTCATACTGGGAATGAGGGGCGATCAACAGGTTATCTCAAGTGCTTATATACGAATGCACAAAGCCTTGGAAACAAGCAGGGAGAACTGGAGGTCCTGGTAATGTCAAGGAACTATGATGTGATTGGAATCACAGAGACTTGGTGGGATAACTCACATGACTGGAGTACTGTCATGGATGGTTATAAACTGTTCAGGAAGGACAGGCAGGGCAGAAAAGGTGGGGGAGTAGCACTGTATGTAAGGGAGCAGTATGACTGCTCAGAGCTCCGGTACGAAACTGTAGAAAAACCTGAGTGTCTCTGGATTAAGTTTAGAAGTGTGTGCAACAAGAGTGATGTAGTGGTGGGAGTCTGCTATAGACCACCGGACCAGGGGGATGAGGTAGATGAGGCTTTCTTCTGGCAGCTCACGGAAGCTACTAGATCGCATGCCCTGATTCTCATGGGTGACTTTAATTTTCCTGATATCTGCTGGGAGAGCAATACTGCGGTGCATAGACAATCCAGGAAGTTTTTGGAAAGCGTAGGGGACAATTTCCTGGTGCAAGTGCTAGAGGAGCCAACTAGGGGGGGCGCTTTTCTTGACCTGCTGCTCACAAACCAGGTAGAATTAGTGGGGGAAGCAAAAGTGGATGGGAATCTGGGAGGCAGTGACCATGAGTTGGTCGAGTTCAGGATCCTGACGCAGGAAAGAAAGGTAAGCAGCAGGATACGGACCCTGGACTTCAGGAAAGCAGACTTCGACTCCCTCAGGGAACGGATGGCCAGGATCCCCTGGGGGACTAACTTGAAGGGGAAAGGAGTCCAGGAGAGCTGGCTGTATTTCAAGGAATCCCTGTTGAGGTTACAGGGACAAACCATCCCGATGAGTCGAAAGAATAGTAAATATGGCAGGCGACCGGCTTGGCTTAACGGTGAAATCCTAGCGGATCTTAAACATAAAAAAGAAGCTTACAAGAAGTGGAAGGTTGGACATATGACCAGGGAAGAGTATAAAAATATTGCTCGGGCATGTAGGAATGAAATCAGGAGGGCCAAATCGCACCTGGAGCTGCAGCTAGCGAGAGATGTCAAGAGTAACAAGAAGGGTTTCTTCAGGTATGTTGGCAACAAGAAGAAAGCCAAGGAAAGTGTGGGACCCTTACTGAATAAGGGAGGCAACCTAGTGACAGAGGATGTGGAAAAAGCTAATGTACTCAATGCTTTTTTTGCCTCTGTTTTCACTAACAAGGTCAGCTCCCAGACTGCTACGCTGGGCATCATAAAATGGGGAAGAGATGGCCAGCCCTCTGTGGAGATAGAGGTGGTTAGGGACTATTTAGAAAAGCTGGACGTGCACAAGTCCATGGGGCCGGACGAGTTGCATCCGAGAGTGCTGAAGGAATTGGCGGCTGTGATTGCAGAGCCATTGGCCATTATCTTTGAAAACTCGTGGCGAACCGGGGAAGTCCCGGATGACTGGAAAAAGGCTAATGTAGTGCCAATCTTTAAAAAAGGGAAGAAGGAGGATCCTGGGAACTACAGGCCAGTCAGCCTCACCTCAGTCCCTGGAAAAATCATGGAGCAGGTCCTCAAAGAATCAATCTTGAAGTACTTGCATGAGAGGAAAGTGATCAGGAAGAGCCAGCATGGATTCACCAAGGGAAGGTCATGCCTGACTAATCTAATCGCCTTTTATCATGAGATTACTGGTTCTGTGGATGAAGGGAAAGCAGTGGATGTATTGTTTCTTGACTTTAGCAAAGCTTTTGACACGGTCTCCCACAGTATTCTTGTCAGCAAGTTAAGGAAGTATGGGCTGGATGAATGCACTATAGGGTGGGTAGAAAGCTGGCTAGATTGTCGGGCTCAACGGGTAGTGATCAATGGCTCCATGTCTAGTTGGCAGCCGGTGTCAAGTGGAGTGCCCCAGGGGTCGGTCCTGGGGCCGGTTTTGTTCAATATCTTCATAAATGATCTGGAGGATGGTGTGGATTGCACTCTCAGCAAATTTGCGGACGATACTAAACTGGGAGGAGTGGTAGATACGCTGGAGGGGAGGGATAGGATACAGAAGGACCTAGACAAATTGGAGGATTGGGCCAAAAGAAATCTGATGAGGTTCAATAAGGATAAGTGCAGGGTCCTGCACTTAGGACGGAAGAATTCAATGCACCGCTACAGACTAGGGACCGAATGGCTAGGCAGCAGTTCTGCGGAAAAGGACCTAGGGGTGACAGTGGACGACAAGCTGGATATGAGTCAGCAGTGTGCCCTTGTTGCCAAGAAGGCCAATGGCATTTTGGGATGTATACGTAGGGGCATAGCGAGCAGATCGAGGGACGTGATCGTCCCCCTCTATTCGACATTGGTGAGGCCTCATCTGGAGTACTGTGTCCAGTTTTGGGCCCCACACTACAAGAAGGATGTGGATAAATTGGAGAGAGTCCAGCGAAGGGCAACAAAAATGATTAGGGGTCTGGAACACATGACTTATGAGGAGAGGCTGAGGGAGCTGGGATTGTTTAGCCTGCAGAAGAGAAGAATGAGGGGGGATTTGATAGCTGCTTTCAACTACCTGAAAGGGGGTTCCAAAGAGGATGGCTCTAGACTGTTCTCAATGGTAGCAGATGACAGAACGAGGAGTAATGGCCTCAAGTTGCAGTGGGGGAGGTTTAGATTAGATATTAGGAAAAACTTTTTCACTAAGAGGGTGGTGAAACACTGGAATGCGTTGCCTAGGGAGGTGGTGGAATCTCCTTCCTTGGAAGTTTTTAAGGTCAGGCTTGACAAAGCCCTGGCTGGGATGATTTAACTGGGAATTGGTCCTGCTTCGAGCATGGGGTTGGACTAGATGACCTTCAGGGGTCCCTTCCAACCCTGATATTCTATGATTCTATGATTCTATGATTCTATGAACTGGGATTGTTTTTAGTCTGCGGAAGAGAAGAATGAGGGGGGATTTGATAGCTGCTTTCAACTACCTGAGAGGTGGTTCCAGAGAGGATGGTTTTAGACTATTCTCAGTGGTGGAAGAGGACAGGACAAGGAGTAATGGTCTCAAGTTGCAGTGGGGGAGGTTTAGGTTGGATATTAGGAAAGACTTTTTCACTAGGAGGGTGGTGAAACACTGGAATGTGTTGCCTAGGGAGGTGGTGGAATCTCCTTCCTTAGAAGTTTTTAAGGTCAGGCTTGACAAAGCCCTGGCTGGGATGATTTAATTGGGGATGGGTCCTGCTTTTGAGCAGGGGGTTGGACTAGATGACCTCCTGAGGTCCCTTCCAACCCTGATATTCTATGATTCTATGATTCTAAGCTGGTCACAGTTTTTCAAACTTCCGTGAGAATTTTTGTTGAAATTTTGACCAAAAAGAAGGAAAAACAGTGAGAAATGTTCATCATTTTTTCCAATTTTCCAGCTGAACGGCTGCAGGTTATGGAATTTACCATGAGTCCCCCTAGTGCTGGAGTAGCATGTACACAAACAAACCTGGCAACGAGTGTGAGAGGGACACATCTTGGGTTCCTTCTAGATGCTCTGGAGGTGCCTCAGTGCTTCCAAAAATCCCATCTGCAACCTTGGGCACCCAAACATCTTTGAAAATCAGGACCTCAGACTTAATGCCATCAGTTCCTTGGCTGCACTGCTGAGACTGCCAAGGAGTGTACCAACAGCACGCTGGTTTGGGTAGACTGGGCAATTGCTCACTCTGAACTGGGCTACCTTGTGGAGCTGGTGGGTCTATTTGGTCACTAGCAATATGTGGCCAGTGTCGTGAAGCTGAGAGAACCAGCGTGGTGTGGCCATGCTGTGCGGTCCTGAGACCTGGCTGCTCCTTTTTTTTTTTTCAATATAACTTTGTTGGTCCTTGTCACTCAGAACAGCTGTCTTAAACACTCACATAGATACAGGGGAGAAACAAATCCCAAAGCCATGGCGTATTTCTCTATCTAAAGTGCCTGTCACTTTGCCATCTATTTACCTGACCAAGGCATTTTCACATGTCTGTAACAACAGATTAAAACAGACCTCAGTACCTAAAATCAAGGTTTTGGGGGAGTGGGGAGCTAGAGACGTATCATCTTTCAATAAACTAATGGTGGGTAAGCCCACGTGGAAGTTGGTTAGAGATTCACATGGATCCGAACACCAGAAGCCTTTGAATGATGCAACGTCAACATTGCCTAGTCCACTGTCTATATTTGCCTTTCTGTTTTTGCTTGAAATCTCACATTTCGGGGAGGTGGGGAATGACTCTGTAGAAACCAGGACTTTCTCATTGGTCACAATGCTTCCCCTGGCCCCCTTGAGCTCCCTTCCTGCATGTGAAGGAGACGTAACAAGGGTCCAAACCTCTGCCTATTAAATTCAGTGGAAGCAGGAGCAGTTGGTCCTGCAGAGCTAATGTAGCCAAGATCTTAGATGAACCTGAAGTAGAGCAGTAGATCTGAATCCCAGAGAGCTTTGAGATGGTTCAGATATAAACTCTCCAGTCTGGATCTGTGCCTAACCAAGAAGGAGCTGGAATGCACACAGCCTCCCGCACAATCCGTTCAGCTGTGTCAGGCTAGACTCTGTCCAAAAACCCTTTCACTGGTGTCAGAGGCAGGAAGGTCTCCCGCCTCAGTCTGGCCAAGAAAGGCAAAACAAAACCAACAGCTGGAAGTTGAGGCCAGACACATTCCAGTTAGAAGTAAGGCACATATTTCGAACAGGGTGGGTGATTAACCCTTGGAATCAGATGACTAAGGGCAGTGGTGGATTCACCATCTGTTGGTGTCTTCCAATGAAGGCAGGATACCTTTCTGGAAGATGTGTTAGTTTAGCACAAGTTATTGAGATCAGTACAGTGGTAAATGGCTGAAATTATATTGCCTGAGCTATACAGGGAATCAGATTAGATTAATAGATGTTAAGCCCCGAAGAGAACATTAGATTATTCTACTCTGGAACCTGAACACCGTATATTATTCCTCTCTATATATACAGTGAATCATATGTACACACTGTATTACACATTAAGTATATAGCAAAGGGTAAAATTTAAGGGGTTGTTGGCCTAAAGCAGGGGCGGGCAAACTTTTTGGCCTGAGGGCTGCATCGGGTTTCTGAAATTGTATGGAAGGCTGGTTAGGGGAGGCTGTGTCTCACACCATCTGACACAGACCTCCAGAGGCACCAAGAAAGTGTTCTCACTAGCAGATGCTTGTGGGGAGGGCACCCATTATGGCCTTTGCCATTCAGTCCTTAAATTATCTTCTCCTATGTCCTTATTTAGCTGAGCCTGGGACAAAGTCAGAAAAAAGCAAGGAAAAAAGGGAGGTGGTGGTGTATTCTATATCATTATACACTTGTACTGAGGTCCAGAAGGAGGTGAGCAGTAGAACAGTTGAAAGTCTCTGAGTGAAGATAAAATGGGTGGGTCGGTGGGGGGAAACAGGGGCAATATTATGATAGGGGTCTACTATAGACCATCAAATCAGGAAAACAAGATGGATGAGGCATTTCTAGAACAATAACAGAAATATCCAAAACATGGATATGGTAGTAATAGGTGACTTTAACTAGGTTAATTGTAACCGGCTGCTTAATACAGTTAATACTAACAACAAGTGGGAAGGAAGGAACACAAACTAGATTAGAGAAAGAACAAGCTAAACTATTTAGAAAAATTAGATGCATTAAAGTTGGCAGGGTCTGTTGAAATTCATCCTCGGGTACTGAAGGAACTAGCTGAAGCAATCATCTTCAAGAACTCATGAAGGATGGATGAAGTCCCAGACGATTGGAGAAGGGCAAAGGTAGTACCTATCTTTAAAATGGGGGAAAAGAGGACTTGGGGAATTATAGACCACTCAGCCTAACGTTGATACCTGGAAACATATTGGAACAAATTATTAAGCAATCAATTTGTAAGCACTTATATGATGGTAAGGTAATCAATAATATCCTACATGGATTTGTCAAGAACAAATCGTGCCAAAGTAACCTAATTTCCTCCTTTGACAGAATTATTGGCCTAGTGGACAGGAGAGAAGCAGCAGACTTGAGGTATCTTGATTTTCATAAGGCTTTTGACACAATCCCACAACATTCTCATAAGCAAAGTAGGAAAATGTGGTCTAGATGAAATTACTATAAGGTAGATGTATAACTTCTTGAAAAAACCATACTCAAAGAGTAGTTATCAATGGTTACTGTCAAACTGGGGTGGGGACATATCTAGTGGGATCCTACAAGGGTCAGTCCGGGCTGTGCTACTGGTCAATATTTTCATTAATGACTTGGATAATGGGGTGGAGAATATGTTTATAAATTTTTCAGATGACACCAAACTGGCAGGGGTTTCAAGCACTTTGGAGGACAGGATTAGAATTCAAAATTATCTTGTCAAATTGGTCTGAAATCATCAAGATGGAATTCAATAGATACAAGTGAAAAATACTACACTTAGGAAGGAACAATCAGTTGCACACATACAAACTGGGAAATAACTGTCAAGGCAGTAGTACTGCAGGAAAGGATTTGGAAGTTAGAGTGGAACACAAATGGAGTCAAATATGAGTCGTCAATGTGATGCAGTTGTGAAAAATGCTAATATCATTCTGTGGTGTATTAACGGAAGTAATGTAAGACATGGGAGGTAATTGTCCTGCTCTGCTTGGCACTGGTGAGGCATATTGGGTACAGTTTTGGGCACCACACTTTAGGAAAGATGTGGACAAACTGATCATATTTGTTGCTTTCCTCTAGACATCCCTCAAAGGTTTAGAAAACCTGACGTGGGAGGGAAGGTTAAAAAACGGGGCATGTTCAGTCTTGAGAAAAGAAGACTGAGGAGGGACCTGACAACAGTCTACAAATATGTTAAGGACTTTAGAAAGAGGATGGTGATTAATTGTTCTTCATGTTAAGTGAAAGTAGAACAAAAAGTAATTGGCTTAATCTGAAGCCAGGGAGATGTAGGTTAGATATTAGGAAAACCATATGAACTATATCAATAGTTAAACTCTGGAACAGGCTTCCAAGAGAGGTTGTGGAATCCCCATCACTGGAGTATTTTAGGAGAAGGTTGAACAAACACCTGTCAGGGATGATCTAGGTTTACTTAGTCCTGCCTTAGTCCAGGGACCTGGACTACGTGAGCTCTCAAGGTCTCTTTGAGCCCTACATTTTTTGGAAAGTGTAGGGGACAGTTTCCTGTTGCAAGTGATGGAGGAACCAACTAGGGGCAGAGCTCTTCTTGACAGGCTGCTCACAAACTGGGAAGAATTAGTAGGGGAAGCAAAAGTGGATGGGAACCGGGGAGGCAGTGACCATGAGATGGTCGAGTTCAGGATCCTGATACAGGGAAGAAAGGAGAGCAGCAGAATACAGACCCTGGGCTTCAGAAAAGCAGACTTTGACTCCCTCAGGGAACTGATGGGCAGGATCCCCTGGGAAAATAACATGAGGGGGAAAGGAGTCCAGGAGAGCTGGCTTTATTTTAAAGAATCCTTATTGAGGTTACAGGAACAAGCCATCCCAATGTGTAGAAAGAATAGTAAATATGGCAGGCTACCAGCTTGGCTTAACAGTGAAATCCTTGCTGATCTTAAACACAAAAAAGAAGCTTACAAGAAGTGGAAGATTGGACAAATGACCAGGGAAGAGTATAAAAATATTGCTCGGGCATGGAGGAGTGAAATCAGGAAGGCCAAATCACACCTGGAGTTGCAGCTAGCAAGAGATGTTAAGAGTAACAAGAACATTTCTTCAGGTATGTTAGCAACAAGAAGAAAGTCAAGGAAAGTGTGGGCCCCTTACTGAATGAGGGAGGCAACCTAGTGACAGAGGATGTGGAAAAAGCTAATGTACTCAATGCTTTTTTTGCCTCTGTCTTCACGAACAAGGTCAGCTCCCAGACTGCTGCACTGGGCAGCACAGCATGGGAAGGAGGTGACCAGCCCTCTGTGGAGAAAGAAGTGGTTCGGGACTATTTAGAAAAGCTGGATGAGCACAAGTCCATGGGGCCAGATGCGCTGCATCCGAGAGTGCTAAAGGAGTTGGCAGATGTGATTGCAGAGCCATTGGCCATTATCTTTGAAAACTCGTGGCGATTGAGGGAGGTCCCAGATGACTGGAAAAAGGCTAATGTAGTGCCCATCTTTAAAAAAAGGAAGGAGGAGGATCCCGGGAACTACAGGCCAGTCAGCCTCAACTCAGCCCCTGAAAAATCATGGAGCAGGTCCTTAAGGAATCAATTCTGAAGCACCTAGAGGAGAGGAAAGTGATCAGGAACAGTCAGCATGGATTCACCAAGGGCAAGTCATGCCTGACTAATCTAATTGCCTTCTATGACGAGATAACTGGCTCTGTGGATGAAGGGAAAGCAGTGGATGTGGTGTTCCTTGACTTTAGCAAAGCTTTTGACACAGTCTCCCACAGTATTCTTGCCAGCAAGTTAAAGAAGTATGGGCTGGATGAATGGACGATAAGGTGGATAGAAAGCTGGCTAGGTTGTCAGGCTCAACAGGTAGTGATCAATGGCTCCATGTCTAGTTGGCAGCTGGTATCAAGTGGAGTGCCCCAAGGGTCGGTCCTATGGCCGGTTTTGTTCAATATCTTCATTAATGATCTGGAGGATGGTGTGGATTGCACCCCCAGTAAGTTTGCAGATGATGCTAAACTGGGAGGAGAGGTAGATACGCTGGAGGGTAGGGATAGGGTACAAAGGGCCCTAGACAAATTAGAAGATTGGGCCAAAATAAATCTGATGAGGTTCAACAAGGACAAGTGCAGAGTCCTGCACTTAGGACGGAAGAATCCCATGCACCGCTACAGACTAGGGACCGAATGGCTTGGCAGCAGTTCTGCAGAAAAGGACCTAGGGGTTACAATGGACGAGAAGCTGGATATGAGTCAACAGCGTGTCCTTGTTGCCAGGAAGGCCAATGGCATTTTGGGATGTATAAGCAGGGGCATTGCCAGCAGATCGAGGGATGTGATCGTTCCCCTCTATTCGACATTGGTGAGGCCTCATCTGGAGTACTGTGTCCAGTTTTGGGCCCCACACTACAAGAAGGATGTGGAAAAATTGGAAAGAATCCAGCGGAGGGCAACAAAAATGATTAGGGGACTGGAACACATGACTTATGAGGAGAGGCTGAGGGAACTGGGATTGTTTAGTCTGCAGAAGAGAAGAATGAGGGGGGATTTGATAGCTGCTTTCAACTCCCTGAGAGGTGGATCCAAAGAGGATGGTTCTAGACTATTCTCAGTGGTAGAAGAGGACAGGACAAGGAGTAATGGTCTCAAGTTGCAGTGGGGGAGGTTTAGGTTGGAGATTAGGAAAAACTTTTTCACTCGGAGGGTGGTGAAACACTGGAATGCGTTACCTAGGGAGGTGGTGGAATCTCCTTCCTCAGATATTTTTAAGGTCAGGCTTGAGAAAGCCCTGGCTGGGATGATTTAGTTGGGGATTGGTCCTGCTTTGAGCAGGGGGTTGGACTAGATGACCTCCTCAGGTGCCTTCCAACCCTGATGTTCTATGATTCTATGTCCATTCTAGAACTCCGGTTTACACACTGACTACTAGTACCTGTGTTGACAAAAATTAAATAAATCACAATGGAGGTTACTGGCAGGTTGCATCAAAATGAGTAATGAACCTTAACTCCATTTTTTTTCTTTTAGCTTAAACTGAGCCCTGCTTTGACAGGAAACCTAAACTGCCTTTAATGCCCAAATAAAAGGGTAGAAACATCTATTTTAGAGAGCAGCTGGAGAGAAGACTGTAAACCCTGATTTTAATCTCCAACTTCTACAATGGTAAAATGTAAAAATCTTTCCTATCTATTATGAACAGATTATGACCCAGGGTCACGTCCCTTCTCTCTCTCTGCAAAAAATCTTCAAAAAGTCTCTGGTCCTGATGCAGAATAGAAACATGTTTGAAATCTCAGATTTTCTTGGTGTGGGAAAATATTTTTTTACCCAACACTACTTGTGAGCAAAAATTTATTTTTTGCTTTATTCTTAAGCTGCCAAAGTATTCTTAATGCAAAGTCCCTGTCAGATTCATGCATAATTAATATACCTGTACATCCTATATAGATATCCATTTATATGAGATGGTAATGGAAGATGATATGTAAATAAAACAGCTTTACATGAATGCACAACACAATTAAAAGGAAAGACATTTATCATTAATATAGCAAAGCATGTCTTTTTCTAGCCATAGGATCACACTTGGACTGGCTGGGTTTTTTTTTTTCCTGTTGCTTGTTTGTTTGTTTTCCTGCTGGCCCTAAAGAGGTGAAATGTGAAATTGGTTTCATAAGACCAGAATTAATTTGAACCTTTAATGAAGTTTTGGCAAATGTTTCTGCAATTAAATTTCACTTGCAGTTTACTAGACTCAATTTTCAAGCATGTTTGGCTATAGATATCCAGCCTGGAGTCAGCAGCACTTAACGCATACTACATAGTGTTAGTGTATTGAAGGAGCAGAAAATTCCCTTTTTGGGCTTAATCAGTGCTGCTCCAACACTTCCAGAGAATATGAACAATGTAGTTTCAACACTAATCCTTGAGATACTGTTCAGAAGGGAAAGCGCAATCCTTTGCTGAACGTATTGTGCCAAGGCCATTGGATTTTGCAGGAACGAGTTAAAAATCCCCATCACAATAACTGTTTCTTTTAAAAGGGTTAAAAGCTGTGCTATTTTAAAAACAGAGACTGGGGCTGTAGGACATAGATCTACACAATCAGGCTAAAATACCATTGCCCCTTCGGCATATGTCAGCAGTATTTTGTGGGCTTGACAGTGGGCTAGTTTCTTGGTGTTGGAAGGGAAATTAGTGACAGTCTCAGAATGTTTTCCCAAGTCATGCCTTTTGCACTGGGTGCACGAGACATGACAGACATTAGTCCCATTACATACTGTAGTACGGAAAGGGATCAGACACGCCAGTGATGAGCACAGTGTAAGAACCTGGCTAGAGCAGGAAGAGAGCATGGAGCTGCTGCCTCAGCACAGTCCTGGGCCAGGACACACACTGCTGGGAGCTGGATCCATCAGTTTGATGGCCCCTTTGCACTGCTAGGGGGAGCATTAGGGGTCTGTGGCACAATGATGAGTTGAGGCTCCTGTTTAACCCTTTCTGGAGAGAACTGAATAGCAAGTACTTACTGTAACGATGCTGGTTCTGGCGGGACCCAACTGAGAGTGCTAATTCAGGATAAATTGCTTAGAGCAGGGCAGTCACAGCCCAAGGCTAGGGTTTCTATGCGCACCAAGGCAAACCAAACCAGCCAGCCAGAGAGGACTACAGTTTTACCCCACTGGCCAACCACAAGTCACACAAGCAATTCCCTCAGACACTCCAGTTTCCCAGTATCACCACCAGCGCCACTCATTATGGGGACAGATGGTTATGAAAACCAACACCCCAGTAAAGAAAAAAGATTCTCCTGATCCCAAAGGACCAAGCCCCAGAGCCAGGTCAATATACAAATCAGATCTTACCCACAAATCACGCTGTTGTCAATCCTTTAGAATCTAAAATCTAAAGGTTTATTCATAAAAGGGAAAAGATAGAGATGAGAGCTAGAATTGGTTAAATGGAATCAATGACATACAGTGATGGCAAAGTTCTTGGGCCAGGCTTGTAGCAGTGATAGAATAAACTGCAGGTTCAAATCAAGTCTCCGCAGAACATCCCCAGCTGGGATGGGTCTTTCAGTCCTTTGTTCAGAGCTTCAGTTTGTAGCAAAATCCCTCCAGAGGTAAGAAACACGACTGAAGATGGACTAGCTGCAGCAGCTTTTTATAGTCTCTTGCCATGTGGTCTCTGCTTTCTTTGTCCCAAAGACAAGCTGCCCACCACACGGCCTGGAAACACCTCAGAGTTCTGTCCATAGGCAGGTCCCTGCACACCTTGCTGAGTCCCAAGGCATGTCTGCCTTCTCTCAGTGGGTCAGTTGTATAACTGACGGTCCGTAATGGGCCATCCAGCAGGCTAGGCAGAGCTGACACCAAATTGTCTGGGGTGTCACCCAGAAGCATAGCACAAGTTTGAAATACAGACAGTATACAGCCAATACTTTATAACTTTAACTACAAAAATGATACACACAGATAGACAGCATAATCCTAGCCAGCAAACCATCGCCTTGTCTTAGACACCTTATTTGACCCCCTTTGGTGCCACGAAAGGACCTTGGTTGCAACAATGATCTATGCAGTCCCAGTCCATGTCAATAACATGACACATCTCAGAAATGCATAGCATGCCCTTCTCAGCCACCTGTGCTTTGCTTGAGAGACAAATGCTTGCAGCCCTTAGAAACCAATGAAGGTAGAATCAATCGGAAATTCAGGGCTCTAGCATGCTGTGCAGCACTGCAATATCCTGAGGCCCAAAACGTCCCCCCTCAAGGTGCAGAGATTTTTCCAGGCAGCAGAACCTCAAGTATTTGTCCACCATCCTCCCACGATGGGGCCGGGGAACGATGTTAAGGGACTATGCAGGCTGAGCTGCAGGAGTGTACGGCAGTAGCTGCGCTGTACCCTGGAGAGCAGATTTCTGTCCATAGCCCTGCCGTGCTGCATGCCCCTCCATCCACAACCTCCAGTCTGTACCTTGCCTGGTGACAGCGGCTGGCCATGGCTTTTGCCACTTACTGCATTTCATCAGTGGGTAACGCTGCAGGTGGCAAATTTCCACAACTGTTGCTGTGGGTAGTGTTTCTACATAGGCCAGAAATGAATTACTACTTCACCCCCCATGAGAAAAGGCTTCCTTTATAACAAGGCAGAATTGTGCTCTTGATTAAAAACAGCATCTCATTAATTCATAGATTCCAAGGCCAAAAGAGACAATTGTGATCATCTAATTTGACCTCCTGTACAACAGAGGCCATAGGAACCCCCCCCTCAAAAATTCGTAGAACAGATCTTTTAGAAAAGCATCTAATTTTGATTTAAAATTGGTCCATGATGGAGAATCTACCACAGTCCTTAGTAAGTTGTTCTAATGCTTAATTTTAAAAATGTACACCTTATTTCCTGTCTGAACTTGTCTAGCTTCAGCTTCCAGCCATTGGAGCCTGTTACGCCTATCTCTGCTAGACTGAAGAGCCCATTATAAACTATTTGTTCCCCATGTAGATTTTTATAGACTGTGATCAAGTCACCCCGAACCTTCTCTTTTTTAAGCTAAATAGATAAACCCAAGAAGCACAATCACTGCAAGGCATGTTTTCTAATCCTTCAGTTATTCTCATGGCTCTTTTCTGAACCCCATACAATTTATCAACAATGCTTCCTGAATTGTGTACACCAGAATGGACACCGTATCCCAGCAGGCATTGCATCAGTGCCAAATATAGAGGTAAAATAACCTTTCTACTCCTACTTGAGATTTCCCTCTTTATGTCTCCCCAAGATCGCATTAGCTCTTTTGGCCACAGTGTGACACCATGAGCTCATGTTTAGCTGATTATCCCCCACTACCCCCAAATCTTTTTCAGAGTCACTGCTTCCCAGAAAATTTCCTCATGCTTTAAGTATGACCTGCATTCTTTGTTCCCAGATGTATACATTTACATTTAGCTGTATTACAATGCATATTGTTCGCTTTCATCCAGCTTATCAAGCAATCCAGAAAGCTCTGAATCAATGACTTGTCCACTCCATTATTTATCACTACCCCGATTGTTGTCATCTGCAAACTGTTTCAGTGATTTTATGTTTTCTTTCAGTTAAGTGTGTCCCTTTGCTTCCCATATCAATTTTCAACAATTCCTATCTTCCGATTTATATTATATTTACTGTCAACTTCCCCTTTCTTCCATTATGTATATATAGATGCCTTCATTTCCATTCTAAACCAGTTGGTTTTTTTAACCAGTATGGCCTTCTTTCTCAGTTGTGGGGTTGTGGATTTTTTGGGCCTCTAGTAAGATGTTCTTAAATAATTCCCAATTATCTGTTTGTCAGAGGGTGGAGATGGATGGCAGGAGAGAGATCACTTGATCATTACCTGTTAGGTTCACTCCCTCTGGGGCACCTGGCATTGACCACTGTCAGCAGACGGGATACTGGGCTGGATGGACTTTTAGTCTGACCCAGTATGGCCATTCTTATGTTCTTATCATTCAAATTTTTCTGATTAAATTCTTTCCCAGCTGATTTGACTCATAAATTATTTCAGTTTTGTGAAACTGTCTGTATTAAAGTACCAAGTATATATGTTACTGGTTTGGACTTTATTCTGCTTACGCATGATGAATCATGATAACTTTTACCTAAGCTACCATTAATTTTGAGTTCTATGATCAGTTTCTCTTTATCTATTAGGAGAAAGTCTAATAAAAAATTCCCCCTGGTTGGCTGCAACATTTATTGACTAAGGAAATTGTCATCTATGATGTTTACAAATTCCAAGGACATTTTATTATTGGCAGCATGAGATCTCCAGCATGTGTTGCTCAAAATGAAGTTCCCCATGATCAAGGAGCTTTTCCCCCCTACACATTGTAGATAGGTTTGTAAGGAGATGGCCATCCTGTTCCTTAGTGTGATTTGGTACTGTCTAGCAGACACCAACTAATACCCCACCTTGTGCTTATCTGGTTAGGACAGTGATCGATGGGCATTCAAGATCATTTTCTTCTGAGTCATCAGAGAGGTGGAAACAGGTAATTCCATTTTTGACATAAAGTGCCAGTCCTCTCCCATTTTGCCCAGTCAACCCTTCCTAAATAGGTTATAACCATGATTTTAACATTACGGTCATGTGATTCATTCCACTAGGTTTCAGTAATACCAACTAGATCGAATTTAGGCTCATAAATAAGCAATTCCGATTCCACTTGTTTGCTTACCCAGGCTTCTAGCATTGGTGTGTAGGCAATTCAGATTCCCAGCTTTCTCACAGCCTATGTGTGTAACTTTGAGCAAGGTGGGTGAGATAATACCTCATATTGGACCAACATCTGTTGGGAAGTGAGAAAAGCCTTCGAGTTTCTTCAGGTCTGGGAAATGTACTCCCAGGGTCACAGCTAAATGCAAGATGGAACTAGGGTGACCAGGTGTCTGGTTTTTGACCGGAATACCTGGTCAAAAAGGGATCGTAGCAGCTCCGGTCAGCACCGCTGACTGTCCGGTTGGCAGAGCCACGCAGCAGATCTGGCAGGCTCCCTGCTAGCTGCCATGTGGCTCCCGGGAAGCAGCCACCATGCCCAGCTCCTAGGCTTAGGGGTGACCAGGGAGGTCCTGTGCTGCCCCGCCCTCAGGCACAGCTCCCATTGGCCAGAGCAGGGCAGGGGACGAACCAGCACACCTAGCAGGAGGGAGTTGAGGGGTTGTGGCGTGTGTCTCTCCCGCTGCTGCTGGCCCTTTTCTCCTCCTCGCGCTCCTCCTGTGGCTGGGCTCGAGCTGTGGCGCGTGCCCTGCAGCGAACCGTGGTTTGTCATCCCATTGCCAGCACCCAGGAGTTGGAGGTAAGTATCCCCATCTTCAAGATCTGGAAATGGGGCAGCACCCTGATCCCCCTCACTACATCCCTCTCCACCCCAACCCTCCCACTCCCATCCCCCTCACTGCATCCCTCCCCTGTCCCATCCTGCACTTCCCCTCACAAAAAATGATGACATAAAATGTGTGTATTTAGGTTACGTATTCATTTCATAACAAGTTTTTAAAGAGAAGGGAAATCTAAAAGAAATGTATTATTTCTTAAAAAGTGAATGTTGTTGACCAGTAATTGCAGAAGAGCCAACGTATCATACATTCCTCCCCACCTTTGTCTAGCTACATTATAAACTCTACGTTGCAGACTCTATCTTTTTATTTGTATGTCCAGCACCGACCACCCTGGAGCCCTGATCTTAGTTGTGGTCTCTAGGCACAAACAACAATTATAATAATAAATAATGTGGAAGTACATGTGTTAGTGCATGCTAGATGTGTACACGTGAATACACGTGTGTATCTGCATGTAGGTGTAGGAGTCAGTTTCTACAGGTTTATTTTATAGGTATCTGGACAGGTGCATTTCTGTGGCTGTGTTCTGTGGATTTGTATTTGGGCTTCAGGTGTGGGCCTTTAATGGACCGATTGCCGCGGTGTTAATGTGTGGTCTTAATTCCACACGTACAATTCAAAAAATGGGAAGAGGGGTGGGAAAGAACCATGAAAATCTTTATGCAATTTCATTTTTTTTTTAAATGACCCTTTTTGACGATTTTGCTGCCAACTCTAGTATCATGTAACAAACCAAACCTGAAATTAGCATAATACATCTGTCAAAACAATCAATATGCCTGTTTGGTCCTGGCAGTGAAAATGAGCACGTGTGTGAGGATGGGGGAGAGCAAGCCACGGAGGGAGGGGGGATGGAGTGAGCGGGGGGTGGAGTCTCAGGAAGGGAAGGGGTGAGGTAGGGGAGAGGCAGTGGGCAGGGCAGTGGGCGGGGCAAGGGTGTTCAGTTTTCTGGAATTAAAATGTTGGCAACCCTAGGTGGAACAGATTGTACGTCGCGTCTGTCAAGGTTCCTTCCCCACTCTGAACTCTAGGGTACAGATGTGGGGACCTGCATGAAAACCTCCTAAGCTTACTTTTACCAGCTTAGGTTAAAACTTCCCCAAGGTACAAACTAATTTTACCCTTTGCCCTTGGACTTCCACTGCCACCACCAAACTTTATCTGGGTTCCAGAAAAAATGTAGTTTGGAAACGTCTTTCCCCCCAAAATCCTCCCAACTCTTGCACCCCACTTCCTGGGGAAGGTTTGGTGAAAATCCTCACCAATTTGCATAGGTGACCACAGACCCAAACCCTTGGATCTTAGAACAATGAAAAAAACATTCAGTTTCCTTATAAGAAGACTTTTAATAGAAGTAAAAAAGTATCATCTCTGTAAAATCAGGATGGTAAATACCTTACAGGGTAATTAGATTCAAAACATAGAGAATCCCTCTAGGCAAAACCTTAAGTTACAAAAAAGACACACAGACAGGAATATTCATTCTATTCAGCACAGCTATTTTCTCAGCCATTTAAAGAAATCATAATCTAACACATACCTAGCTAGATTACTTACTAAGTTATAAGACTCCATTCCTGTTCTGTCCCCGGCAAAAGCATCACCAGACAGACAGACAGAGACCCTTTGTTTTTCTCCCTCCTCCCAGCTTTTGAAAGTATCTTGTCTCCTCATTGGTCATTTTGGTCAGGTGCCAGCGAGGTTACCTTTAGCTTCTTAACCCTTTACAGGTGAGAGGATTTTTCTTCTGGCCAGGAGGGATTTTAAAGGGATTTACTCTTCCCTTTATATTTATGACAGCATCTATTGTAAATGACCATTCAAGGTGGAGTGGCCCATTAGTACCTCGACAGTCATAGTACAGAAAGGGGGTTCTTGGGTTAAGATTAGGGCTGTGAATTAATCGCAGTTAACTCATGCGATTAGCTCAAAAAAAAATGAATCGCAGTTTTAATAGCACTGTTAAACAATAGAATACCAACTGAAATTTATTAAATATTTTGGATGTTTTTCTACATTTTCACATCTGATGTATTCTGTGTTGGTACTGAAATCAAAGTGTATATAATTTTTATTACAAATATTTACACTGTAAAAATGATAAACAAAGAAACATTATTTTTCAGTTCACCTCACCTCACAAGTCCTGTTGTACAATCTCTTTGTCGTGAAAGTGCAACTTACAACTGTAGATTTTTTTTTGTTCAAAAACAAAACCATGTAAAACTTCAGAGCCTACAGTCCATTCAGTCCTACTTCTTGTTCAGCTAATCGCTAAGACAAAAATGTTTGTTTACATTTACAGGAGATAATGCTGCCCTCTTCTTATTTACAGTGTCACCAAAAAAGGCATTTGCATGGCACTTTTGTAGCTGGCATTGCGAGGTATTCATGTGCTAGATATGCTAAACATTCGTATGCCCCTTCATGCTGCAGCCACCATTCCAGAGGACATGCTTCCATGCTGATGATGCTCGTTAAAAAAATAATGTGTTAAATTTAATTTGTGACTGAACTCCTTGAGGGAGAACTGTATGTTCGCTGCTCTGTTTTACCTGCATTCTGCCTATATTTCATGTTATAGCAGTCTCAGATCATGACCCAGCACATCTTCATTTTAAGGACACTTTCATTGCAGATTTGACAAAATGCAAAGAAGGTACTGTGATAGGCATGGCCAGAGGGCAGCTGGAGAGTGTTAGAAGGCAGCCTTATTCCCTGTAGAGGGAAGAAAGTTTGCTATAGATTAATTAAAGCACCTGAAGCCAATTAAAGCATCTGAAGCCAGTCACATGATAAACCCCTCCCCCCCCCGCTTCAATCAGTCAGAAGGAGCAGGTGAAGCAGAGTGGACTGGCGTTGGAGCAGAGAGCAGTTTGGAGGGAAGCAGAGGAGAGTTTGGAGAAGTGCTGCGGTGGGCTAAGAAGACCAAGATCCTAGGTAAAGGGACATCTGGTTTGTGCAGAGGGAGGGCAGGAAGCCCCGCAAGCTGAAGGGCAGGAGAGGGAAGTAACCCAGGGGAAGGAACTGCTAGTTCAAGCAGTTTACCGCTATCCCGAGGGCCCCTGGGCTGGGACCTGGAATAGAGGGCTGGCCCGGGTCCCTCCCTCTCCACTCCTCTCCTTTAGGACACTAGTGGGGAAGTTAATATCCCAGTTCAGGGGCAAGAAACAGTGCCCTGAACCCCCACCCAAGAAGAGAAAGCGCGAGACCCATCATAGTAGTGCTGGCAATTTGCCACAGTACCAATGTGAGATTTCTAAAGATAGCTATAGCACTCGACCCAAGGTTTAAGAATCTGAAGTGCCTTCCAGAATCTGAGCAGGATGAGGTGTGGAGCATGCTTTCAGAAGTCTTAAAGGAGCAACACTCCAATGCGGAAACTACAGAACCCGAACCACCAAAAAAGAAAATCAACTTTCTGTTGGGGGCATCTGACTCAGATGATGAAAATGAACATAAGTCAATCTGCACTGCTTTGGATTGTTATTGAGCAGAATCCATCATCAGCGTGAATGCATGTCTCCTGGAATGGTAATTGAACCATGAAGGGACATATGAATCTTTAGCACATCTGGCACATAAATATCTTGCTATGCTGGCTACAACAGTGCCATGAGAATACCTGTTCTCACTTTCAGGTGAAATTGTAAACAAGAAGCGGACAGCATTACCTCCTGCAAAGGTAAACATACTTGTTTGTCTGAGCGATTGGCTGAACAAGAAATAGGACTGAGTGGACTTGCAGGCTCTAAAATTTTACATTGTTTTATTTTTGAATGCAATGTTTCTGAACATAATTATACATTTGTAAGTTCAACTTTTATGATAAAGAGATTGCACTACAGTACTTGTATTAGGTGAATTGAAAAATACGATTTATTTTGGTGTCCCTGGCCTCTGTTTGCCAGAAGCTGGGAATGAGCACCTCGGGATGGATGACTTAATGATTACCTGTTCTGTTCATTACCTCTGGGGCCCCTGGCATTAGCTACTGTCGGAAGACAGGATACTGGGCTAGATGGACCTCTGTTCTGACCCAGTATGGCCGTTCTTATGTTCTTAAGTTTTAGTTTTTTTTTACAGTGCAAATACTTGTAATAAAAAATAAATATAAAGTGAGCACTGTACACTTTGTATTCTGTGTTGTAACTGAAATCAATATGTTTGAAAATGTAGAAAACACCCACAAATATTTAAATAAATGGTATTTTATTATTAACAGTGCAATTAATCGTGATTAATTTTTTTAATCGCTTGATAGCCCTAGTTAAAATTGTAGTAATAAGCTATAAATCCAATGTTTCTGTTCAGACCATGATTTTAGTCTCTATCAGAGTTATGAATTTAAGCTGCCAGGCTCGTCTTTTAAAAGTGGTGTGCAGGTTTTCTTTGAGGATGAGGACTGGTAGGTCAGATTTTGAGTGATCACTTTGTGAAATGTAAAAAGAAAAGGAGTACTCGTGGCACCTTAGAGACTAAAACAAATTTATTTGAGCATAAGCTTTCGTGAGTTAGAGCTCACTTCATTGGATGCATACAGTGGATGAAGTGAGCTGTAGCTCACAAAAGCTTATGCTCAAATAAATTTGTGTCTCTAAGGTGCCACAAGTACTCCTTTTCTTTTTGCGGATACAGACTAACACGGCTGCTACTCTGAAACCTGTCTTTGTGAAATGTGTTCACCCACAGGTGATGTAGTGTTTTTGTCTTCCATCATTTTCCTGTGTGAGTTCATGCAAGAGCATAGCGATCATCTGGTTTCACCCACGTAGTTGTTATTGGGACATTCAGTACATTGGATGAGGTACACCACATGTTGTGATAGGCATGTGTAGGAGCCATGGACCTTGAAAGTATGTTGTGGGGGGTGTTGATCATTGTAGCAGTGGAGATACAGTACACCCTTGCTATAACGAACCCCTGTTCAGTATATCTAGGGGATCATTATAGTGAGAGATGGGGGGCACAGCTACTCCAGCCCCGGGGCTGTGGCTGGCACAGAGATCTCCTCCAGCTACGGGGCTTTTCTTTCTAAAATTCTCTCCAGGGAAGGGAACAAGGGACGCTGTTAAAACAAAAGCCTTATTTAATACATTACACTTTAAATGCTTTCACTATTTCCCCTTCTTTTTCTCAAAAACAACAAGGTGTCCGGTGGCTAAAGACTAACCGATTTATTCGGGCATAAGCTTTCGTGGGTAAAAAACCACTTGTTCAAACTCCTTGTTGTTTTTGCGGATACAGACTAACATGGCTATGCCCTGATACTCTTCTTTTTCTGTATCTTTAATAGACGTTTCAAAGGATTTTTCATGGTGCTGGTCATGGTACTCAGCAGGCTGAGGTCTCAGTATGCCAAACCCCAACCCTTGCTTAAAACTATTTAAAGTTGGACAGTGACTGGGTCATGCTAACACATTTGATGCTCTTATTATACATGTAATGAATCTAATACAACAAGGGCTGGAGGTTGGATCTGAGGGCTGGCAGCAGAGGGAGTGGCCATGGTTTGAGCCAACACCTGTTTTCTCAGAACCAGTTCTGCATTTTCATAGAATATCAGGGTTGGAAGGGACCTCAGGAGGTCATCTAGTCCAACCCCCTGCTCAAAGCAAGACCAATTCCCAACTAAATCATCCCAGCCAGGGCTTTGTCAAGCCTGACCTTCAAAATTTCTAAGGAAGGAGATTCCACCACCTCCCTAGGTAACACATTCCAGTGTTTCACCACCCTCCTAGTGAAAAAGTTTTTTCTAATATCCAACCTAAACCTCCCCCACTGCAACTTGAGACCATTACTCCTTGTTCTGTCATCTGCTACCACTGAGAAGAGTCTAGATCCATCCTCTTTGGAACCCCCCTTCAGGTAGTTGAAAGCAGCTATCAAATACCCCCTCATTCTTCTCTTCTGCAGATGAAACAATCCCAGTTCCCTCAGCCTCTCCTCGTAAGTCAATAGTGGATCATAAACTAAATATGGGTTAACAATGTAATACTATTGCAAAAATACAGTAATCATTCTGGGATGTATTCCAGGAGCGTTGTAAGCAAGATGTGAGAAGTAATTCTTCCTCTGTACTCAGCACCTATAAGGCCTCAGCTGGAGTATTGTGTCTAGTTCTGACTCCACACTTCAGGAAAGGTGTGGACAAATTGGAGAAAGTCCAGAGGAAAGCAATAAAAATGATTAAAGGTCTAGAAAACATGACCTGCAAGGAAAGTTTGAAAACTTGGGTTTGTTTAATCTGGAGAAAAGAAGATGGAGTGGGGACATGATAACAATTATGAAAAAAGGGTGATAAATTTTTTCATGTCCCCACTCCATCATGTAGCTTGTGTTTTCTTTCACAGGCTTCTCGATTCGGACATACTTAGACCGTCTTCTTTCTCTTGTACATCTTTAGCTATTTGTTCTTTTAATTTCCTTATTACATAGAATACCTGCTGAGACTTGTGTTCCCATTTGTTGGCTTTCCGAGGGTAAGCTTTCTAAATTTTGAAGTATTTCTATCTGACCCAATTAGCCTCTCAAGTGAGGGTATTTGCTTTTTATGGAAGAAACATAGTGGACAGCAAAGAACCTCTTGGGAGAATGGGTTGACAGGAATGGAGTGTGCCTTGCACCTGGAAAAGAATGTGAACCAGTCACTCCTTGATCTGCACAAGCTGACAACTGACAAGAATGACCCTCATTTGTGTAACTTCATTGAAACCCACTTGTTTGGACTTGTCCTTGGCTAAAATACCCAAGGCTTTCTGGTTATTTTTGGTTTTAAGGGGCTTTCTGTTTGTGTGTTTAATTTTCTTTGTAAATTGATAAGAAATTTAGGAATTTATTTTTAAATCCAAAAGGTTTCTAAAAAGAAAAAAGGTTGTAAGTTTGTTTTTGTTTTTACTTTATAAGTCCCTCTAAATTCAGGATGCTTTTGCCTGAATTAACTCTAGCGGCTATTTTTAGAACCAGCCTTCTGCTATGACTAGATGTAGTCTGTGTAAAGCACCTTTTAATTACTGGGCCTGAGTTTGAAGACTCTTGTTATGACTTGAGGGAGACAGACAGGTCACATCTTAGTGCTGTAATTCGATAAAATCATTAAAAGAAGGTTTTACTTTATTTGTTTTAACATATCACAGCATTAACCTCACATATCTGCCAATGTCTGGAGACAGGGATGAGAGTATGATGCCTTCCTGTTCTTCTACTGTGTTGTGACCTAACAGAACTCTCCACATTTTGTAGGTTATGTTTTCAGATGCTGATGTTGCTGATCTCTCTAGGAATATTCCCAAAATCAAACACATCAGTGATTTATGATTAAACAAAGACTTTAACAACCAAAAACTAGAAAACCTTTGCAGGGAGCATTCAGGCAATCTTTGAATGTTTGCTGCTTGCTTAGACTAAACTGTCACAGCGATCTTTCACTCGCTAATCAAAAGGGAAAGCTGATACTAAACGACTAGATAACAAGCACATGCTCTATCAGGTCAAAGGGATAATATGTCTCATTTGGAAAAACTAAACTGAGACCACAATCACTGCACTAAAAGTCCTCTGGAGAGTTAATTTGATAGATAACCTAGATTTCTAACCTAGGGCAAATGCCTTGAACATGAAAATACTAACACTGCATTAAGATCCAAAACATAAATGTGAAAATCTCCAAATGCTAGCGAGTTTTGCTCCTAATGTGGATTTGAGGTGAAATTCCAGGGCTCTCCTTCAGGGAATAGTTCGGTACAGCATAGCTTTAAAAAGCTAGATGACTGAAAAGCACAGAAATCTCATTACTCCCCATTCTGCTTTAGCACCTGATCCACATCCCCATGAAGCCAAAGGCAAAACACCCATTGCTGCTTTTGCAATCGAGAGAGCATGCCCCAAAGAGTGAAGGCAAGATAGCAGGTCATGTTGGGAAAGCCAAATAGGGCTTCACTGAGCATGCTCAGTGTGAGAGTAGTCACAGTAGGTATCCAGATTGAAGGGACTGCATGTGCACGGCATAGCAGCCGGAGGCCGGTGGCTGCTACTCTCGTGAATACCTGTGGCTATGACAGAGCGTAGAGCCACGAGACACGACGGAGGGGGATCTGCGACAGAAACTTCAGCCACGGCACTGGCCCAGCGACTGCCCTGAGTCTGGGGGACAGACGGACTGGCCCAGCGACTGCCCTGAGTCTGGGGGACAGACGGACTGGCCCAGCGACTGCCCTGAGTCTGGGGGACAGACGGACTGGCCCAGCGACTGCCCTGAGTCTGGGGGACAGACGGACTGGCCCAGCGACTGCCCTGAGTCTGGGGACAGACGGACTGGCCCAGCGACTGCCCTGAGTCTGGGGGACAGACGGACAGATGGACAGACGGGTCCCAGTGACTGAGCTGAGTCTGGGGGACAGACGGGTCCCAGTGACTGAGCTGAGTCTGGGGCACAGACGGACTGGCCCAGCGTCTGCGCTGAGTCTGGGGACAGATAGACAGACGGACTGGCCCAGTGACTGAGCTGAGTCTGGGGGATAGACGGACAGATGGACAGACGGGTTCCAGTGACTGCGCTGAGTCTGGGGACAGATAGACAGACGGACTGGCCCAGTGACTGAGCTGAGTCTGGGGGACAGACGGACAGATGGACAGACGGGTCCCAGTGACTGCGCTGAGTCTGGGGGACAGACGGACTGTCCCAGTGACTGAGCTGAGTCTGGGGGACTGATGGACAGATGGACTGGCCCAGCGACTGAGCTGAGTCTGGGGGACAGACGGACTGGCCCAGCGACTGAGCTGAGTCTGGGGGATAGATGGAGAGATGGACTGTCCCAGCGACTGAGCTGAGTCTGGGGGACTGATGGACAAACGGACTGGCCCAGCAACTGAGCTGAGTCTGGGGGACTGATGGACAGACGGGTCCCAGTGACTGAGCTGAGTCTGGGGGACAGCAGCTCCTTTCTGGTCTCCCAGTAACGCCTGGTGAGGGATGTCACAGGCAGTAAGAAGCGGTTCTTTACGTTTAGGGAAGAGTGAGTGGGAGATGCCTGCTGAAGGAGTGAGCAGATTCATGGGGCGAGTGGGCGGGCTTGTTTGTTTGGTGTTTTTTTTAGTTTGCTTAAAGTTTCCAGTGCACTTTGTTGGGGTCTGTGTGGGAGTGGGAGCCGGGGGCCTACTCCATGCTTCGCTGAGTAGGTGCTGGTGAGGCTCTAGCCTCCTGTCCATTGGACCCGCTCCCCTCCCCAGAGAGCTGGGGCCCCATGGAGCAGCCAGGAAGAAGGTGGCTCCGCCATGTCGGGGAAAGACACTGACACCACCACCACCCCCCGCGAGCTCAGCACACTCCTGCTGGCTCCTCTCAGCTCCCCGGCACCATGTGGGGGGCAGGAAGAGTCAATTTCAGCCTCTTGCGTTGCTCCTCTGGCATGGCTCTGTACCCTGCTGGCACGTCGGCGTGAGGGGGAGCGGAAAGCACCTCTGGGCTTGGCTCTCAGTGCACATGCGTCAGCGGGAACATTGGGGGGGGTCGTGCTGGAGCATAGCTCCCTCCTGCATTTCATCCGGCCCAGTCCAGCAGCCCTACCCCCTCCTCTGGGCATTCAGCGAGCTGTGTGACTGGATTTCTCAGCCCTGGTTGCTCTGCTCCAACCCTCCCCCAGTCAGTCTCTTCACCGCCACATCTGCCCTCTTACCCTCTCCCCCACTTCATGTTTAGCTCGTCCCTCTCTGCCCCCCACGTTGCGGCACTAACATGATGTTTGCTGCCTTCCCATTGTTCACGCTGCTGGCATGTTCTGCCCCTTCCCTCACCTTGTGTCTGCCTGGTCTGGTTGTATTGTAACGTCTTCAGGAAATGGCCCATCTGCTACTCTGTGTCTGTTCAGTGCCTATCGCCATGGGGCCCTTTGGCACTACTGTAATAACCTACATAAATAAATATCCTACATCTGAAATCTGGGTGTCAGTGGAGAAAGCTCTTGTTCATATGCAGCTATCTGCAAAAATAAAAGGCAATGCTGAAAATTAGTGCCAAGGTCATTTGCTTTTTCTAGCAATGCCTTCTGTTTTCTGGTTGTGACCGTTCTGCAGTGCAAATCAGCCTTCATTTGCGTGTAGGTGTTTCCCCGTCGTCCTGAGTGAGCACTGTCCACATTTCTGTCTCCGAGGCCTGGCTCGGCACTTCATCACTCTTCAGGTGAATCAGCTCCTTTAATCAGTGTTCAGCCCCATTTCTAGCTCTGTTTTTTGATTTCATGTAAATGGGTTTGTTTTTTTCTGTACTTTTGAATAATCCTTTAATTGTTGGGACTATTGTAATGTTGCCTAAAATGTCCCTGCAGAGAAGCACCTTAAACACATGTTTACTACTTTCCTCCAGGCTCCACCATTCTGCTGGAGCAGGCGGTTTGTTTGTGTACTGTGGGGAGAAGCTCTCCCCTGTAGTTATCACAGCCAGAATCTGTGACTCTACAGTGCTGGATGTTGGGGGATGGAGGGGGCATCTGACCACAGGGATGCTCTGCCCCCTCCATTAGTCTTCTTTTAATTGAACTGGAAACAGCCTCCTTTGCCTCAGGGAAGCAAAGTCTGAGAAAAAGGGACTGTTGTAAGATGGAAAAGGCCTAGTAGAAATGTTGCTCAGTGGAGCTCCTAGAATGCATGAGAGAGAATCAGTGAGAGTCCACAGACAGAGCATTTGTAAGTGATGCTGTCTCAGACTACCCCAGAAGATATAAAACAAGAGACCTTGAATGCTTCACAGGCAGCCACTCAAATACACCCGGAACTGTTTGTCAAGAAACTTGGCACCTTGAGTGCAACACTCTTCTCACCAGTCGCTGAGGGGAATGTGCAATTCCCAGGTTTAGGCAAAGCTGGGTAAATCCTGGAAAACATTTTTTCAAACATTTATTCAATATCTTCATAAATGATCTGGAGGATGGTGTGGATTGCACCCACAGTAAGTTTGGAGATGACACTAAACTGGGAGGAGAGGTAGATACGCTGGAGGGTAGGGATGGGATACAAAGGGACCTAGACAAATTAGAGGATTCGGCCAAAAGAAATCTGAGGAAGTTCAACAAGGACAAGTGCAGCCTGCGCTTAGGACGGAAGAATCCCCTGCATCGCTACAGACTAGGGACCGAATGGCTCGGCAGCAGTTCTGCAGAAAAGGACCTAGGAGTTACAGTGGACGAGAAGCTGGATATGAGTCAACAGTGTGCCCTTGTTGCCAAGAAGGCCAATGGCATTTTGGGATGTATAAATAGGGGCATTACCAACAGATTGAGGGACGTGATCATCACCCTCTATTCAGATGAGGCTTCACCAATCTTGGAGTACTGTGTCCCGTTTTGGGCCCCACACTACAAGAAGGATGTGGAAAAATTGGAAAGAGTCCAGCGAAGGGCAACAAAAATGATTAGGGGGCTGGAGCACATGACTTATGAGGAGAGGCTGAGGGAACTGGGATTGTTTTTAGTCTGCAGAAGAGAAGAATGAGGGGAGATTTGATAGTTGCTTTCAACTACCTGAAAGGGGGTTCCAAAGAGGATGGATCTAGACTGTTCTCAGTGGTAGCAGATGACAGAACAAGGAGTAAATGTCTCAAGTTGAAGTGAGGGAGGTTTAGGTTGGATATTAGGAAATGCTTTTTCACTAGGAGGGTGGTGAAGCACTGGAATGGGTTACCTAGGGAGGTGGTGGAATCTCCTTCCTTAGAGGTTTTTAAGGCCCAGCTTGACAAAGTCCTGGCTGGGATGATTTAGTTGGGGATTGGTCCTGCTTTGAGCAGGGGATTGGACTAGATGACCTCCTGAGGTCCCTTCCAACCCTGATATTCTATGATTCAAAGTAGCCAACACTGCTCAAATATTGGATATGAGAATAAAGTTCTCATGAACAATCTACAGAGTGAGAGTTACAAAAATTATACAGCCAATAATTGTAAGCAACAAATAAATCTTCAACACCATCAAATTGACGTTTTGCCTAACTCTTATAACTGGATCAGTCACAGATTGGAATAGTTACATTTCATTCCATGCATGGCTACAACAGCTAGCTAAAATCATTAGAACATTTGCTTTACTCCCTCTCCTGACCCTGGACTGGGGCTCTGCATGTCTGATTTAATCTGAGAATTGTGTCTGAGGGGACAAGTCACTTGTTCTCCCTTTCACTCATGTTTTTTTTTTTTTTTCCATCTTTTCTATTTTTAGACTGGAAACAATTCAAGTGGTGAGAGATTGTCTCTCAGTATGTTTGTGCAGCACCTAGCACAGTGGCATTCCAATTTCAGCTGGAGCCTCTATAGGCCCCTGCAATAAAAACAATACTTGTGAGACCAGAGTTCACAGAGTGAAACCACAGGAATTCTATTCCCTAGGTTACAAGAATGCAATTAGCTGGTGACACGGTGCCTGCATGTGAGCTGCAGGCTGTGACCTATTCCTGCCCTGCGTGTGCTTCCTGTGTTAGCAGATCGGATGCTAACTGGCATGACCTCATGGAGATGAGCTCAGAAGGTTTGGATGCTGAACTTACATTAGCTCCTTTGGCCTAGCAATCCTCCCGGGTTGGCATTAGTACTAGTGTTCCTACTTTCAGACAAGTCAGAGATGGAATGAGAAGGACCATTCGGTCAGCAATACTGCTCTCTCACCCTTGGGAGACCAAGAAGCACAGAGAGCTGAAAATTGAATGTAATTAGCCAGCTCCCTCCTGTAGCCCTGTGGGTTTTCCCTAAAGGTCGCCATTCAAGCAATGACTAGGCTCAGCCTTGCTTATTTATTCAAACTGATGAGTTCACAGCCCGCATGTATGCATGTGTACCAGCCAGCAAGAGAGTTGCTCTGCTTGTTTCTCTACATAAACACTTTGGTACAGAGGAACAACGCAGTAAGGAACTGCAGTGCAAGATTTTAATTCAATAATTCATCTCCTGCCTTGGCCATATGGGTGAATATTTCAGAGCCAAAACAACATGTTCTCGTGATAATGACATTGATTTCCAATGATGATGGATTACATTTTATAACAGATCTGTCAAAATGACTCTATAAAGAAAAAAAAGCAAGAGTTTGAAAAGGTTTTTCCTCTCTATGCAGTGACTCTTGTCAGACCCAGATTGTCTATACAGTAGAAGCTCAGAGTTATGAACACCTCGGGAATGGAGGTTGTTCATAACTCTGAAATGTTCATAAACTCTGAACAAAGTGTTATGGTTGTGCTTTCAAAAGTCTGCAACTGAACATTGACCTAATACAGCTTTGAAACTTTACTGTGCAGAAGAAAAATGCTGCTTTCCCTTTGTTTTTTTAGTAGTTTACGTTTAGCACAGCACTGCACTGAATTTGCTTTATGTATTTATTTTTTTGTCTCTGCTGCTGCCTGATTGCATACTTCTGGTTCTAAATGAAGTATGTGGTTAATTGGTCAGTTTGTAATTCTGAGGTTCCACAGTAGTTCTTATGGTTGGTATGGAGATGTCAGTTAGGGGCTCATACAGAGCTAAATGCAAGTATGTATTTAAAATCTGACAGAACATCAGATTTTAGCCAGTGCTCTCTTTTATCTGGATTACATAAACAATTCAAGCTTCACAACAGCATGATGTGCACAATCTGATAATTGCGGAAGACACACTTGAATGCAAGGAGGTCTCTAACAGACAACTGTTGTTGTTTTTGTTACCAATACTTAAAGTGAAAATAAAGGACAAAATCTGAAATAAGAGATCTTTCTCAAGAAAAAGCTAAGTCAGCTGCTTTCTTATTAGTTCAACCACGTTGCTGTCTATGGGCACAAAAAGCAAGATTCGCTACTTTCAGTTAATTCAAAGGTTATACAGATATTGAGATATTGGCTTACGGTTCTATGTCTGAGGAAAATGGTTTGCTAAAATGACTTGTTTAGATTTGGACAGTGATAGTAACTCTGCATATGAAGTGATATAAACACAAAGGAATTAGTTTTCATCTTTTTTTGTATTGAAGGATCCCAACCCAAATCAGAGCCCCACTGTGTTAGGTGCTGTACAGACACATACTAAAGCTTATTGTCCAAATCAAAAGTGAGGAGGAAGAGTCACCATTTTGTAGCTGGAGAATTGAAGTGCAGTGTGGTAAAGTGACATGACCAAGGTTACATAGTCTCTGGCTGAGCTGGGAACTGAACCCAGAGATCCTGAGGCCTAATCCAATGCACTAACCACAAGGCTGCCCTTCCTCTAAGTGCTTCTGTGATTCCTGATAATCTCAGTGAGAACTGTGCAGTTTAAATACAACAGTCTGGTGACCCATGACTTCTCAAGCTCAGCCATGTGCTCATCACATGACATTGCTTTCTGCATTATAATTGCTTAATTTAATCCCACCTCAGTGCCAGCTGGCCCTTTTCATCCTTCAACACTCTGCTTGATGTGCATTGGCTCCATTGTGTTATGGTTTCCTGCTATCTTCTCTTTGTCCCTTGTTTGTTCTCAAGCAGTAACACTGGGGTGCCAAGGCTGACTTAGTGACCAGAGAGTCTGTAGGAGGAAGGAAACATGGCACTTTCTGATAGCTTAATACTGGACATGGAGTTTCTAACTTCATCCTTCCCTCCCCATGGGAAAGCTCCTTAAGTGCCCTTCTTCCTTTTTCACCAGAAATGCCCCTTTGAAGAGACTGATGTCCAAACATCTCAGCATTTACAGTCCCTGTCTTGTTCCCGTACCAAATATGGACTTACTACAGAGCTTCCTTCTTAGCCTGGTACACACGAGACGTGTTCATCATAAGACCCTTGAATGCTCCGCCAGGCATGGCCGAGGTTAGCTTAAATAAGGTATTGTACAAAACATGCCACCCAGTGGCTGAACAGTGTCATACATTTTAGTAATTCCATTACATCTCTCCCTTTCAGTTCTACATTCCCACCATATACAATATTGACGCCATCACACTGTCTTTTGAAGATCAGTACAAATCAGCCTGTTAAGTGTCTCTTAATCATGCAGATTTTCTAATTACATAACCCAAACGCGTAACCACATAGGCTGTTATCTGGCTGTTCATTAGTTGCAATGACTGGCTGTGGTCAGTTTGGAATCCTTGAGTGGTCGTCTTGTTCTGTATCCACCATCTGTAGAGTTTGCTCTGTTGATTGTTCTTTCTGAAGAACTATCTGTAGATGTCAATTGTTCCTGTTGAACTCTCCACTGTTGGTCTCAATCACATATGATCTGGGCACTGACTTATTTTTCTTCATGACAGCTGAAGTTATCTATTCTTTCTTCTCTACCCAGTTTGACATGAACACGGTCACCCAGGTTCTAGACCCGGCAGTTCTCTGAGTGACATCTATTGTAAAAGTGTTCATAAGCTCTTTTAGCTTTGTTATCCAATTTGGCTACTCTTTTCATGTCTGGCCCCTTTAGAAATAGGTTTTCCCCCAAAGTTGGAACAGTAGTTCTGAGTTGTCTTCCCTTCAGGAGTTGTGCTGGACTATATCCAGTGGTCGCTGTCGGTGTTTGATCCGTAACTCAGAAGAGCAAGGAATGAATCTTCCTGATATAGGATTTTCTTGGTTGTCTGGACAGCTCTCTCAGCCTCTCTATTCGCTTGTGGGTAATGTGGGCTGCTAGTAATATGATCAAAATCATATTTAGTTTGGAATGACTTAAATTCTGGTGCAGCGAATTGTGGCCTGTTGCCTCTCACTAATTGCCCCGGAATACCGAAATGAGCAAAAATGCATGTCAGTTTCTCGATAACACTGTGACATGTTACGTCTTTCAAGTACATTACTTCTGAATACCTATAAAAATAGTCCACAATAGCCGGGTAATTAATTAGCATAAATTTGAAGCTGGTCTCTTCCAAGGTCTCTCTGATAGGGGTGTTTATACAATGTATAGTTCAGCATTCCTTTTACATTGATTTGTACTGGATCACCTTTCAAAAGTCCATTATCAAATCCTCTGTCAAGTTCCTCCACCTTTCTCACTAGGCCCATCATGGTTGCCACACTGTGGCTGTGAAGTCCATTGGCCTGTAATCCTTTGATCACATGCACTGTAAATGCAAAGCTTTTGTCTTTGTAATTTGTTTCCATGGTGAACTGACCCATGTAGTTCATAATCCATCCAGGGCAGGTCAGAGTTGTGTCAGGTGACTTCAGCTCTGGGAGGGGTTGAAGGTGATTGTGAGATGACTGTGACATCTGATTCTGAGTCCATTCTAAAGTAAACACTTTTGCCATGAATATTCAATTTCACTCTCCAGGCAATCTCTGTGTCATCACAAATACTCAATCCAGAAATAGTGGCTTTTGATTGTCTGTAATATGAGTCAACTCCATGACAACTGTGGTATGGCAAACATCTGCAGAATGTCCACATTTCATGCATTTATTTCACCATGTGCTCCTGGATGAACATGCATCCTCTCTTGGGATGTTACTTTTTCCACACCTTGTGCGTGTTGGCTGGAATTTGGCCCTCTTGGCCTGGGAGTTTTCTCTCCTTGCCTCAGGGGTTTTATGATAATTACTTTTAAGCCTCAAGTGTCTGTTTTTTGCTTCTAAGTTAGTTTCTGTTCTTTTTTTTTTTTAATTAATCCTGCCATCCTGCCTTACTTTCTGTATAGCTGTGGCTATACAGACTAATCTGTATAATCAGTTTTCAATTGTAGCTGCTGTGAAAGCTTTCTATCTGTTAACCCAATAACCAGCCTGTTTCTGATATTTTCTTGTTTTGCATCCCCAAAAATCACAGTTTTCAACCAATGTATTTAGAGCTCTTATAAAATATTCAAAATTTTCCTCTGGTTCCTGAATTCTCTGCTGAAAACATGCTATTTCATAAACCACATTTCTCTGGAATATAAAATATGTAGCAAACAAAGCCAGAACCCCTTCATAGTCATCTTTGTGACTGTTTTCAATAAAGTCAAAGGATTTAAAGATATAATCTACCATAGCTTAAATTAAAGAAAATACCTATATGTCTCCAGTTTCCTTGTGGAGCTTGTTCGCAATGAGCACTCTTGCAAAATAAATACTGTATTCAGTTTACACATTGTGAAGGTTTGTCAAAGTTGAAGTCCTCTGGGACATTGAAGAGTGGCATGTCAATGAGATCCTGAACCCTTTCTTCCTTCTGTCTCTGTTCTCCTCTGCCACTAATCCTACTGCTAACACATCATGTTCCTTAAGAGATATGGACTGGCTACAGAGCTTTCTTCTGAGCCTGGTACACACCCCATGTGTTCCTCATTAGGTCCTCTAATGCTCTGCCAGGTATGACGGAGGGTAGCTTAAATAAGGTATTGTACAAACAGCATCACTTAACGGCGGAACCGTATAATATAGTTTAGCGTTCCATTACAGTCTCCAGACCACGCTTCCTGCTAGCATGGATTTTTCTTAACAGACAGATCATAACTTAAGCTCTGGTCAGTTCTATTCCTGATTGACTATTAGAACCAGTTTTACAGTCCCCTAATCCCCTAATCCTATTTCCTCAAATCCACATAACTATTGTAGCTTATCTGAATGTAGCTCACAATTTATTGTTTTCAATTAACTGTTTTTAATTGAAAGGATCATTTTTTTGCACCAGGAGCTGCAGGAATAAAATATGGTGGTTTGAATCCATTTTCTCTTTTCTCTTAATGGTTTGTATTGTCTCATTCTGTGCAGCCTCAGGATTAGGAACAGCCCAGTGAGCCCCAGGAACACTCAATTTATTTTTATACCAGCATGAAGATGCATTCAGCTTCGTGCTAAGCTTGCTATTGTTGTCTGCATTGCTTCAACATTTAGGAAAACCAAAGAAGCAACTCGTCTTTCAGCTTTCTTCTTTGCTTAATGTTCAAAGGCAGGATATGAATCTTAGTGTTTAGACAGAGCTCTAGACTCCATGCTTAGGAAGGAAAATAAATATATATGGAGACGGAGTTTATTTGATTTAACATGCAGCTTTTGGGAGAGCTGCTGCTGTCTGAAGATTTTCGAAAAACAGGTCATATTTCTTTAGCCTGAGTCCCAAGATAGACACGTGCACCTGCTCCACTTTCTGTCCCCAGCTCAATCCTACCTTATACCCGTTCCCCTGTTTTCTCTTTGTACCTTTGTTCCTTCTCTCCCACCCCCTTGCCTGCTTCCCTCTGTTTTAGTCTGAAATGCAGAAAGGAAGTGCAGCCTTGCTCTGCCAGTCTCTGGTGTGCTGTGATTCTGCTTTAAGGGTCCTGCCCCATTGCAGTGGGTGGGATCTTTACCATTGACTTCACTAAGTGCAAAGGAGCCTCTCTGCTGCACAGGGAGTGGTCGTTTTGTTTTTCATTTCAGCTACAGAATTTCACAGAGCGAGTTCATAGTTCACTCTCTCCTGAAGGCATTACAAGTTTTCTTTCTTCCTCTCTCCTTTAATCTGGTGTAAAGTCATGTGGAAATAAAAATGCACACTCAGCTCTTTGCCATTTTCCCCCATACACAATTACAATTTCCTCCTTCATTTGTTCTCCTTTTCGTCCGTTTCCATATCTTCCTTTTCCCCATTTTCCCCATGACTTTGAAATTCTGTTACTGCAATTGTCACTGACTGTACAGAGGCGAGCAGCTCCTTTCCTGAGTAACTGGCCCTTCCTTTTGTTGTTGGCTGCCTCAACAGAGCAGGGAAATGGCTAGCACGCTAGGAGTGGGAATGGCAATTGCAGAACAAGAACTTAAAAATAAAACAAAAGCTCAGGGCTTCTGAAATCACAGAAACTGTCCATTATCAAACTCCCCCAGCACTTGGAACAAGGGGCTGCAATTCAGAGCTGTGCAACTCTCAGCAACTCTTCAGTTAGCCATGAGGCAAAAGTTTTGTTAACACTGTTTAACTTTAATGCTTTAATTGGGAGCAGGGCAGCTAGGGGGGTTAAATTTGGGGCCCTTGTCCATTTTATATACCTTTTTTGGTGTTAAGATGAGTAGCTATAGAGTGAGCAGATGCCTCCTGCAGCCAGACTTTTTAGGAGAGATGAGCCTCTGCTGTCTTGTCAGACCAGTCCCATCACTGCTTCAGGCATCTCTCACCCCACCTGGAAACTCTCACCGGCTGGGGGTCAGGGAGCCACCGCAGAGATGACTATTTTGTCTGGAAAACTGTAAATATCCTTGATGAAAACTAGTTTGCTCTTGTGTCTGCCACTCACTGGTTCCATTGTGCCAGAGTCAGTGAAGAGCATGCAGAGTCCTAGGGCAGGCAGGGCCGAGTACCTGGAATTTCACGTCACTGGAATGTAACCTCATACAGCACAGTGCTGTTATGCCCTGTAACACACCAGATCGTACCCTTTGAAATGAATGACCCCGCAGGAAGACAAATCTCTGCGTATTTGTTTTACAAAAGTAGCTAACTATTATAAGCATCTCTCTGGAGTGTGTGTTACAGAAGCCATCGGAAAGAAGCTGGAACACCGTGTGTTCCACAGTGCATGTAACTATGCAGATGTAAGGCCAAAGCTAAGAGATCCCCGCCCCAGGAAAACTGGAGGGAGGAAAAAAGCAGGGGGCTCCATCCAGCACCAGCTTGGTAGCACGAGGCTGCCACCTGCAGGCCAGTCTGGAACAAAGTCATTTTGGCATATTTGTCACTGGTTTCGGTATGACCATCAAATGTCCCAGATTCTTGAGGGCCATCCTGCTCTGTTTTCATCTAAGAACAGAAATGGCATTCTCTGTAACCAGAGACTCCACTAAAGAAAGTGCATTTACTGTACATTCAGCCTTCAGACAGGAACACCTGCTCTTTCTAAGACTCTTAAAAAGTAACTGTGAACATGGGGAGTAACTAACTGTTACCATTTAAATACTCCTTTAACCTCTTCAGTGCTCTGTGGAAGTTCAGTCCACACTGGGTTAGAATTTCAACAAGTCTCCTTAATTGCACCTGCAATGGGTCACGGAAGATACCAAGCTTGAATGTGAGCGACCATCCAGACTTGGAAATGCTGGAAGAGTGTGGAATCACATTTCAAGGGTTCTGTATGAAAAGTGAAACTGTATAGATCTATAGTGCAGCCCACAATGCTGTATGGGGTAGAAGGATGGGCAATAGAGACAGCAGGTACAACATCTACACATGTTTGAGATGAGATATCCTCATGTCATAAGAGGAGTTACACAAAGAAACAGATTTCAAAAGGAGAGTATTAGGATTGAAATCAAAGTCCTTGATGTGACTGACAAAATCCAGGAAGCTCCATTTTGCATGTGTCTAAACCAGGAGAGGATGAATGAAGGGAATGAGGTGAAGGTAGCATGTCAAGAGAGGGTGGTAGGAAAGAGACTCTGAGGAAAGCTGAGGAAGTGATGTCTGGATTGCATCAAAGAAGATAAGCAGATGGACTTTATTACTGCCTCGGACAGACAAAAGTGGTGGATATTTGCACAATGATTGGACACTAGTTGCTGGGACAGGTAGAAAAAGTGGTTTACCGAACCCAGACCATCCAAACCACCTCCCTGTCCACTGAACAACCAGCATGTGTGGTGAATGTGGCAATCTGGGCTGTCAGGCCTATGGAAGTCTTACTCCTAAAATTTATAAAGGCTCCTCTAGGGTGCAGCTAATCTCCTCTAAGACTTAGGAGGCCTGAAAACTTGCAGTGTGCCAAGGCCCTGAACTCAGCCGGGGTGCCCAAGCAGTTCACACCTTCTGCGTCCTACTGTCTTTGTAGACACAGCTGTTGGTGTGTGCCGAATGGAGAAATAAAAATGTAAATCCTGAATTGTCTGTGCACTAATCTATGTCACGGTAACGTGCCAGGTCCAGGTTTGGAGTCACAGAGAGGAAGGCTGGCCATGCTGAAACACTGGACTTGGGTTTGGGAGATTTGGTTTCAATTCCACAGCTGTGCCACTGTGTCCCTGCATGACCTTGAGCAAGTCACTTCATCTCTCAATTCCCCATCTGTAAAATGAAGGTAATAATCATTCCTTCTCTTCTCCCATGCTTTGCCTGTCTCGCTAATTCAATGGACTGTGCCCCAAGGAGTTCCCAATCTGGGTATCTGTACCGTACCTAGCACAGTGGGACCCCAAATTTTCTTGCAGTCTCTAGGTGCACATGTGTAAACCAATAAGAGTAATGATGTACGTGTAAATATTTGGGGCACATTTAGTGGAGTCCATTAAGATGCAAAGATGCATAGCTGTCTTTACCGCATGGCCTTGGCAATTCTTGTGCTTTATACAAACGAATAGTGCTGTGCCCAAAGAGCACAATGACTTCTGCTTGCCCACAAATTTCAGAGCTTGAGGGAATTCTGTAACAGTACCAGCCATGCATTGGCTGGCCTGCGTGAAATGAAGTTTTGACCTTTAATTTTAGTGGAGAGAGAACAGGAAGCTCTCTCCAATTTGGCACAAATCAGCAGTCTCTGCAGAGAGGGCAGGTCAGAATGCATTTGACCCCTTTCTAAATCCAAGGACTGGCTCTGGCCATGGAGTGTGAGGCAGGGTGGTGGGCAGGGCTGTTAATCTGTTGTCATTGTCTGTCACTTCTGAGTTTTGGATAAGGAAAGGGCTTCAGTCTCCTGAGCTGCCTTTTTTACAAGTGCTACATTGATTTTTAAATAACATTATCTGTCTGCATTCTGTCTGTGGGCAGTCACAAACAGCCCTGGTCTGTTCCCACTGAATAGGTGCCTGATGAAGGAGGCTTGTACTACTCGCACAGGCCAACCTCATGATTTATCGAAGCAGTTAGACTAAATTTTAAACTTGCCACTTAATTTATGCATATTTCTAAAGCACTTTGAGATCTTTGGCTGTGGGTGCTATGGAAGTGCAGAATATTAATGCTGGATGATCTGCCGGCCAAGCATACTGTATGTGCACCATTGGATTTCTCAGCAGCATTCAGCTCATAAGATGCTGCTGACTCACCTTTGAGATCTTGCAGGAGTGAATAGGAATGCAGGTGTCTTTCCTCTCAGGTCAGCCCTGAGGAGTTGGGAAGGGCAGTTACACCTCCACCTCCAGGAGTGATAGCAGGGTCCAGTGGACAGGGCTCCGGTCTGCGAGACAGGAGACCCAGTTCTCTTTCTGGTCTGGCCATTGACTAGCGAGTGACATCAGGCAGGTCACTTCCCTCTACCCTTGGTCTCTTTATACTGTGAATTCTGTGGTGGCAGAAATTCTCTCCAGATAAGTTTGTACAGTGCCTAGCACACTCAGGCCCCGAGTGCTGCTACTGATTCAGGGATCTCAGCTGTGTGGTTCAACAAGTCTTTCTACACAGCTGCCACCTGTTTAACAGACATGTGAAGCCCAGTCATGGCAGGGTTCATGAGATTCTGCCTTCAATCAAATATAGCAAAATACTATTGACATATCTTTTTCCTGTTAATTATAAATCCGTGACTTTGTCTATAATCCATTAGGTTAAAAAACTGTCCTATTTACTTTGGTTTGAAGCCAGGAAACCCTAATCCTGCACAACAGGAAAAAAGTGTTTTTGGTTTCTTAGAAATGTAAAGGTTTGGCATATGCTCTTTGAAACATTGAATTCTCTTACAATTGCTCATTATGTAGAAAATTCCCAAGCTTTTTCTCTTGGTGAAAGTTGCAAAGCGACAGCCAATTGAAGATGTGCGGCTGACAAGGCCAGAAGAATTAAGAGAAATGGAATGACTTGGTGCCTCTATTAGATTAGCATCTGGACCCTGTGAGGAAGGATGGGACAAACAGGATAAAGTGATCAAATATAATTGGTAAAACGTTTATAAAAATATATATACATATAGAGAACCTACCTGGTCTCTGCTGGATCTAACAATCTCTCCTTGAAAATGAAAAACTGAAGCGTTTCTTTATATTGATTTAGTCGGGGATCGGTCCTGCTTTGAGCAGGGGGTTGGACTAAATGACCTCCTGAAGTCTCTTCCAACCCTAATCTTCTATGATTCTATGATATTCAAAAAACGTTTCTGAAGTATTTCTGGTGGCGTTCCGCAGGAATCGGTTCCCAGTGTTCGGGGAGATTTTGGCAAACCAGTAAAGAACCTAAACCACTATTGCTTGTTGCTAACAGTAGTCAAGTTAGCAGGCCATACTGAGCCATTCTTGCTTATTGCTAAAAGTAGCCAAGTCAGCTGGTCGTAAATTGGTCATGCAGCGGCCTCAGTGTAACCAAGGCAGGAGGGGAGGGGGTTTTGGGTGCCATGGACAGGGCAGCTTGACTCCATGTCCTATCTGCTGAGAATGTTGAAATTGCTGATCTAAGTATTTTAGAAAAAGAGGAAGTCTGTCTATATGTGCCCCCAGGAATGTTTCTCAGGGACCTAAGGCATGGACATTATGAAAAAAAAACATATCTGGTAAATTGATGACCATAAGAAAATCTCTTGCTTGATCTTTAAAAACTGCTTGCTTAGCAAGTTTTCTTTAAGGGATATGTCATTCTATTACTAATGTATAAATAAAGGGGAAAAGTTTGAGGTCATTGGACTTCTCAGTAGGGGCTTTTCAGGGACACTCCCTCTGGACGCATCTTCGGGTCCCCACCGGCAGACAGAAGCATGGCCAGCAGAAGCCTGTTATGGTGCCGCTTGAAAGCCACTCTCAGCTTTGGTAATTATCGCAGGTTGGGGATGTTTTACTAACCTGTTGCAGATGTGTGTAAGTGCTTGAGACTAAGGGTATGTCTTCACTACCCACCGGATCGGTGGGCAGCGATCAATCCAGCAGGGATCGATTTATCGTGTCTAGTCTAGATGCAATAAATCGACCCCCGAGCGCTCTCCCGTCGACTCCTGTACTCCAGCACCACGAGAGGTGCAGGCGGAATCAACAGGGAAGTGGCAGCAGTCGACTCACCACGGTGAAGACACCACGGTAAGTGGAACTAAGTACGTCAACTTCAGCTACGTTATTCACGTAGCTGAAGTTGCGTAACTTAGATCGATCCCCCTCTCCCTCCAGTGTAGACCAGGGCTAAGTAAAGTTTAGCTTTAAGTGAAAGCACTCTTGTGTTGTCCTGTTTGTGCCAGCCATCTATCGGTTAGATGGCCATGTCTCCCTTGATTTATTTCCTGACGCCACCTTGCACACAGTAAAAATGACCAAGAGCTTTGGGTTGAAAGAACCCTGGGTAACACCAGCTCTAGGCTATTTAACATTTTCAGCGACCTGGAAGGAAACATAAAATCATCACTGATAAAGTTTGCAGAGGACACAAAAATGGGGGGAGTGGTAAATAATGAAGAGGACAGGTCACTGATACAGAGCAATCTGAATTGCTTGACAAGCTGGGTACCAACAAACAATATGTGTTTTAATATGACTAAATGTAAATGTATTATCTAGGGGAAAGGATATCGGCCATACTTACACAATGAGAGACTCTATCCTGGGAAGCAGTGACTCTGAAAAAGATTTGGGGACTGTGGTAGATAATCAGCTGAACATGAGCTCCCAGTGCGACGCTGTGGCCAAAAAGACGTGATCCTGGAGTGCATAAATGGGGATCTTGAGTAGGAGCAAAAGGGTTATTTCACCACTGTATTTGGCACTGGAATTGACCGCTGCTGGAATCCTGTGTCCAGTGTTGGTGCCCACACTTCAAGAGGGATGTTGATAAACTGAAGAGACTTCAGAGAAGAGCCATGAAAACGATGAAAGGATTAGAAAACCTGCCTGGCAGTGATAGATTCAAGGAGCTCACTCTGTTTTGGCTGGAAGTTGAAGCTAGACAAATTCAGACTGGAAATAAGGTGTACATTTTTAACAGTGAGAGTAATTATCAATTGGATCAACTGACCAAGCATTGTGGTGGATTCTCCATCACTGACCATTTTTAATCAAGATTGGAAGTTTTTCTAGATGATCTGCTGTGAGAATTACTTTGTGGCAGGTCTCTGGCCTGTGTTATCCAGGAGGTCAGACTAGATAATCACAATGATCCCTTCTGGACTTGAAATCTATGACTATAATGTTCTTCAGAGAAAAAGAGAATGGAAATTACAGCAAATTTTGCATCCCCAAATGACTTTGTAATATTGTAACATGAATTAATATGAACTATCATGCCACATGTTGGGACTTCAAAATTTTGTAGAAATCAGCTAGTTACTGACTCCCATGTATATTAGCTTAAACTTCTATGCTGGCAGTGTAGTGCTGTAACCCTCTTGTTAAGAAACATGACACACATGACAATGTTGCACATTCTTGTCTGACAATAAACACTTCCAGTCTTCGCAACGGATAACCGTCCTCTACACTGAACTTCATACAGTGATATTGTTATCAGGAGACAGTTTGTTGTAGTGTTATGTAATACCTTCTCTTTACATGGTGTTTCTTACCCAGAAGTTCTCCCGATAGTCTCAAACAAGGCTTCAAATTCAACGGTCAGAAATGCACATGCTGCTCCCATGAGGTCAGGGGTTCATGGAGGCAGCCCATTCAGGAATTGGTATTTATCTGCCACGTGGGTTTGTACCTTCCGAAATTCATTACTTTGCACTGGTGATTTTGGAGGACACAATTCATAAAGGCTTTCATATCACAGCCAGGTGTGTTTGCCAATGGGTACACCTGAGTGTCACTAAGTCTGTCATCTATAGCCACTAGTTTAGCAACGTGGATATAACTTATTGTCCATACCCGCTGAGGGCAGAATAGATAGATAGATAGAGAGAGAGAGAGATTAGATAGATACATGCTCCCATTTACCTGCCTTTTAAGTTAGAGATCATGGATCTATCTGGGGATCCTGTACTGAGCATCCCATTGATCAGACAGGAATACCTGGTACCAAGGACCTGAAGGCATAGCCTCTGTGAAGCCAACCTGACTCTTCGTCCTCTCTTCTCTTTCCTCTTTCCCAGCTCAGAAAGGCATTTGGAAGTGAAGAAGAGCTGTGGGTGTAAGTCCTGGGACCAGGGATTGGAGGAACATTTCCACCTGGCTTCTCTTGCTGTTGATTATGATGAACTTTTTCTAAAGCAATGTCTGTGCTAAAGAGCAAAACGCTGTCGGTCAGATGGTTTTGTTCTTACATTCATTTTAGAGGAATGTCCTATATTATAAAAGAATTAAACCATCACTCTAAACATGGCATCCGATCAGTACAGTGCTGTGTTACAAGCCAGATCTCTGTACATTGTACATTCGTGAGCTGCGTGCAAGCTCCCAATAGCCATATCAGCTACTGACCATGGACATAGCCAGGGAGGTGCACACCAGGCCTTATGGGCATGCATATACGTAATTTGCCTGCAGACAGCTTATTTCCATCAGGTTCATGCAAACCTAGATATACAATAGCACAGGCCTAACTTTGAAAACCTAGATTTAATTGTTGCAGATGTTGGTTATTATTAGCCATTATTTGTATTAGAATAATGCCTCTGATTCCTAGACATGGACCAGAACCTCAGTGTGATAGACTGTTGAGCTCCTTAGGGCAGGGACCCACCTAAGTACAAGATAAGAAATACCAGATGGTGACTAAAAGGAGACAATATTGGTGGTAGCCTGTAGTCACAGCACATCAGCAGTGTAACTGTCGTTGAGTTTATTGTAGGCATCACAGCAGAGGAGAATTTTAAGGAGGGATCTGGACACAGATAATAAGGTAGCTTTGCAGATGTTTGCAGGGAGTACCTCCCATGCATGAGCGGCATGAGGAACAGCTGTTTTTTTAGCTGATACTGTGGATACGAAAACAAAAGGAATTTCAGGGAATACATAAGGGTTGTTGGCTTCAATGGGAGTTTTGCCCGAGTAAGGGGAGCAGGAGCTTCCAGGCAATAAGAGCTGGTCTGATATGCAGTGTGAATAAGAATAGGTTGCATTTTTAAATTTGTCCTCCCTTGGTATTTCTCAGGAGCAGTGAAGCACATTGCTCATATGCAACACACCTGTGAGCTCTTCCAGAGGGAGCATTGCTGCATAGCGCTCTTTGGTGAGGGTGCTACCCGAGATAGCAATATGGCAGCATTATGCGGCTACCACTTCCTGGCATGCGCTGTATGTGGATCAAACACCATCTCAGGCTCCGCAGCATGTGTAGGAAATGGAGATTGAAGCTCTCTCACAGTGTTTCCCAAGCAGCTTTGTGCAGTTCAAGTGTCCCAGCTGTTTCTTTGTGGTCAGTTGATAGCTGTTTCGAGACTTAGTTCAGAGTCTGTGGTTTGCTATTTCTTGTCGGGAGTTCTCGAGCAAACATGTCTGGCAGTTTGGGCTTTTTCCTGCCATGACTCAGTTCTGAAAACATACAGCATCCAGAGAGGTCCTAGACAGAGGTCCCAGCCGGGCCCTGCTCAGCCAGCAGAGTCTGTTCGCACAGGGGGGAGGGATAGTTCAGTGGTTTAAGCATTGGTCTGATAAACCCAGGATTGTGAGTTCAGTCCTTGAGGGGGCCATTTAGGGATTGGGGCAAAAATTGGGGATTGGTCCTGCTTTGATCAGGGGGTTGGACTAGATGACCTCCTGAGGTCCCTTCCAACCCTGATATTCTATGATCTGGCCATTTTGGTCTGGAACTTCAGCAGATGAGCTGCAGTAGCAGAGCCCTAGGAGAACAGAATAAGGAATCACTGTTTGAGTCCTCAGAGTAGAACAATATCAGCTTGCGACTGTTCCCCAGAACCATTCAGGTATTTCTGTCCTCCTCAGTCTACAAGAGCCTCTTGGGGAGCATTGGAGTAGCCTGCAGCCCAGATAATGTCATGGAGTGCATTTAGGATTTGTCCTGTGGGAAACGACGGGAAAGATCAGTGATCCACCACCACAGGTCTCCACACTAATGACATTAAACTGAGAAGTCAGAGGCATTTGAGCATGTGCAGTACAATGGCACATGGCTAAAGAGCCTGCATATAGAGGATTAACCCATTTGACAATAATGTCATGGACTTCCAGGGCCTCGCCTTAAAAGTGCTTCTCATTGAATGGTAATTTTTGCATTGCCGTGGGAAACTTCAGGCTTGCAAAATCTGTGCACATCTTTGGCTAGATACTTTCACAGGAACTCTGGGACACTGTCACTCTTTATCTCACTCATTATATTCCACAATATCTTAAAATGAAGGGCTTGCATAACAAGTTACAGGTCTGATTACATGTTGAATGCTGATTGTCTCAGCTGATGTGCCATGCACATGGGACTAACTGCTATTCGTCCTTGCCATGGTCCTGTTCTCCAAGAGATTCAGAATGCCTTCAGTGGGACTGTATTCATGTACAAGAAACAATATATAAAATGTGGTGTTTGTCACATCTCTAGCTGAGATGTAGCCATCCCTAGAGTAGAACATGGAAGCTACTTAACAGTGAAAAATGGAGTAAAAAATAAATGTCTCGTCATGCTTCTATCCAGAAGGATCCCAAAGTACTTTACAACCTTAAGAATCTGATCTGAAGGGATAGTTGCCTGCAACACTGCACTGAAAGACAGCTAATGTTTCACAGCCCAGAACGCTACAGAAAATGTAAACCAGGAAGTGAAGAATGCCACAGTAGCCAGCTGAAGCTGTAGGGGATTTTTGTGTCTAGTTTACATCACTGCTGGACTTGGGTCTTGCTTGAAGATTTTCCGTCAAGGGTACTGATTCTGCCCAATTCTGGTTAGTGTGGGGGGGATTACTGCACAAAGTGCGATAGGCACAGCCAACCCAATTACAACTCCAGAGGACGTGTAAGTAGCAATAATAGTTATTCCATACATGTAACAGACTTGGAATGATGGTCCATATAGTACTTTACAGACCAGGTACATCTGCTGATAACTGGTATATCCATAAAAATCATGGAGCAAGTCCTCAAGGAATCAATTCTGAAGCACTTAGAGGAGAGGAAAGTGATCAGGAACAGTCAGCATGGATTCACCATGGGCAAGTCATGCCTGACTAATCGAATTGCCTTCTATGATGAGATAACTGGCTCTGTGGATGAAGGGAAAGCAGTGGACGTGTTGTTCCTTGACTTTAGCAAAGCTTTTGACACAGTCTCCCACAGTATTCTTGCCAGCAAGTTAAAGAAGTATGGGCTGGATGAATGGACTATAAGGTGGGATGAAAGCTGGCTAGATTGTCGGTCTCAACGGGTAGTGATCAATGGCTCCATGTCTAGTTGGCAGCCGGTATCAAGTGGAGTGCCCCAAGGGTCGATCCTGGGGCTGGTTTTGTTCAATATCTTCATAAATGATCTGGAGGATGGTATGGATTGCACCCTCAGCAAATTTGCAGATGACACTAAACTGGGAGGAGAGGTAGATATGCTGGAGGGTAGGGATAGAATACAGAGGGACCTAGACAAATTGGAGGATTGGGCCAAAAGAAATCTGATGAGGTTCAACAAGGATAAGTGCAGAGTCCTGCACTTAGGATGGAAGAATCCAATGCACCGCTACAGACTAGGGACCGAATGGCTAGGCAGCAGTTCTGCGGAAAAGGACTTAGGGGTTACTGTGGACGAGAAGCTGGATATGAGTCAACAGTGTGCCCTTGTTGCCAAGACAGCCAATGGCATTTTGGGCTGTATAAGTAAGGGCATTGCCAGCAGATCGAGGGACGTGATCGTTCCCCTCTATTCGACACTGGTGAGGCCTCATCTGGAGTACTGTGTCCAGTTTTGGGCCCCACACTACAAGAAGGATGTGGAAAAACTGGAAAGAGTCCAGTGGAGGGCAACAAAAATGGTTAGGGGACTGGAACACATGAGTTATGAGGAGAGGCTGAGGGAACTGGGGATGTTTAGTCTACGGAAGAGAAGAATGAGGGGGAATTTGATAGCTGCTTTCAACGACCTGAAAGGGGGTTCCAAAGAGGATGGCTCTAGACTGTTCTCAGTGGTAGCAGATGACAGAACAAGGAGTAATGGTCTCAAGTTGCAGTGGGGGAGATTTAGGTTGGATATTAGGAAAAACTTTTTCACTAGGAGGGTGGTGAAACACTGGAATGTGTTACCTAGGGAGGTGGTGAAATCTCCTTCCTTAGAAGTTTTTAAGGTCAGGCTTGACAAAGCCCTGGCTGGGATGATTTAATTGGGGTTTGGTCCTGCTTTGAGCAGGGGTTGGACTAGATGACCTCCTGAGGTCCCTTCCAACCCTGATATTCTACGATTCTATGACACCTCACTTTTGCTGGAGGAGGTCCTGTGACATTCCCCCCTTCTGTAGCAGTGCACACAGAGTAAATGTTATTTCTTAAGGAGTCATAACCCCCACAACCAAATCTAAGTATACACATGTATACATCGTCTACATGTCCAGTTTCCTGAAAAACACTAGTGATCCTCTCCTTTCTTACTGTATTTCCTTAAACAATCTGTAAAATCACTAACCTACTGTGCATAGCAGTAGTGACTACCTGGCATGAGCACAGTGACAGGAAATGATGTGTTGACTCCATACTCATTAGCCTACTCCAAGCAAAGGAACAAATAATTCAGATCGTCAGCCGCAGTTACATGAGCCGCACAGACTGGCCCACGCCCAGCATGAGAGGGGAAGGTCTGGCCCTTGTTGTTCTGCTCCTGCCATCAGCACAGGTCATCTAGCTCTTGGTTCACTGTAGCCCTATGCTCAGGGAGCACTCAGGGCAGCCTGTTCTACTTTGTACAATGCCAGCTCAGAACAACTCAATTCAGGGCTGGATGAAAGAAATCTGGAGCCTTCAGCACAACACAACACTGGCACCCCTGCATGGCTCTGCCTCTGCCCTGGCCTGGTCCCCCGACCCCTGACACCACTTGGAGCAATAGGGGGCTGCCCTCTTCTCCCAGAGAGGCAGGACGTTGCAGGGACCACCCCCTTCCCCACCTGCCACCCAGAGCCCTCCTCTGCAGTGTTGGTAGTGTCAGGCTGCCCACAGCAGTAGCCCCTGGAGTTATGTGTTGTGATGCGTAATGATGTTCCCCCTTTTGGAGCTATTGTTTTAGGCACTCTGCAGATTCAGGTAGAGGTCACTGCATTGGTTGCACTTGGGGCACATTTTTAAACGTTGCTTTGCTACCCTGAGGTCTAGAAATGTATCCAAAGCTCAGCTTCTGTTGTAAAACCATGTTCCAGAGACCAGGACCCCCAGCGTGAGCCGAGAGTTCCTGTGGCTCAGTCCAGCCTTGTCAACAATGAAAACCGCATTCTGCAGCACGGTCATGCCAGGCTTCGGGTGCACAGCTCTGCCTCTGTGGTGGGTCGATATGCTGAGCCCAGTGTGCTAGCCGTGTCTGCCCCATTCAGTTGTGCATACTGTAACCCCAGCTAGTGCTTCAGCTACTCCAAACCCCAGTCGCATGTGTGCACTGAATTGAGACTCTCAGCTGTGCAAGGGGGGTGGTGTGAGTTTGGCTTTCTTGGGATACCTCTATGGGTGCAGGCTTAGGGAAGTTAAGCACTGGGATAAATGGCCTAGGGAGGTGGTGGAATCTCCATCATTGGGGATTTTTAAGAGCAGGTTGAGCAAACACCTGTCAGGGATGGTCTAGATAATATTTAGTCTTGCCTTGAGTGCAGGGGACTGGACTAGATGACCTCTCGAGGTCCCTTCCAGTTCTATGATTCTATAAGTTTGGCTGCATTAGATGTGACTTTCCATAGTTTTGAATGTTTGAGATTCCTTGAGTTTTTCGTGTATACGTGTAACATTACAGAAAGGTAAATACTTTCCACCACAGAGACAGTGCAGCCTCACATGTTCTGGATAGATGTCTCACTGATTTCCATACCCAGTTTGTACACAAGCATGCTGTTTCTAGTTGCCAGCTCTGCAAAAGCTCTGGGCCCAGACAGTCAAAGCTGCTGCTGACCACACTGTGTCCTGGCTGCATGTGTGGAGCCCCATTCCCAGCAGTGGAGACACAGGTGTCAGCGAGGGCAAAATCAGAAGTCAATCAGGCTGCACAGGTGTAGCTGAGGGGATGGTTTAGCCTCCAGAGCCTCTGTTATTGGACATAGGAACATAGTGTTACCAGGTGTCTGTTTTTTCACCAGAACACCTGGTCAAAAAGGGATCCTGGCGGCTCTGTTAAAAGTCCAGTCGGCGGCACAGCGGAGCTCAGGCAGGCTCCCTGCATGCCCCGGCTCTGTGTGGATCCTGGAAGCAGACCGCATTTCCCCCCAGCTCCTAAGCGGAGGCGTGGCCAGCTCCGCAGCTCCCATAGCAGGAACTGCAAGTAACGGGAGCTGCGGGAGCAGCACCTTTGGATGGGGGCAGTGCGCAGAGCCGCTGGCCACGCCTCGGCCTAGGAACCGGATGGAAATGCCGGCTGCTTCTGGGATCCACCTGAGGTGAGTGCCGCCCAGAGCCCACACTCCTCCCAAACCCCATGCCCCTGCACTCAGTCCCCTCCCACACTCAAACTCCCTCCTGCACTCTAACCCTGTATCCCAGCTCTGAGCCCCCTCCCCTCCCACACACAAACTCCCTCCCAGAGCCTGCACCCCCCTCCTGCACCCCAACCTCCTGCCCTAGCCCGGAGCCCGCATCCCTAACCCTGCACCCAAACTACCTCCCAGAGCCCACCCCTCGCACTCAGAACCCCTCAGCCACACCCCAGAGCCTGCATCCCAGCCCAGACCCCGTCACCCCTTCCACACCCCAACCCCCTGCCCAGCCCAGTGAAAATGAGCGATTGAGCAAGGGTGGGGGAGAGCGAGTGGCAGAATGGTGGGGGATAGAGTGAGTGGGGGTGGGGCCTCAGAGAGGGGGTGGGGCAGGGCCTCGGGAAGGGGCAGAGCAGGGGTGCAGAAAGGATGTTCAGTTTTCTGCAATCGGAAAGTTAGCAACTATATAGGAACAGTCAAACCTGACTCTGCTTGCAGGATTCGTAGTTAGAAGAAACATCTCTCTAGCTGCAAACGGATCGTGTTATCTGCCACTGCCTGTGAGATGCAATGAATGCTGAAGGCCAAGAGCCATTCCTGCAAGGTCACCTTTAAGGTAGAGCCACATTTTAACCTACTTATTGAAAAGATGTGTCGTTTTCGATGTCTTGTTGAACACGGTACCTTAGTGGGTTTGAGTGGCATGTGCCCTTTGCACATTGAGGCAGCTGAAGGAAACCCTTGTGATTTTTATGAGCTGGAGCTCTGAGCTTTTCAGGTATTTTCCCATAACCCTCTAAGTCTTTGCTCTTTCCCCTTTTTCTCCCAGGGAAGAAATGACTAATGACTAAAAAAAGGCTAATGTAGTGCCAATCTTTAAAAAAGGGAAGAAGGAGGATCCTGGGAACTACAGGCCAGTCAGCCTCACCTCAGTCCCTGGAAAAATCATGGAGCAGGTCCTCAAAGAATCAATCTTGAAGTACTTGCATGAAAGGAAAGTGATCAGGAACAGCCAGCATGGATTCACCAAGGGAAGGTCATGCCTGACTAATCTAATCGCCTTTTATCATGAGATTACTGGTTCTGTGGATGAAGGGAAAGCAGTGGATGTATTGTTTCTTGACTTTAGCAAAGCTTTTGACACGGTCTCCCACAGTATTCTTGTCAGCAAGTTAAGGAAGTATGGGCTGGATGAATGCACTATAGGGTGGGTAGAAAGCTGGCTAGATTGTCGGGCTCAACGGGTAGTGATCAATGGCTCCATGTCTAGTTGGCAGCCGGTGTCAAGTGGAGTGCCCCAGGGGTCGGTCCTGGGGCCGGTTTTGTTCAATATCTTCATAAATGATCTGGAGGATGGTGTGGATTGCACTCTCAGCAAATTTGCGGACGATACTAAACTGGGAGGAGTGGTAGATACGCTGGAGGGTAGGGATAGGATACAGAGGGACCTAGACAAATTGGAGGATTGGGCCAAAAGAAATCTGATGAGGTTCAATAAGGATAAGTGCAGGGTCCTGCACTTAGGACGGAAGAATCCAATGCACCGCTACAGACTAGGGACCGAATGGCTAGGCAGCAGTTCTGCGGAAAAGGACCTAGGGGTGACAGTGGACGAGAAGCTGGATATGAGTCAGCAGTGTGCCCTTGTTGCCAAGAAGGCCAATGGCATTTTGGGATGTATACGTAGGGGCATAGCGAGCAGATCGAGGGACGTGATCGTCCCCCTCTATTCGACATTGGTGAGGCCTCATCTGGAGTACTGTGTCCAGTTTTGGGCCCCACACTACAAGAAGGATGTGGATAAATTGGAGAAAGTCCAGCGAAGGGCAACAAAAATGATTAGGGGTCTAGAACACATGACTTATGAGGAGAGGCTGAGGGAGCTGGGATTGTTTAGCCTGCAGAAGAGAAGAATGAGGGGGGATTTGATAGCTGCTTTCAACTACCTGAAAGGGGGTTCCAAAGAGGATGGCTCTAGACTGTTCTCAATGGTAGCAGATGACAGAACGAGGAGTAATGGCTTCAAGTTGCAGTGGGGGAGGTTTAGATTGGATATTAGGAAAAACTTTTTCACTAAGAGGGTGGTGAAACACTGGAATGCGTTGCCTAGGGAGGTGGTGGAATCTCCTTCCTTGGAAGTTTTTAAGGTCAGGCTTGACAAAGCCCTGGCTGGGATGATTTAACTGGGAATTGGTCCTGCTTCGAGCAGGGGGTTGGACTAGATGACCTTCAGGGGTCCCTTCCAACCCTGATATTCTATGATTCTATGATTCTATGATTCTATGACTTAACACCGCACATGCTTACCAATGAGTTTAAGCCTATGTGGACTTGCAGAGGTAAAGGATGGGGCTGTTATCAAGCTCTCATTTTATGGCAGCACAAGATTCTATGTTCTTGAGACCCCTAGTCCAGCCAATCAATAGAGCACCAAATATTGAGGAAATTAGATGAATTTCAAGTGTAATGCATTCCACGCACCTGAATCTTGTACTCTTAAAAACCTCTGCCTTGTAGGTAATGTGCCCTAGTGGCTAGAGCATGGGCCTGGGACTCAGGAAGCCTGGGTTCTATTCCTGCCTCTGCCAATGGCTTGTTGGGTGACCTTGGCCATGTCACTTTGCCTCTTTGTGTTTCAGTTTCCCCTCTTTAAAACAGGGATAACAAACCATACATTTTGTAAAACATCATGAAATCTACTGATGAAAAATGCTGTATAAGAGCTAGCCATTTATTTATTTATTATTAAATCCATCTGACAAAAAGATGCTGAAGCAGAAAAGCTTTGAAATGGTTCCCTAATCAACTGGGCAACAAAGTGACCTACTCTCCACAACTGCCGTATTTGTGAGAACTGTGCTGGACATTCTTAGTCAATGAGTATCTTCTGCATGCTGACTGCAAGATGTGGTCATCTATCACCTTTCCTCACACCTGCAATGCTTTGCAAGAACTGCTTTTGTAGGTTTTATGATTCCCCCCCAATCATTGTTCCTTAGTAAGGGCACAGAAAGGCCAGTGGTGGGTTTAATGGCATTGTGCTCTGCTAATGCATAAAAATGTCACAAGTAAAGAGATGTGAGGGTAGCAATTTTCCTTTTATACACTAGTATGTTAGACTTATGTATATTAAGGGGTAATTTTAAATCACTTTTCTTGTCAAAGGTGTTAAAAGTTTCCATCTTTGAAACAGTCTCAGAGGCACTTGGAGGAATGTGCTAATTTATCTGGTGAGACAGTTTCAAAAGACATTTATCAAGCTTGAATACCTAACAGTTGGACCGGTGATCATATCATAGCACTGAGGAGACAAGGCACTGAACAGAAAGTGCTTTCAGTACAGCAGGGCCATACAATGGCCTGGCTGGAGTCTCGGGATCTGGCTTCCCCAGCTGACGCCAGCACAGAGCGCTTAAGAAGCTCCTGGAGCAGAGCTGCAGAGGGGCTGGCTTCAGGCCTGCTCAAAGCTGCAGCTGGCCACTCGCCCTAGTGTTGGCCACAGCCAGCTTCACTGACAAATGGGTAGAGCACCATCAACGTTTTCAGAGATCTATAGGCTTTAAGGCCAGAAAAGGACCATGATTAGATCATCTGGTCTGACCTGCTAACACAGGCCAGAAAACCTTTCCCAGTGATTCCTGATCAAGGCCAGCAATTGTCGATAGGATTAGAGAGAGAAGCGCCATTGTTCAAATTTCCTTATGTATCGCCGTGTAGCTAGGGCTTTAGCTGGGCTGCTAGAGGGAGTCAGAAATGCTAGACAATTTGCACCAACTTTATAAGGAGCCATTTTAAGCCTGTAAATATCAAAGTGCCTACACAGTTGGACTAGATGACCTACTGAGGTCCCTTCCAACCCTGATATTCTATGATTCTACAATTCTATACACAGTTGACCTGGGGCTGCCCGTGCTTGTGCTATTTGCTAATAAGACATAACCAAAAGCTGTAGCACCATGAGGGATTGTCAAGATTCCTTCCCCACTCTGAATTCGAGGGTACAGATGTGGGGACCTGCATGAAAGACTCCCTAAGCTTATTCTTACCAGCTTAGGTTAAAAACTTCCTCAAGGTACAAACTTTGCCTTGTCCTTGAACTCTATGCTGCCACCACCAAGCGTGTTAAACAAAGAACAGGGAAAGAGCCCACTTGGAGATGTCTTCCCCCCAAAATAACCCCCCAGGCCCTACACCCCCTTTCCTGGGGAAGGCTTGATAAAAATCTTCACCTATTTGCATAGGTGAACACAGACCCAAACACTCGGATCTTAAGAACAATGAAAAAGCAATAAGGATCTTAAAAGAAGAATTTTAATTAAAGTAAAAGAATGACCTCTGTAAAATCAGGATGGTAAATACCTTTCAGGGTAATCAGATTCAAAATATATAGAATCCCTCTAGGCAAAACTTTAAGTTACAAAAAGACACAAAAACAGGAATATACATTCCATTCAGCACAGCTTATTTACCAGTCATTTAAACAAAAGGAAATCTAACGTATTTCTAGCCAGATTACTTACTAACAAGTTCTAATACTCCATTCCTGTTCTGTTTCCGGCAACAGCAGTATACAGACAGACACAGACCCTTTGTTTTTCTCCCTCCTCCCAGCTTTTGAAAGTATCTTGTCTCCTCATTGGTCATTTTGGTCAGGTGCCAGCGAGGTTACCTTAGCTTCTTAACTCTTTATAGGTGAAATGGTTTTGCCTCTTGTCAGGAGGGACTTTATAGTTCTGTATACAGATAGGTGGTTACCCTTCCCTTTATATTTGACAGGGATATATGTATTTTTTTTTTACTTCCCAAGGGAAGTGTTGAGTCAAAATTAGCTTTAGAAAGTGATCTCGGGTGCAGCCTTACTTGGGCAGAGGCTATTAACACTCCATCAGATTTGCCGGACCAAATCAGTCAAGAACAGATGAATGCCTAGACCAAGTATCTGCCATCTGGCTTTCTTTTGGTAAGAAGAAAATATACATTATATGATGAAAGTGATGAAGGATCAAAGTACAGAGCTCTGATAATGCATATTTGCTAAAAAGCACAGGGGCGTCGGGAGATGGATTTTATTCTGGTCAGAATTACTGTGGCACTGCTCCCGGAAACATGCTGTCTGTGATAACAGGGATTCACCTCTGCGGGTCTCACTGCAGGGTCCTGGCCTGAATCTGCAACTGAACTAAGTACAAATTACTGATGTTCCCTAGGTCCATACATGTTAATGGAGTGGGGAAGGTTTACATGGAAAACTTTTTTAATACTTATAGCATTTTGCAGATGAGTTAAATATAAGGCACCTGATAACTATTTAAAAAAAAAAAAAACACCACAAAAAGACCTGACTTTCTCAAGGCTTTGCAGCATTTTCTGCTTCATTTACATATGTAAGTATGATACCTGCATCTGAGTGTTTGCATGTTCAATAACAGTAATTGTACTGATGATTTGCATGCAGCTTCTTGGCTTCTGATGGCTTGAAAATCAAGTTCTGAAACTGGATCTCATAACCCCTGAGTATAGCAAAAAGTGACTCAGAACAACTGATGGATCAAAAACACTCTCTCACGAAATCCAGTTCTAGTAAAAAAGGAACTAGGAAAACAAGGGCCTGCTCAGTATGATCCTGGAGGTTAAATGTTACTTCTCATTTTGAGTTTTCATGAATTACAGAGGCTGACCCAGCTTCCTATTGCTAATATGCTACAAAGGAGTGCTTCATGATGATGTTCATGTATTTCTAAGTAGATGAATGTGGAATGCTACTAGATAAAACAAGCTGATATTTCCAAATGATACTTGGCTGCCATCTACTGCCAATCCAGTGGCCTCCCTCCTTCACTGTCTCCTTTCCCAGACTTATAGTCTCAGGAAATGAGCTCTTAGGCTCCCGTCCTATAACCAATAGTGTGTGGGTGCAGCCGCTCACCTGCTTGCTTTCGATTGCAGCACTGGGGCCTTGGCAGAAGCTGGCTTAGGATTCTGAGAGCAGAAATCTACAGGTAATGCAAAGGGAAAGCTCCCCTCTTACAGCCAGTGGTAGATGGTATAGGTAGCTTTGGCCAAACATGGTTTTTTTAGACAAAACCTTTTTTCACCAGAAAGGTATTTTTGTCTCAACTAAAACATTTTTTGAATGGGTCTTAAATTCACAAAATTGTTTTGTCAGAAAAACAGAAAAAAATCCATAAAAGTTGAAATGTTTTGTTCAACGTTTGAAATGGAAGATTTGATAATTTTTTTTTTTTAATTTGCTTCAGTTTTATGTTTTGAAAAAAGGATTTTAAAAAATCCTCAAATGAAATAAAAAAGGATTTGCATGACTCTAGATATAGCGATTCTTCTTGGGAATCTATTCCCTTCCTCCTGGCCTTCAAAACTTAGAACAGCTATCCACCTCTGTTTATCCCAAAATAGGATCCACCTAGGAAGTTAAGACAAAATAAGAAAGTGGCTCATGTCACGTGAGACCCTTTGTCTGAGGACCCACAGATCAGCCAAGGTTAGGCGTTCCACTCACCAAAGCTTTGTCTACACTAGCGCTTTTGTCGGTAAAATCTTTGTTAGTCAGGGGTGTGAAGAAACCCCCCCCAACTGACAAAAGTGCCTGTGTAGACAGTGCCACGTCTGTGGGAGATGCTCTCCCACTGATGTAGCTACTGCCACTCATGGGGGGTGGTCTAATTATGCCAGTGGGAGAGCTCTGTCCCACTGGCACAGAGCAGCTACATGGGTGACCTTACAGCTGCACAACTGCCATGGTACAGCTGTGCTGCTGTAAGGTCTGTAGTGTAGATGTAGAAAACTAGATGATAATTACAGCCCATATTAGAGAGGAAAGTTCCTGAATAACCCCTTTTTACTGAGTCCATGAGCTTACTAAAGTTAATACGAGGTTCTTTTTGGGTCAACTTTTAACTTGAATAGTAGTTCTTAAAACAGGACTGTGATACAGGAGGGCCAGGGAGCAGTAGGAGAGTGCTAGATATATAAGCTCAAGGCTAATTAAGGCGTGGTTCCCTGTAGACTAGGGGTATGTCTACACTACAAAATTAGGTCAAATTTATAGAAGTCGTCGTTTTTTTAGAAATCGGTATTATATATTCGAGTGTGTGTGTCCCCACAGAAAATGCCCTAAGTGCATTAAGTGCATTAACTCAGCGGAGCGCTTCCACAGGACCGAGGCAAGCGTCAACTTCCGGAGCGTTGCACTGTGGGTGGCTATCCCACAGTTCCCGCAGTCTCCGCTGCCCATTGGAATTCTGGGTTGAGATCCCAGTGCCTGATGGGGCTAAAACATTGTCGCGGATGGTTCTGGGTACATATCATCAGGCCCCCATTCCCTCCCTCCCTCCATGAAATCAAGGGCAGACAATCGTTTCGCGCCTTTTTTCCTGAGTTACCTGTGCAGACACCATACCACGGCAAGCATGGAGCCCGCTCAGGTAACCGTCAGCGTATGTCTCCTGGGTGCTGGCAGACGCGGTACTGCATTGCTACACAGTAGCAGCAACCCCTTGCCTTGTGGCAGCAGACGGTACAGTACGACTGGTAGCCATCATCGTCATGTCCGAGGTGCTCCTGGCCATGTCACTATTGAACCATCTTATGGTGAGCAGGCAGGCGATACGGATTGCTAGCAGTCCTACTGCACCGTCTTCTGCCGAGGAGCCAAGAGATGTGAATAGCTTGCAGTCCTTCTGCACCGTCTGCTGCCAGCCAAAGATGTAAAAGATAGATGGAATGGATCAAAACAAAAAATAGACCAGATTTGTTTTGTACTCATTTGCTTCCCCCCCTCCCCCGTCTAGGGGACTCATTCCTCTAGGTCACACTGCAGTCACTGACAGAGAAGGTGCAGCGAGGTAAATCTAGCCATGTATCAATCAGAGGCCAGACCAAACTGCTTGTTCCAATAAGAACAATTACTTATTTCTTATTGGAACCCTCCGTGAAGTCCTGCCTGAAATACTCATTGATGTAAAGCCACCCCCTTTGTTGATTTTAATTCCCTGTAAGCCAACCCTGTAAGCATGTCATCAGTCGCCCCTCCCTCCGTCAGAGCAACGGCAGACAATCGTTCCGCGCCTTTTTTCTGTGCGGGCGCCATACCAAGGCAAGCATAGAGCCCGCTCAGATCACTTTGGCAATTAGGAGCACATTAAACACCACACGCATTATCCAGCAGTATATGCAGCGCCAGAACCTGCAGAGCGATACCGGGCGAGGAGGCGACGTTAGCGCGGTCGCGTGAGTGATCAGGACACGGACACAGATTTCTCTGAAAGCATGGGCCCTGCCAATGCATGCATCATGGTGCGAATGGGGCAGGTTCATGCTGTGGAACACTGATTCTGGGCTTGGGAAACAAGCACAGACTGGTGGGACTGCATACTGTTGCAGGTCTGGGACGATTCCCAGTGGCTGCGAAACTTTCGCATGCATAAGGGCACTTTCATGGAACTTTGTGACTTGCTTTCCCCTGCCCTGAAGCGCATGAATACCAAGATGAGAGCAGCCCTCACAGTTGAGAAGCGAGTGGCGATAGCCCTGTGGAAGCTTGCAATGCCAGAGAGCTACCGGTCAGTCGGGAATCAATTTGGAGTGGGCAAATCTACTGTGGGGGCTGTTGTGATGCAAGTATCCCACGCAATCAAAGATCTGCTGATATCAAGGGTAGTGACCCTGGGAAATGTGCAGGTCATAGTGGATGGCTTTTTTGCAATGGGATTCCCTAACTGTGTTGGGGCCGTAGATGGAACCCATATCCCTATCTTGGCACCGGAGCACCAAGCTGTTGAGTAGATAAACCGCAAGGGGTACTTTTCAATAGTGCTGCAAGCTCTGGTGGATCACAAGGGATGTTTCACCAACATCAACGTGGGATGGCCGGGAAAGGTACATGACGCTCGGATCTTCAGGAACTCTTATCTGTTTCAAAAGCTGCAGGAAGGGACTTTATTCCCAGACCAGAAAATAACTGTTGGGGATGTTGAAATGCCTATAGTTATCCTTGGGGATCCAGCCTACCCCTTAATGCCATGGCTCATGAAGCCGTACACAGGCAGCCTGGACAGTAGTCAGAAGCTGTTCAACTACAGGCTGAGCAAGTGCAGAATGGTGGTAGAATGTGCATTTGGATGTTTAATGGCGCGCTGGCGCAGTTTACTGACTCGCTTAGACCTCAGTGAAACCAATATTCCCACTGTTATTACTGCTCCACAATATCTGTGAGAGTAAGGGGGAGACATTTATGTCGGGATGGGAGGTTGAGGCAAATCGCCTGGCTGCTGGTTACGTGCAGCCAGACACCAGGGAGGTTAGAAGAGCACAGGAGGTCGCAGTATGCATCAGAGAAGCTTTAAAAACCAGTTTCATGACTGGCCAGGCTACGATGTGAAAGTTCTGTTTGCTTCTCCTTGATGAAACCCTCCGCCCCTTGGTTCACTCTACTTCCCTGTAAACTAACCACCCTCCCCTCCTCCCTTCGATCACTGCTTGCAGAGGCAATAAAGTCATTGTTGCTTCACATTCATGCATTCTTTATTCATTCATCACACAAATAAGGGGATGACTACCAAGGTAGCCCAGGAGGGGTGGTGGAGGAGGGAAGGAAAATGCCACACAGCACCTTAAAAGTTTACAACTTTAAAATTTATTGAATGCCAGCCTTCTGTTGCTTGGGCAATCCTCTGTGGTGGAGTGGCTGGTTGGCCGGTGGCCCCCCCACCGCGTTCTTGGGCGTCTGGGTGAGGAGGCTGTGGAACTTGGGGAGGAGGGCGGTTGGTTACACAGGGGCTGTAGTGGCAGTCTGTGCTCCAGCTGCCTTTGCTGCAGCTCAACGATACACTGGAGCATACTGGTTTGATCCTCCAGCAGCCTCAGCATTGAATCCTGCCTCTTCTCATCACGCTGCCGCCACATTTGAGCTTCAGCCCTCTCTTCAGCCCGCCACCTCTCCTCCCGGTCATTTTGTGCTTTCCTGCACTCTGACATTATTTGCCTCCACGCATTCGTCTGTGCTCTGTCAGTGTGGGAGGACAGCATGAGCTCAGAGAACATTTCATCACAAGTGTGTTTTTTTTCTTGCTTTCTAATCTTCACTAGCCTCTGGGAAGGAGAAGATCCTGTGATCATTGAAACACATGCAGGTGGTGGAGAAAAAAAAAAGGGACAGCGGTATTTAAAAAGACACATTTTATAAAACAATGGCTACACTCTTTCACAGTAAACCTTGCTGTTAACATTACATACATAGCACATGTGCTTTCGTTACAAGGTCGCATTTTGCCTCCCCCCCACTGGTGGCTGCCCCCTCAACCTTCCCTCCTCCCCGTGGCTAACAGCGGGGAACATTTCTGTTCAGCCGCAGGCAAACAGCCCAGCAGGAACGGGCACCTCTGAGTGTCCCCGGAAGAAAAGCACCCTATTTCAGCCAGGTGACCCTGAATGATATCTCACTTCTCTGAGGTTAACACAGAGAGATAAAGAACGGATGTTGTTTTAACACCAGCAAACATACACTGCAATGCTTTGTTGTACAATGATTCCTGAGTACGTGTTACTAGCCTGGAGTGGTAAAGTGTCCTACCACGGAGGACACAATAAGGCTGCCCTCCCCAAAAACCTTTTGCAAAGGCTTTGGGAGTACATCCAGGAGAACCGCGAATGCCAGGGCAAATTAATCCTTTCACAAGCTTGCTTTTAAACCATGTACAGTATTTTAAAAGGTACACTCACCAGAGGTCCCTTCTCCGCCTGCCGGGTCCAGGAGGCAGCCTTGGGTGGGTTCGGGGGGTATTGGCTCCAGGTCCAGGGTGAGAAACAGTTCCTGGCTGTCGGGAAAACCGGTTTCTCTGCTTGCTTGCTGTGAGCTATCTACAACCTCATCATCATCATCTTCTTCATCCCCAAAACCTGCTTCTGTGTTGCCTCCATCTCCATTGAAGGAGTCAAACAACACGGCTGGGTTAGTGGTGGCTGAACCCCCTAAAATGGCATGCAGCTCATCATAGAAGAGGCATGTTTGGGGCCTCCCCATATAGCGGATTGCTCTCCCCATATAGCGATCAGATCCCGTACCTCCCGTTCAGTCCATGCTGGAGCTCTTTTGCGATTCTGGGACTCCATCATGGTCACCTCTGCTGATGAGCTTTGCCTGGTCACCTGCAGCTTGCCACACTGGCCAAACAGGAAATGAGATTCAAAAGTTCGCGGTTCTTTTCCTGTCTACCTGGCCAGTGCATCTGAGTTGAGAGTGCTGTGCAGAGCGGTCACAATGGAGCACTCTGGGATAGCTCCCGGAGGCTAATACCGTCAAATTGTGTCCACAGTACCCCAAATTCGACCCGGCAAGGCCGATTTAAGCACTAATCCACTTGTTGGGGTGGAGTAAGGAAATCGATTTTAAGAGCCCTTCAAGTCGAAATAAAGGGCTTCATTGTGTGGACGGGTGCAGGTTTACATCGATTTAACGCTGCTAAATTCAACTTAAAGTCCTAGTGTAGACCAGGGCTAGGGAAGGTGGGTGCAGGTTAATTGGAGCATAAGCAGTCAATTAAGGCCCTGTTAGGAACCTAATAAAATCCACTGTGTCAGGCAGACAGAGGAGGAGGAAGGACTGGAGTTTGAAGGTGTGTTGAGAGATTTGGAAGACCTGAGAATTGGAGTAAGGGAGACTCTGCCCAGCAGGACAGGGAGACTCCCTTCCCCCCAGCATCTAAGCACCGAGGATAACCCCACGTAAGAGGGATGAGGGTAAGAAACCCACAGGGGTTGAGAGGGGCTGGGACTCAGAGCAAGGAGCAAACCCAGACCCCTCCCCTGCTTCCCTCCTTACTTACAGACCTTAACCTTCTTTTTGTTAAGCTAAATAGTGGAGCTCCTTGATTGTTACCATAAGACTTATTTTCTGATCCTTTAATAATTCTGATGGCTCTTCTCTGACCCCTCTCCAGTTTATCAATATCCTTCTTGAATTGTGGGCCCTAGAACTGGATTCAGTATTCCTGCAGATGTCACACCAGTGCCGAATATGGAGGTAAAATAAATTCTCTGCTCCTACTCACAATCCCTTTGTTTATGCATCCGAGGATCACATTAGCCCTTCTGGCCACAGTGTCACATTGGGAGTTCATATTATCCACCTCAAACCCCAAATCTTTTTCAGAGTCACTGATTCCCCAAGTAGAGTTGCCCGCTGTGTGAGTATGGTCTTCATTCTTTGTTCCTAGATGTATACATTCACATTTAGCCATAGTAAAACAAAAATGGTTTGCTTGCAACCGGTTTGCCAAGCAATCTAGATTACTCTGTATCAGTGACCTATCTTCTTCATTATTTACCAGTCCCCCAATTTTTGTATCATCTGTAAACTTTCTCAGTAATAATTTTATGTTTTCTTCCAGTTCATTATTAAAAAATGTTAAGTAGCACAGGGTCCACAATCAATTCCTGCAGAGACCCACTCAAAACAAACCTGTTCAATGATGATTCCCCATTTACAATTACATTTTGAGACCAGTCACGTAGCCAACTTTTTATCCATTTAACATGTGCCATGCTAATTTGATAGCTTTCTAGTTTTCAATCAAAATGTCATGTGACACCAAATCAAACTCCTTACAGAAATCTAAGTACATCACTTACATTACATCAACACTACGACCTTTATCAACCAAACCTGTAATCTCATCAAAAAAGATATCAAGTTAGTTTGACAGGATCTATTTTCCAAAAACCATGAAGATTGGCATTAATGAAATTAATCGAGTCCAGTATCAGCCACTCCACTGTCTTACTTGGGATCTTTTTCAGACTGACAGGCCTAGAATTACCTGTGTCCCTCTATTTACCCTTTCTAAATATATGCTTAGGTCAAGGGAAGGCCTACCATCAAGGTTTCATGGGTGAACAAAGCCAGCACAGCATTCATTATGACATGGGGCCTGTATGAACAGGTTAGAATCCTATTCAATTAAACAAATTCACCTGCTGCCTTCCAATGGTGTACAGAGGAATGCCATATGGCTCCCACAGGTGAAATGTGTACTCCATTTGTGGGTGATGTCCTTGTGTGCAGCTGCACCTTGAACACATGGAGAATGTCAGGAGATTATTGCAACAGTTACAGAAACATGGAATTAAACTGAAAATTTCTAAATGTGACCATTTAAGAGAGAGAGCAAGCCCTTGCCTGGGAATGGTAGAGCTGCTGGATTCTGTAAGAAGGAACTAGCAGACACTTCGGCTATCCATGTTCTTCCAAAAAGCATGATAGGAGAACTCGGGAAGTTGCCACACCTTGCTATAAAAGGTACATTCAAGACTTCTCTTGAACAGCTTGTTAACTCTTCTACTTGAATCTGACACGCAACAGTATCAAAAGTGGACTCAAAAAAAGAGGAAAGCCAAAGGATAAGGGATGGGCTCTGGACAGATCCCTCCAAACAGTCCGTGAGCAACACCAAAATATTTTAAACCGGCTAATTGCCTCCCTGAAATAGCCATTAATAATAGCATAAGCTCATTCTGCCTTACCCTTTATTATACATCTAAATGCTTCCAATAAGGGATTAGGTGCCATCTCATACCAACGTCTGGAAGGTAAACCAAGAGTCCTCGGTTGGGGTGAAGAACACAGACTGCAGCAGGGAGGAACTGAAGAATTATCACCTTCATTCAGGAAAGGTGGAATTTATAGTTTTGAAATTGTCTGTAACTGATGCATTTTGTGACTACCTTGTGGGGCTGCGCACATATTATATCATGAATATGGCCCTGTTCCAACTACAGGAAGGATTCTTGTCTTATTCTTCAGATGGAAGAGTTGAGATGCAGGGAATGAGCATATCTTTCCTGTCCAGGCTGCAGCTGTCTAGTGATTGCAGGTAGGAGACCCAGGTTCCAGCCCTGAGTGCCTGGGACTCTGAGTCCTCGTCTCCAGAACAACTTTATCTTTACTCCCCATCCTCCCCTTTCCTTACGGAGTGAATTCCAAATTGGAACTATATGGCTCTACAGGTAGAGCAGTCTGTTTCCTGTTGCATCTGGAGACGAAGTGGGCTCTGTGTACAGCTAGTGTGGCTGAATAATGGTCATTGATTGTCAGATTCATCTACCAGCTACCTGGGGCTCACTGTAACACAGGAAACATTCCTCAGAAGGGGCAACTCTGACTTCAGCTAACTGCAAAACAAAACAGCTCAGCAGAGTTTCCCAAGATGGTTGTTAATCATGCCAAAGATAAGGAGCAGCGGACAGGCAGAAGATTACCATAGGCTGGAAACGCCCAAGGCAGGCTAGTTCTGCTGGTTGCTGGAAACAGTCAAATGCTGTCAGTCTGTGAGAACCAAAGGCTAGACTCCCTGCCAATAACGGAAAGTGGTGTACTTGTTATGAGAATGTGTTTGAAAGTGACAGAAGATCCACTCTGCTTGTACTGTCCCTTGTGAGCCTGATTCTCCTCTCCCAGCCTCCCAGTGCAATGCCAGGATCCTTCCCTGGCTCCAGAGGCTGATCCTGACCTCTGCCAGTGGACATACTGCCGGTCATGGCCACGGTGCCCCAGTGCACGCTGAGGGTGAAGCTGCCCAGCTGTCACGGCAGCCTTTGTGACAGGCTCAGGAGCTTTGCTCCAAGCTTCCCAGGATAAGTGTCCGTTCCACCCTGCAAGAGACGATTGGTTTCTAGAAGTAATTGTCTTTCCTGTTTTACTTTGACTCGGACTCTCAAGTTGCTTGTCACTGGGTGGTCTGCCTCCCACTTTCCCCTGCTGGCCAGAGGTCACTCTGCAGATGGCCTGCCTCAGTTCCCCTCTGCCCCTCCCTCCTTCAAGGGGCTTCACAGGCTTTCATGAGCCCAGTGACAATAGCCTTTCTCAGGGTCTGGTTTGCTGATGTTCACAAACATAAATCTCTCCCCCATCTTAAGCTGGGCACAGCCCTAAACTCCCCTGCTCTCAGGCTCATCCATGCCGGAGCCTGGCTCGCTCTCTGCACTCTCACAGTTTCGTGAGTGTTCCCATCCACTTGCACCTTCCTGCTGTGCTTTATGGGGGAGTCAGGTCATCCCGGCTTGGATACATCTCCTCAGTAACTAGGTCTGGCAGGCCCCAGGCTGCTAGCCCTGAAGAAGCCAGCCACCCTGTTACACTTCCCCTGCCACCAACTTACCACACACTGAACCTGTGACAATGGGCTCCAACTTGCTGCTTTTCTCTACCGCACACTTTAAAAGTGCCTGTTAGTAACAGAAAATTACACACCCTTCAGTTCAGAGCGTGCCCTTTGATACTTGCTTCCTCGTCTGAGTATCAGATTCCAGACACCGCCGGCTTGAATCTCAATGCTGGCTCAGTCCTTCACCCTGCGGTAAATGCCTGGAATCCCTTTGAAAACTGTTGGTGGAGACTTTTGAATAAAACCTTAATAAGGAAGTTCTTTACTCTCTGGTGTGCAGGGACATTAGAGATCCCAAGGCAATTTTGAAAATTGTGGGCTTTGACCCTTGTGTCTGGCTGATTTCCCCTTGCCAAGTTTCTGTATAAGGCATTGTGTGTTTATTTGTGCAGTCCCTCTGTCCTGAATAGCAGCACGTCAGTGGAGAAGCTGTTTATGTGGGGCGTGAATGAATGAAATATTATTTATATTCTTACTGTTTTGTGACTAAAAAGAATTACCAATGAAAAGACAAAACATTTCCTATAGTGCTGTACTGGACTATTCCCATGTCTTGGGTATTTTAGAAAGGCTTCTACACAGAGGCAAGGGGGAAACATTCCCAACACATGTGAGAAGGTTTAGCATTTCTCATTCTCCAATTGTTTTTTGCTGGACTGAAAGGCAATTCTTTTATGGAAGATTTACCAAAGCAAGCCTTGCAGTATTTCACTCAGCTCTGCTCCTAAGCAACTCATTGCTATTTTCTCTTCCTGTATAGTCACCATTTCTTTTTTCAGAGTAACAGCCGCGTTAGTCTGTATTCGCAAAAAGAAAAGGAGTACTTGTGGCACCTTAGAGACTAACCAATTTATTTGAGCATAAGCTTTCGTGAGCTACAGCTCACTTCATCGGATGCATACTGTGGAAAGTGTAGAAGATCTTTTTATACACACAAAGCATGAAAAAATACCTCCCCCCCACCCCACTCTCCTGCTGGTAATAGCTTATCTAAAGTGATCACTCTCCTTACAATGTATCTGATAATCAAGGTGGGCCATTTCCAGCACAAATCCAGGGTTTAACAAGAACGGCTGGGGGGCGGGGGAGTAGGAAAAAACAAGAGGAAATAGGTTACCTTGCATAATGACTTAGCCACTGGGAGAAAACCTGGATTTGTGCTGGAAATGGTCCAACTTGATTATCATACACATTGTAAGGAGAGTGATCACTTTAGATAAGCTATTACCAGCAGGAGAGTGGGGTGGGGGGAGGTATTTTTTCATGCTTTGTGTGTATAAAAAGATCTTCTACACTTTCCACAGTATGCATCCGATGAAGTGAGCTGTAGCTCACGAAAGCTTATGCTCAAATAAATTGGTTAGTCTCTAAGGTGCCACAAGTACTCCTTGCCACAAGTACTACTTGCCGAAAGTACTCCAAGTACTTTTCATTTCTTTTTTATCCATGCTTTTAGGGCCACAGAATTCCCTATGAATGCAAACAGAAGTGTGTGGTCCATGTTTACTTTGTATATTACCTGTAGTAAACAGGGTTCTTTCTGCTCACTCTCTACTTTAAAACACTTTTGTGATCTGAGACAGTTTTGAACTCAGGAGGCTGTTTCCCCTTCTACTCCTGTTCCAGCATACACACAGAGAAGTTAGATATGCATAAATACTTTTGTTGGAAGGTTGTAAAGTAACAAAACTTTTTCTTAGGAAGCTGCCCACTTTCCGTGTGTCTATTTTGGGTTCTTCTGTGTTGTTATGAGTTCTAAGGCAGAGAGGCTCAAATCACCCCACCTTAGTAGAGGTCTCAGTGTCTGCTGACCTGACAACTGCTCGGTCCACTTCTGGACAGAGCCCCCTGTCTGCCAGCAGAACCAGGAAACACCTGCCATTTAAAGTGACAGCCTATAATCTTAACAGAATTTTCAATACACCACACTGCTCAAACCAAGAGCATTAAATCCAAGCAGCCTCTCTTACCAAAGGAACAAGAAGTACCCTATGTTGATGAGCAAGGCAAATCCACTGAGGCAGCTGTCAAATTATACCATTGGTTTGCTGTATAACCAGGGCCAAATTGATGCATATACTGTAGACGAATGTCTAGGGCCCCAGCTACTGGAGTTGTGGCAATATCAGAATCTCTGCATCCTGTTTTCAGTTAAGATCTCTAGCTCTCATGGTGCCTCACTCACAGCTAGATCAATACAGCACAATAGTAAACAGATTAAATCTGGCTAAATGATGGATCTTTAAAAGTAATTGCAAACAGGGAGATGTCAGCCCATGGGGAGGTTTCTAGTGGGCTCCCATAGGAATATAATTGTTCCTCATATGCTATTCAATATCTTTTTTCAGTGATCTGGACGAAAACAAAACCATTGTTGGTAAACTTTGCAGATTATGGAAAAGTTAGTGAAAGGTCAGTGTTACAGACTGAGATGGATCACTTGGGAAGCAGGGCCCATTTGAACGATGGGTTTTAGTACAGTCAAATGGAAGGTCACACTTACAAAATGGAGGCTGTATCCTGCTAAGCAACATCTTTGAAAGGAGTTAGGGGTCATGGTTAGAACTGGGTGAGCAACCAATTTGAGTTTAGTGGCTGAAGAAGGTCAACCTAAAACAATTTTTTGTGACAAAATAAAAATTTGAAAAAATCATTTTAGCTGTGAGGGGCTTTTCACCTTTTCTAACTTTTTAATAACACTGAGTGAACTTGCAAAACATTTTTTTTCCAAAATGAAAGTCAAAACATTTTGATTCAGAAATGCCAAAATAGATTATTTTGACATTCTGATTTTTTTTATTTGACTGAAACAATGTGAATCCAACCCAAATTTGCAAGTTGTTTTCATTGACCCAAATCTGCATTTTGGCCCAAAAATGATTTGCATGAAAAAATTTGCCCAGTTCTAATTAGGGTGGACAAGCAAGTGAACCTGAGCTCCCAGTGCAATGCTGTATGGAAAAGATCAAATGCAATTCTTGGATCTATAAGTGGACGGATATTTTTAATAGCAGGAGGGAGGCTGTATTGCCTCTTTAAATGGCATAAGTCAGATCTTTACTGGAATACTAAGTCCAGTTCTGGTGTCTTTTTAAAAAGGATGTTGACAAATTGGAAAGTGTTCATAAAAGAGCTACAAGAATGATCTAAGTTCTGCCTTTATATTGAGAGCCTAGAAGGGGATAATACAGTTTCTTGTCTGAACAAAAAGATGTTTGAGGTGATTTTAATCACAGCCTGTAAATACCTACCTGGGAGAGATTGCTGATTGTAGATGGCTCTTCAATCTAGCAGCAAAAGTATAACAACATCCAGCGGTTGGAAGCTGAAGTTAGACAAATCCAGATGAGAAATGAGGTGCACATCTTGAACAGTGAGTGTGATTAACCATTGGAGCAATTTACCAAGGGCTATGATAGATTCTCCATCCCTTTAAGTCTTTAAATCAAGACTGAGGTCCTTCTAAAAGATCTGTTCTAGCCCAAGCAGAAGGTATGGGCTTGGTTCAGGAATCACCTGTTGGAATTCTATGGACGGTGCTATAGAGACGGTCAGACTAGATTATTTTAGTGATCCCTTCTGGCCTGGAAATTCAGGCTTAAAACCCTGAGCCAAGTGTAACCAGTGCAGTGATGTCTGTGAGAGGCAACAGCTCTATGGGGGGAACTGTTCCATGCATTTCAGTTAGGAGTTTATTCCCAGCCCCACTGCTCGGGGAGAAGGCCGGGCCTGGCAACACCACCTCATGAGACTCAGTGTAACAGAAGGGGATGGGTGAGGTGAGGTCAGCCCTAGCATTCTAACAGATACACCCCAGGTGCTCGGGTACATATTGGGACAACTGTCCTGCAACCACCCCTACTTTTGCCTGGGGTGAAGGGACCTGTTCCTCCATTCCCGAGGCAGGTAAAAGGGGACTCATGCTTCTGTGGGTGGGGAGTGGGATGCCCTGATACAGCCGCTGCGATGGGGGGAGGCTGGGCCATCTCACAGGTGGGGCCACCATGGACACAGTTCTGTGACCCCCAGGTGGCCTTAGAGTGGCCTTGTGTGACACGGTAGCCAATGGCGTAAGTTGGGTGGGAACCAGACGATCCATTACCTGGGAACTTTGGTGAATGAAACTGCTAAAATGGAACAAAACAACGTTTTGAAATTTCCCATGAAACCAAATTTGGAAAAAAAAGTCAGGTGAGTTGAAATGTTTTGTTTCAACTTTATCAAAACAAAATGTTCTGATTTCAATGTTCTAATCGTTTTTAAATGTTCTTTGTATACAACACAGAACCTTTTGTTTAGTCATTCAAAATGAAAAATCAAAACTTTTCATTGGACATTTCAGCATAACCGAGAAGCTTCATTCCAGGGTTTTGGCAGTTGACCCATTTTCCAAATGTTTAGATTTTAGCAAAAATGGCACTTTTCATAAAAAAACAAAAATTGTAACAAAACCTTTCTGAGCAGCTCTAGCTGTAATGCCCCTGTACATCACAGGCTCATTCCCATGGCAAGCCTGCCAACTATCTTGTGGGGAACAGGTGCTACTCCTGAATTTCTTGGGCAACTCGAACTCTCACTAAAAAAGTTGTATGATGGCAATCAAAGACCGAGCAATTTAACACAGCAGGAGGGGAAAGTGAGAGGCTAGCTTAATGAATTGTCTCTAACTGCAGTTATGGATAACAAGAATTCACACCTGTAACAAAGTGGTATACACCTGTTCTCAACTCAGAAGATGCATGGCATTGAAAATAAAGAACAGAAATTTCACTTGAATGGCACAAAACCTGTGAGTTCCCACCATCGCCCTAAGCAGTCTTCAGTGCAATCTTTTTTTCAAATATTACAAATTTGTTGCCATTTTGCTAAAATTTTACAGCAGTTGTTTATGGGGAGGGAAGGCAAGTGGCCCTGGGATGCACCGTCACCCATTCCCCTGTCCCATCTTAGAAGGTACAAAAACCTGCCCTTTATGTATGATGAAAACAAAGAAATGAGGTATGACTTAATTTGCTTGCTCATGGAACCATTTGATATTTCACTCATATTGAACTCCTATTGCCACCTGAAGAGTTGATAAAAGTACAGTGTATATTTATATCATACACAGGACTAAACAAGGCTAAGGAAGAGACTTACAATTAAATTGGGGTTCTTAAGTTTTCCAGTACATTTGAAAAAGTCACAATTATTGCGAAATACCCTAAACACATTACCTCACTTAATACCTAGGGCAGAGTCACAGCATCCATCACTAAAAAGGACCCGACTGCTGCAGTTTCTGTGTTGGACTAGTTCCACCACAAGTTTGGCATCAAAACCATAGGGTGCACCTATAGTGCAAGGAAAGACCCACAGCTGGCCTGGGTTAGCTGACTTGGGCTTGCAGGGCTTGGACTATGGGGCTAAAACTTGCAGTGTAGATGTTGGGGCTCAGGCTGGAGCTCAGGCTCTGAGACCCTTTTAAGGGAGTGGGTCTCCAGGGCCTGGGCTCCAGCCCGAGCATGAATGTCCACACTGCTATTTTTAGCCCTGCAAGCCTGAGTCAACTGACCAGGGCTTTAAGACTCGGTGTCACAGGTTTTTTTATTGCAGTATAGGTGTACCTATAGAGAACTGCGAGGTGTTTGGGTTTCCCTATCTCCCCCTGCCTTGGATAAGTTTTATTTCCTATGTTGCATGAAAAACATCTGAGTGACGTATTTGGAGTCACCTCAGAATTGGCCTACCTTCCTGTGCCCATAAAATTGCATGTGTCAGTAATGGTGGGCACAGTTAATGTAACCAAACACCCAAGTACCAGTGACTGCACTCACAAAGCCAATGCTCAGGTGTTGAAATGACATTCATTGCGTTAGTTAACCCAAGTTATTGGGCTCAATACAGGGATAACTGGGTTAAATTTAATGGCCTGTCTTATACCAAAGGTCAGAGTAGATGTTCTAATAGTTCCTTGTGGCCTTAAAGTCTACAAAACTACACTGAATCAACACTTTAAATTGCTAACTTTTCCTATAAGACAGGGTTATAAATGGGGCTGGTCCTAAACCAAATGGTGTCCCAGGCAAGGACCATCTTCTGCACACCCCTTCTCCATTTGTTAAACTTTGGAATACCTTATTTTTTATTACATCCGTAGCCCATTTCATGACTTCGATGCACGATTTGCATGCACGATTTATCATAGAATCATAGAATCATAGAATATCAGGGTTGGAAGGGACCTCAGGAGGTCATCTAGTCCAACCCCCTGCTCAAAGCAGGACCAATCCCCAATTAAATCATCCCAGCCAGGGCTTTCTCAAGCCTGACCTTAAAAACTTCTAAGAAAGGAGATTCTACCACCTCCCTAGGTAACGCATTCCAGTGTTTCACCACCCTCCTAGTGAAAAAGTTTTTCCTAATAGCCAACCTAAATCTCCCCCCACTGCAACTTGAGACCATTACTCCTTGTCCTGTCCTCTTCTACCACTGAGAATAGTCTAGAACCATCCTCTCTGGAACCACCTCTCAGGTAGTTGAAAGCAGCTATCAAATCCCCCCTCATTCTTCTCTTCTGCAGACTAAACAATCCCAGTTCCCTCAGCCTCTCCTCATAAGTCATGTGTTCCAGTCCCCTAATAATTTTTGTTGCCCTTCGCTGGACACTCTCCAATTTATCCACATCCTTCTTGTAGTGTGGGGCCCAAAACTGGACACAGGACTCCAGATGAGGCCTCACCAATGTCGAATAGAGGGGAACGATCACATCCCTCGATTTGCTGGCTATGCCCCTACTTATACATCCCAAAATACCATTGGCCTTCTTGGCAACAAGGGCACACTGCTGACTCATATCCAGCTTCTCGTCCACTGTCACCCCTAGGTCCTTTTCCGCAGAACTGCTGCCTAGCCATTCGGTCCCTAGTCTGTATTGCATTGGGTGCATTGGGTTCTTCCGTCCTAAGTGCAGGACCCTGCACTTATCCTTATTGAACCTCATCAGATTTCTTTTGGCCCAATCCTCCAATTTGTCTAAGTCCCTCTGTATCCTATCCCTGCCCTCCAACGTGTCTACCACTCCTCCCAGTTTAGTATCATCTGCAAATTTGCTGAGAGTGCAATCCACACCATCCTCCAGATCATTTATGAAGATATTGAACAAAACCGGCCCCAGGACCGACCCCTGGGGCACTGCACTTGACACCGGCTGCCAACTAGGCATGGAGCCATTGATCACTGACTGGTGATGCCCCACCCCTTATCTATCCATCAGAGCATGGCTGACAACACTCTAGGAGGCTCGAGGAAAATGTAGTTCTCAGAAAGTCTGGAAGGTTCCACGAGATTCTACAATGGTCCAGGACATTCAAGGAAGTCAGTGACAAATGAATCCACATATAGAATACCTGAAACATTTTACTTCAAGCATTCCATTTTCCCTTTTGTCTCTAACAACAAAAACAGCCCCCCGAGCCTGGAGCGCCCCAAACCCGGCACCCCAGGTGGTCACCTGGGTTACCTGTCCCTAAATCCAGTCCTTCTTATAAGCATTATCACCGCTGCCTGAGTCTTCATTCTGTAGCAGGCTTGGTGGAATCCCCCGATATCTTCTCTGCAGTTCATCATCCATATGCATGTATCACACTCTAGAGCTCTTGGGGGAATAGGAGGGTGGCTATTGAAAGCATGTTGATTAGAAATGACTGGAAAGCTAGAGATCGCCTTTTACGTTGTCAAAGAAGACGGAATTGTTTATTGATTCTGGATTATGATAAGTGGGCATAGAGGCTACTACAGAGCTGGGATTTCATCTGCATTAATCCAGCCTCTTCCTTTTATTTTATGGTCATGACGTATTTCTCTTGGGTTTTTTTTTTTTCCTCCTGTTTTCTCAGGAGGATAAGTTAACACTCATGTAGACAAACAGCATGATATTTACATATATCGTATAAAAGTAATTGCACAGTCAGTGTTAATAGATTTGATATGCTGCGTGTCAATAATGTGCTTATATCTCAATGAATAATTTATAAATGCCCATAGTTTTCCTTGGCAAAAACCAAGGTGTTTGTCTGTGACTATTCACACAATATTGTTCATAGCCTTGCTTAACATATATTATTCTCCGAGTGTTAATGGTACACTTTAACCATTTAATTTTTAAGGTTTCTGTAAATGTGGTATTGACCTTGAGATTTCATCTTAACCCACAGTGCTTGATCTGATAATGCCTATCTTTATTTACACAGCATAATATTGGTTATGAGCTAATCACAATTTCCTAAGGGTTTCCAGTGATTTTACTGGCATTTATTAGAACAGGGCTTAAAATGTAGTTGCAATTAATTAAATGCTGACTATCCAAAAGTCTAATTTGCAAACAGAATTTTACCAAGATAAAGTTACTGTACCATGTTTTTCATTGTAATTCTTTGTATTTTGTTTGCAGCTTAATCAGCATTAAGTTTAGATTAGTTTTCTTTGACCATTTTTCATCATCATGTTGTGAAGAACAAAACACATTAACTTTGCCTCATTTTTCACTCTGCTTATAATGGGGTAACCCTACCATATTGTCAACAAAGCAAGCTGGTGTCAGGGTGTGCTGTATCTGGAGCTGATCAGCAAGTCGTCACCTAAATTGTTTGGCAGCTCATCAAAACTGAGACTCTTTATGGGCATGTACCTCTTTCGATGAAAGTTTCTGAGGTCTGGGATAGTGAGTGGGGAAGGGGAAAGGGAGGGAGAGGGGGTGAAGTTTCCCAGGCTGACGCCCCACCTGGGGGCTAAATCATGAGAGTTGCTGGATCTTTGGAAATTGTTCCCAACAGGGACTGTGCTAGAGGGCTTCTTGGGGCTGCACATCTCAAAGGCCTGTGCACTCAGCTTAATCTTCCTCGCTGGATCCTGGTGTGGAGGGAGCATGTCAGATGCCCCCGCCCCAGAATGGTTACTGTTAGGGTAAAAATGTGTTAAATGGCCTCTTCCTGCATGTGGGGCAGTCCCGTAATCTGGCTGGTGCTCATTTGGACACTTTGCTTCTCTTCTGAAAAACCAGGAAACACACACACACACAGTTTGGTGATAAGGCTTTTATTCCACACAATCAGCTTTTATTTTTCAAGTGAGATTTTACTTAACTGATGAATCTTTTAAAAGTGTTCAAACACGAATTTTTGCTGTTGAGGGCACTGAAAGGTCAGCATGTGACCACATGTAATTATACAAATTACACCATGTTATAGTTTGCAGAAAATGCCTTTCGCCCTGCTTTTTAGTTTCCTTTTTTTTACACACACACAGAGCTCCACAATCTCAGCATATGTGATTCAGCTTTGGCAAGTAGCAACTGTGTACGTTCTGCATCAGAAAAGAGAGATCCTCTGGTACATGGGTCATTCTTCCTACAAAGTCTGTGTTTGTGCCCATTTCCTGAGAGCAGAGCCAGGCCCGCTGGAGGCTCTTGGAGGTATAACCCAGGGCCCAAGTGTGTCTGTAAGTACTACCTGGCAATATTTACAGATATATGATACCAGTCCTGAAATTACTGCTTCCAGGACGCAGTAAATTCAAGCAAAAACAATGAGGAATCCTTGTGGCACCTTACAGACTAACAAATTTATTTGGGCATAAGCTAGAACCCACTTCATCAGATGCATGGAGTGGAAAATGCAGTAGCAGCTATATATATATAGTACATGAAAAGATGGGAGTTGCCTTACCAAGTGAGAGGTCAGTCTAACAAGACAATTCAATTAACAGTAGGATACCAAGGGAGGAAAAATCACTTTGTTAGTGGTAATGGGGGTGGCCCATTTCAAACAGTTGACAAGAAGGTATGAGTAACAGTAGGGGGAAATTAGGTTTTGTAATGACCCATCTACTCCCAGCATTTATTCAGGCCTAATTTGATAGTGTCCAGTTTTCAAATTAATTCCAGTTCTGCAGTTTCACGTTGGAGTCTGTCTTTGAAGTTATTTTGTTGAAGAATTGCCAGTTTTAAGTCTGTTACTGAATGACCAGGGAGATTGAAGTGTTCTCCTACTGGTTTTTGAATGTTGTAATTCCTGATGTCAGATTTGTGTCCATTTATTTTTTTTGCATAGAGACTGTCCAGTTTGGCCAATGTACATGGCAGAGGGGCATTGCTGGCACATGATGGCATATATCACATTGGTAGATGTGCAGGTGAACGAGTCCCTGATGGTGTGACTGATGTGCTTAGGTCCTGTGATGCGTCCCTTGAATAGATATGCAGAAGAGTTGAAACCGGGATTTGTTGCAGGGTTTGGTTCCTGGGTTAGTGTTTTTGTTGTGCGGTGTGTAGTTGCTAGTGAGTAAATTCAAGGACAGACAGTCATGTTTGTAGAATCTCAAGCATGGCTGAAAGCCAGCGGATACCAGTGTGAATGATGCTACACTGTCACAGTCAGAAATACCAGCATACTTCCTGATAACGTTTTCACCATTACAATCCCTATGTGCCATGTGTTGTCTGGAATATCTCATCCTGGGTATCTGTGAGTTGGCCACACCCTCTGATGTTTCTGTCAATGTGAAGCACTGGCCTGGTGAATCATTCTCTACAAACATAGGGATTACTTTGATTCACTAATTTTCAGATCAGTTTACAAGTGACAATGTTTGTGTTTGTTTTTCCAAACTGCCAGCCCTTCAAAATCACTCTGGGATCTAAAAATCAGTCCTGTTCTTTCTGGCTGGCATTTAATCATTTGTAATAAACACTCTGTATGTAACACTCCAGTGCACATAAATTCCCTTCAGGTTCTGCCCTGGGTTACCCAGACATCCTCACTGATGACAATGCAGCTGCACAGGTATAATCAAGACACAATCTGATGAAACCCAAATTCCTTCCCTCACCCCTGTCTTTGCTCTGCAGGCCATAAGGGAGCAAAAGGAAAAGGGGCTTTGATTTGGCCACCTCAAAAGGGCCTCCTGTCTGTGTGAGGACTTTGGAAATGGGTCTGTGTCTAAATACCTTAACAATACTCAAACAGATGCCCCTGTACTCCTCAGCATTCTCCTGCCTGCATGTAGAAACATACCCTATCACTAATGCATTTAGAGCAGATACAATCTACAATAGTTTAAGGACTCTTCTGTTAAAACAAAAGACCTTCTCTTGCACTGAAAATCTGCAGCATGATTGTCTGCCAGTGGTGTGAGTGCAATCAGTTTACAGAACTGAATGAAAAACAAGTTGTTTTTAAAAAAAGAAATTAATAGCCCACATTTCTTGGTCTTTAACATTCACATCCATAAGTAAGTATATGGAAAAGAGCAGCCATATGTTTTTGAAATACTTTCTGTTGGTGTTTCATTTCAATTGATCAAAAAATAGCATAAAGATTTTTATTTGAACATTCCTTATTTACATAAGCATCTTAACTAAAGGTGCTATTTCAATATTATTATTCACACTTAATGTTTATAACACCCTTGAACTTGCATATTAAGTTTCAGCATATTTAAAAGCACATTGAACACCTGTCCTTAGCCTCAGTGACAGACTGACTGATAGAATATGATTCAATTTGGTCAGAGTTTATTTCCTTCATCACATGAAAAGGAGATAGACATGTTAATAGAATAGACAGTGTGGGGGAGAGAGGAACAGTGTTACAGGGAATTTACTTCAATGTTTCCCTTATAATATGTGCCACTGCAAGGAATCTCAGTGATTGTCTTCTAAAGAATTTCCCCAGATTTGTGGGGCTAACTTATGACTATAATTTTGTTCAGGCTCAGAGAAATGCTACTCCTTGGCTGGGATAATGAAAGGGCCATCAATATAGCCCTCTGGGAAATTATTTTGGAATTCAAAGTGATAGAGGGCTGAATTTTCAAAACATTGAATGGAAGTTGCATGCATGAAATGTAATTAGTCGTACATGTGATTTTCTATAATGCTATAGACACAGCTTTCATACAGTGTTACATTTCATTACCACTCAGTATTGCATGCAGAGAAAGTGCCTTCTGTGGGTTTTTGAAGATTCAGCAACAGTTAGGAAAGGAAGGGAAACAAGGAAGCATTGAGAAACAAGGTGCCTTCATTTGTTGCTGTCTCACATGTTCCCATCAGTTTGTAACAAATGAAACACAATGAGGGAGATTTCACCACTATCGCTGAACTCTGCTATTAGGGCTAACACAAACCAGAATCATCTCCAGCAGCCTTTCAGATTGTTGAAATTGAATAAAGGATGATGAACAAGTGTGTACTGTGACAAAGTTCCTGCTCTACTTTGGTGGGTCTTGCGCTTATTGGCGGATTTGCTCACCTTGGAGCTTCACGGCAGCCCTCAGCTTGGCCGTTTTTCTGAATTCACAGTCCAGGTCGACTCCTCCTGTGTCTGACCAGGAGTTGGGAGGTTTGGGGGGAACCCGGGCCTGCCCTCTGCTCCGGGTTCCAGCCCAGGGCCCTGTGGAATGCAGCTGTCTAGAGTGCCTCCTGAAACAGCTGTGCGACAGCTACAACTCCCTGGGCTACTTCCCCATGGCCTCCTCCCAACACCTTCCTTATCCTCACCATAGGACCTTCCTCCTGATGTCTGATAATGCTTGTACACCTCAGTCCTCCAACAGTCCGCGTTCTCTCTCTCAGCTCCTAGTGCCTCTTACTCCCAGCTCCTCACATGCACAGCGCAAACTGAAGTGAGCTCCTTTTTAAAATCCAGGTGCCCTGATTAGCCTGCCTTAATTGATTCTAGCAGCTTCTTGATTGGCTGCAGGTGTTCTAATCAGCCTGTCTTAATTGTCTCCAGAAGGTTCCTGATTGTTCTGGAACCTTCCCTGTTACCTAACCCAGGGAAAAGGGACCTACTTAACCTGGGGCTAATATATCTGCCTTCTATTACTCTCCTATAGCCATCTGGTCCGGCCCTGTCACAGTATGTAGAATACAATTGAAACAATTACATTCCATCTACCTAGGACAGTGGAGAATAATTACATGGCTGCATATAACAATCTCAATACAAATGGATGCAGAGCAAAATAGTCAGTACTACAGATCGCACAAGACAACAGCTGCTACTTGTAATCAACATGAAGAATAAAAGGAATAGCAAGAATCTTGTTCCTGTGCACAGTCTGAGAGCACCATTTAATACCGTGAAGCTGAGCCAAGTGTTTGTGATGTTATGAAATCTGCTTATATAGAAAGAAAAACAAACAAAGCTGGGAAAGTGATTGACAATGATCTTCACCTTTCAACAAAGAATCGGGAGGATTACAAAGAGCAAGCACTTATTTACTAGGTTTCAGCAGAGTGCCTGCCATTTACCTCCACCAAAGTCTCAACACTGGAAAATCAGGAAAGAGGAAAAATATTTTTTGCTGCATTTTTCACCGTCATGATGCTGGAGGTGGAGTTGCACTGATGAGGTCCTTCTACTCCACAGGTGGAAGGAGGACAAATTTGGCTTGGTTGCGTAGGGTTATGGTTCCTGCTTCCAATGGTGGTGGTTGTGAGCTCAAATCTCTCTGCTTCCTTAGTGGGCAGAGTAAAAGTGGCTGTACCTGTACGTTTCCTAGCTGAGTGCTTTGTTAAGGAAAAGTTAGCACGTGACTCCATGTTGGTTTGGGGCCCACCATTGTTTAAATGCCAGCACATCATACACCAGGAGGAGTAATCCTTAGATACTGAATCCCTGTGAAAATCCTCCTCCTTGTCTCCAGCCTGCCTTGACTCCCAGTATCTGGTTTTTGTCAGTCTCTAACTCCCTGTCTCTTGGCCTTGATGTGAGGCCTCCCATCCTGATAATAAAAGTTACTGATGCATGGCTTTAGGACCATGCTGTGTAATTAACATACTGGTATAGCACGAGGAATGCACCAAGCAGGGATAGGTGGTAGATAAGACAAGGGTTTGTTTATTGGCTAAGGTTTCCGATGCATGAGGGCAACATGCTTTGCTAAAAGGTATATAACCTTTGTATAATCTGCATTCAGGGTCCCTTCGTGGTCGCCAAAACTGTTACGAATTACACCTTGTAGGACACGCACACAACTGCTGCGAATTATACCTGGTAGGACACGCACACAAATGCTGCGAATTACACCTGGTAGGACACGCACACAAGTGCTACGAATTACACCTTGTAGGACACGCACACAAGTGCTACGACTTACACCTTGTAGGACACGCACACAAATGCTGCGAATTACACCTGGTAGGACACGCACACAAGTGCTACGAATTACACCTGGTAGGACACGCACACAAGTGCTACGAATTACACCTTGTAGGACACGCACACAAATGCTGCGAATTACACCTGGTAGGACACGCACACAAGTGCTACGAATTACACCTGGTAGGACACGCACACAAGTGCTACGAATTACACCTGGTAGGACACGCACACAAATGCTGCGAATTATACCTGATAGGACACGCACACCAGTGCTGCGAATTATACCTGGTAGGACACGCACAGTTCGAATCTAGGCTGAGGCACAGAAACAAAGTCCACAACTGCAGAGTTCCCAAAAGACACTAAGTTTATTACGCTCAAGCGTGGTGCCCCCCTGCTAGCCAGGAGGGGACCCTGAATGCAGATTATACAAAGGTTATATACCTTTTAGCAAAGCATGTTGCCCTCGTGCATCGGAAACCTTAGCCAATAAACAAACCCTTGTCTTATCTACCACCTATCCCTGCTTGGTGCATTCCTCGTGCTATACCAGTATGTTAATTACACAGCATGGTCCTAAAGCCATGCATCAGTAACTTTTATTATCAGGATGGGAGGCCTCACATCAAGGCCAAGAGACAGGGAGTTAGAGACTGACAAAAACCAGATACTGGGAGTCAAGGCAGGCTGGAGACAAGGAGGAGGATTTTCACAGGGATTCAATATCTAAGGATTACTCCTCCTGGTGTATGATGTGCTGGCATTTAAACAATGGTGGGCCCCAAACCAAAATGGAGTCACGTGCTAACTTTTCCTTAACAGCTTAAGGCATTGGGCTTGAAATCCACTTGGGTTTCCCTGTGCAGGTTTGAATCCTGTCTGCAGTTTGGGGAGTCGTTTAGCCTACATAACACAGGAGGTCAGACTAAATGATCACAATGTTTTCTTCTGGCCTTGGAAACTGGGATACTCTTCGCCTCTGTATTGTTGGCTTCCCTTTCTATTGTAGAATAAGACAGCTCTGTAGTGGGGCGGTCACCCCGCTTTGGCCCCAAAGGGGTTAAAACAGCCCTGGGAGAGGGCTACCTGGGGGAGCCAATAGTAAAAGCAGCCCTGGAGAGGGCTGCGGCTGGAAAAAGCTGAGTGAGAAGCTGACCATGGGTGTGGCCAGCTCAATCAGGGCCCAGCTGTCCCTTATAAGAGGGCTGGAGGCCAGGAGCTAAAGAGTCTCACTCTAGCGCGGGAGCGAGGTACCTGAGGTAGAGCAGTGCTGGGAAAGGGCAGAGGGAGCTGGGGAGCTCCAGCCTGGTAAAATCCCAGGCTGAGGCCTTGATGAAGGCCTATGAAAAGGTCCTGGGGCTGCAGAGGGGCAGCCCAGAGATAAGCTGGTCCTAACCCCTTGCCAATGATGATTGGCCATGACACTGCAGTCTGCCCCAGTGAGCGGGGGCTAGATGATGACTGGCAGTAGCCACTGAGGCAAGGTGGGTTTAGAGGGTTGGGGGTTCCCAGGGAGGGGAGACCCAGAGTGTGGGGTGCTGCTGGGGCAGAACCCCAGGGTAAGGGTCACTGGGGTCCGGGAGGGAGATGGGGGCCCTAAGGCAGGCGAGACACCAGCCTGCAGGGGGTGCTCTGGGCTGGAAGAGCTAATTCCCAAGGCTGCCAGCAGGAGGCGCCACACCAGTGAGTCGTCGCTTTGCTACAAGCTCTGCCTTCAGAGCAGGCACCCCGGGCTGAGTGACCTCGCGCTCGTGTCTGGGCGAGGCTAGAGCGTAACAACGCGAAGGTGCCGAGGAAAGAGCAGTCCATAAACCACAGCAGTGCTACTGCAGCGGCCCTTTCCTGAGGCGCTGTCACTGCGCGTCTCGGTACTGGGCTCGCGCTTTCTTTAAACCCTGCCACACCTACCCCTCCCTGCCCAGATTCCGGCCCAGATTCAGGAGAGCGCCTGAATATATGATGAGGGCCATCTCTAATCAGCAAAGCATTTATGCGTGTGCTGAGCCTTCACTGACTTGAGTAGGATGCGGGGATTGCTTTTCTAAATCAGGGTCTTGGTCCCCTCCTTTTTCCTTTCCTCCGTGAATTGGCATGGCTTTGTAAGCTCTCACTAGCAGAAAGTGCAGCCTGTGGAGAGTCACCTTGCGAAGCAGGAGCCAGGGGACCATCCAGTGATCAGCGTAGGTCCCTCCTCGCAGCCCACATTTCTGTTTCTCATCTAGTACACACCTCTGACTCTACAGGTTCCTTTATAGGTAACTAAGAACTGAATCATAGAAGATCAGGGTTGGATGGGACCTCAGGAGGTCATCTAGTCCAACCCCCTGCTCAAAGCAGGACCAACCCCAACTAAATCATCCCACCTAGGGCTTTGTCAAGCCTGACCTTAAAAACCTCTAAGGAAGGAGATTCCACCACCTCCCTAGGAAACCCATTCCAGTGCTTCACCGCCCTCCTAGTGAAAAAGTTTTTCCTAATATCCAACCTAGACCTCCCCCACTGCAACTTGAGACCATTACTCCTTTTTCTGTCATCAGCTATCACTGAGAACAGTCTAGATCCATCCTCTTTGGAACCCCCTTTCAGGTAGTTGAAAGCAGCTATCAGCTACCCCCCTCATTCTTCTCTTCCGCAGACTAAACAATCCCAGTTCCCTCAGCCTCTCCTCATAAGTCATGTGCTCCAACCCCCTAATCATTTTTGTTGCCCTTTGCTGAATTCGTTCCAATTTTTCCACATCCCTCCTTCATCCACTGTTCTGCTTTGCTCAGAATGACTTTCCACAGTGAAGCTCCTAGTTTGTGTTTCCTGGTTGTAACATCTCCCTTTCTAACGACTTTTTCCCAAGGTGAGACATCAGAAATGTTCTGAGATAAGAAACACTTGTGTCTCTTAGATATGCCTCTTGCTCATTCAGTTTATGCTACTGGAAAGAGGAAGAATTGCTACTGAAGAAGCAATAACTTAAGTATTTGAAACTGTTTTTAAAATGATCTGCTAGAGGGTGAGGAGGAAATTGCCAAGACAGGAAATGTGAACTCAAGTGGGAAGAGGAGGGAGGGAAAAGAGGACAGGGAAATGGTGACTGCACTGAGAATGCTGAGCCATGCACCCAAACGGAACAGAAGGTTCAAAACTAGCTCATCACCATCATTCTGTCTGTGATGTAGCTACGCAGGGCCACATGCTCATCTGGCATAAATCAGTGGACCTCCGTGGACTTACACCAGCTGAGATGGGCCCCAAACTGTGTTAGAATCAAAATCTAACGCAGAGGTGGAGGTGGAGGTGGTTTTGGCTCCAGATTTTCAAAATCAAAACCCAGGGCTAATTCATATCCCAACCCCATTTTATCCTGAGCGTGAGGGTTCAGAGTTCAGACAGGTGGCTCTTGTTCACCTCTGCCCCAAAGAGATGGGAAACCGGAAGGGTTTGGGCTTGGTAAATGTGAAATGTTGGATGTTCTGCTCTGGCTTCCATGCTCCCCAACCCCTAAAGTTTCAGCCTTCTCTAGTCATAGCAGAATCCTATCCAACAGTGGTAAATGTCTGATGGGGTCCAGGTGTGCTGAGCACATGGCAGGTGAAAGACACTAGTGAAACTCCAAAACGACACAATTCCTCTGTGGAACTAGGACTGCAGAGAGTCAGGCAGAGCTTAGAGTCAGAGCCATAGAAGAAAAGAGCACAGGAACAGCCCTTGCATGGGAGCATAATGTTGCTAGGCTCTGTCTTTAGTGTGCTCAGCACTGCCACAAACAGTCTTCTGCCCACGGCTGCTCCCCCAGGATAACTCGCCCTGCATCCTCCTCAACACTGTGAAATCAAGGAATGGATGAGCTTATGCAAATGGTACTCCACCCCCCAAGAGGGGGCAGCTATGTTGATGCGAGAAGCCCTGCTTTTGACATAGAGCCATCTACACCAGGAGGGTGGTTGGTATAACTGCAGATTCACCCCTGAGCGGCATAATTACACAGACATATGTTTGTCAGCAAGGTTGAAACTCATCTGTCTGGAATGGGGTTGCAGATTACAAATTGAAAAGCAACTAGGAAAAACCATGCCTGAGACAGGAAAGAGATGGCATGGCATGACACCTGGTCAGGAATACACAGGGTTGATAAAGGGCCCTAAGTGAACAACTCCCCAAGGCAATGTCTGACCTGTCCTAGGTTGGTCACACATGCTCCTGGCAGGTGCCTGAGGTGTCTGGCTTTTTCCTTAGCTTTGCAACACTCGTAGAGTTAACTCAATTGACTGCAGAAACTCTGCCCAGAGCACCTCGCCCAGAGCACCTCCCTCAGAGGAGTTAAGGAGCTGCCCAGGACACCAGTGGGGTACTGGACCTGGCTCCTAGTGCAGACTGAGCAGTGAAGGGAGCAGGAACAGGAGAGCCCAGAGGAAACCCCATTACACAGGAATATTTCCCCCCACGGTCACTCCCACCCCTGTGGAAAAGCCCCGAGTGCTGTATCCAGCTAGGTGCTGATAGCTACCTCTGTTTGTGTTGGCATTTGTTCCTAGGTAACTCCTGCAGCCTTGCCTCTATGAGCTACAAGTCCCAGGATGCACTGGGAAAAGAGGAGAAGAGAGAACAGACGGAAAGGAAGGATGGGAGATCTGCAAATCGTGAGGGGAATAACCTTCCCTCTCCTGTTATCACACTTCCCAAGCCTCCCTCCAAGGGCTGCAGGTACAACACTCAGACCATGAGGAAGCCTTGCCACACAAATGTATCACCATGCACACGTGCACACACACACACACTCCTGGGCTCTTCCAACCCCTCTGTCCAGGGGGAAGCGGTAAGGCCAGGTGGAAGGTCTGCTACCCAGAGGTATCTCCTGGAGGGGGCACCCTGTCCCTCACATTGCTTCAGCAACACTGGAGGCTATAACTGGGCGATGGCACGGGGAATCGGTGCCAAGGCATGTGTATCAGGCTAGCAGCCAGACCAGCCTAGGCTGACTAGCTGGTCTCTGTGGGGCCTGCCTGGCTGGTAACTGGGTGTAATTTGCATTATCAGCAGGTTCCTAGCTAACATCAGACTAAATGGGTTTCAGGTTTGAATGCTCAGCTCTTTCTGTGGAGCTTAAGCCGTTTTTGTTCAACGTTAGAGGATTATTTAGGGTTAAGCTAGTATTTGGTTACTTAAAGTTCTTATCTTACCTAGACAAATTGGAGGATTGGGCCAAAAGAAATCTGATGAGGTTCAACAAGGATAAGTGCAGGGTCCTGCACTTAGAATGGAAGAACTCAATGCACCACTACAGACTAGGGACCGAATGGCTAGGCAGCAGTTCTGCGGAAAAGGACCTAGGGGTGACAGTGGATGAGAAGCTGGATATGAGTCAGCAGTGTGCCCTTGTTGCCAAAAAAGCCAATGTCATTATGGGTTGTATAAGTAGGGGCATAGCCAGCAGATCGAGGGATGTGATCGTTCCCCTCTATTCGACATTGGTGAGGCCTCATCTGGAGTACTGTGTCCAGTTTTGGGCCCCACACTACAAGAAGGATGTGGATAAATTGGAGAGAGTCCAGCGAAGGGCAACAAAAATGATTAGGGGTCTGGAACACATGACTTATGAGGAGAGGCTGAGGGAACTGGGATTGTTTAGTCTGCAGAAGAGAAGAATGAGGGGGGATTTGATAGCTGCTTTCAACTACCTGAGAGGTGGTTCCAAAGAGGATGGTTCTAGACTATTCTCAGTGGTAGAAGAGGACAGGACAAGGAGTAATGGTCTCAAGTTGCAGTGGGGAAGGTTTAGGTTGGATATTAGGAAAAACTTTTTCACTAGGAGGGTGGTGAAACACTGGAATGCGTTGCCTAGGGAGGTGGTGGAATCTCCTTCCTTAGAAGTTTTTAAGGTCAGGCTAGACAAAGCCCTGGCTGGGATGATTTAATTGGGGATTGGTCCTGGTTTGAGCAGGGGGTTGGACTAGATGACCTCCTGAGGTCCCTTCCAACCCTGATATTCTATGATTCTATCTTTGGGTTTCAATACATTACCAAGCACAACGTGGAGAGAGCATGAATATATATGACAGGTTTCAGAGTAACAGCCGTGTTACTCTTCTGTATTCACAAAAAGAAAAGGAGTACTTGTGGCACCTTAGAGACTAACCAATTTATTTGAGCATAAGCTTTCGTGCATACTGTGGAAAGTTTAGAAGATCTTATTATATAATACAAAATATACAAAATATATATACAAAATATACAAAATGCAAGGATAGGTTCCTGGGTTAGTGGTTCTGTTGTGTGGTATGTGGTTGCTGGTGAGTATTTGCTTCAGGTTGGGGGTCTGTCTGTAGGCAAGGACTGGCCTGTATCCCAAGATTTGTGAGAGTGTTGGGTCATCCTTCAGGATAGGTTGTAGATCCTTAATAATGCGTTGGATGGGGTTTTAGTTGGGGGCTGAAGGTGACGGCTAGTGGCGTTGTTATTTTCTTTGTTAGGCCTGTCGTGTAGTAGGAGACTTCTGGGAACTCTTCTGGCTCTGTCAATCTGTTTCTTCACTTCCGCAGGTGGGTATTGTAGTTGTAAAAATGCTTGATAGAGATCTTGTAGGTGTCTGTCTCCGTCTGAGGGGTTGGAGCAAATGCGATTGTATCGCAGAGCTTGGCTGTAGATGATGGATCGTGTGGTGTGGTCAGGGTGAAAGTTGGAGGCATGTAGGTAGGAATAGCGGTCAGTAGGTTTCCGGTATAGGGTGGTGTTTATGTGACCATCGTTTATTAGCACTGTAGTGTCCAGGAAGTGGATCTCTTGTGTGGACTGGACCAGGCTGAGGTTGATGGTGGGATGGAAATTGTTGAAATCATGGTGGAATTCCTCAAGGACTTCTTTTCCATGGGTCCAGATGATGAAGATGTCATCAATATAGCGCAAGTAGAGTAGGGGCGTTAGGGGACGAGAGCTGAGGAAGCGCTGTTCTAAATCAGCCATAAAAATGTTGGCATACTGTGGGGCCATTCGGGTACCCATAACAGTGCCACTGATCTGAAGGTATACATTGTCCCCAAATGTAAAATAGTTATGGGTAAGGACAAAGTCACAAAGTTCAGCCACCAGGTTAGCCGTGACATTATCGGGGATAGTGTTCTTGACGGCTTGTAGTCCATCTTTGTGTGGAATGTTGGTGTAGAGGGCTTCTACATCCATAGTGGCCAGGATGGTGTTATCAGGAAGATCACCAATGGATTGTAGTTTCCTCAGAAAGTCAGTGGTGTCTCGAAGGTAGCTGGGAGTGCTGGTAGCGTAGGGCCTGAGGAGGGAGTCTACATAGCCAGACAATCCTGCTGTCAGGGTGCCAATGCCTGAGATGATGGGGCGCCCAGGATTTCCAGGTTTATGGATCTTGGGTAGTAGATAGAATATCCCAGGTTGTGGTTCCAGGGGTGTGTCTGTGCGGATTTGATCTTGTGCTTTTTCAGGGAGTTTCTTGAGCAAATGCTGTAGTTGCTTTTGGTAACTCTCAGTGGGATCAAAGAGTAATGGCTTGTAGAAAGTGGTGTTGGAGAGCTGCCGAGCAGCCTCTTTTTCATATTCCGAACTTTTCATGATGACAACAGCACCTCCTTTGTCAGCCTTTTTGATTATGATGTCAGAGTTGTTTCTGAGGCTGTGGATGGCATTGTGTTCTGCATGGCTGAGGTTATGGGGCAAGTGATGCTGCTTTTCCACAATTTCAGCCGTGCACGTCGGTGGAAGCAGTCTATGTAGAAGTCCAGTCTGCTGTTTCCACCTTCAGGAGGAGTCCACCTAGAATCCTTCTTTCTGTAGTGTTGGTAGGGAGGTCTCTGTGGATTAGTATGTTGTTCAGAGGTATGTTGGAAATATTCCTTGAGTCGGAGACGTCGAAAATAGGATTCCAGGTCACCACAGAACTGTATCATGTTCGTGGGGTTGGAGGGGCAGAAGGAGAGGCCCCGAGATAGGACAGCTGCTTCTGCTGGGCTGAGAGTATAGTTGGATAGGTTAACAATATTGCTAGGTGGGTTGAGAGAACCATTGCTGTAGCCCCTTGTGGCATGTAGTAGTTTAGAAAGTTTAGTGTCCTTTTTCTTTTGTAGAGAAGCAAAGTGTGTGTTGTAAATGGCTTGTCTAGTTTTAGTAAAGTCCAGCCAGGAGGAAGTTTGTGTGGAAGGTTGTTTTTTATGAGAGAATCCATTTTTGAGAGCTCATTCTTAATCTTTCCCTGTTTTCTGTAGAGGATGTTGATCAGGTGATTCCACAGTTTCTTTGAGAGCGTGTGGCACAAGCTGTCAGCATAGTCTGTGTGGTATGTAGATTGTAATGGATTTTTTACCTTCAGTCCTTTTGGTACGATGTCCATCTGTTTGCATTTGGAAAGGAAGATGATGTCTGTCTGTATCTGTACAAGTTTTTTCATGCAGTTGATAGATTTCCACTCCATACGGCTAAATGCAGTGCCTTGCAGAATGACAGGTTTCAGAGTAACAGCCGCGTTAGTCTGTATTCGCAAAAAGAAAAGGAGTACTTGTGGCACCTTAGAGGCTAACCAATTTATTTGAGCATAAGCTTTTGTGAGCTACAGCTCACTTCATCAGATGCATATTGTGGAAAGTTTAGAAGATCTTATTATATACACACAAAGCATGAAAAAAATACCTCCTCCCACCCCACTCTCCTGCTGGTAATAGCTTATCTAAAGTGATCACTCTCCTTACAATGTGTATGATAATCAAGGTGGGCCATTTCCAACACAAATCCAGGTTTTCTCACACACACCCCCCCACACACAAACTCACTTTCCTGCTGGTAATAGCTTATCCAAAGTGACCACTCTCCTTACATTGTGCATGATAATCAAGGTGGGCCATTTCCAGCGCAAATCCAGGGTTTAACAAGAACGTCTCGGGGGGGGGGGGGGGGTAGGAAAAAACAAGGGGAAATAGGCTACCTTGCATAATGACTAAGTCAGTCCCAGTCTCTATTCAAGCCTAAGTTAATTGTATCCAATTTGCAAATGAAATCCATTTCAGCAGTTTCTCGCTGGAGTCTGGATTTGAAGTTTTTTTGTTGTAAAATAGCGACTTTCATGTCTGTAATCGCGTGACCAGAGAAATTGAAGTGTTCTCCGACTGGTTTATGAATGTTATAATTCTTGACATCTGATTTGCTACATTTTATGAAAACATGTTTTATATTTACCAAGTGCACTGGGGAAGGAGTTCTTGCACTTTATAGGATTGTCCCCCCCCGTATTGATATTTTTAGACAAGTCTCCCGTGTTACATGCAGGATTCCAGGCATGCAGGAGCCTCACACTGTTCTACATCTTCCTTGTGGCTCCAGTTCTCAGATTTAAGGTTCACATTTCAATGTGCTTAAAAACCTTCCTAGATCAAATACTGTGTGTCCAGCAATGTCTAGATACTTTCTGCTCTCTCTTATCAGAGAGCTCTGCAGCATGTGGTGCAATCTCTGCATACTTGGTGGTGGTCCATGAACTCTAAACAGTATGTCCAAGTCTATATTAACAAGTTAGTTCACTTTGATGATCACCAGGAAAAGAGAAATAACTGAATATGAGCCACCTCTGTTTTAAATTAATTTCCCTCACTTTTTAGTACATAGTCCAACAGCAGAAGATGTCACTGTCAGTGTTCTGTCATGTTTTCTTTTGATCTACCAAAGCAGTGCTTTACAATGTGGGTATTCCGTTTCTTGTAATTATGAGAAGGAACATTAGTGTGGAGAGGATATTTTTCTGCAAGAAATACCTGTAGAGATCACAAGTGAACATCCCCGTGTAACATGCTGTCTGTCTGTAGTGGTAATGATCAGTTAGTGTCTGTCCAAAACAAGGATAATTGCCTGCTATTTATGGCATCTTCCAGAGTCCCTCCTTTGCCTCATTGGGTAGTGGCACCAGCTGGCCTGGGTCTGAGGACTTCTGGTGTCTGGCTGTGTGTGTGGCCCATGTTCATTACATCAGCAACTTTAATCATGAAGTGCACCTTGACTCATGACTAATTTAATCAGGAAGACAAGCCTAAGTTTTGGGGAACAGAAAAAGTAATCATTTTCCAGTATTATTTATTATAGCTAAGTGGTTAATAGCCCAAACTGGCAAATTTAAATGTAAATTCTCTCTGTCAGCAATCCCTTTCGTAATGAAGGCAAATGGTGTGTCCCTTTCAAAGCCCTGTGCCTGACTGACTTCTTGGAATATTACCCCAGGCCATATCTGACAAGGTGTGTCTGGCCTCGCCTTTCCCCAGGGAGCCTTCTGATTTGAAAAACTGACAGTTCCTGCCTAACACGATGATACACCTAATGTAATGTGGGTACAAATGTACAGAAAACATCATTTCCTCCAATGGGATGGGTACAGTTATTTGTTGCAGTCAAAATAGGAGGAGGATGTTGGTGAAGGGTTATGAAATTCCTGTATCTGTGTCAATTATAGAAGAGACTATGACTGTTAAATTATCTCAAGAAATTGATACATTTTGGATGAAATTCCAGTCCTTGGCCAATCACAGATCACCTGCACTTCTCTCATCAGACATTTTGTAGGCTTCGTTGCAGAAGTGAATTTTAAAGGAGGTCAGTGCAGTGTCTTTGCTCCCTTCAGTTAGCAACTTCCTATTTAGTCTGCAATCAGGACATGGACGGTCAGCCCTAATAGTCAGAACAGTGGTGGTCAGGGCTCGTGGTCAGAGCTAGGGTCAGGAACCAGGAGTCAGAGCCAAGGGTGGGAGCTGGAGTCAGGAACTGAGCAGGGGAGCAAGGCTGGGAGCAGGGCTGGAGCAGGACTGAGACCAAGGCAGGTACAGCAGTGATCGCAGCTGCAGATGTAAACATTGAGTACCAGGCATCTGCTGCTGCTGGGCTTAAGAGCTTGCTTGCTGGTTCCCCTCAGCAATCAGGCGGGTTGTCCTGCCAGGCAGGATTCTGCTGTAGCTCACGTATGTTCATTAGTCTGCCTGGAGACTGAGCTCGCTAGCCCCAGGCTCACAGCTGCAAGCATCATTCTACAACCACTGTGTAGTTTTATTTTGAAACTGCCTTGGTCACGGCATTTGCAGACCTTCTAACAGTCAAAATACAAGAGTTTCTAAACTAATTAGTGATTTTGGTTATCCAGCGTGAGACTTTCACAGGGCCTGATTTGAGAGGCTGGGTGATCAGCACTTTATGAAAATCCAGCCTGTACTAAAGGAGCCTCAGACTGGACACCGCAACTCCCTAGTCATTTCTGAAAACGTTTACCCTCGATCTTGAGTCAGTACCACCATCTGGGGAGAAGAGAAACATGTCCCTCTGGAATCTCCAGCAAGAGGCACTTGCCATTTTATCACATCACTTCTATTTTCTCTATGTGCAGGACTGATTCAGTGAGCTCAGGGCTGTTAAAAGGGCCCAGTTGAAGGCATGTTTTATGACAAAAAAGCTGTTCTCTTCTTTCAAAAAAGGAGAGAAACCAGATAGATGAAAAGGAGTTTGTGGGTGTTGGGGGGGGGGAGGGGGCACGGTTGAAGAAAAAAAAGGTAACTACCTTGGTTTTGCTTTGCAAGGTGTTCATCTTTTCATGTTCAGCTCTTTCTTACAATAGAGCCATGCATGTCCCTTTATGTTGAACTACAGTTATATTTTAAAAATAAACTCGAGATTCAGAAAATAATTCACACTGACATTTATGTATACGTCATTGCAAACATTTGACAGTTTGGAATATGCATTTGGGTCAATGTGCAAACATAATTTCAGTTTGAATAACTCTTCTTCAAAGGTGTCAGAGGAGCAACCTTAGGTGCTACGAGTCCTCCTCTTCTTCTTCAAAGGTATTATAATCCACTAAAAAAAATCCTGTGCAGGTTCACTTGAAACAAAATAAACCATCAAAACCATGATCTTCTGCTCGCTAAAAGCAAAGAAGTGAAGTGGTCTTGCAAAAAAAAAAAGTTTGTCAAAACCTGTAACCTTTATAAGATTGGATTTTTGTATCATAGCAGCAATGCATTTTAGCCATTGGATCGATCATTGTACCGGTACACTTCTGTCACTTTAAAATATTCATAACACCCCAGTATTTAAAAAACAAAACAAAACTCCTTTAGTTTCTCAGAGTACAATAAAAATTCTTTAATGTATGTGAGAAATGGTTGGTTTTTTTCAAAACAATTAATCTTGTGTCCCTATAATTACTTTTTAAATACATTTTACTGAAGAAATCAAAAGAAAAGATTGAAATTTGTGATAAACAGAAAATAAGGAAATACAGAACTGTTATTCAAATCATTCAGTGCATGTAACAGTTTGGGGCGTGAAGTAGGATAATTAGATGTACTCAACAGTAGTGACACTTTGAAAGGCTAAGGGATGGTGTACATTAGAAAACTATATTGACCCAGCTAAAAAATCCACATCCCTAAGCATTGTCATTAAGCCAATCTAAATCCCTGTGTAGACAGTGCTATGTCAATAGAAGAATGCTTCCAAACTACCACCTCGTGGGGAGGCAGGTTTATTACAGCAGGAGAAGATCCCCTCCTGTCACGGTAAGTGTCTACACTAAAGTGGTACAGTGATGCAGCTGCAGGCTGCTGTAGCATATGATGTGCAGACATAGCCTAGGTAGACCAAACGCCTGAATAATCGATCCTTTTATTATTATAGGATCTGACCTGAAGCCCACGGAAGTCACGGGAAAGGCTCCCAGGATTACAGTGGGCTTTGGATCAGATCCACAGTCACTTTAATGATTCATCTGATGATACAGGAATACAAAGACTGTTCTGAATAAAGCTGGTCTTACATTACAAGTATATGGCACTTCTTTCACATCTCTTGCCTTAACTCTTCATATTATGATGATAACCTCTGTGTTTTCAACTGAAATGCAGTGACACTAATGTCCATCTGGCCTAAAAATCCACAACTCTGAAAAACAAATTATTTTCTGCACAAATTTATAACCTACTTCTTTATCCCCAGTGTACCTTCAAGGCCAGAACTCCAGCAGGTATCATGATTCAGAGACACTTAAGGCCAGAAGGACCATTGTGATCATCTCTAATCTGCCTTCCTGCAGAACACAAGCCATAGGACTTCCCTGAATTAGCTCTTGCTCAGCTCCCATAACTGTGAATGAACTAGAGTAGGGGTCGGCAACCTTTGGCACGCAGCCCGTCAGGGAAATCCGCTGGCGGGCCAGGCCGGTTTGTTTACCTGCAGCATCCGCAGGTTCGGCTGATCACAGCCCCCACTGGCCGTGGTTCACCGCTCCAGGCCAATGGGGGCTGCAGGAAGCAGTGGCCAGCACATCTCTCATCCCATGCTGCTTCCCGCAGCCCCCATTGGCCTGGAGCAGCTGTCTTCTTTCAATTCCGAATTTGTTTTCCTCCAGTGTCCAGTTGTAGGATCATGTTATAACTTTATCTGCTACACTGAAGAACCCTCTATTTGAACATTTCTGCTCCCTGTGTAGGTACTTACAGATTGTGACCCCATCACTGATTAAGCTTCTCTTTGATTGAACTCCTTGAGTCTATCACTGTAAGGCACGTTTACAAATCCTTTAGTCATTCTCATGGATCTTTTCTGAATCACCTTCAGTTTTTCAGCCTCCCTCTGAAGTTTGGCCATCAGAACTGGATATGGCATTCGCATAGCATTTGCACCAGTGCCAAATGCAGAGGCAAAATAAACTCTCTACCGTACTCAATATTTCTCAGTTTATACACCCAAGGATTGCATTAGCCCATTTAGCCACTTTATCATACTGGGAGCTCATTATATACCATGACTCCTAACTCTTTTTCAGAGTCACTTTCCCAAGGTAGAGTCCCCCATCCTGTAAGTATGGCCTATGCTCTGTGGGGCCCCTGGACTATCAAGATACAAAAGGGGCGCTTAAAGACAATAAATTCATCGCAGAGAAACTAAATTAATTCTTTGCTTCAGCCTTCACAGCTGAGGATGTTAGGGAGATTCCCAAACCTGAGCTGTCTTTTGTAGGTGACAAATCTGAGGAATTGTCACAGATTGAAGTGTCACTAGAGGAGGTTTTGGAATTAATTGAGAAACTTAACAGTAACAAGTTACCTTGACCAGATGGCATTCACCCAAGAGTTCGGAAAGAACTCAAATGTGAAATTGCAGAACTATTATCTATAGTTTGTAACCTGTCCTTTAAATCAGCTACTGTACCCAATGACTGGAAGATATCTAATGTAACACCAATATTTAAGAAGGGCTCTAGAGGTGATCCTGCTAATTACAGAACGATAAGTCTAATGTCAGTACCGGGCAAATTAGTTGAAACAATAGTAAAGAATAAAATTGTCAGACAGATAGAACAACATAAATTGTTGTGCAAAAGTCAACATGGTTTCTGTAAAGGGAGATCATGTCTCACTAATCTGTTAGAAGTCTTTGAAGGGGTCAACAAACATGTGGACAAGGGGGATCCAGTGGACAACTTAATTTACGTAAGAGCCTTTGGTGAGGGACCTTGTCAAAGGCTTTCTGGAATCAAATTTTATAAAGGTTACAGTTTTTGACAAATTTTTTTTCTTATCATGGGATAAGAGGGAAGATCCTTTCATGGATTGAGAACTGGTTAAAAGACAGGGAACAAAGGGTAGGAATAAATGGTCAATTTTCAGAATGGAGAGGGGTAAAAGTGGTGTTCCTCAAGGGTCAGTCCTAGGACCAATCCTATTCAACTTATTCATAAATGATCTGGAGAAAGGGGTAAACAGTGAGGTGGCAAATTTTGCAGATGATACTAAACTGCTCAAGATGGTTAAGACCAAAGCAGACTGAGAAGAACTTCAGAAAGATCTCACAAAACTAAGTGACTGGGCAAAAACATGGCAAATGAAATTAAATGTAAAGTAATGCACATTGGAAAAAATAACCCCAACTATACATACAATGTGATGGGGGCTAATTTAGCTACAACTAATCAGGAGAAAGATCTTGGAGTCATCATGGATAGTTCTCTGAAGACGTCCACGCAGTGTGCAGCGGCAGTCAAAAAAGCAAACAGGATGTTAGGAATCATTAAAAAAGGGATAGAGAATAAGATGGAGACTATATTATTGCCCTTATATAAATCCATGGTATGCCCACATCTTGAATACTGCATACAGATGTGGTCCCCTCATCTCAAAAATGATATACTGGCATTAGAAAAGGTTCAGAAAAGGGCAACTAAAATGATTAGGGGTTTGGAACAGGTCCGATAGGAGGAGAGATTAAAGAGGCTAGGACTTTTCAGCTTGGAAAAGAGGAGACTAAGGGGGGATATGATAGAGGTATAAGAGTAGCAGCCGTGTTAGTCTGTATTCGCAAAAAGAAAAGGAGTACTAGTGGCACCTTAGAGACTAACCAATTTATTTGAGCATAAGCTTTCGTGAGCTACAGCTCACTTCATAAAATCATGAGTGGTGTGGAGAAAGTGAATAGGGGAAAGTTATTTGCTTGTTCCCATAATATAAGAACTCGGGGCCACCAAAGGAAATTAATGGGTAGCAGGTTTTAAACAAATAAAAGGAAGTTCTTCTTTACTCAGTGCACAGTCAACCTGTGGAACTCCTTGCCTGAGGATGTTGTGAAGGCTAGGACTATAACAGGGCTTAAAAGAGAACTGGATAAATGCGTGGAGGTTAAGTCCATTAAGGAGATTTAGGTTAGACAAAAAAAATATATCTACAGGATAGCTAAGTACTGGATAGGTTACCCAGGGAGGTTGTGGAATCCCCATCACTGGATGTTTGTAAGAAATAACAGGTTAGATAAACACCGGTCGGGTGATCTAGGAATATTTAGTCCTGCCTCCGGGTCTGGACTAGAACTAGATGACATCTCAAGAATCTCTTGAGCTCTACATTTCTATAGAGTATATGACTGATATGTGTTAGATAGTGTAGGACCATACGTGGTCCCTGCAGTGCCCCACTAGAAACACACCCACTCGATATGATTCCCCATGTACAATTACATTTTGAGACCTATCAGTTAGCTAGTTTTTAATCTATATAATATGTGCCATATTGATTTTGTATCATTATAGTTTCTTAACCAAAATGCCATACTGTACCAAGGCAAATGTTAGGGTTTTTTTTATTTTTTTATTTTAAAGATCTGTTCTAGTTCAAAAGGAATTCTATGGCCTATGTTACGCCGGAGGTCAGACTAGATGATCACATTGGTCCCTTCTGGCCTTGGAATCCATAGGGTGGAAAAATTCTTATTTTACATTAACACTATGACCTTTATCAACCAAACCTGTAGTTTCATCGAGAAAAGAGATCCAGTTACTTTAGCATGTGAATGTCCACTGTGGAATATGGCCATAATTGCAGTGCCTAGAACAATGGGGTCTAGTCTGGTTGTGGCATTGAGGTAATACCACAATCAAAATGTTAAATAATTGTGAAATCGCCAATGTGCTTTGTGTTGGTTAATGCTCTCCAGTATGCGAGTGATCTAGAAAGGAAGGTGTCACATGTGGAAATGCACTTTCCTTGATCAAAGGCACAGGCCCACATTCTGCTCTCACTTCACTTCTCAACTCCTTTTCCCATTTACACAGGGTCAGAGGTGCCCATGATTCTTCACCACCCCTTCCAGTCCATGGCACGAGTTCATAGACCTTGGTGTTCCAGTCCTTTTGTCTTCAAACTTCTTTTGACAGAATCTTTCCATCATATCTCTATAAATACATCAGAGGGATAAATACCAAGGGGGAGAGGAGTTATTTTTGGGGATTGGTCATGCTTTGAGCAGGGGGTTGGACTAGATGACCTCCTGAGGTTCCTTCCAACCCTGAAATTCTATGATTCTATTTAAAATAAGTGCCAATGTGGAGACAAGAACAAATGGATGTAAATTGGCCCTCAACAAGTTTAGAGGTGTGAAAGTGAGGTTCAGGAACAGCCTTCCAAATGGAGCAGGAGGGAGGAGTGGGAGGGGGCAAAAAAACCAACTGGCTTCAAGACTGTGATTGATAAGTTTATGGAGGGGATAGTATGACAAGACTGCCTACAATGGCATGTAACCCATTGGTGACTGCCAATAGTGAAAATACACAATGGCTGTAGACGGGACACTAGATGGGGAGGGTTCTGAGTTACTACAGAGAATTCTTTCCCAGGTATCTGCCTAGTGGGTCTTGCCTATATTCTCAGGGTCTAATTGATCATCATATTTGAGGTCAGGAAGAAATTTCCTCCCAAATCAGATTGGCAGAGACCCTGGGGGTTTTTCATCTTCCTCTGCAGCATAGAGCACAGGTCACTTGCGGGTTTAAATTAGTGTAAATGGTGAATTCTCTGGTTTCAGAGTAGCAGCCGTGTTAATCTGTATCCGCAAAAAGAAAAGGAATACTTGTGGCACCTTAGAGACTCACAAATTTATTTGAGCATAAGCTTTCATGAGCTACGATGTGATGCATCCAATGAAGTGAGCTGTAGCTCATGAAAGCTTATGCTCAAATAAATTTGTGAGTCTCTTAAGGTGCCACAAGTCCTCCTTTTCTTTTTTCGGTGAATTCTCTGTAACTTGAAATCTTTACACCATGATTTGAGGATTTCAGTATCTCAGCCAGAGGTTAGGGGTCTATTACAGGAGTGGGTGGGTGAGGTTGTGTGGCCTGCAATGTGCAAGAGGTCAGATTAGATGATCACGATGATCCCTTCTGACCTTAAAGGCTATGAGCCTGTATCCTTGATCTTCCACATTCTTTCTTGCTGTCCTCTTCCTCCCATGCTTTCTTTGCTGGTCATTCTTCACATATCCAGCCCACGTCAATAGTGCACTTTCCAGGCCCTCTATCACTTAGAGTCCTAAGTTCATCTCCTCCCTAATATCTTCCATTCACTTTTTGTCCAACCCATGCCTGTCTGCAATTCTCCTCAGTATATTATTTTCTACTACCAGCTTCTTTGTTTCTTCCATATCCGTAAGACCCACATATTCCAACTGGGAGATGGATCACTTACTGCTGCTCTCTTGCTCTGACCTGCCTCCTGGCTGGCTGCTGTGTGTGGTTTGGCTGATGCCCGGCTCCACAAGTCAGGCCTGATTCCAAAAGAGCCCAGAATCAGCTGTTAATCCATCTGTGATTCATTTAAAGCTAACTGGAAATCTTGTGTCCAATGCAATTTACAAGGGTCATGGTTGATTCTACATCCCTGGCAATTTTTAAACCAAGATTGCATTTTCAAAGATATGCTGTATTTCAAAAAGAAAAGGAGTACTTGTGGCACCTTAGAGACTAACAAATTTATTTGAGCATAAGCTTTCATGAGCTACAGCTCATGCTCAAATACATTTGTTAGTCTCTAAGGTGCCACAAGTACTCCTTTTCTTTTTGTGGATACAGACTAACACGGCTGCTACTCTGAAACCTGTGTTTCAAAAGAAATTATTTTGGAGAAATTATCTGGCCTGTAGTACACAGGGCATCAGATGAGATGATCACAATGGTCCCTTCTGGCCCTGGACTCTATGAATTTTAGGAAGTTCAGACCACAGATTCATAGATGTAAAGGCCAGAAAGGACCACTATGATCATCTAATCTGTCCTACACGACACGGGCCAGAGAATTTCACCCAAGGATTTCTGTATTAATCCCATAACTTCTGGGTGAGCGACAGTGTTCTAGTTCCAGGCATCTAGTGCCAATGGTTAATTAACCTCATTGTTTAAAAGTTTTCTTATTCCTATCTGAATTTGTCTAGCCTCTTTGTTGTGCCCCAGCTCAGGTGTCTGAATGGTTTTATGGCATAGCGCCATGTAGAGCACGCTGCTGTGTGGGCTTGGAAGACAGTCACAAGGTTGGCATCCAAAAGGACAGTTGCATCTTCCTGGATAAATGTCCATGTGAAATTTGGTGACCTGGTCATGCTGCTCTAGCAGCTGCGGGGAGACTTGCCTAACCAATAAATGGCAGGCACATCCGCTGACATGAAGGAGCTGATGTTACTGTCGCCATCTCCTCTGGTTGCTTCCCCAGTTGTATTTGGCTGTTTGTATCATTGAAATTGTTGTCTTGTAGGTGAAATAGAACAGGGGCCAACTTTTTGTGGGCTAAATAGAATAGGGACCAACTTACTTGCATAACAAGTTTTTTTTTGTGAATTTCATTATTTTATGACAGGTTTCAGAGTAACAGCCGTGTTAGTCTGTATTCGCAAAAAGAAAAGGAGTCCTTGTGGCACCTTAGAGACTAACCAATTTATTTGAGCATGAGCTTTCATGAGCTGTAGCTCACGAAAGCTCATGCTCAAATAAATTGATTAGTCTCTAAGGTGCCACAAGGACTCCTTTTCATTATTTTATGCTTTTCAACCGGTGGAACTCTTTGCCAGTGAATGTTGTGAAGGCCAAGACTGTAACAGGGTTCAAAAAAGAACTAGATAAGTTCATGGAGGATAGATCCATCAATGGCTTTTAGCCAGGATGGGCAGGGATGGTGTCCCTAGCCTCTGTTTGCCAGAAGCTGGGAATGGGTGACAGGGGATGGATCACTTGATGATTACCAGTTCTGTTCATTCCCTCTGAGGCACCTAGCATTGGCTGCCGTCAGAAGACAGGATACGGGGCTAGATGGACATTTGGTCTAACCAGTATGGCAGTTCTTATGTTCTTGTGTTTTTCAGTTCCTGACCCTGACTAGTCTAAAGTCAATGTGAGTTAAGCTCTCTGAGCGCCTTCCTAAATAGTCTCAGCCTTACTGAAGGTTGCTCTGTTTAGCTCAAGTTCTTTCAGTTCTGATCTGAAGGGCGAGCCTGCTTCAGCATTTATGTAATTCTTTCTTTAAGAATTAGTAAAAGTCATCAGTAATAAATAACGAAGATGCTGAATAGAAGTATGCAGGCTGATGTCCCTGGACATTACTTCAAAGCAAATCTATATTTCATTTCATTAGGTTACCATCAGATTCTTCACATGCTGCTAGGTTGTTTATCTTAAAATCTTAATGACACTCTCCACAGGCCTTTTTTCTCATATTTAATACTGCATGTACTGCGGATACGTTGTGGTCAGAAATGTGCTTTCTAAAAGAAGGAAGGCCAATGAAGGGAACTGTGACTGTTGGGTCCCTACTGGAGCAGACCAAGTTCTCTTTAGTGCTTCCACTCGCTCTTTCTTCACTCACCCACTTTCTTCCAAGTGTCTCTCTTCCTGCTGTGTTTTTAAACGGACATACCATATGATCATATTAGATCACCTGACCCTTTGCTCTTGTCTCCGAATTCAGTTCTATTTTTCGCATCTACAGAAGCTACTCGCAGGGTGTATTCCATCCGACCAAGTGATGGTCAGGATTGTAATTGTCCACAAATATTTTATAATTGTAGTATATGGGAAATTATGTCTAATAATCAATTGCACTGCATTATAATACTTCATAAAGGGGAAATGGTTTCTTTCATGTTTCTATCTTTTTGGCATAAATTTGCACCTAAAATAAGATTTTTGTCATTTCTGAAAGGTTAACAAAGGGTCTTTGTAGTACGAGGCGATGCAAAGCACAAACTCACTTATTCTTTGGCTGCTTTTCATGACTCTTCTTTCCACATTGGCAAATTAAATCTTCGTGGTTGAAGAGCAGCCTGTTGCTTTCCAGCCCAAATTCTTTACCAATTTGATCCTGCAATTAAATCAGTCAGAGGGCTGAACTTGACGTAGCAACCGTCTCTTTTGATTGGCTTCTCTGTAGAATCAAGAAAGAAGTCTAGCTGGGTCTTAAAGCACAAGCCTTTCAGTATAAATCTGTAATAATAAACTCATAGACTTTAAAGCCATCAGGGACAACTGTGATCATCTAGGCTGACCACCTGCACATTGCAGGCCACAGAACATCACCCACCCACTCCTGCAACAGACCCCTCACCTCTGGCTGAACTACTGATATCCTCAAATCATAGTTTAAAGACTTCAAGTTACAGAGAGTTCACTATTTACACTAATTTAAATCTGCAAATGACCCATGACCCATGCTGCAGATGAAGGCAAAACCCCCCCAGGGTCTCTGCCAATCTAACCCAGGTAAAATTCCTTCCCGATCCCCAAATAATGATGATACATCACTAACAATAAACCACTTATATTTTTATGGCACCCTTCACCGATGTCTCAGAGAATCTTACTAGGCTACAAAAAGTGGCTCTTCAATGTTGATGTAAAAATCTTGAAAAGATCTATCTTCGAAGAGAAATAATAGCAAAAGGAATATAAAAATGAATTTTAAATAATGGTGTCTTCATTCAAGTTGTCCCCAGGTTCAACTTCCCCTTTAAGATTTTCAGGGAAGCCTGCTTGCCCGCAGTATGGCTGGACTTTCTGGCACTAAGGGTAGCTAGATTTTCTTCCAGCTGAGGCAGAGATTAGTAAAATGGCATGCGTTGTTGTTTAGTTAAAAAAAATTAAGTGCAGCACAGAGTCATTAGCAGTTTGTGGGGAAACACTGAATCAAAGTTCACTGCTAAGAAATAAAATAAGAATCAGAAATAAAAATGAGATGCTGGATTGAATTTAGTTTCAGAATACTGGACCTACCTGTAGACAGACACCTACTCTCGAGATCTATTTTTCTAGTACTAAGTACCACCAGAAAGGAGAGCAAATGAAACCTGAGGCAGGACTGGCTGTATGTTTTGCATCTGAAAGGTGGGTGAGGTGGTTGCAGTAGGTCCTGCAGACGGTATCCAGACAAAAATGTAAAAAAGTCAGCCATTGAGGAATATGGCCCTCTCGCCTTTGGAAGGAACCATTTTGGAGAGTTCTCAACCAGGGTTGCTTCTTGACCTGCTGCTCACAAACCGGGAAGAATTAGAAGGGGAAGCAAAAGTGGATGGGAACCTGGGAGGCAGTGACCATGAGATGGTTGAGTTCAGGATCCTGACACAAGGAAGAAAGGAGAGCAGCAGAATACAGACCCTGGACTTCAGAAAAGCAGACTTTGACTCCCTCAGGGAACTGATGGGCAAGATCCCCTGGGAGAATAACATGAGGGGGAAAGGAGTCCAGGAGAGCTGGCCGTATTTTAAAGAATCCTTATTGAGGTTACAGGGACAAACCATCCCGATGTGTAGAAAGAATAGTAAATATGGCAGGCGACCAGCTTGGCTTAACAGTGAAATCCTTGCTGATCTTAAACACAAAAAAGAGGCTTACAAGAAGTGGAAGATTGGACAAATGACCAGTGATGAGTATATAAATATTGCTCAGGCATGTAGGAATGAAATCAGGAAGGCTAAATCACACCTGGAGTTGCAGCTAGCGAGGGATATTAAGAGTAACAAGAAGGGTTTCTTCAGGTATGTTGGCAATAAGAAGAAAGCCAAGGAAAGTGTGGGCCCCTTACTGAATGAGGGAGGCAACCTAGTGACAGAGGATGTGGAAAAAGCTAATGTACTCAATGCTTTTTTTGCCTCTGTCTTCACGAACAAGGTCAGCTCCCAGACTACTGCACTGGGCAGCACAGCATGGGGAGGAGGTGACCAGCCCTCTGTGGAGAAAGAAGTGGTTCGGGACTATTTAGAAAAGCTGGACAAGCACAAGTCCATGAGGCCGGATGCGCTGCATCCCAGAGTGCTAAAGGAATTGGCAGATGTGATTGCAGAGCCATTGGCCATTATCTTTGAAAACTCATGGCGATTGGGGGAAGTCCCGGATGACTGGAAAAAGGCTAATGTAGTTCCCATCTTTAAAAAAGGGAAGAAGGAGGATCCTGGGAACTACAGGCCGGTCAGCCTCACCTCAGTCCCCGGAAAAATCATGGAGCATGTCCTCAAGGAATCAATTCTGAAGCACTTAGACGAGAGGAAAGTGATCAGGAACAGTCAGCATGGATTCACCAAGGGCAAGTTATGCCTGACTAATCTAATTGCCTTCTATGATGAGATAACTGGTTCTGTGGATGAAGGGAAAGCAGTGGACGTGTTATTCCTCAACTTTAGCAAAGCTTTTGACACGGTCTCCCACAGTATTCTTGTCAGCAAGTTAAAGAAGTATAGGCTGGATGGATGCACTACAAGGTGGGTAAAAGTTGGCTAGATTGTCGGGCTCAACAAGTAGTGATCAATGGCTCCACGTCTAGTTGGCAGCCGGTATCTAGCGGAGTGCCCCAAGGATCGGTCCTGGGACCGGTTTTGTTCAATATCTTCCTAAATGATCTGGAGGATGGTGTGGATTGCACCCTCAGCAAGTTTGCGGGTGACACTAAACTGGGAGGAGTGGTAGATACGCTGGAGGGTAGGGATAGGATACAGAGGGACCTAGACAAATTGGAGGATTGGGCCAAAAGAAATCTGATGAGGTTCAACAAGGACAAGTGCTGAGTCCTGCACTTAGGATGGAAGAATCCCATGCACCGCTACAGACTAGGGACCGAATGGCTCGGCAGCAGTTCTGCAGAGAAGGACCTAGGGGTGACAGTGGACGAGAAGCTGGATATGAGTCAGCAGTGTGCCCTTGTTGCCAAGAAGGCCAATGGCATTTTGGGGTGTATAAGTAGGGGCATTGCCAGCAGATTGAGGGACATGATCATTCCCCTCTATTCTACACTGGTAAGGCCTCATCTGGAATACTGTTTTGGGCCCCACACTACAAGAAGGATGTGGATAAATTGGAGAGAGTCCAGTGGAGGGCAACAAAAATGATTAGGGGTCTGGAACACATGACTCATGAGGAGAGGCTGAGGGAACTGGGATTGTTTAGTCTATGGAAGAGAAGAATGAGGGGGGATTTGATAGCTGCTTTTAACTATCTGAAAGGTGGATCTAAAGAGGATGGATCTAGACTATTCTCAGTGATAGCAGATGACAGGACAAGGAGTAATGGTCTCAAGTTGCAGTGGGGGAGATTTAGGTTGGATATTAGGAAAAACTTTTTCACTAGGAGGATGGTGAAACACTGGAATGCGTTACCTAGGGAGGTGGTGGAATCTCCTTCCTTAGACGTTTGTAAGGTCAGGCTTGACAAAGCCCTAGGTGGGATGATTTAGTTGGGATTGGTCCTGCTCTGGGCAGGGGGTTGGACTAGACGGCCTCCAGAGGTCCCTTCCAACTCTGTTATTCTATGATTCTATGATTGTTTGTTTCCTCTTAATCTCCTCCCTGAGGATTTCCCACAGGAGCTGAAATTGGCCCCTTGGTATCCAAAGAGTGTTCACATGCCCACTGCACATGTTTGTCCCCATGGTGGGATGGCAGGGGAGGTATTCATGTGTGCAGCTCAAGTCTCAAGTAACTGCTGTAAGTCCTTCAGCACAAATTCTGAACTACAAAGGACTGAATGAGGCCCCACTAGGTTTACATGCCATAAATGTGGCAAATGCCAGGCACTGTGTTTTCCCACTGCAGCAGTGTAGTAAATGAGAATTACTGGTATCCTGTGGCAGAATAATATGATGTCTAAGCAAGGAAGTGGTGTCTGCGTTCAAGCATAAAGAGAGAGAGATTGAGCCAAGAAAGTGCAATATTCAGGCTTTGTCCCTTCCTCCACATGTACTATCCTCTCACACCAAGCCATTCCCAAAAGCACAGTTCTTTGAGTTCTTGTGCATTATTCTACTCTAGCTCCTCCTCTTGAGAAGCTGTTTATCTTAACATCCCTTCTGTCCCATTTATCTGAGATAGTGAAATTAAATGTGAGTCTCGTAACCTGCTTACACTCGGATACCCCATAAAGCCTAGATCTTCCCAGATCTAGATTAACACTAACATGGTTTTTAATTTACTAACTCTCTTAATTTCCTTGGCTGCTAATGTAGTTTCCTCTTGGTTTGCAAGGATTGTTTTTTCATGCCTTAGTACTGTACAAAGTCTTGTGCACACCTTGCAGGTGGTTTGATATTGGAGTCAGTGTGTGTCTTTCTTTTGATGACAGGAGATTGCCTTGCACTTGTCTCGTTGGGTGGTGTTTTGAAAGTCTGTTCCATTCATTTGCAGTCAGACATTCATTTGCTTGTGTTCCTTTTCTGTCGGGCTGAGCAAGTCTCAGTGGAGTGCAAATTTCACCATCCTCCATTTCACTTTTTTGTCTTGTGTTTGTAGTGGCAGATGCATTTGTGGTTTCAGTGTAATATATGCCCATCCACTGCTAAGTTATATGAAAGAGGATTTTTTTGTTCACCCCACACTTTTTTCCAAATCCAAGATTTGTCTTGAGGAAATAAGGCAGGGTCTCCTGGTTGTAGTTCTGGAAGGTCTTAGGTTGCTCGTCATAGTAGGCTTTGGCTTTTTTGTGTGTCTCTCTTTTTGTTACACCTCCAGCGATGCTGGTTGCCATAATGCTGGGCTTTAGGCACCAAGGTGTGTGTGCATCTTGACATCAAGTGTTATCCTGGACTGCTAATAATACCTTCTGTGGGAATGTTGCTCCATACAGGAATGGCCAGTGATACATTTTCTTTGTAGCTTGCAGATTTCCTTAATGGATCTTAGCAATGTTATCTGCCAGGTCAGCATTGCTATATGATTGGCTGTGGTAGTATGATGATGTGGCAAGACTGAATTCTCACTCCTGGGTAAATTGTGCAAGCTCACTGCGAATAAATTGGGTTCTGTTCTCTGATACTAGACCGTTTAGGTTTTTGTTTGGTTGCAGTATTCTTCATTTCTGATTTCACATCTTGCCAAAGCTGACTCACTTCTGACACCATGTTCTGTGTGCAGAACTAAAGAGAGCCAAGACAGTGCAACATGCCCACTTTATTCCTTTCTCCAGTAAACTGTCCTTTCTCATCATGCACTTCCTGAATGTAGAGATCTCTGTTCCTATCCATAATCATACCATAGCTCCCTGTATTGGGAAGCTGTTTATCACAACATGGAGATGCCCTGCAGTAGACTGAGGCTATATAGGATTAGTGAGACAAGCCAGTGTTTGGGCTCTGTATTTGAGATCCTTTTGCTGAAGACTTTAAGAGAGCAACATTGATTGACAATTTAGGGTTGCCTACTTCTAATAGCAGAAAACCGAACTCCCTTGCTGTGCTCCTGCCCCAAATTCCCACCCTTCACTTCCCCTTCTCCGAGATCCTGCCCCCTGCTCACTCCATCCTCCCTTCCTCCTTTGCTCATTCTACCCCACTCTTGCTTACTTGCTCATTTTCACCAAACTGGGAGCATGGGGGCTATGGCTGGGAGTCTTGGGACCCAGGGCAGAGACCGTTGTTATGCCTGACAACCTCCTGTGTTGTTGGGAGAGTGTATTCAGAGGAAGGGGGGCAGCGACGGGACTGTGGGGGGGTCTCCCTGAGTCTGAGAAGAGACAAGTGGTCTGATGGTCTGACCAGGATCCAGGTCACTGATGTCTGGGTATAACGACTCCCATCCCCAGAGGGTCTGTGCTTGGAATGATCCCGAGTTAACATCGCTCTGCCCCTTGTTACCTGGGCAGGACTGTTTTACCGAACCCGTAGAGCACTGTCCCCAGTTTCCAGATCTTCATGCACACAGCACACACCCACACAAGCAAGCATCCAGCACTCTGGCATTCAGAGGAGCGGCGGGGGGCAACCACAGCCAGTGTAAAAGTAAGCTGGTTACGTTTCATTTATTTATTATTGAAGTACCCCTTCCTGACTTAAAGTGCTGGTAACACTTTAAATCTGTCATGTTTTTCTAAATTAAGTAAAGGTGTGTTACCACTAATATTCGAGTGCATTGTTTGTTGCTAAAGCGTTTATATTTGGTACTTTTGGGGTTAGACCCATTGCATAGATTAGCTCTGGTTTACTCCTGGCGGCTCCCAAGGCAGGCCAGGGAGTGTGTGCAGGGCTCAGCCAGGAGGAAACACAGCCCGGATTAATTTCCTTTACAAGTAAAAGGGCTGCAGCAGATGGGTAGTTAGAAGATTCCCACTTGTTCAACATCACTCCTGGGATACTCAGAATCTCCTTTACTATCAACAGCATCAGGCACCTCGGCACACAGGGCAGTGTCGCCTGCTCCCACCTAAAACCAGGAAGGAATGGGAATTACAGTTGTTGAAGTTAAAAATAATTCCTCATGATTTGCTGCAAATAAACTTTCTGAAGATCTCACTAATTACAATTAATAAAGCACAAGTCATCCCAGCGTGGGCGACACAAGCCTCAACTATTCACCAGTCTCTTTTACAACACTGGCAACTTCCTCATTAGGAATAACATTAACAAGGAATTTATTCAGTAGAATGGTCAAGGAGTTTTAGCTTCATTTTTCACTTTATTTTGCTAGCTGCAAATATATACAATATTAGTGCAGGATGTTTTATGTAAATGAGCCTGATTATCAGGGTTCAGTGCATGCTCTAATCCTGTTAAAACAATCTCATTTTCTATTATTTTAAACACATACACTTTTCAAAGACTTACAGGAAATATTTTGTGAAAATGACTGTTGAAGCAAGCACTAATATTCAATGATGCTGTTGAAGATGGTATTACCCAGTGGAAAGCATTCTTTCTGCCTGGATTACTCTACAGAATCAGTAGCCAGTTATTTAATTAGTCACTGTTGAGTTGTTACCTAACAATTTTCACACACATTGATACTGTGCCTGTTCTGCTGAAGTTATTATACAAATCTTCTTGGTATTTGTTTTTTTAAAGTGCAATGAGTGCAGGCGGTAAAACAGACCTGCAGCTGGGAGCAGTAGCACAACTGAAGGAGGCAACTTATTCCATCGGTGCACATGGGATTCGGAGTCAGACGCTCTTGATTCACTTCGTCTCATGACGTGAATGTTTCACGTGACCTGCAAACACAAGGGAAGCTACCACCTGGATAGCAGCATATTAAACCATGTTCGGCATGAGCCCATGTGGATGTCAGCAGGGTCTGAATGAGCTGTCCCCAATGTCTAGTGATGCGCTAGGGGGAAAAGACTGCAGGAGCAGTCTGTATTGGCATAGACATGCCTATTCTGCCTAGGTATTCAGCAGATGGAGCTGCTTTGCCAGCATGATCAACCTTGGCTAGTTTTTGGTTACAAATCATGTTAGTATGGAATGCAGGAGTAATGAAATGTTGTTATCCTTATTGTACAAGTAGAGGGCTGCGGGGTGGGGGGTCACCCTAAAAGGAAACACTCTTGCTAAGCAGGGGGGAGGGACACCAAATGAGATGGTGTGGGTGTAGTTGTTCTTAGCTGGTGGTGCGGATGCTGCTTAAAGAGGTCTAGAGGCCAATTCCTGCCCCCAGCATTTAAAGACAGATCTGATTAAGTTCAGTGTTTCTGTTCAGTGGTTATTCGTGCTGACGTGACTGTTGAGCAGGTCTAGGGCTTGAACCTTAAACCTAGTGTGGGGACAGCGCTGCAGTGAAAGCCAGCACAGACACTGCACCAGCAGTGGGGTTTGCTGCTGCTGGGCGAAATCACTGAGAGCCGGGGTATGTGGCGGACATGCAGCCTGGGACATCGCAGAAGGGACAGTGAGCAGCAGCAGTGACAAGGGTAAAGGAGGTGGCAGTTCAGCGTCATCAGTCGCTGAGAAAGCAGCAGCCATGAGCCAGTTGCAGAGGCTGCAGCAGCGACATTGCTCAACGGCCTCCCCCTGAGGGATAGGAGGTGAAGCCGTGTGAACGCGTAACGCCGACAGACCCCAGTCATCGGCAGGCGGGATCGAACCGGGAACCTCTGGAGCTAAGGCTGTAGAGCAGACTCATTTTATATCTCTCTTTAAGTGGTGTCGGTGCCACGGGATAGGACAGAACACCTTACCCAGAAGGTGTTTGGGTTACAAATGCACCTCTGAACTCTGGGGCCTTGCTGGCCAAGGACAGCAGCTGTGAGTGGGGTGGTGCGGACAGAGAGAGGAGTGGCATGTTAAAGGAACATTTGTTTGTTGGACTTTCATAATGCAAGGTGGGAAACTGAGGCAAAGGTCACTGCTCAACATGCTGTGGCGGGGGGTGTTTGCTGACATTCACATGCTTTTGGCTCATGCTTGTGGTGTTTTCCAAGATTAAAGCTGGGTTCCCTCTCCCTGCTAATAAAAGTTTTCCTTTGTTATACACAGACTCCTTGCCCGTGGGAGAGGAAGTATTGCCTCCTAGATGCACCCAGGGTTACCTTTGGGCTTTGTATTGCTAAGACAAACAGAAATCCATGAAGAACTGTCGTCTTTCAAAATGGCTACCATCACCCCCTGGAAACCATGGCAGTGATGTTAAGCTGCCCTCAGTTAATATGGTGCGCCCTGGTACCCTAGGAAGCAACCATCTTTGCTGAAAACTCTGCTCTTCACTCTTATTTTGAACAATAAAAGGAAGTTGGCATTTTGAAAGAGGGTGCCTTTGCAAAGCAGCGTCTTCCGTGCCATTGAGAACAATGGAAAAATGTAACACCATGATGGGGGAAATGATCAAACCTAATATGCCTTTAAAAATCAGTTTAATTTAAAATAGATTTTCCAATTACAAACGCTATTTTGCAGTACTCAAAATTAACAACTGCACCTTTCACTGATGGTCCTGATCATAATTAACCATAATGTCAGGCTATTGCATGACATCATTGTGGGGCAGAGTTAAGATTGTTTAGGTACGTTAATGGTGAATTTCCATACATTAACATATTTGCAAAAAGAAAAGGAGTACTTGTGGCACCTTAGAGACTAACCAATTTATTTGAGCATAAGTTTTCCTGAGCTACAGCTCACTTCATCGGATGCATTGAAGTGAGCTGTAGCCTACAAAAGCTGATGCTCAAATAAATGTGTTAGTCTCTAAGGTACCACGAGTCCTCCTGTTCTTCTTGCGTATACAGACTAACAGGGCTGCTACTCCGAGACCTGTGCTAGCTCAGCGTCTCCACCGACACCACGCCCACTTCCGAGCCTTGGTGCCCCCAGACACAGGGCTTCACCTGCCGAGCTGGGCAAACGCATGCCTCAGCTTGGGCACCCGCAGCCAGCAGCTCCTCCACCAGGCTCAGTTCCCCTCTCCTGGGGGGAACCAGGCTCCTGCCCTTTGCCTCACGCATGTAGGGCTGGACACGGCGCTGCGCATTATTGAACCCGACAGGGACCTGGCGCAGCATCCTGCGTGCCCACTACCCCCCTCAGAGCAGCTGCCGGTAGGGGCCCAACAGTGGCGGAGAGGAGACGTGGTGGCCACCTCTCACCATGCACAGGGTTGATTTCTGCCCAAAGATTCATTGTTCTGGAAATCTGGGTAAAAGCTGCTTCTGTGTGACTTTCAGTTGTTTCATGTGTACAAGGAGATGGGGGTAGAAATAGTTTTCACCACTATAAAATAAGTTTTGCTAGCTGTTTAAAACAAGCACCCTGCTGTAAGATCCTAAAAGGAGCATAAAGGTGAACTAGGACAGGAAACGAATCCCCACTGATGAGACGGGTCCTCGCGTGTTCCAATATATTTGGTCTAATGTGACTGGATCTGAGCTTTCCAAACACGTCGATTTGAGCAGCACATTTTGCATGGAGTATTTTGCAAAGTTGATAACGTGTGCCACGAGGGAGGACTGCCATGCACGTCAGCATGACTAATCCACTTGTGTAGTGAAACGTGTACTGAAGGTGTGGCTGGTCTGTGGTGTTGGCCTGAAGGAGGCATCAGCTCAGTTGCTCCTGGCCTTACAAGGTGGTGGGGGAAGCCATGACTCGCTTTGTAAAGTGAACAGGAGCAAAGGTCTCCTTGCGGTCACTTGACTGTGCTCTGTTGGCTGTGACGTGTGCAGGAGTGTGAGATGAGTCCCTCGCTGGTTCCCCATCGTGCTGAGTGCACGGCAGGCGAAGTTCCATCCCTCTGTGCAGCTCCTAAAGCTCATCAGAGAGGTGCTACTTCCTGCAGACCTCCGAATGTGCCTACCACAGGCTGCCCCACCTGCCCCAGTGCAGCCCCCAGTCCTGCAGAGGGAAGCTCTTTGCCTCAGGGTTTCTTTCTCCATTGTTTTTAACCTACAGAATGACACAGAATCCCTGGCTACATCCCCGTTGGATGGTGGCCAGGAACACTAACATGCAGCTCTGGGTGAACAAGTCCCCTCCCTGCCTTAAACCTTGTGAGCTGCAGAGCTCCTAACCCTTTGAAAGCATGCCACAGCTCTCCCAAAGGCTTAGCTTCCCTTCATTTCCAAAGCTGATTGGTTCAGGGCTCAGGATTCTTCCCCATCCTTCCCTGTCACTTGTATCCACACATAGCACAACCTGACAATAAATGCTGCTGAAACCCTACATTATATTGAAAATGTAACCGTGCTACATGTCACTTGAGATGCTATTGTGACTTGAGAAAAAAATAATTCAGGCATAGGATAGACCACAAGTTACTGATACTCAGGACAGACTCACAAAGTGATTGTTTTAAAAAGTAGAATCTAGTGCTGATGCTAAATACATAAGGAAGCCAACTCTGTGCCTTCTGAAGGGATAGTGCCAAGGGAAAAAAATGAACACTGAATGAAGAGAAACCATCTCTCAGTGCAATCAAGTATCATAGACTCGTAGGGCTGGAAGGGACCTTGAGAAGTGACGTAGTCCAGTCCCCGGATATGTGTGGTAATGTATATTTATTTTTTAAAAATCGATCAATAGGGGAATGGGAATGTTCTCCGCTCTTTGAGGCGAGATAAGTCTCAGTGAAGAAACAAAAAGAAAAGGAGTACTTGTGGCACCTTAAAGACTAACCAATTTATTTGAGCATGAGCAACAAAAATGATTAGGGGTAAGAACACATGACTTATGAGGAGAGGCTGAGGGAGCTGGGATTGTTTAGCCTGCAGAAGAGAAGAATGAGGGGGGATTTGATAGCTGCTTTCAACTACCTGAAAGGGGGTTCCAAAGAGGATGGCTCTAGACTGTTCTCAATGGTAGCAGATGACAGAACGAGGAGTAATGGTCTCAAGTTGCAGTGGGGGAGGTTTAGATTGGATATTAGGAAAAACTTTTTCACTATGAGGGTGGTAAAACACTGGAATGCGTTACCTAGAGAGGTGGTAGAATCTCCTTCCTTAGAGGTTTTTAAGGTCAGGCTTGACAAAGCCCTGGCTGGGATGATTTAACTGGGAATTGGTCCTGCTTCGAGCAGGGGGTTGGACTAGATGACCTTCTGGGGTCCCTTCCAACCCTGATATTCTATCATTCTATGATTCTATGATTTTATGAGCTTTCGTGAGCTACAGCTCACTTCATCGGATGCATACTGTGGAAACTGCAGAAGACATTATATACACAGAGACCATGAAACAATACCTCCTCCCACCCCACTCTCCTGCTGGTAATAGCTTATCTAAAGTGATCATCAAGTTGGGCTATTTCCAGCAAAATCCAGGTTTTCTCACCCTCCGCCCCCCCCCCCCCACAAACTCACTCTCCTGCTGGTAATAGCCCATCCAAAGTGACCACTCTCTTTAAAATGTGTATGATAATCAAGGTGGGCCATTTCCAGCACAAATCCAGGTTTTCTCAACCCCCCACCCCCCTCCAAAAACCACACACACAAACTCACTCTCCTGCTGGTAATAGCTCATCCAAAGCGACCACTCTCCCTACAATGTGCATGATAATCAAGGTGGGCCATTTCCAGCACAAATCCAGGTTTTCTCACCCCCATCCCCACACACACACAAACTCACTCTCCTGCTGGTAATAGCTCATCCAAAGTAACCACTCTCCCTACAATGTGCATGATAATCAAGGTGGGCCATTTCCAGCACAAATCCAGGTTTTCTCACCCCACCCCACCCCACCCCCCACACACAAACTCACTCTCCTGCTGGCAATAGCTCATCCAAACTGACCACTCTCCTTACAATGTGCATGATAATCAGGGTAGGCCATTTCCAGCATAAATCCAAGTTTATCCAGAACGTCGGGGGGGGGAGGGGGGGAGTAAAAAAAAACAAGGGGAAATAGGCTACTTTGCATAATGACTTAGCCACTCCCAGTCTCTATTTAAGCCTAAATTAATAGTATCCAATTTGCAAATGAATTCCAATTCAGCAGTTTCTCGCTCGAGTCTGGATTTGAAGTTTTTTTGTTGTAAGATAGCGACCTTCAGGTCTGTGATTGCGCAACCAGAGAGATTGAAGTGTTCTCCGACTGGTTTATGAATGTTATAATTCTTGACATCTGATTTGTGTCCATTTATTCTTTTACGTAGAGATTGTCCAGTTTGACCAATGTACATGGCAGAGGGGCATTGCTGGCACATGATGGCATATATCACATTGGTGGATGTGCAGGTGAACGAGCCTCTGATAGTGTGGCTGATGTTATTAGGCCCTGTGATGGTGTCCCCTGAATAGATATGTGGGCACAGTTGGCAACGGGCTTTGTTGCAAGGATAGGTTCCTGGGTTATTGGTTCTGTTGTGTGGTATGTGGTTGTTGGTGAGTATTTGCTTCAGGTTGGGGGGCTGTCTGTAGGCAAGGACTGGCCTGTCTCCCAAGATTTGTGAGAGTGTTGGGTCATCCTTCAGGATAGGTTGTAGATCCTTAATAATGCGTTGGAGGAGTTTTAGTTGGGGGCTGAAGGTGACGGCTAGTGGCGTTCTGTTATTTTCTTTGTTAGGCCTGTCCTGTAGTAGGTGACTTCTGGGAACTCTTCTGGCTCTATCAATCTGTTTCTTCACTTCCGCAGGTGGGTATTCTAGTTGTAAGAATGCTTGATAGAGATCTTGTAGGTGTTTGTCTCTGTCTGAGGGGTTGGAGCAAATGTGGTTGTATCGCAGAGCTTGGCTGTAGACGATGGATCGTGTGGTGTGGTCAGGGTGAAAGCTGGAGGCATGTAGGTAGGAATAGCGGTCAGTAGGTTTCCGGTATAGGGTGAAGAAACAGTCTGACTTTCAGTTTATTCACACATCAGGTTCCTGCATCAGTCTGCCTGCTACACATCCATTCTTGGTGGCAATAGCATACTGTATGGAGATATTTCTTCCATTAAGTTCTATGGGCTCAGTGATCTTAGATGACTTACATCTGCATTGATTTACCAGCTCTCTCTTTATTCCATTAGCAAGCATATTTTGCTTTTAATACAACTGACTCTAAATATTTCAGTAGCTCACAGTCCATTAAAATCAATTAGTATGAAATCTCTGTGGATGACAAAATGAGAAATTAAGTTATTAGTAAATCAGTCAAAGAGCAGTGCAAGCATAGCAGAAGTGAATATTAATTAATCCTTGGTATAAAATGTGTTTTTAAATGTCATCTATCATTCAAATCAATACCTCTCTTCTATTTTCCACTGTCACTTCATTCTTGCCTGGATTTAACTTGAGCCAGCTGCTCCTCATCTGGGCAGTGATTTCCTGTAGGCACTCTGACATCCTAGTCCTGACCTGGTTTCGTTCACGGAGAATGAGTTACAGAGCTGAGTATCTTCTGCATAGTGCTGGCAGCTGAACCCGGGGCATTGCAGAGGGGCTGCTCTCTGCGGGCAGGGAGCCTCCTCAGGCAGGAATCAGGCTGCAACTGTCCCAGGATCTCCCCTCACCATAAAGGGGTGCAGGGCTCAAGGTGTAGGCTACACAACTACACTAACATCCAAACTGTAGCCTCCTAGCCCAGCCTCCAGACTGACTCCAGAATGGCTTCTTCTCAACTCCCTGGGAGGGCCTCTCACTCCCTATTGGTTGCTGGGCGGTCTCTGAGTCTGCCTTGGCTCCCCCTCCCTGCCAGGGACACTGTGCCTCTCCCTGAGCTGCCCGCAGACCGAGCCCCAGGAATCTGTGTAATCTCCTCGGGGTTACACTCTCCCTGGGCGAAAGTTCTTCCCACCCTAGGCAAGGGTCATTTAACCACAACACAAACATGCAAGGTCCTTTCTATCAGGTAATAATAGACATGGCTTAGTGGACAATAAATGTTATTTGCCAACAAGTAGGTACTGCCATGCCCACATACAATATTAATTTAAAACAACATTAATTATTATTTAATTTACATTAATAACCCATTTTTACTGTATTGAAAGAAATGACTTAACCTTGGAGTTTTTATTAACTATTAGGCACAATAAAAGGCCACCTTTCCCCCCTTTATTTACTAAGTGCAAAGAGACAGAGATGGAGGTTTCTGGAATGTCATAAATCAGTTTTTGTACAGGTTTTTGCTTTTGTTTTGAACGTCGAAGTACAGGAGCTTTTTTATTTTTAGGGCTTTTAGCAGTAATGGCTGCAGGACAATTAATGATCTTTCTTTCTGCAGGTTGCATGGCTTGTTCCACGTTTTCTGCAAGTGGAACCATACTAGCTGGTAAACCATTTGCCTCTTCCGCGGTACCAACAGGCATGGGTTATCATGCTGTATTGTTGACTGATGGGTTACAAATGGTGCAGCTTCAGGGTTAAGTATTTGAGCTAGAGGAGGCCCAGATTTTTGTCTTTTTATCAGTTTTTACCTCATGTAACAGCTCATGAAGCATAGGAGGCATTGGATAATAGGGGAAGAATTCCTCCTCACTGCTACTTTTTGAATGAGAATTATTTTCTCCAGAGGAGGTTAGAGACTCACTGTCTGCCTCCCCGGCAGATTTAAATTGTGCAGTAAAGCTTTTTTCTGCAGGAACTTGCTTCCTTAGTTTGGAACGAGTCATGGGTTGCCGGGAGGAACCACATTTACTATTTTTTTTTCACCTATTAACTGCCCCGCTGGCAAGAGGTGGTTTTGGGGAATAGTTTTACAAACTTTTTTTTTTTTTATTTTTTATCCTAAGGCGGTATACAGGCAAGTTGGGTAGCTTATTAACCACTATATAGGAGTTTGCACTTCACCGGTTAGCTAATTTGTGCTTTTTAGTGAGATGTAGATTTTGGATTAAGACTCTGTCTTCTACCTGCAGATTCTGTTCATGGACCCGACTATCCTATCTCTGCTTGTTGGCAAGGTTGCTTTTTTTGGCTGCTTGGGAGGTCAGTTTGTAAGCTTCCCACAAGTCACATCTAAGACTCTGAACATACTGCAGATAGGTTTCAGAGTAACAGCCGTGTTAGTCTGTATTCGCAAAAAGAAAAGGAGTACTTGTGGCACCTTAGAGACTAACCAATTTATTTGAGCATGAGCTTTCGTGAGCTACAGCTCACTTCATCAGATGCATACCGTGGAAACTGCAGCAGACTTTATATATACACAGAGAATATGAAACAATACCTCCTCCCACCCCACTGTCCTGCTGGTAATAGCTTATCTAAAGTAATCTTCAGGTTAGGGCATTTCCAGCACAAATCCAGGTTTTCTCACCCTCCACCCCCCCACACAAATTCACTCTCCTGCTGGTGATAGCCCATCCAAAGTGACAACTCTTTACACAATGTGCATGATAATGAAGTTAGGCCATTTCCTGCACAAATCCAGGTTCTCTCACTCCCTCACCCCCCTCCAAAAACCCACCCCCATACACACACAAACTCACTCTCCTGCTGGTAATAGCTCATCCAAACTGACCATTCTCCAAGTTTAAATCCAAGTTAAACCAGAACATCTGGGGGGGGGGTAGGAAAAAACAAGAGGAAATAGGCTACCTTGCATAATGACTTAGTCACTCCCAGTCTCTATTTAAGCCTAAATTAATAGTGTCCAATTTGCAAATGAATTCCAATTCAGCAGTTTCTCGCTGGAGTCTGGATTTGAAGTTTTTTTGTTGTAAGAGAGCGACCTTCATGTCTGTGATTGCGTGACCAGAGAGATTGAAGTGTTCTCCGACTGGTTTATGAATGTTATAATTCTTGACATCTGATTTGTGTCCATTTATTCTTTTACGTAGAGATTGTCCAGTTTGACCAATGTACATGGCAGAGGGGCATTGCTGGCACATGATGGCATAAATCACATTGGTGGATGTGCAGGTGAACGAGCCTCTGATAGTGTGGCTGATGTTATTAGGCCCTGTGATGGTGTCCCCTGAATAGATATGTGGGCACAATTGGCAACGGGCTTTGTTGCAAGGATAAGTTCCTGGGTTAGTGGTTCTGTTGTGTGGTATGTGGTTGTTGGTGAGTATTTGCTTCAGGTTTCGGGGCTGTCTGTAGGCAAGGACTGGCCTGTCTCCCAAGATTTGTGAGAGTGTTGGGTCATCCTTTAGGATAGGTTGTAGATCCTTAATAATGCGTTGGAGGGGTTTTAGTTGGGGGCTGAAGGTGACGGCTAGTGGCGTTCTGTTATTTTCTTTGTTAGGGCTGTCCTGTAGTAGGTGACTTCTGGGAACTCTTCTGGCTCTATCAATCTGTTTCTTTACTTCCGCAGGTGGGTATTGTAGTTGTAAGAAAGCTTGACAGAGATCTTGTAGGTGTTTGTCTCTGTCTGAGGGGTTGGAGCAAATGCGGTTGTATCGCAGAGCTTGGCTGTAGACGATGGATCGTGTGGTGTGGTCAGGGTGAAAGCTGGAGGCATGCAGGTAGGAATAGCGGTCAGTAGGTTTCCGGTATAGGGTGGTGTTTATGTGACCATTGTTTATTAGCACTGTAGTGTCCAGGAAGTGGATCTCTTGTGTGGACTGGACCAGGCTGAGTTTGGTGTTGGGATGGAAATTGTTGAAATCATGGTGGAATTCCTCGAGGGCTTCTTTTCCATGGGTCCAGATGATGAAGATGTCATCAATATAGCGCAAGTAGAATAGGGGCTTTAGGGGACGAGAGCTGAGGAAGCGTTGTTCTAAATCAGCCATAAAAATGTTGGCATACTGTGGGGCCATGCGGGTACCCATAGCAGTGCCGCTGATCTGAAGGTATACATTGTCCCCAAATGTGAAATAGTTATGGGTAAGGACAAAATCACAAAGTTCAGCCACCAGGTTAGCCGTGACATTATCGGGGATAGTGTTCCTGACGGCTTGTAGTCCATCTTTGTGTGGAATGTTGGTGTAGAGGGCTTCTACATCCATAGTGGCCAGGATGGTGTTATCAGGAAGATCACCGATGGATTGAAGTTTCCTCAGGAAGTCAGTGGTGTCTCGAAGGTAGCTGGGAGTGCTGGTAGCGTAGGGCCTGAGGAGGGAGTCTACATAGCCAGACAATCCTGCTGTCAGGGTGCCAATGCCTGAAATGATGGGGCGCCCAGGAGTTCCAGGTTTATGGATCTTGGGTAGTATATAGAATATCCCAGTCGGGGTTCCAGGGGTGTGTCTGTGCGGATTTGATCTTGTGCTTTTTCAGGAAGTTTCTTGAGCAAATGCTGTAGTTGCTTTTGGTAACTCTCAGTGGGATCATAGGGTAATGGATTGTAGAAACTAGTGTTGGAGAGCTGCCGAGCAGCCTCTTGTTCATATTCCGACCTATTCATGATGACAACAGCACCTCCTTTGTCAGCCTTTTTGATTATGATGTCAGAGTTGTTTCTGAGGCTGTGGATGGCATTGCGTTCCGCATGGCTGAGGTTATGGGGCAAGTGATGCTGCAAGTGATGCTGTGTGATTCTGCCACACAACAGAACCACTAACCCAGGAACTTATCCTTGCAACAAAGCCCGTTGCCAATTGTGCCCACATATCTATTCAGGGGACACCATCACAGGGCCTAATAACATCAGCCACACTATCAGAGGCTCGTTCACCTGCACATCCACCAATGTGATTTATGCCATCATGTGCCAGCAATGCCCCTCTGCCATGTACATTGGTCAAACTGGACAGTCTCTACGTAAAAGAATAAATGGACACAAATCAGATGTCAAGAATTATAACATTCATAAACCAGTCGGAGAACACTTCAATCTCTCTGGTCACGCAATCACAGACATGAAGGTCGCTATCTTAAAACAAAAAAACTTCAAATCCAGACTCCAGCGAGAAACTGCTGAATTGGAATTCATTTGCAAATTGGACACTATTAATTTAGGCTTAAATAGAGATTGGGAGTGGCTAAGTCATTATGCAAGGTAGCCTATTTCCTCTTGTTTTTTCCTACCCCCCCCCCCAGATGTTCTGGTTTAACTTGGATTTAAACTTGGAGAATGGTCAGTTTGGATGAGCTATTACCAGCAGGAGAGTGAGTTTGTGTGTGTATGGGGGTGGGTTTTTGGAGGGGGGTGAGGGAGTGAGAGAACCTGGATTTGTGCAGGAAATGGCCTAACTTCATTATCATGCACATTGTGTAAAGAGTTGTCACTTTGGATGGGCTATCACCAGCAGGAGAGTGAATTTGTGTGGGGGGGTGGAGGGTGAGAAAACCTGGATTTGTGCTGGAAATGGCCTAACCTGAAGATTACTTTAGATAAGCTATTACCAGCAGGACAGTGGGGTGGGAGGAGGTATTGTTTCATATTCTCTGTGTATATATAAAGTCTGCTGCAGTTTCCACGGTATGCATCTGATGAAGTGAGCTGTAGCTCACGAAAGCTCATGCTCAAATAAATTGGTTAGTCTCTAAGGTGCCACAAGTACTCCTTTTCTTCATACTGCAGATAAGTTGTTTTGCTAGCTTCATCAGAGGATATTCTAAAACATAAGTTAATTGGTAGACTTGCTTCTTTCAGTGTCTTTACGGTGGATGCACAGTTGAAGGGATGGTTTCAATTTGTGAAGACAGGAAGATAGTTTTTCACTTGGCTGTTGGTAACAGGACTGAAATTGAAAGTAGAGGTCTTTCCCTTGTTTCTAGACTTCCAAAGGCATCCTCCATCACCGAGAGGTAGTTATTAACAGTGGCAACAGGCTTGCTGGCTTTTAATGGGCAGATTACATTCCCTGCAGGTCTTCGCAGGCTTTCTGCCACACGTTTCCTTTTTTTCAGCCTCACTACATTGCCATTCCTGCATCATCTGATTTAATTGATGCCTCCAGGTGTCATAGTCATCTTCCCCTACAGGCGCTGGTTTAATGCCTGAAAAGAACTTCAGCTTTAAGGGCCCAATTCATATGCTGTCTTTATGGACTCCCCTATTGCTTGTTCCATACCAGAAATTATTTGGTCCATAGAACTGGGAGGAGGCACGGGACTACTTCCCAAAAGAGTCCTTAATTCAGTCATGGTCTTTCCTTACTGCCTAAGGAAGTCCCCAAGTTTGGACTGAAAATTGATAGTTTTAGACGGTGGGACAGATGGGGAGGGAAAACGTGATTGTGCTTGTGTGGTCACCTTCCATCCTTCCTTCTTTTCCTCTGGTAGAATTACATGGGGAGTCTCTACAGTAGGCAGTACAATCTTGCTCTCTACAAGAGGGGATAATGTAGCTACCTCTTTTGCTTGCATCTGACTCCAAACCCCACAGGTTCCCCATTCTCTAACATTAGCAATTTTCTTTTCAATTTTTCCAACTTCCCATTCAGTGGGTACATTAGTGAGCAGGAAGTGGCGTTTAGGGTCAGCTCCCTCCAGCTCACACCAAGTTACAAGCCTTTTCTGGTAATCCATACTGGGAATTTACTTAATTTCCCAGGAAGACAGCAGGGGTGTATATAAGGTCTGAGCTTAAAAGATGGGATCCCAACGGTACCTCTGAAGTAGCGACCCCTCTCCACCTGGTTACCTCCTTTAATGCACATCCGCTTACAGGTCCGGGTTTTTTTGGATCCCGCCACCCACTCAGCAGGGTGTATCTTTTTTCTTTTTTCCTATGAAATTATTTGGCTCTGCCTCCCCCTACCCCTCGCTCCTTCCTGGCAGGGTCACCAGGGCAGCTTGGGTGGAAAATTCTAAATACAGGGTAATCCCCACTTACTTGCCAGATAGTTGGAGACTTTCAAGAAATAACACAAACACACACACAATATTCAACACAATAATTATATTAAACGGGAGACAAATAGAATCATAGAATATCAGGGTTGGAAGGGACCTCAGGAGGTCATCTAGTCCAACCCCCTGCTCAAAGCAGGACCAATCCCCAACTAAATCATCCCAACATAAACTGGGTAAAACACTATTTTTAGGGTCACCGGTGCCCACACTGAAAATACCCGGGACTTGATGTAGCAAATGTAAAATTAGTGTCCCGTTGGTACATGTACTTTGCTGGGGCCCTTTATGACCTATTACCACAAAATTCTTCTCTGCAGTGGTTTAGCAGCGTGGTTGACTGGATACAGTACAGCCCAAAGTACTCACAAGTGGGAGAAGGTGATAAATTTCTCCTCAGGTGTAACATGCAGCAGGTTATAAAATCCTCAAACCTTACTCCCTGGCTTGAGGACACAGTTCAGGGAGTAGGGGGTCCCCAAAACAAATTCCCTGACTGTCTAAATGATGGTGCACTCACAAACTTCATGAATGATCCTCAGGTTCAAAGATGACTCTGGACTCATCAGTCTCTGCAGACGGGCTGCTCTCTGCTGGCAGGGAGCCTCCTCAGGCAGGAATCAGGCTGCGTCGGTCCCAGGATTTCCGCTCACCACAAAGGGTTGCAGGGCTCAAGGTGTAGGTTACACAACGCACCAACATCCAAACTGTAGCCTCCTAGTCCAGCCTCCAGTCACACTCACAGCAGGCAGCAGCCCAGGACTAGCAGACAGAGCAGAGCTGACCATGTGGTGACTGGTCTCACCTAGGGAGCTGGGGGGCGAACTCAGCCTGGCTGGGGAAGTTTCCCAGCAAACACTACAAATTGGGAATCATCAGTGGGGAAGGAAAAACCCAGTGGAGGGATCTGCTGTCAGGTCCCTAGAGGCCTGTTCTCAGGGGGAACCCTGCATGCTGGCCTGGAACTCCCCAGCTCCCCACACAGCCAGTCCTGCCCTATTCCTGGCTGGCTCCAGACTGACTCCAGCATGGCTTCTCCCCTTTTCTCAACTCCCTGGGAGGGCCTCTCACTACCTATTGGTCGCTGGGGAGACTCTGAGTTTGCCTTGTCTCCCGCTCCTGCCAGGGACACTGTGCCTCTTCCTGAGCTGCCCGCAGACCGAGCCCCAGGAATCTATGAAATCTCCTTCGGGTTACACTATTCTTTCTACACATCAGGATGGTTTGTTCCTGCAACCTCAATAAGGATTTTTTAAAATACAGCCAGCTCTCCTGGACTCCTTTCCCCCTCATGTTATTCTCCCAGGGGATCCTGCCTATCAGTTCCCTGAGGGAGTCAAAGTCTGCTTTTCTGAAGTCCAGGGTCCGTATTCTTCTGCTCTCCTTTCTTCCCTGTGTCAGGATCCTGAACTTGACCATCTCATGGTCACTGCCTTCCAGGTTCCCATCCACTTCTGCTTCCCCTACTAATTCTTCCCGGTTTGTGAGCAGCAGGTCAAGAGAGCTCTTCCCCTAGTTGGTTCCTCCAGCACTTGCACAAGGAAATTGTCCCCTACACTTCCAAAAAAAAAGCAGCAGACTTCTCGGTTTTCCCGGTCGGGGCGGCAGATAGATGACTCAGTCCCCCTGAGGAGAGAGGCCCTCACCACCACCTGCCTCCTCCCCTTGGAAGCAGTGGTCAAGGAACCCCCATCCCTAGGGGGGTGTATCTCATGCCTTCCAATCGGCGGAGTCTCTTTCTGTTCCCTTCCCTCAGATGTATCATCTAGTCCACTCTCCGCATTAGTACCTGTGGAGAGAACATGAAAACGGTTGCTTACCTGTATCTGTGTTACTGGTACATGGACGCTCCCCTTTCTTCTTCTGGAGGTCACATGCTGCCAAATTTCTTCACCGTCCTCCTGTCTCCACTGTGCAGCCTGCTCTGAATCTTCAGAACATTGTACCCGTAGAAGCATATCCTGATGTCTGTCCAGGAAATCTTCAGTTTCTCTTATGCAACACAGGGTCGATACCTGTTTCTCCAGACCTTGAACCTTCTCTTCCAATATGGAGACCAGCTTGCATGCCAGGAGTGAGGCTGGTCCTTCACCTCCTATTACCGGGTCCTCAAGGAGCCTAGGGAGGTGGTGGAATCTCCTTCCTTAGATATTTTTAAGGTCAGGCTTGACAAAGCCGTGGCTGAAATGATTTAGTTGGGGATTGGTCCTGCTTTGGAGGACTAGATGACCTCCTGAGGTCCCTTCCAACCCTGATATTCTATGATTCTAAGGAAGGGTGTGAGTATGTTAGGTTAAGGTACTTATAATATAAATGTTACCACCAGGAGCTTTGGAATTCTTTTACTGTTTTGCAGTTATAAGTTTCATAGCATTTATTATTCTTTTGTTAATCTCAATCAAGTTTTTTTCAATTTGGTATTGTCCTCAGCGTAAGTGTTTTTGCCAAGCACCCCAAGAGTCCTCTCTTGATATAGAACTCTCTGAGTTCTTGAACCCTGTAGTCTAAATTGGACACGAACCTACAAATCTTCTGTTCGGATGCGATCAGTGGTGAGCGATAACTAACCCATCAAATTCAGGTCAACAGCAAATGACAGAACAAGAAGCAATGGTCTCAACTTGCAGTGGGAGAAGTCTAGGTTGGATATTAGGAAACACTATTTCACTAGGAGGGTGATGAAACACTGGAATGGGTTCCCTCGGGAGGTGATGGAATCTCCTTCCTTAGAGTTTTTAAGGCCTCGCTTGACAAAGCCCTGGCTGGGATGATTTAGTTGGGGTTGGTCCTGCTTTGAGCAGGGGGTTGGACTAGATGACCTCCTGAGGTCCCTTCCAACCCTGATATTCTATGATTCTTCTTCCTGCAGGGGTCTTTTGATTTGGAGGGGTTAAAAGGAACAGATCAGATGCAATGGCCACTGTGCATGAGGGGCTCAGGAGACTGCTCCACAACACCAGCTAGTATCTCAGCATTATTGTCCATTCCTCCTGTTTCTCCTACTATCCATATTCTAGTCATTGGCTCACGTTGTGTGTGTGTGTGTGTGTGTGTTTAACGGTGAGGGACTGTCATCTTATATAAGTTCAAACTAGACTGTAGATGGAGTTAGTTAAATTCATCTGTTAACGATCTACAATGTAATATAAAAGTTTGTTTGTTCCACTCACCAGCATATGGTGCTTAATTGTTTCTTGAATAAATCAGTTGTAATGATTGCATAGGTTTCAGGCTTCACTATGTCTCTGCTGCCTAATTAATTAATCGTGCATTTGTGCATGAGCCACCGTGATTTACCAGTGCAGGAAGTATTCAAATTAGCTGACCAAGGGGAAAAATCTTTGCTGCAAGGGCTGGTTGAACTATGCTATTTTGAAGATATGCAGACTCTTATCCTGTACCAGCCCCATTTTTGTTGGGACAGGAACATTTTACTTCCCTTTAGGAGTCCGATTTCTATATCTTTATGATGAACTCAAGTGACATCGAGAAAAAGGCTAATTTTATCAGTGCAAACATCTTGTTTTTCAGTATTGGGCAGTTCTGGCTATTGAATGAGCCGAGAACTCTTAAGATCTTGTCATCTCCACAACAAAATTGCAACAGTTGAACATAAATAAGTTATCAAATCATTGCAAACCACTGTTTGGATGCACTTTTATTTTAGTTTGACTCTCCAGGTTAGTCTGAACTTTTTCCTACTTGATTTAAACTAAACTGTAGTAAATCTGGTTTAAAATGAATTAAAAGTGTCTGAACTAGGATTAGTAGTCCATTTACTATCCAACATTTAGTTAAACCAGTGTGACTTTCTCATTTGGACCCCTCTGGAGACAGACTGGGCCAGTCTAGCCCCTTTACCTCTTTCAGCAAGAGTGGGTAAAACCCCAGTGACTCTGTGCTACGGGATCTGGATGTAGAGATGGTGCCTCTGCAGCATTTCCCTCACATGCCTTTATTTTGTGGGCTGCTGTCTTCTCCATTTGCACCCCTCTCCTGTTCTCATTGGCACTCTGGCTTCTGGTGAAAATTTGGAAATTTCTGCTTGTCCAAGAAATCCATGAAAAGGTCACCCATTCAAATATTTTGTGTTAGCTTGAAATTTGAACAGACTGACACTTATGCAGGTTAAAATGAAAGCACTGGATCATGAGAGATCTTTGGGAATTTTCTGCCTAAACATTTTTTTTTATGGAAAATGAGGATTTGTTGAAACCGAAATGCCTTCACAGAAACATTACAGTTGCAACAAACATCTGCTGAAACTGGGTGGATTCTGTCAGAAACCACCCAGCTCGCCTGGTGGGCTTCTGGGAATCATGGGCTTCCAGGGTCTTTGGTTCCAGGCCACCTCCACCATGTGGACTGCCCCAGGGCTGGGGTCCCCAGGACCTGCAGCTCCCCGATTTGTGGCAGTGATCTGGGGAGCCTCAGCTCAAGACAGGGCTCTCAGGACTTCCAGGCTCCCTTTACCACCTAGGGGGACTCCCCCGGCTCTGGGTGACACCCCTGGAGTCAAGGTAGATGGATGCTTTGTTTAGTTTTGAAACAAAATGACTAGAAATATTTTTATTTCTCTTACATGATATTTAAGGGATTTCCCTTCTTCTGGAAATTTCAAAGTTTCCAATTTGTTCCAAGAAGAATCTGTTTTTGAAATGTGAGACTCTTCAGTGGGACAGGAATTCTGATTTATGCCCAGCTCTCTTTATCATGATGTATGAAGATCAGAGCCACCAGTGGCACATTCCCCCTTTTGCCTTGTACAGGCACACCATGCAGCCATAGTGGCCAAGCCCCTGTGCGTAGCAGGACACAGCCGCCATGAAGGCTATTGAGCCGTAGCCTGGAAGGATGCCCCCTACCCCTTGTCTCCAGGCAGGCTCCTGAACCAAAGCCCACTTCCTCAGCCTGTGCCCCTGGTGGGAAGAATTGGGCCTTTGGTTCAGTCTCGACAAAAGTGGCTCTCAGACTGGGGTCTCTTCAGCGTGCCGGAAATAGGAACACGGGTTCACATTAGGCAAAAAATAAAGGACAGGAGAAAGCATAAAGATGGAAATGATGTGTCAGATGGCGCCTCTGGCCGGGGAGCTGGCCCAGCAGCAGGGGCTCTGCCCAGGGAGCTGCCCGGCGCTCCGGCGGTGGCTCTGTCTGGAGAGCGGCCGGGCGCCCAGCGGCTGCAGTTCTGCCTAGGGAGTGGCTTTGTGGGATTTTTAACTTCACCTCAGAGAATTTCCAGTCAGGGGAGAAGAGGATTTATTTTTGCCACTGTAGTTTTCTTCTGCATTGAGCAAACTGTTACTTGCAGCAGCTGTCTCTTCTTTGTGCAGGCAATGAGTTTTGCAGATGATCAGTGGTCCGTAGGAGCCAGGTATTAATATTCTTATTCACAGCCAACCAAACCTAACACTTCTCAGGTAGCAAATATTCCAGTGTAATAGTGGCAAGTTTGTGTCTACTTGATACACATCCAAATTCCACTGGGATCAAACAGCTAGAAATCTTATGCAAACATACACCAATGATCTCCGGTACTACCCCGTGCATGCTTGTGGTAGAGGCCAGTGCAATACAGAAATCAGACAAGTCTTCAGGGACTGGTTGAAGGCCACCCATCAGGTATTGAATTGTGTTAAACAGTGTTGACTAATTATGTCAAGCAGTGACAGCTAATTATCTGGAGTGAGTTTAAGTAGATTGCATTTTATAATCATTTTAGTTTGTTAGAAAATATAATGCGCTTACACAAGGCAGCCTGGGTATTGAAATAGATTAACATACCCACGCACGCCCACTCAGTCCCAACCTGGCCGCTCTCTGTGAGAAATTATCACTGTAATTTCAGAGAAGAACCTTCTCATTTGAGATGGACTCCAGGAGACCCAGCAGCGAGCAGGGCCAGAAACACAATGCCCTGCTGCCTTGAATTCAGCCCTTTTGCATTAGTCACATTCACAGAAGTGCTGTGATCAATCCATGCCACCCCTGTGATGCTGATCTTTGTCCCTCCAGCGCAGAGAACTCCTCAGGCATCCACCCTAAGACAGGTCACAGACCCACATGTGAGAAGGCAAATAATCACTTGACACTACGCCATCAGGTGGCTTCACAAACACTATGCAATGTCTTTGCTGAGTAAGCTAATCAACAAGCTAGACTGCATAGCATTGCTTAACCAGCACTCCTGGGGCTGCAGGGTGAACTGGCCAGCAGAGCTCAGGCCTCCCTTCACACCAACCCCAAGAGGTTCTTGTACTGACAAATGAGGCCTTTTCACTCCATCTTGTTCTCTTGCTCATCTCAGAACTGATAACAGCTGGTGTGCAACTATAACAAACTATGGGGCAGCTGTTCAGATGCACAGTCACAAACTCTGCGTGTAGACGCAGAGTCTCTCAGTACCGTGAAAGCAGTTACAAAGAAGGAATCAAATTTCTCCAATCTGCTCCGAGAGTAGCTCTGGAGCAAATCCTGTGTGTGGCTGGTGTGTTTCCCCTCATGTCAGTCGCACAGCAGGCTACTTCTCTGCCAGGTGCTCCTACACAGAGCAGGGGAACATATGTCAGTGGCTTCCATTGTGGGGATGTATACCCTGTGCTCAGGGATCACCATTCTGCGGTTAAACTATTATGGCACTGTCAGGCGGTACAACCCTCACTGCTGGACTGGCACTTCCTCCTGGGCATGCTGGGCATTCGCTAGAGGCCGACACCTACGCCCGTGGTCTGCACACCGGCATTCTGTGTCTGCTACTAGAACCGCAGCACCCTCTTTGCAACCCAGCCCTCCGACTGAGTATCCCCCATCTGGGGGGAGGGTATCTCTGTCCAACAGTCCAGCCTCTTCCACAGTGGTGAGTGGGAGGGACCTGGGCTCGCCCACTACTCTGGGCTCCAACCCCGGGACCCTGTAAATAGCAGCCTCCTGCTGCTCTTCCGTAACCTCTGTCAATGCTGCTCTTTTTCCCTGGGACACTTGCCCAGGATTTTCTTCGCCCTCAGTTCAGGGACTCAGCTGCTCTGTCCCACAGCCAGCCGGGAGTTCCGTCCTGCTCCCCGCATATTTCAACAAAAAAAATGAGCCCGACAATCTAGCCAGCTTTCTATCCACCTTATTGTCCATTCATCCAGCCCATACTTCTTTAACTTGCTGGCAAGAATACTGTGGGAGACCGTGTCAAAAGCTTTGCTAAAGTCAAGGAATAACATGTCCACTGCTTTCCCCTCATCCACAGAGCCAGTTATCTCGTCATAGAAGGCAATCGGGTTGGTCAAGCATGACTTGCCCTTGGTGAATTCATGTTGACTGTTCCTGATCACCTTCCTCTCCTCCAAGTGCTTCAGAATGGATTCCTTGAGGACCTGCTCCATGATTTTTCCAGTGACTGAGGTAAGGCTGACCGGTCTGTAGTTCCCTGAATTCTCTTTCTTCCCTTTTTAAAATATGGGCACTATATTTGCCTTTTCCCAGTTATCTGGGACCTCCCCTGATCATCATGAATTTTCAGAGATAATGGCCAATGGCTCTGCAATCACATCAGACAACTCCATAATAGTCCTTAACCTGTTCTTTCACCACCGAGGGCTCCAAGCAGATGTCAGGGTGATTGAAGTCCCTCATTAGAACCAGGGCCTGTGATCTGGAAACATCAGTTAGTTGTCCGAAGAAAGCATCGTCTACCTCATCCTCCTGGTCCAGTGGTCTATAGCACACGCACACCACAACATCACCCTTGTTGCTCTCACCTCTAAACTTAACCCAAAGACTCTCAACAGGCTTTTCTTCAGTTTCATACTGGAGCTCTGACCAATCAGACCGTTCTCTTACATACAATGCAACTCCTCCATCTTTCTATCCATACCTGTCCTTCCTGAACAGTTTATACCCATCCATGACAGTGCTCCAGTCATGTGAACTGCTCCACCAAGTTTCTGTTAGTCCAATCACATCATAGTTACTTGATTGTGCCAGGACTTCCAATTCTTCCTGCTTGTTTCCCAGGCTTCTTGCGTTCATGTACATGCACCTAAGATAACTAGCCGATTGCCCTTCTTTCTCAGTATGAATCAGGAGACTTCCCATCTTGCACCCTCCTCCTTGTTTCAGAGTAGCAGCCGTGTTAGTCTGTATTCGCAAAAAGAAAAGGAGTACTTGTGGCACCTTAGAGACTAACAAATTTATTTGAGCATAAGCTTTCATGAGCTACAGATTGACAGAGTGAGATGGGTACCCAGAAGTCACCTACTGTAGGACAGGTCCAACAAGGAAGATAACAGAACACCACAGGCCATCACATATAGCCCCCGCTAAAACCTCTCCAGCACATCATCAACGATCTACAACCTATCCTGGAAAATGATTCCTCACTCTTACAGACCTTGGGAGACAGGCCAGTCCTCGCTTACAGACAACCCCCTAACCTGAAGCAAATACGCACCAGCAAATACACACCACAGCACAGAAACACTAATCAAGGAACCAATCCTGGCAACAAACCCCATTGCCAACTCTGTCCCCATATCTACTCTAGTGAAACCATCAGAGGACCCAGCCACATGAGCCACACCATCAGGGGCTCATTCACCTGCATGTCTACTAATGTGATATATGCCATCATGTGCCAGCAATGCCCCTCTGCCATGTACATTGGCCAAACCAGACAGTCTCTATGTAAAAGAATAAATGGACACAAATCAGACTTCAGAAATGGTAACATACAAAAGCCAGTAGGAGAACTCTTCAACCTCCTGGACATTCTATAACAGATTTAAAAGTAGCCATCCTTCAACAAAAAAAACTTCAAAAACAGACTTCAAAGAGAAACTTCAGAGCTACAGTTTATTTGCCATTAATTTGGGCTTGAATAGGGAATGGGAGTGGCTGGTTCACTACAAAAGCAATTTTCCCTCTCTTGGTATTGACACCTCCTCATTTATTATTGGGAGTGGACCACATCCACCCTGACTGAATTGGCCTTGTTCTTACTGGTTCTCCACTTGTAAGGTAACTCTCTTTTCTTCATATGTCAGTATATTTATGCCTGTATCTGTAATTTTCACTCCGTGCATCTGAAGAAGTGGGTTTTTTACCCGTGAAAGGTTATGCCCAAATAAATCTGTTAGTCTTTAAGGTGACACCCGACTCCTTGTTGTTTTTGTGGATACAGACTAAGACGGCTACCCCTCTGATACTTGACACCCTTCTATGCCTGTATGGGTTAGGGACCCCATCACAGGCACAATTAATGAATGTATGAAATTAAAGAAGCTTGGAAAAACCTGCGTGCACAGTATGAAAACTATCCCACCCTTAATTGAAGAGTACACAGTTCTCTTTTAAGTGGACTTTAAAAACAATGTTCACTGAAAGCGTCTATAAGATTTTTTCCCTCCAATAAATTACTCTCCTCCCTGCAAGTGCAATAATTGAGTTATGCATGGGAAATGAAGACACTACAGCAAACTCCCTTCTCCTGCCCCAATCAAATCTCTCTGCAGCTACTTCCAGTGTCAAAAACCTTGTTGATGCCTTGGTCATCTCTCTCCTTGATTACTGTCTACAAGTCCTCTTTACATTGAGCCAACCCGAGTATTGCTATTAAAATGATCTTCCTTGCCTGTCACTCTGCTGACCATGTCATTCCCCCCCTGAATTCCATCTCTGCTTTCATTTTATTGCTCCTCTTGGTGTGCCTTCCTAATCCTCTGTCCTTACTGTTTTCCTTCCTTCCACTCTTAGGAATATAGAAATTGCTAGACTGGAGCGGACTAACAGTCCATCCAGTTCAGTATCCTGTCATTGACAGTGGCCACAGTACCAGTTGCTTTAGAAGAGGGTACAAGAAACCCTGAACAGACAACAAAGCAATAAGCTACATAAGTAAAATTTCTTCATAAGCTTGACCTTTGTTTGATTTACCCCTGAGTCATGACAACTTATATCCTTGCTACATTTTCTAATGTTACATAGCTAATATAACAGTGGATCTAATCCTTTTTGGATTCCTCCTAAGCCTTTAGCCTTAATAGTATCCTATGGCTCTGAGTTCCACAGGCTAATTGTATAATGCACAAAGAACTATTTTATCTTGTCTTTGTGCCCTATTGCTCCCGCCCTCTAATGCTTGGAACATACAGGAATCCTTATTATTTTGCTCTCTTTACCAAGATTGAGCTACACCTTCCCCTATCTGAACTATTCTCTTGTGTCTTGTTTTAGTCTCTATTTATCCATCTTTGATTGCAAATTATTATTACAGCAAGGAACTGAATTTTACCCTGTGTTTAAGTGTCATGTGCATTTATTTATAACACTCTGTATATTATTAACACACACTGATTATTAATAATATTCTGAATTAATAACCGTGGCCTAACCTTTCTGGCTCGCTGTATGGACTTGCCCAGTTCATTGACTAAAATACTATAAGAAGCTATTGGTAAATGCTATAAGAAACATATATATATATTTACACAAGCATGTTTTTAGTTGCTTTCTCTTTACAACGTTAAAATTCATCAAAATAAGATACATACATTTACAATTGTTATGCTGGTGTGAAACTTCTGAATTAAAGTAATTTATTTCTATGTCAAATAAATCCTAGTGACAATTCTAATCCCTTTCCCTGCAAATTACATTAGAAACAGTAGCATTAATATTTCATTGGTGAAGATGTTAGAATTGTAACATGATAATGAGATGGGAAAACATTTTTAAATCATCACTCTTAGCAAAGATGCAATTTTAAAACCATTTCTCTCACTCTCTAATAATCGCAACATTTAAGCTTTGTCCGCACTACAGACCTGACAGCAGCACAGCTCTACGGCTGCAGCTATGCCACTGGAAGGTCTCCCATGTAGCTGCTTTATGCCTATATGTATAAAATGATGGGGTAAAATTCGCTGTTACGGCTCAAGAATGAGATCTTGGACTAATTGTGGATAGTTCTCTGAAAACATCCACTCAGGGTGCAGTGGTAGTCAAAAAAGTGAACAGAATCGTTGGAATCATTAAGAAGGGGATAGATAATAAGATAGAAAATATCATGTTGCCTCTATATAAATCCATGGTACTCCACATCTTGAATGCTGTGTGCAGATGTGGTCGCCCCATCTCAAAAAAAGATAGATTGGAATTGGAAAAGTTTCAGAACAGGGCAACAAAAATGATGAGAGGTATGGAGAATCTCCCATATGAGGAGAAATTAATAAGTCTGGGACTTTTGAGCTTGGAAAAAAGACAACTAAGGGGGTATATGATAGAGGTCTATATAATCATGACTGGTGGGGAGAAAGTAAATGAGGGAGTGTTATTTATCCCTTCTCATAACACAAGAACTAGGGGCTCCCAAATGAAATTAATAGGCAGCAGATTTAAAACAAACAAAAGGAAGTATTTTTTTCACACAACGTATGGTCAGTCCGTGGAACTCCTTGCCACAGGATGTTGTGAAGGCCAAGACTATAACAGGGTTAAAAAAAGAACTAGATAAATTCATGGAGGATAGGTCCATGAACGGCTATTAGCCAGGATAGGCAGGGATGGTGTCCCTATCCTCTGTTTGCCAGAAGTTGGGAATGGGTGACAGAGAATGGATCACTTGATTACCTGTTACGTTCATTCCCTCTGGGGCATCTGGCATTGGCCACTTTCGGAAGACAGGATACTGGGCTAGATGGATCTTTGGTCTGACCCAATATGGTCATTCTTATATTCTTATGTGGGTTGCTTCACCCATCTGTGAGCCCCATTGTGTCTGTCTGCCTTTGACTGGGCCGTGGCTCCTAAAATAGAGGCCTAGCTGAATCCACGTCTGTACAGGGACACCCAGGAAGATTCATCCTTCATAAGATTCAGTTACAGTGAACTAGGCCCACTTTACTCCTGAATATGAGCATCCACACATTTAACATACTTTGATTTGTGCACATTGACTTTACACCTTTAGTTGCTTTGCCTTAATTTCCCGTGTCCCTGAGTACACATGGCCTCTCTTTTAAAGACTCATACTCATAACAAAGTGGATTTGTCACAATAGGGGAATCCCAATGAGAACTCCCTCCGAGGCAATCATCCCACAAGGGCCTCTGCTCTCAGATTATTATGGCAATCCTGAACATGAATAGCAGCGAGGGTTACCATCTGGCTGGTATTTGACCAGCCTGTCTGTTTTTTTATGGATTTTCCATTTGCCAGAAAAATAATTTAATCTGCCATTGTTTTTTGTTTTGTTTTAATGTGGGTCTAAAGATCTGCATTATTCTCAGAATGCAGTGGGATATCTAATGTTAAAAGTTCCTGTGTCCAGCTAAAGATGCTGCAGTGTTCCCACTTCTGCAGTTTAAGCAATAACAGATCAAAACTGCTGAAAACAGCAGCTGTCTACCCACCAATACTCAAGCGCACCACACGGGTGTGTGAAAGAGTCTTTGTGTCTCTTGCAATGTTATCAGTCTTATATATATAAATATGTGTTATCTCTCTAGATACTGTAAGTGGCTGTTGTGAGGGGAGGGTGTTTGCACGGTTGCCTTGTGGCTGGGTGTGGCGTCTTGCCCTGTCCTTTGCGCTCTGGTGGAGCTTGCAGCAACAGCGACTGAGTAAAGCAGATGACTCTGTGACCCTAACTTTTCTATTTTCAGTTACCCACAGGCCCCAGCCGGGCACACGGGAAGGCGTGGCTTCTGCCCTAAAGAGCTTATAGTTTGAAACCCCTCATAACCTAAAACAGGCGGATGGGAAAAGCTGACATGAGCACCAGAGGGCTGTCGGACAGAGCTGGTGAATGCTTGGCTGGGTGAGACGCTCTGATGGCTCAGGCCCTTTCTTTCAGGCTGGACTAGCTCCCTCGCCCATCTCGACTCAAAGTTCATGTTCTCAAATACCAAAGAAATGGCCTTTCTGAAGCATTGCTGAGCTCATCAGTAGTGGTGCCGAGCACATGTACCTTTGAGGTCAGCCAAAGGGGGGTGTGCACCCAGTGTCCTACCCACTGGATAAATGACAGGGAGAGCGCTACACACCGTATGTTCTTCAGGAAAGTAACAGCTGTATCTTTTGGTTATGCCACCATCAGCATTCAGAGAGCTACCTGAGCCACAATGCGCAAACAGAGTTGATTATCAGTATTAAATTGAGTAACTGCCAACCACTGTGCTTGTTTTAGAAATTTTATCATCTGGTTTGTCGTTTGGTATATTCAAAGCTTATATTCTTTCATGCTGTGACAGAATCTTTAATTAAGAATAAAGTATTCTAATGACTGGTGCTGTGTAATTTGAAATTAAATTGACCAGATTCTCATAGTTCACAGAAAAGGAGTGATTTTTAGTTATATTTAAATACACTAAGGACAGTAAATTACATTTTTGACAAATTGATAATTCAACAACAGTGATTGTGAATAAGTCACATAGGAAGAGTTATCACCTGCTGGTGTCTGAGGTACCAGTTATTTCCTGTTGTAAGTATAAGGCTTGGGAAGTGCATGAGTCTATAATGGAACCTCTGTACTTTACATTTAACATGGTTAAAGCACTATTTTACTCTGTGCAGGTTCTTATACCACCATCATCACCAGGTATCTGACCTCACTACCATGGCATGGTTTTCACTGTTTTCTCTCATCGTCTCCCCCAGAGAGGGAATTGTGTGCACAGTGGAGTATTTGGTTTTGGGTGGGTTTATTGTTTGATGGACACACAACGCTGTTTATATTTGAGAAGGCAGCTCAGAGGAGCCCACCTTGCACTTGGGGAGAAGGTCGGGGAGGTTGTGGTGGTCCTGAATTCCTATGGAAGTTCACTCCAAAGTCTGGGGCAAGGCCCCAAGAAAGCTGTACTCTTGTGATAGGGAGTTCCATTGTGGCTGAGGCACAGAGCTGTCAACCAGTCCTCATCCTGGAGTAGGGTGACCAGATGTCCCAATTTTACAGGGACTGTCCTGATATTTAGGGCTTTGTCTTATGTAGGTGCCTATGACCCCTCCACCCCTGTTAGGGGGCTTATCCCTTCACCCGCTTACTTCCCTGGTCCTTCTCACATGAACAGAGAGCAACAATACCCGAAGTCCAAAGATGCAAACAATTCGATGTTTATTGGGGTGAACTTCCAGCAAGCATGATTCCAGTTTCCTTCCTTAATGTCCCCCTTCCCAGCTCTGACACCACAGAGCCTTACCTGTGTCCCTGTTCCCATTCCCCCCCTTAGCAAAACATGATTCCAATTTCCCCATCCCCATTCCCTGTTCCCATTTCCCCCCTTACTTCCTGATTGACTGCAGACTACATAGTAAAACTTGAGTTCTGCTTAGCTATACCTTAACCAATCATTTTCCTGAAATTTAACTAACCAAGCCTAACATATTGTAACATGATTATTTAACCAATTATATCCCACCACCTTAATTAGTTTACACCTGGCAAAATTAATTATATAGTAGACAGAAACAATCACAGAACTAGACAGAGATTATACTGACAAACAATAGGGAAATGGGGACTACAGTGATAGAACAAACACAGAAGTGAGGATTTCACATCCCAGCTATTGATAAGTGAGTTCTTGCCAGACAGGATGCTATCAAATTAAGTTTCCTTTTACATTTTCTAGGCACTTCCCTTTCTCTGGAGGAGATAGGAATACAATCCTGGCCTAACAGCCCAATAGCACCTTATTTCAATGTGACTAGTGAGGATGTGACCGATCACTTCCCAGCTTATGGCTGCCTCTGCTGCTTAGCCAGAGGCCTTAGCCTAAGAACAGGGCCTCAGACTGTCACAGTAAGAGAAGACCCTTACACCGGCAGACAGTGATTTTGATTCTTTCTTTTATACCTCTATAACTAGCCAAGTGATAAGAATACACCTAAATTCTTAGAGTATAGGCCTTTACAGACAGGCCTGAATATCTATATCCTAACAACCCCCATCCCGGTTTTTCCCACTTGCTATCTGGTCACTCTATTCTGGAGCTTTAGGGTCTTTAGAGACCCTGGGCCCATGCCACTGAGTGCCTGGACAGTAAGGGCTGAGACCTAGAATTTTACTCTGAGTTCTGTGGGAAGCCAATGGAGTGAGCAGAGGGCAGGTGTGAGGTGCTTGTGGTTGCCCATGTTGCTGAGAAGACGTGCTGGTGCCTATGTAGTAAGGCCATACAATGTCACGGAGTTCCTGTTCATCTCCTGTTCAACAGTCAATGCAAATAAATTAGAGAGTGCATTCAGGTTAGTTCTGAATGGGGTGCTGGGTGCAGTCTAGTTAGGTTGGACTGATTCAAGGGAGCGTTACAAAGTCATGTCATTACCTTGCTCTTCGCTCCTTCTCATTTTTACATCAGCATAATGTTATTCAGCACTAAGATTGTGTACACAGGTCCAAATCCTGAGAGGTGCTGGGCACCAGCAATACCCATTGGTTTCAGTGGGCCGGTGAATGTTCAGCCCCTCTCAGGTTTCGGCACAATGCGCCATGTGGAGTGAAACTGGAAAACACTGATCCTATACCAGCTTAGAGAGACAAGGTGGGTGAGGTAACATCCTTTAACTTCTGTTGGGGAGAGAGATGAGTTTTCCAGTTACACTGAGCTCTTCTTCAGGTCTGGGAAAGATCCTCAGTGTGTCACAGATAAATACAAGATCAAACAGATAGTTCAGCATAAGTGTTTAGCACATATTCTGCAACACCCTTCTAGGTGAAGTGGCCCATTTACACCCCGCCAGGCATAGGACAGAAAGGGGGTTAGTGGGTTACAGATTGCTGCAATAAGCCATAAAACCAGTGTCTTTATTAAGACCATGATTTTTAGTGCCTAACAAAGGTATGAATTTAAGCTGTCAGGCTCATCTTTTGAAAGCATTGTGTAGGTTTCCTTTGAGCTTGAATTCATAACCTTGCTAGACACTACATCTATGTCTACACTACCACTTTTGTCGCTATAATGTATGTCGCTCCTCCTCCACAGCCCGAGCTACCCTCTCCTGGGCCATCTCTCCCCCCAGGACAGCATTTGGTGCTGCTGCTTTGCAGCCACAGCAGGTATTCCCCTGTCTCCTTTCTAACATCCCTGATTGTTTGTATGTGAAAAGACTAGAGCCTTGTCTGCTTTACTGTTACCATAATGGCAGCTTGTTTGGCCAGTTTTCAGCCCAGGTCTGGCCTTGGATAGATTGCAGAGTACCCCCAAGTACCTGATTGCAGGCCCTACTTGTCTGATGTGCAGCCGTGGGGCTGACTTCCAAAGTGTCTGTATCAAATAAGAGCAAAAGGAACCAAACAGGCAATTAGTTTCTGATGAGTGCGAGTCATTATGACAGTTGTCCTGGCTTTTTTTCTGTGCTTTTCTCCTTACTGCTGTACAGGCCCAACTTTCTCAAGAAGATAGTAAATGACACTTCTCATACCTTTAACTCCCCTGAATAAGCAGATATTGTGGCATGTTCTCTTGTTTGTTACAGCTCAGGGCTATCCTTGCCTTGATAGAGAGGCAAAGCTGATCCAGAATTTTACACAGTGACTGTCAAGGTTCCTTCCCCACTCTGAACTCTAGGGTACAAATGTGGGGACCTGCATGAAAGACTCCCTAAGCTTATTCTTAACAGCTTAGGTTAAAAGCTGCCACCACCAAAGTGTTACACAAAGAAGAACAGGGGAAGTGCCCACTTGGAAATGTCTCCCCCCCCAAAATATCCCTCCAAGCCCTACACCCCCTTTCCTGGGGAAGGCTTGATAAAAATGCTCACCAATCTGCATAGGTGAACACAGACCCAAACCCTTGGATCTTAAGAACAATGAAAAAACAATCAGGTTCTTAAAAGAGAATTTTAATTAAAGAAAAAGTAAAAGAATCACCTCTGTAAAATCAGGATGGTAAATACCTTACAGGGTAATCAGATTCAAAACATAGAGAATCCCTCTAGGCAAAACCTTAAGTTACAAAAAGACACAAAAACAGGAATCTACATTCCATTCAGCACAGCTTATTTTATCAGCCATTTAAACAAAACAGAATCTAATGCATATCTAACTGGATTGCTTACTAACTCTTTACAGGAGTTCTGACCTGCATTCCTGCTCTGGCCCCAGCAAAAACATCACACAAACAGAGAGAGAGACCCTTTGTTCCCCCTTCCCCCCTCCAGCTTTGAAAGTATCTTGTCTCCTCATTGGTCATTTTGGTCAGGTGCCAGCAAGGTTATCCTAGCTTCTTAACCCTTTACAGGTGAAAGGGTTTTTCCTCTGGCCAGGAGGGATTTAAAGGTGTTTACCCTTCCCTTTAGATTTATGACAGTGACTTTCAATTCATTTTTCAAAAAATGATCAGTGAGATCCTGACACCTGCCAGTTACTCTGGGAGCTGGGGCCACAGGCTGAGCCTTCATTTGGCTTTGCTTCTTGAGCTCGTGGCTTGGTCTTCAAGGTGAGGGTAGGACTCAGTCTCTAAAGCTGCTGCATCTGCTGCCCTTCCCTTGCAGTCTGTGCTGCGAGTGCTTCCCCTGCCCCTCACCTTGCTCATGCCTCAAAGATTCCCCCTTGTTTGCTCTTCTCTCTTGGCTCCCTCGCAGGGATAAGATGTGTGTACGTGCAGCCCGAGGCCAGTGCACTGATTGTGATCACAGCTGCGTAGGAGCTGGTGGGCACAGTGCGGGGATGCCGCCTCACCCAGTCAGTTGCTAGCTGCTGATGCTCTCTTCTTCCTCTCATGTACATGATGGCCAGGGCGCAGGAGGCTGGCCTGGGCCCTGCTCAGCGCTGGAAACAGAGCTGCCTGCAGCTGTTGATGTTACACCATGTATTGAAAGGCTGGGGTGGGATTAGATAAGGTGTTGTGGTGAAAACAAAGGGCTGGGGGGTTCGGAATATCCAGGGTCCATTCGTAGCGCTGGGGCTATGACCTAGGGCAAGTCACCTACCCCGCCCTCCGTGCCTCAGTTTACGCAATGCTGGTTGCTCACTGCCAGGGCTCATGTGGGGTTTAACTTGGTCTAGCCATCCCTGCTTGCTGTCAACCCCATTGACATTTCCCAGACTAAATATAAATCTCTATAGAAATGTCACGTATGATCAGACACATGCAGATGCACATGCAGATGGACCTGTACATATGCATGCATATGCAAGCCAAGACCTCTCTGACTAGCCCAGGAGCAGTGGCAGACCTGTTAAAGCGCACACAGCAAAGCAAGAGGCAGTCCAGGTGACGCCGATTTAAACCAATGAGGACTCCTGTGATTTTAATGCCATCCACTCCTCTCTGCTGCTGTCTCGCTTACCCTTTGCCTGCGTTAAATTATTTAACAGACCTCACTCTGGCAGGAAGGGCTGCAGGCAGATGTAGAGAATTAAATTAGAAAGGATTCCTGCTGTTCCTCCTTGTGCATCCCCTATCCCTCATCCCCTCCAGTTGGGCAGCATGCCAGCTACTCAGGGAATTTGGAGCATAAGTGGATTTAGTTTGGGTGCACCCCCTGTTTCTCAGATTTATTGCAGCCCGCACCTGAGGCCATGTAAATATATGCATCTAAGAACAAAGAATGCAGGCCATACTTACATAATATGGGTGGAGGGTTGGGGGGAGAGCTCTATCCTGCGAAGCAATGACTCCAAAAATGATTTGGGGGCTGTGGTAGATAATCAGCTGAACATGAGCTCTCAGTATGATGATGTGGCCAAAAGGGCTGATGTAATCCTTGGATGTATAAACAAGAATCTCAAGTAGAAGTAGAAAGATTATTTTACCACTGTATTTGGCATTGGTGTGACTGCTGCTGGGATAATGTCCAGGGCTGGTATCCAGAATTCAAGAAAGATGTTGATAAATCAGAGAGGTGTTCAGAGAAGAGCCAAGAGAATGATTCAAGGATAAGAAAACCCACCTTCTAGTGATAGGCTCATGGAGCTCAATCTATTAAGCGTTACAAAGAGATGGTTAAGGGGTGACTTGATCACAGTCTGTAAATACCTATATGGGGAATAAATATTTGATAATGGGCTCTTTGATCTGTCAGAGAAAGGTCTACACGATTCAATGGCTGGAAGTTGAAGCTAGACAAATTCAGACTAGAAATAAGATGTACTTTTTAATGGTGAGAAGAATTAACCATTGGAATAATTTAAGAAGGGTTGTGGTGGATTCTCCATCACTGACAAGTTTTAAATCAAGATCGGATGTTTAATCGAATAGGTCTGTTCTCGGAATTATTTAGGGCAGGTCTCTGGCTTGTATTGTGTGGGAGGTCAGACTTGATGATCATAAAAAGAAAAGGAGTACTTGTGGCACCTTAGAGACTAACCAATTTATTTGAGCATAAGCTTTCGTGAGTTACAGCTAACTTCATGGTCATAGTGGTCCCTTCTGGCCTTGCAATCTGTGAAATACCCCTCTTCCCTTCCAATTAAACAGTTATCACATAGGAAGTCTGATGTAAAATGCCAAGCTGGGTATGCTCAATGACTCCTCACCTGTTATTAGTGTGAAACTTGGCTAAGAGTCTGAGGTTAAGATCAAAAGTCTCCTGTGTAATGAAGTCTGCAGAGATGTGCATTTCCTGTCAGCGTGTTCTGAGAGGCTGTGGAAAGCTGCCAAAGCAGTATGTTTGTTCCCAGGAGTGATCACAGGGGATGCCTCACATTTCTCAACAAATTCCTCAGGAGGATTAAGGACCAGGGAGATGGGGTCTCCATGCATTCAAGCCCAATTTGGTGAATGGATAATGATGTCCTGAGATGTGGAAGGAATGAGGGGAATTTCTCAGGGCTCCATGGGAGGGTGCGGATATTTGACGCAATGCAGAGGGCTCCATGGACACAGAATCATAGAATAAAAGGGTTGGAAGAGACCTCAGGAGGTCATGTAGTCCAAACCCCTGCTCAAAGGAGGACCAATACCCAACTAAATCATCCAGCCAGGGCTTTGTCAAGCCTGAACTTAAAAACTTCTAAGGAAGGAGAAGTCCACCACCTCCCTAGGTAATGCATTACAGTGTTTCACCACCCTCCTAGTGAAAAAGTTTTTCCTAATATCCTGACTGTATGTCAGGGAGCAGTATGACTGCTCAGAGCTCCAGTATGAAACTGCAGAAAAACCTGAGTGTCTCTGGATGAAGTTTAGAAGCATGAGCAACAAGGGTGATGTCGTGGTAGGAGTCTGCTATAGACCACCGGACCAGGGGGATGAGGTGGACGAGGCCTTCTTCCGGCAAATAACCGAAGTCACTAGATTGCAGGCCCTGGTTCTCATGGGAGACTTCAATCACCCTGATTTCTGCTGGGACAGCAATACAGCGGTGTACAGACAATCCAAGAAGTTTTTGGAAAGTGTAGGGGACAATTTCCTGGTGCAAGTGCTGGAGGAACCAACTAGGGGCAGAGCTCTTCTTGACCTGCTGCTCACAAACTGGGAAGAATTAATAGGGGAAGCAAAAGTGGATGGGAACCTGGGAGGCAGTGACCATGAGATGGTCGAGTTCAGGATCCTGTCACAGGGAAGAAAGGAGAGCGACAGAATATGGACACTGGACTTCAGAAAAGCAGACTTTGACAACCTCAGGGAACTGATGGGCAGGATCCCCTGGGAGAATAACATGAGGGGGAAAGGAGTCCAGGAGAGCTGGCTGTATTTTAAAGAATGCTTATGGTGGTTACAGGGACAAACCATCCCGATGTGTAGAAAGAATAGTAAATATGGCAGGCGACCAGCTTGGCTTAACAGTGAAATCCTTGCTGATCTTAAACACAAAAAAGAAGCTTACAAGAAGTGGAAGGTTGGACAAATGACCAGGGATGAGTATAAAAATATTGCTCGGGCGTGCAGGAGTGAAATCAGGAGGGCCAAATCACACCTGGAGTTGCAGCTAGCAAGAGATGTTAAAAGTAACAAGAAGGGTGTCTTCAGGTAAGTTAGCAACAAGAAGAAAGTCAAGGAAAGTGTGGGCCCCTTACTGAATGAGGGAGGCAACCTAGTGACAGAGGATGTGGAAAAAGCTAATATACTCAACGCTTTTTTTTGCCTCTGTCCTTCACGAACAAGGTCAGCTCCCAGATTACTGCACTGAGCAGCACAGCATGGGGAGGAGGTGACCAGCCCTCTGTGAAGAAATAAGTGGTTCGGGACTATTTAGAAAAGCTAGACGAGCACAAGTCATAGAATGATAGCATATCAGGGTTGGAAGGGACCTCAGGAGGACATCTAGTCCAACCCCCTGCTCGAAGCAGGACCAATCCCCCGATTGTTTTTTTTGCCCCCGATCCCTAAATGGCCTCCTCAAGGATTGAACTCACAACCCTGGGTTTAGCAGGCCAACGCTCAAACCACTGAGCTATCCCTCCCCGCTGCCCCCCTGTCCCCATGGGTCTGGATGTGCTGCATCCAAGAGTGCTAATGGAGTTGGTGGATGTGATTGCAGAGCCATTGGCCATTATCTTTGAAAACGCATGGCGATCCGGGGAAGTCCCAGATGACTGGAAAAAGGCTAATGTAGTGCCCATCTTTAAAAAAGGGAAGAAGAAGGATCCTAGGAATTACAGGCCAGTCAGCCTCACCTCAGTCCCCGGCAAAATCATGGAGCAGGTCCTCAAGGAATCAATTCTGAAGCACTTAGAGGAGAGAAAAGTGATCAGGAACAGTCAGTATGGATTCACCAAGGGCAAGTCATGCCTGACTAATCTAATTGCTTTCTATGATGAGATAACTGGCTCTGTGGATGAGGGGAAAGCGGTGGACGTGTTGTTCCTTGACTTTAGCAAAGCTTTTGACACAGTCTCCCACAGTATTCTTGTCAGCAAGTTAAAGAAGTATGGACTGGATGAATGCACTATAAGGTGGGTAGAAAGTTGGCTAGATTGTCGGGCTCAACGGGGAGTGATCAATGGCTCCATGTCTAGTTGGCAGCCGGTATCAAGTGGAGTGCCCCAAGGATCGGTCCTGGGGCCGGTTTTGTTCAATATCTTCATTAATGATCTGGAGGATGGTGTGGATTGTACCCTCAGCAAGTTTGCAGATGACACTATACTTGGAGGAGAGGTAGATACGCTGGAGGGTAGAGATAGGATACAGAGGGACCTAGACAAATGAGATGATTGGGCCAAAAGAAATCTGATGAGGTTCAACAAGGACAAGAGTCCTGAATTTAGGATGGAAGAATCCCATGCACCGCTACAGATTAGGGACCGAATGGCTCGGCAGCAGTTCTGCAGAAAAGGACCTAGGGGTTACAGTGGATGAGAAGCTGGATATGAGTCAACCGGCTGCCAACATACCTTAACATACAGCATGTTACTATCCCTGCAGATGTCTTGCTCGGAAATTTGAGTACTACGTGTAATCTACCAGCATTATTTATCACCCATTATAGTGCTGTGCTGCCAGTTAGTGAAATCTTTTCAGTGGGAACAGCCTGTTCCATGTGCATAATGAACATATTCATTTACAGAGCATTATTGTCTGGTAAACAAATCGCAACAATAGGCAAACACACATATGGAGTACATCCTGCAGAACATGAGTGCTGTTGTAAGGCTCCCGTGGAGAAGTGGGCAGGATATACTCAGTGAATCCAGTCACCGGGGGAGCAATATCAATAATTATCTTGGTCTCTCTAGAGTCTGGATACCTTACTGAACTTCCTGCAATTCAGAGGCACCTTCTCCACATTGTATCATTTCCCTTGTTAATAGATTGAAAACCAAGAGTAAGTAATAGCAATTTTTTTAAGTACATCAGAAGCAGGAAGCTGCTAAACAACCCGTGGGGCCCTGGATGATCGAGATGCTAAAGGAGCACTCACGGAATATAAGGGCATTGCAGAGAAACTAAATGAATTATTTGCATCTTTCTTCACGGTTGAGGATGTGAGGGAGATTCCCAAACCTGAGCCTTCTTTTTAGGTGACAGATCTGAGGAACTATCCCAGACTGAGGTGTCATTAGAGGAGGATTTGAAACAAATTGATAAACTAAACAGCAGTAAGTCACCAGGACAAGATGGGATTCACCCAAGAGTTCTGAAGGAAGTCAAATATTACATTGCAGAACGACTAACTGTAGTCTGTAACCTATCATTTCAATCAGATTCTGGACCAAATGACGGGAGGATAGCTAATGTGCTGCCAATTTTTAAAATGGGCTCCAGAGGTGATCCCAGCAATAACAGGCCAGTAAGCCTGACTTAAGTACGGGGCAAACTGTTTGAAACTATAGTCAAGAACAAAATTGTCAGAAACATAAATGAACATAATTTGTTTGGGAAGAGTCAACATGGTTTCTGTAAAGTGAAATCATGCCTCAATCTGCTAGAGTTCTTTGGGGTGGGGGGTCAACAAGCATGTGAGTGAGGGGGATCCAGTGGATATAGTAGTGTATTTAGATTTTCAGAAAGCCTTTGACAAGGTCCCTCACCAAAGGCTCTTAAGCAAAATAAGCTGTCATGGGATAAGAGGAAAGATCCTCTCATGGATTGGTAATTGGTTAAAAGATAGGAAACAAAGGGTAGGAATAAATGGTCAATGTTCAGACTGGAGAGAGGGAAACAGCAGTGTCCCCAGGGTCTGTACTGGGACCAGTCCTATTTAACAAAGTCTTAAATGATCTGGGAAAAGGGGTAAAGAGTGAGGTGGCAAAATTTGCAGATTATACAAAACTACTCAAGATAGCTAAGTCCCAGGCAGACTGTGAAGAGCTACAAAAGATCTCTCAAAACTTGGTGACTTGGCAACAAAACGGCAGATGAAATTCAATGTTAAGTGTAGAGTAATGCACATTGGAAAACATAATCCTGACTATACATATAAAATGATAGGGTCTAAATTAGCTGTTACCACTCAAGAAAGAGATCTTGGTGTCAGTGTGGATAGATCTCTGAAAACATCCACTCAGTACTTGAATACATCTTGAATACTGTGTGCAGATGTGGTCGACCCATATCAGAAAAGATATATTGGAATTGGAAGTTTCAGAATAGGACAACAAAAATGTTGAGGGGTACAGAGCGTCTCTCATATGAGGAGAGATTAATGAGACCAGGACTTTTCAGCTTGAAAAAGAGACGACTAAGGGGGGATATGATTGAGGTCTATAACATCATGACTGGTGTGGAGAAAGTAAATAAGGGAGTGTTATTTACTCCTTCTCATAACACAAGAACTATGGGTCATCCAATGAAATTAATAGGCAGCAGGTTCAAAACCAACAAAAGGAAGTATTTCTTCATACAACACACAGTCAACCTGTGGAACTCTTTGCCAGAGGATGTTTTGAAGGCCAAGACTATAACATGGTTCAATAAAGAATTGGGTAAATTCATGGAGGATAGGTCCATCAATGGCTATTAGCCAGGATGAGCAGGGATGGTGTCCCTAGTCTCTGTTTGCCAGAAGCTGGGAATGAGCAACAGAGAATGGATCACTTGATGATTACCTATTCATTCCCTCCAGGGCAACTGCATTAGCTACTGTCAGAAGACAGGATACTGGGCTAGATGGATCTTTGGTCTGACCCAGTATGGCCGTTCTTATGTTTATAGAGGTTTGGCCATGGCATCATCACCAAAGCATCTGGTTTCCAGAACTCAGTTTGACTTTTGAAATGGGGACCTGGAATTCAGCACACACAGAAGGCATCCACGGAATGTGTATATGCATGTCTGCTTACATATCACACATGCAGATCATAGAAGATTAGGATTGGAAGAGACCTCAGAAGGTCATCTAGTTCAATCCCCTTGTCAAAGCAGGACCAATCCCCAAGTAAATCATCCCAGCCAGGGCTTTGTCAAGCTGGGCCTTAAAAACCTCTAAGGATGGAGATAAGTAAAAGTTTCAGAGGGATAGCCATGTTAGTTTGTATCAGTAAAAACAATGAGGAGTCATTGTGGCACCTTACAGACTAACAAATTTATTTGGACATAAGGTTTTGTGGGATATATCCCACTTCATCAGATGCGTGGAGTGGAAAATACATTAAGCAGGTATAAATATACAGCACATGAAAAGATGGGAGTTGCCTTACCAAGTGGGGGGGTTAGTGCTAACGAGACCAATTCAATCAAGGTGGATGTGGCCCATTCCCAGTAGTTGGAAAGAAGGTGTGAGTATCAACAGAGGGAAAATTATTTTTTGTAGTGATCCAGCCACTCCCAGTCTTTTTTCAGGTCTAATTTGATGGGCTCAAGTTTGAAAATTAATTCCAGTTCTGCAGTTTCTCATTGAAGTCTGTTTTTGAAGTTTTTTTGTTGAAGAATTACAACTTTTAAGTCTTTTTTGAGTGTCCAGGGAGATTGAAGTGCTCTCCTACTGGTTTTTGAATGTTACAATTCTTGATGTCTGATTTGTGTCCATTTATTCTTTTGCGTAGAGACTGTCTGGTTTGGCCAATATACATGGCAGAGGGGCATTGCTGGCACATGATGGCATGTATCACATTGGTAGATGTGCAGGTGAATGAGCCCTTGATGGTGTGGCTGATGTGGTTGGGTCCTATGATGTTGTCCCTTGAACTGATATGCGGACAGAATTGGCAACGGGGTTTGTTGCAGGGGTTGGTTCCTGGGTTAGTGTTTTTGTTGTGTAGTGTGTAGTTGCTTGTGAGTATTTGCTTCAGGTTGGGGGGCTGTCATAGAATCATAGAATATCAGGGTTGGAAGGGACCATGTTATTATTGTTAATAAAGGGTCTTGGCTAATTCAAGTTGGATTATGTCCCTTGAGGCAGTGATGTATGCATGGAGTCTCTAAACAAACAGCTTGATGCATCTTAAATGTACCCTCCAAGGGAATACAGTCTTCCCATTCCTCTCTCCATTCACAGCTTTACAAAGGACTTTGCAAACAGGTTTCTCATGTGCTAATGTCATAAGCAGCACCCCACTCCTAGAGTCAGAAGCAGAGTTGTATTCCTCATTCAGTCCATTTTGATTCCTGCACATCAGTTTGTTGAAATAGCAGCCTAGCTCTTCAAAGTTCCAAGGACTGAGTCCCAGGCTCTACTCGGTGTACATAGTGAGCCTGGTTGAGGAACAAGTGGTACTGTACACACACTTCTTACATGGACTGCGAGTACCACCCAGTCAGCTGCATAACTTGATAGATAGATAGAGTCCACAGAGGGTGAAATATACCTATAGGAAATTAAATCAAACTGGGAAGACTCCCTGCAGAAATCTATAAGGTCACTACATTATTCTTCTTTGACTGTTTCCTTAAAACCCACCTCTTTTGTGATGTCTACATAACACTTGACGATGACTAGGCAGCTGGTGTTCTGTGGCCATTGTTTATTACATGGATCATAATTGTTTAATTCTTACTTTGTTATCCCTCTGTGTTTGCTGTAGCTACATGTTTCATCTCATCATGTATTTCGGTTCTGAGCTTGTCAGACAGGGACCATCTTTTGGTTATGTGTGTTTTCACATTGCCTAGTACAATGAGTCCTGACTGCTGCAATATAAGGGAACATTCCATGAAATTAAAAGGTGGCAAATTCATAACTGATAAAAGGAAATACTTTATCACAGCACACACAACTAGACCATGGAACTCACTGCCCTAGGAAGTTGTTGAGGACAAGAAGTTAGGAAGATTCACAAAAGGATCAGCCGTTTATATGAATACCAAGACTATTCAGTTACAGTAGTTGTTAACATTTTGGAATGGATATTAAACATCATACTTCAGGACTTAAGCCAAATGCTAACTATTAGAGACCAGGATAAAACCTATTTTAGGGGTCAAAGTATTCCACTGCTGTCAACTGTGGATTTCTTACATCGCCCTCTGCAGCATCTGGTGCTGTCTCAGCCGGGATACTGGATTGGGTGGAGCTCAATTCTGATCCAGTCTGGTAATCCCTATCAGTGATTACTGAAGATTACTAATTTGTGCTTTGGTTAGTTAAAGTTCTCTTGCTTCAGAGGAAAAGTATTATGAATAATTGATTAATATCATCAGTGTGTCCTTAAATGCCAGATGCATTTGTCTTTATTTCAGTATGAAAAGTACATGAGATATGCAAAGATGCTGATGGATTTGGATATAAGAAAAAGGAACCTAGATGAAATAACAGGAACTGAATTTAGGAAAGCTAACTCCAGGGACCACATGAAAACACCTGCCTTCAAGACCAGGAACATCTGAAAAATACAAATGTCTGAAACTTGACTTTTGTAGAAGGTCTGCTGCTTCCCAGTAGAGTCTAGGAAATGTGAGTTCTCTGTCTCTCAGGATTATAATTCCACTTGTGATTGGCCCTAGAGTCTGTGGAACAATTAGCATTAGATTATTACTTTTGTCATGAACAGTCACAGAACAAATGTGCAGAAGCTTTGACTGATGGACTTAAATGAGTTGTAGTCATATTGTTCTGTGCCTACATTCTAGATCTAACTAGTTTTTATTTCTGGACGTTTCACCATCACATAATGTGGAGAGAAGAATTATTTGTAAAGAAACTTCAGATCTGTGGCCACATCAGTGAGAATATCTCATGCTTATGGGGACCTTGCAACACTTCATCAGCTCCACCATGTAGGCTGTGCGTGGGGTTTTGTCTGATATTGCAGTCTCAGTGAAGGCAACAAGTAAAATGCTACTTTGGTAACAACCCCTCCTTCTCCTCCACAAATGACAAGAGTAAAATGCACAAGTGCTAATAAGGGTCTTAGATAATCCCCGCATAGTTACAGGAGCCGTAGGGCTTCCTTTAGCCAGAAGATATAGGAACATGTTTGGACTGGGCATGGGTAGAGCATTCGGGCTGAAAGGGGTTCCTGCACACCTTCCATGGGGGTGTCATGGGCCAAGTAGGCTCCCGGAGTGGGCAGCTCATGCCCTGGGTGGCTGGAGGCTGTGCTGGTCCATTGCATCCCCTCACCAATCCCATTTGGGGAGTGCCCTGATGAAATTAAAGTTGCCCGCCTAAAAGAAACCTCAAATGAGGAGAAGCAGAACCCCCCCACCACCAGAATGCAAAGTGAACAGACACATGTACATTAGTGTAGGCAGTGCAGCTGTAGCCATGTTGGTCCCAGGGTATTAGAGAGAGAAGGTAGGTAAGGTAATATCTTTTATTGGACCAACTTTTGTTGATGAGAGAGACAGACGCCTTTGAGCAAGAAGAGCTCTGGGTGCAGAGGCGCTGGAACTGTGGGAGCTGGGCGAGGGAGGCTGCCGTACCCTCTGGTTTGAGTAGTAATAACACACACCAAATACATAGTTTTGAGAGTGTCCATCATCAGCACCCCTACTATAAACATTGTTCCCACACTGTTACGAATTATACCTGGTAGGACATGCATACAACTGCTGCGAATTATACCTTGTAGGACACACACACCAATGCTGCGAATTATACCTGATAGGTCACGCACAGTTCGAATCTAGGCTGAGGCACAGAAACAAAGTCCACAACTGCAGAGTTCCCAAAAGACACTAAGTTTATTACGCTTGAGCGTGGTGCCCCCCTGCTAGCCAGGGGGGAACCCTGAGTACAGATTATACAAAGGTTATATACTTTTTAGCAAAGCATGTTGCCCTCGTGCATCGGAAACCTTAGCCAATAAAGAAACCCTTGTCTTATCTACCACCTGTCCCTGCTTGGTGCATTCCTCGTGCTATACCAGTATGTTAATTACACAGCATGGTCCTAAAGCCATGCATCAGTAACTTTTATTATCAGAAAGGGAGGCCTCACATCGAGGCCAAGAGACAGGGAGTTAGAGACTGACAAAAAACAGATACTGGGAGTCAAGGCAGGCTGGAGAAAAGGAGGAGGATTTTCACAGGGATTCAGTATCTAAGGATCACTCCTCCTGGTGTATGATGTGCTGGCATTTAAACAATGGTGGGCCCCAAACCAAAATGGAGTCACATGTGCTAACTTTTCCTTAACAACACCCACTCCTGTCTGTGCAACTCAAAGGTGTGTCTCTCTCACCAACAGATGTTGGTCCAGTGAAAGATATGACCTCACCTGCCTTGCCTCCCAAATGTGAATGATGCTTTCCTACCACGTTTGGATGAGTCTGGCCCACAACACAGCACTCTGTGTATGAGTGGGTGCACCCCAGTCCACTCTGCACTGTGTAAAGTCCAAACTTACCCCTTTTCTGAATTTGGCTTTATCAACAACCAGCCAGCAATAAGAGAACAAAGTCCAGGTTGGCTGCTTCTAGGGATCCTCCCTCAGGATTGTTCTGCCTGTACGCTAGATCATCTCTAGAGAGACACTTACCTCCCTTAGATCCAGATGGAGTGAGGAGCAAATTGCCTTGGTGAGTCAGCACAGGCCACTTAATCCAGTGGAGCCCAAACTTTTCCTGTCATTCCCGCCTCCCCCTTACCAGTAACGGAATCTGTCTGTGCCCCCCTCCCCATTACTGCACCACCAAGGCTTCCTCAGTAGAGGAGCTAGGGCTGAAGGTGGAGTTGGGGGCAGAACTGGGGGTGGGGGAGGAGCTGGGGCTAGGTGCAGAGCTGATCTGGGGGCAGAGCAGGGGGGCGCAGTGGAGTTGCGGCAGTGGGCGGAGCTGGTCTGGGGGCAGAGCGGAGCTAGGTGGCTCTCCTCCTCATCCCCCTCCTCTGGGGGCTCTTCCGGGCCCCACCTCCCACAGGGGCTGGCCTGGCCTCACCACCACAGGTGCTGGAACCTAGGGATGCAGGGGGGTGCTGCCGCACCTGGCTTGAACTTTTTTTCCATTATATACAGGATTTACAGTTTGGTTCAATGGCTCTCAGCACCCTCACTATACAAATTGTTCCAGCACCCCTGCCTGCCATACACCCCCCGAATGTTCCTCCACACCCCCATTAAAGGTATGTGCCCCACAGTTTAGGTATCACTGACTTAACCCTTTCTGAACAAGATCAGCATCTCCTAGTAGGGTGGTGGATCTATGAATGTTTAATGTCTAGGCATCTAGTAATGGACCAATACTATTGCCAGGATTCTTTTTGTTTCCAATATATTTAAAAAACTCCTTATTGTCCGTAACTGTAACTATAGATTTTTTCTTGTGTCCCTTTACTTCCCTTATCAATTTTCTACATTTCCTAACATCTGATTTATATTCACTACTATCAACTTCCCCTTTCATCCATTTGTTACATATTATTTTTAAATTTTGATAGCTGCCTTCACTTCCCCTCTAATCCTGGTTAGATTTTTTTACCAGCACAGCCTTTTCCCTCAGTTGTGGGATTGAGGCTTTTGAGGCATCTAGTAAGGTGTTTTTAGATTATTCTAAAATATCATGCACATTTTTGGACAGATTCTTCCTCCCATCTGATTTGGTTAATAACTGTTTTCAGCTTTGTGAAATTGGCCCTATTTCTACACCAAGCATAACAATTACTGATTTGGCCTTTATTTTGCTTGCACATTATAAACTGATCAAACCATGATTATTTGTACCTAAGCTACTATTAATTTTTATTTCTGTGATCACTTTCTCTTTATCTGTTAGGGCAAGATGTAATTAAGAATTCCTTCTTGTTGGCTGAAACACTTTCATGATTTTTCTCTGACCCTTCTCCAATTTATCAACTTCCCCCTTGAATTGTGGGCACCAGAACCCATTAGCCTTTTTGGCCACAGAGTTGCACGGAAGCTCATGTTCAGCTGATTGTCCACAATATCCCTAAATCTTTTTCAGAGTCACGGATTCCCTGGCGGGAGTCTAAGTCTAATAACCAGGACATAGTACAAAAAGGACTGAACTTTTGTAGTATGTAAATTAAAACTGGAGTTTTTCAATTTGGCATTTTCTTCTCTAGTGTAACTCATTTTCATTTCAAACAGAAGTAGCATGTACCAGTGCAAAATTCTGTTTGCCTTTCAGAATGAAGCTTACTTGACTTCCTGCCAGAAAGCAGTTGTATGTGGCAGCATGAGAGGCTGCAGGATTCCGTCTCCCCACGTTGTGGTTGAAGGCATGTTTCCTGAGAGGAGACACACCCCTGCCCAGCAGTGGCAGTAGCCATTATGCCAGAGTCCAGCTGGGCTACCTGTATTGTGCTAGCATCTTTGGGTATGTCTACACAGCTGATGGGAGGGAGTCTCAGAGCCTCTAAGGTGCCACAAGTCCTCCTTTTCTTTTTGCGGATACAGACTAACACGGCTGCTACTCTGAGACTTGCACTAGAATGCTAAAAATAGCTATGTAGGGGTTGCTTTGTTGTTCGGGCTGATGCTGGAGCTCCGACTGTGAAGCCTGGGGCAGGCAGTGGGTTTCAGAGCCCAAGCTCTAGCCCAGCCCATCCCATCACACTGAGATGAGAGACAGCAGCTGGCTACAGTTTTGTGTCTTTTTTTTTTTTAAAGTTCTGGCAGAGGTGTCTGGAGCATCAGCCTCCTGTGCCTTCTACTTTTGAACAGAAATCTGAACAGATGGGGAAAGCACAAGGTGGTGATTAAACTGTTTTGAATCCCTCTGACCTCAGGTCAGCAAGGTGAGGGCCCCTCACTTTGCTCTGAGGGGCTTTATCCTAAACCAGGGTGATGGTGCCTTGCTCCAGAACCAGTTGCTTCCCACTTTCCTGAGCCTGGAGGGCAGTTTTCGGCTCCATGAGGAAGAAAGGAAGGGTGAAACAACAGAATCCCTGAAACATCTTCTAAGCATTGGTGAATCCATTTAAAGATAATGATTTAAAGATAATCTTTAAATGGACTTCTAAAAATATCTAATTTTAGCACTGCCCCAGGCATTCTCAGTAACTGCCCCCATGAGAACAGAGCTCACTGGAAGCTAGACTGCTTCTCCTACTCATTAGGAGAGCACTGAGGATGTAAACCTTGGGTGGGACTGAAGAAAGCATGGGAGCCTCTTTAAATGCCAGTTAATTATATCATTCCCCTCCAGTATCAACAAGGACATACAAGCCACAATTCTGAGCACTTCAGCATGTTCAGGGCAGCAATTTGCTATAGCAAGCTGCAAAATGGAAATTGTTCCTTTTGACGGCTTAAAGGGTAGGCTGGGAAGAACAGCACTACTGGAACAAGAGACGGAAGTCAGTACTATACCAAGAGAGAGGTTTTCTTCTCTGTGGAGCAAAATGGGAGATGGAAGCTGAGATAAGAACTTTCCCACTAATTTACCCTGAATGGCCAAACACATCTGGAGCCAAACTGCTTGCACCACAGTGAGGATATAGACATGGTGACCTCTCACCCATGCAAAGAGAAACGTGAAAGTGGAATCTATTTCCAGCTCCTCAGTGAGCAAACAGCAAAAGCTGGTGAAAGCCCTCTTGCATTTGAGGACAGTGGAAATGATGCCTTCAGTGGGAGAGACCTCAGTGCAGAATGTGGAAAGGGAGAGTCTGACTACATCAGACCTCACATGTGAGAGTGGTTGAAGCTGTAGGACCCAGGAGAGAGAAGCTGAAGGGAGTAGCAGTGTTACATCCCATGGCCTGTGCCAGAGGCTGTCTGTCAGTGTGGGTAGAGTGAGAGCTAAGTCAGTGTCCAGCCCTACCATTCTTATATAGCAGGGTGTTGTGCCTTTGTCCACACAGGAGAAATAGACACCATAGTTATTCTGGGATAACTATTCTGCTATAATTTAGCCATTCCAGAATAACTTCCCCAAGTCGATGCTTTATTATGGAATCTTAAAGACTAACAGATTTATTTGAGCATAAGATTTCATGGGTAAAAAACCCACTTCTTCAGATGCATGGAGTGAAAATTACAGATGCAGACATAAATATAATGACACATGAAGAGAAGGGAGTTACCTCACAAGTGGAGAACCAGTGTTGACAGGGCCAATTCGATCAGGGTAGACTCCTCCTGACAGTCGAAATGACAGACTGGACTTCTACATAGAGTGCTTCCACAGACATGCACAGGCTGAAATGGTGAACAAACAGCATCACTTGCCCCATAACCTCAGCTGTACAGAACACAATGCCATTCACAGCCTCAGAAACAACTCTGACATCATAATCAAAGGGGCTGACAAAGGAGGGGCTGTAGTCATAATGAACAGGTCAGATTATGAACAGGAGGCTGCCAGGCAACTCTCCATCATCACATTCTACAGGCCACTATCCTCTGACCCCACTGAGGAGTACCAAAAGAAACTACACCATCTGCTTAAGAAACTCCATGCTACAGCACGGGAACAAAGCCCCGACCCCTCGTATTCTATCTGCTACCCAAGATCCATAAACCTGGAAACCCTTGGTGCCCCATCATCTCAGGCATTGGCACTCTTACAGCAGAATTATCTAGCTATTTGGACTCTCTCCTCAGGCCCTACACTACCAGTGTTCCTAGCTATCTTCGAGACACCACCGACTTTCTGAGGAAACTATAATCCATCGCTGATCTTCCTGAAAACACCGTCCTGGCCACCATGGATGTAGAAGCTCTTTATACCAATATTCCACATGAGGATGGACTACAAGCTGTCAAGAACAGTATCCCCGATGAGCCCACAGCACACCTGGTGGCTGAGCTTTGTGACTTTGTCCTCACCCACGACCATTTCAGATTTGGAGACAACTTATACCTTCAAGTCAGTGGCACTGCTATGGGTACCCACATGCTCCCACGGTAAGCCAACATTTTTATGGCTGACTTAGAACAATGCTTCCTCAGCTCTTGTCCCCTAATGCCCCTACTCTACTTGAGCTAAATTGATGACATCTTCTTCATATGGACTCACGGGAAGGAGGCCTTGAAAAATTCTACCTGGATTTCAACAATTTCCACCCCATCATCAACCTCAGCCTGGACCAGTCCACACAAGAGATCCACTTCCTGGACACTACAGTGCTAATAAGTGATGGTCACATAAACACCACCCTATACCAGAAACCTACTGACCGCTATTCCTACCTACATGCCTCCAGCTTTCATCCAGACCACACCACACGATCCATTGTCTACAGCCAAGCTCTGCGATACAACCGCATTTGCTCCAACCCCTCAGACAGAGACAAACACCTACAAAATCTCTATCAAGCATTCTTACAACTACAGTACCCACCTGCGGAAGTGAAGAAACAGATTGACAGAGCCAGAAGAGTACCCAGAAGTTACCTACTACAGGACAGACCCAACAAAGAAAATAACAGAACACCACTGGCCATTACGTACAGCCCCCAGCAAAAACCTCTCCAGCACATTATCAACGATCAACAACCTATCCTGCAATATGTTCCCTCACTCTCCCAGATCGTGGGAGGCAGGCCAGTCCCCGCTTACAGACAGCCCCCCAACCTGAAGCAAATACTCACCAGCAACTACACACCACACCACAGAAACACTAACCCAGGAACCAATCACTGTAGCAAACCTCGTTGCCTACTCTGTCCCCATATCTACTGTAGCGACACCATCAGACACCAGCCACATCAGCCACACGATCAGAGGCTCATTCACATGTACGTCTACTAATGTTATATATGCCATCATGTGCCAGCAATTGCCCCTCTTCCACGTACATTGGCCAAACTGGACAGCCCCTACATAAATGGATAAATGGACACAAATCGGACATCCGGAATGGTAACATATGAAAGCCAGTAGGCGAGCACTTCAATCTTCCTGGACATTCGATAACAGATTTGAAAGTAGCTATACTTGAACAAAAAAAACTTTAGAAACAGACTTCAAAGAGAAACAGTAGAACTAAAATTCTTTTGCAAATTTAACACCATTAATTTGGGCTTGAATAGGGACTGGGAGTGGCTGGCTCATTACAAAAGCAGCTTTGCCTCTCCTGGAATTGACACCTCCTCATCTATTATTGGGAGTGGACTACATCCACCCTGATCGAATTGGCCCTGTCAACACAGGTTCTCCACTTGTGAGGTAACTCCCTTCTCTTCATGTGTCAGTATATTTATGTTTTCATCTGTAATTTTCACTCCATGCATCTGAAGAAATGGGGTTTTTACCCATGAAAGCTTATGCTCAAATAAATCTGTTAGTCTTTAAGGTGCCACCGGACTCCTTGTTGTTTTTGTGGATACAGACTAACACGGCTACCCCCGATACTTATTATGGAATAAAAGTGATTTTACTGTGGAATAAATACTTTGCTTTGTGAGTGGAGCAATTATTCTAGAATAAAGTCACTTTTATTCTGGAATAGAGTCTCCACATGAGGAGCTATTCTGGAATAAGCTATCATGCAATAGCTTATTTCACAATAGCTGTGCTGTTCAATTTTCCATAAGAACCTAAGAACAGCCATACTGGATCAGACCAATGGTCCATCTAGTCTCGTATCCTGCCTTCTAACCATGGCAGGTGCCAGATGCTTCAAAACCAATAAACAGAAGAGGGAAAAATATCAAGTGATACATCCCGTCATCCAATCCCAGCATCTGGCACTCAGAGGTTTAGGGACACCCACAGCCTGGGGTTGCATCCCTGAACACTTTGGCCATTAGCCATTGATGGACCTGTTTTCCAGGAACTTACTGAATTCTTTTTTTAATCCAGTTTTTGTTTTGAACTTCACAGCATCTCCTGGCAATGAGATCCACAGGTTGGATGGGTTTTGTGTGAAGAAATACTTCCTTTTGTTTGCTTTAAACCCGATGCCTGTTAATTTTATTGATGACTCCTAGTTCGTGTGTTGTGTGAAGGGGTAAATCACACGTCCTTATTCACCCTCTCCACACCCGTCATGGTTTTATTGACCTCGGTCGTCTCCCCCGTCAGTCGTCTCTTTTCAAACCTGAACAGTCCCAGTCTTTTTGCTCTCTTCTCAGACGGCAGCCATTCCATCCCCCTCATCATTTCTGTTGCCCCTCTCTGCGCCTTTTCCAATTCCAATCTATCTTTTTGAGATGGAGTGACCAGAACAGTACAAAGTATTCAAAATGTGGGCATACCATGGATTTATATAGAGGCATTATGATATGTACTGCCTTATTATATATCCCTTTCCTAATGGTTCCCAACATTGTGTTGACTTTTTTGACTGCTGCTGCACATTCATAGGTTTCAGAGTAGCAGCCGTGTTAGTCTGTATCCACAAAAAGAAAAGGAATACTTGTGGCACCTTAGAGACTAACAAGTTTATTTAAGCATAAGGTTTTGTGAGCTACACCTCACTTCATTGGATGCATGGAGTGGAAAATACAGTGGGAGATTTTATATACACAGAGAACATGAAACAATGGGTGTTACCATACACACTGTAACAAAAGTGATCAGGTAAGGTGAGCTATTACCAGCAGGAGAGCGAGGGAGTGGGGGGAGGGACCTTTTGTAGTGATAATCAAGGTGGGCCATTTCCAGCACTTTACAAGAACAGTAGGAGGGGAAATAAACAAGGGGAAATAGTTTTACTTTGTGTAATGACACATCCACTCCCAGTCTCTATTCAAGCCTAATGTAATGGTGTCGAGTTTGCAAATTAATTCCAATTCAGCAGTCTCTCATTGGAGTCTGTTTTCGAAGTTTTTTTGTTGAAGAATTGCCACTTTTAGGTCTGTAATCGACTGACCAAAGAGATTGAAGTCACTAAAGATTGAAGATCGCATGCCCTGGTTCTCATGAGTGACTTTAATTTTCCTGATATCTGCTGGGAGAGCAATACAGCGGTGCATAGACAATCCAGGAAGTTTTTGGAAAGCGTAGGGGACAATTTCCTGGTGCAAGTGCTAGAGGAGCCAACTGGGGGGGAGCTTTTCTTGACCTGCTGCTCACAAACCGGGAAGAATTAGTTGGGGAAGCAAAAGTGGATGGGAATCTGGGAGGCAGTGACCATGAGTTGGTTGAGTTCAGGATCCTGACACAGGGAAGAAAGGTAAGCAGCAGGATACGGACCCTGGACTTCAGGAAAGCAGACTTCGACTCCCTCAGGGAACGGATGGGTAGGATCCCCTGGGGGACTAACATGAAGGGGAAAGGAGTCCAGGAGAGCTGGCTGTATTTGAAGGAATCCCTGTTGAGGTTACAGGGACAAACCATCCCGATGTGTCGAAAGAATAGTAAATATGGCAGGCGACCAGCTTGGCTTAACGGTGAATCCTAGCAGATCTTAAACATAAAAAAGAAGCTTACAAGAAGTGGAAGGTTGTACATATGACCAGGGAAGAGTATAAAAATATTGCTTGGGCATGTAGGAATGAAATCAGGAGGGCCAAATCGCACCTGGAGCTGCAGATAGTGAGAGATGTCAAGAGTAACAAGAAGGGTTTCTTCAGGTATGTTGGCAACAAGAAGAAAGCCAAGGAAAGTGTGGGCCCCTTACTGAATGAGGGAGGCAACCTAGTGACAGAGGATGTGGAAAAAGCTAATGTACTCAATGCTTTTTTTGCCTCTGTCTTCACTAACAAGGTCAGCTCCCAGACTGCTGCGCTGGGCATCACAAAATGGGGAAGAGATGGCCAGCCCTCTGTGGAGAAAGAGGTGGTTAGGGACTATTCAGAAAAGCTGGACGTGCACAAGTCCATGGGGTCGGACGAGTTGCATCTGAGAGTGCTAAAGGAATTGGCGGCTGTGATTGCAGAGCCATTGGCCATTATCTTTGAAAACTCGTGGCGAACGGGGGAAGTCCTGGATGACTGGAAAAAGGCTAATGTAGTGCCAATCTTTAAAAAAAGGAAGAAGGAGGATCCTGGGAACTACAGGCCAGTCAGCCTCACCTCAGTCCCCGGAAAAATCATGGAGCAGGTCCTCAAAGAATCAATCCTGAAGCACTTATATGAGAGGAAAGTGATCAGGAACAGTCAGCATGGATTCACCAAGGGAAGGTCATGCCTGACTAATCTAATCGCCTTCTATGATGAGATTACTGGTTCTGTGGATGAAGGGAAAGCAGCGGATGTATTGTTTCTTGACTTTAGCAAAGCTTTTGACACGGTCTCCCACAGTATTCTTGTCAGCAAGTTAAAGAAGTATGGACTGGATGAATGCATAATTGGGGATTGGTCCTGCTTTGAGCAGGGGGTTGGACTAGATGACGTCCTGAGGTCCCTTCCAACCCTGATATTCTATGATTCTATGATTCTATAAGTGTTCTCTGACTGGTTTTTGAATGTTATAATTCTTGACGTTTGACATTATAACATTCAAAAATCAGTCGGAGAACACTTCAGTCTCTTTGGTCAGTCAATTACAGACCTAAAAGTGGCAATTCTTCAACAAAAAAACTTCGAAAACAGACTCCAATGAGAGACTGCTGAATTGGAATTAATTTGAAAACTCGACACCATTACATTAGGCTTGAATAGAGACTGGGAGTGGATGTGTCATTACACAAAGTAAAACTATTTCCCCTTGTTTATTTCCCCTCCTACTGTTCTTGTAAAGTGCTGGAAATGACCCACCTTGATTATCACTACAAAAGGTCCCTGCCCCACCCCGCTCTCCTGCTGGTAATAGCTCACTTTTTTCTGATTACTCTTGTTACAGTGTGTATGGTAACACCCATTGTTTCACGTTCTCTGTGTATATTGTGACGGGGCAAGGCCAGATGTCTATAGAAAAGTAGTGGGAAATAGATATATTAGCTCCAGACTAAACAAATCCCTGGTACCAGGTTAAGTGAAATGGAAGCTGCTCTAGGTCATTTAAGACACCTGGGGCCAATTAAGAACTTTCCAGAAGGCAGGGAGAAGGCTAGGTTGATTGGGAGACCTGAGCCAATCAGAGACTGGCTGAAACTAGTTAAAAGCCTCCCAGGCAGTCAGGTGGGTGTGCATGTCAGGAGCTGTGGGTGGAAGTTGTGCTGTTGGAGAGGCTGAGTAGTACTCACCATATCAGGCAAAAGGAAGGAGGCCCTTATGGAAGGGTGAAGTGGAGCTTGAGGAAGTGAGGGCTGCTGTGGGGGAAGTAGCCCAGGGAATTGTACATGTCATGTTTCTAAAAGGTCAGCTACCATAGAGGATACTATTAGGGTCCCTGGGCTGGAGCCCAGAGTAGAGGGTGGGCCCGGGCTCCTCCCCCACCTTTGCCCCCTGATTAATCACTGAGACTGGGAGACAACAGAGACTGTGCAAGGAAGGATAACTTCTCCTCACCTCCCTTGCTGGCTTATGATGAAAATAGCTCAGTAGACTGACCCTTGTCTCTAGAGAAAGAAGGGTTACGTGGAGGGTCACAGTGAGCCTCTGAGGCTAGCGAACACCGCCAGGAAACGCGGGACCCATGGAGGCAAGGACAGAGCTTTGTCACAATATAAAATCTCCCCACTATATTTTTCACTGTATGCATCCGATGAAGTGAGCTGCAGCTCACGAAAGCTTATGCTCTAATAAATTTGATAGTCTCTAAGGTGCCACAAGTACTCCTTTTCTTTTTGCACATTCATAGAATCATAGACTATTAGGGTTGGAAGAGACCTCAGAGGTCATCTAGTCCAACCCCCTGCTCAAAGCAGGACCAACATCCATTGAGTGGATGTTTTCAGAGAACTATCCACACTGACTCCAAGATCTTTCTTGAGCGGTAACAGCTAATTTAGATCCCTTCATTTTATATGTATAGTGGGGATTATGTTTTCCAATGTGTGTTGCTTTGCATTTATCAACATTGAATTTCACCTGTCATTTTGTTGCCCAGTCACCCAGTTTTGTGAGATCCTTTTGTTACTCTTCACAGTCTGCTTTGGACTTAATTATCTTGAGTAGTTTTGTATCAGCCACAAACTTTGCCACCTCACTCTTTACCCCTTTTCCCAGATCATTTATGAATATGTTGAATAGGACTGGTAGAAGTATAGATCCCGGGGGACACCACCATTCTGAAAACTGACCATTGTTTCCTGTCTTTTAACCTGTTACTGAACCATGAGAGGACCGTCCTCTTATCCCATGACTGCTTACTTTATTCAAAAGCCTTTGGTGGGGGATCTTGTCAAAGGCTTTCTGAAAATCTAAGTACACTATATCCACTGGATACCTCTTGTCCACATGCTTGTTGACCCCCTCAAAGAATTCTAATCGTTTGGTGAGGCATGATTTCCCTTTGTGAAAGCCATCTTGACTCTTCCCCAACAAATATGTATTCATCTATGTGTCTGACAAATCTGTTCTTTACTATAGTTTCAACCAGTTTGCCTGGATCACCTCTGAAGCCTTTAAAAAAAAAATAGCATCACATTAGATATCCTCCAGTCACCTGGTGCAGAGGCTGATTTAAATGGCAGATTACATATCACAGTTACTAGTTCTGCAGTTTCATATTGGAGTGGCTCAGGTGTGGGGATCTCCCTCACATCCTCAGTCCCAGTCCCTAGATCCAGAGCTGAAGTTGTAAATCACGGCTAGCGTATAAAGAGAGAGAACAGCCAGGGAGAGCGGTGTTTGCTACCCTGTACTGTAGCTGTTGATATGTGTATTGGCCACTCTTCTCTGCTGCATGGAAGGAGATCTGCTTTGGGATGTGCTAGCCCAGTGCCCTGCATGTAGGTGGGGTCTCACTCCACACCTTCACAATGGACTGGCACCCAGTCCAGCATCAGAACTGAAGTGTTTGCAGCCATGGATTCCTGAGGCTGTATTGCTCTGTGAGTGTTCCATTTCAGGGTGTCCTGTAGATCTTATTTACTTATGTAGTTAGACTTGTAAAATGTGCTAGGTGCAGGCAGCACATCTTTTAAGAAAAAGACACCCCAACAACAATCCCCAAGAACTAATTCCATGAAGCCAATGTCAATACTAGATGAGCCCAGAACTACTAAGGTCCACACCAGGCTTCCTTCACTCAGTTTCCCCATCTGGACAGTCCTAGTAAATAGATGAGATTGTACAAGACCGGTAGTCGAGACACTAAACCAGGGGTCTCAAAGTCCCAGCCTGCGGTTCGAGAACCTCCCCACTGCAGACCACGTAAACTTTTTAAAAAGTTCTTTTCATCCGGCCCTCCTGGCTGTTGGCTGGGGGGAGGAGGGTGGGCAGGAGAGATTCACATGCCCCTCCCCCCCAACGTTGCTCCATCCTGTTGCTCCTGGGGCCCTCCCAGGGGTTGCACTCAGCAACATGTCATTCACCTCGGGCAGCTCGGCTCCCTGCAAGGGGTTCCCTATCCCTGCTGTTTCCGGGAGAGCCACGGAGGAGAGATCCATACAGCCAGCTGTCTGCTGCAGGCGCCACCCCCCACAGCTCCCATTGGCTGCGGGAGAGGGACATAGATACCATCACTAGTCGCTAGGTGGAGTCAGCCATGGAGGCAGCATCACTAGTCATGGGGCAGAGTCAGCCAGGGCAGCATGAAGCCACAGAAGCGAGGGAAAAGGGTGGGAAACTGGCTGGGAGGTGGCGTGAACACCATCTTCAGTGACAAAACGAGGCTCTTCAGGGGATTCTATAGAGTCCAGGGGAGGGTGGGGTGTGACCTGAGAAGTGTTGCTCCCACTTCTGTGCCCTCGCCAAGATGTTGTCTTCTGCTGGGAGCATAGGGGAAAAGTGGGATCTTCATCATTTACTCAGTGCTTGTTTAGCAAAACTGCAATTGACTTCAGTGCAAGTTCTGCTGAGTAAGGTCTGGAGAGCCTAGAAGCAAGGAACCAGGGTCTGAGCTGTTAGGAAGCAGTATAGGCACTTTATGGATGGTCAGAGCAGTGTCTCTTCACGAAGAGAAGGTAATTGCTGGATACATATGCTGCCCCTGGCTACCTCCAGGACTGGGGAAAGCCCTGCTCAGCTCTTGCAGCCCAGTCCAGCACATGCACAGTCCAGCCAACACATAGGAGCTCAGAGGAGATGGAGCACGCCGAGTACAGATGGAAGCTTATGAGAATTTAGCTGCCAAACTCTAACAAGACTCTACTGAGCATGTGCAAACTGAGATTTTTTTCAAAGCATTATAACTTGGCCAGCTCTGGGAAAAACGCATACCTGTAATGCCAGGGTGACCCTCAAAACTTCCCACTCAGCTGCTGCCTGACCCTGTAGGCCTCTTAACTTCCTGAGGTGCCTAAACATTCACTGGGGAAGTATACTAGGCACCTGAATGTCTCCCAGTGGCCATAGGCAAAGCCACCTTATTACAGCACCTCAGTCCCAGTGGGATTCGCGCACTGTGCCCCTCCCCTATCTGGCCTGCAGAGGGGTCATTAGACCAGTGAGAGAGACTGACCCTGTAGCCTAACTGATAGACCCATGCCAGTTGGGTACAGCAGAGTAGTAGAAGGCACATATACTGGCCACTGGATAAGCAGTTTTTTGTTCCCTGACTGACCAGAGCAGGGGCTGCTCCAGACTAGTGTGGACACATGACTCCAATTAGCCTGCAAAGAGTCAGTTGAAGCCGTTAGGCTAATGAGAACACCTGACTCTAATTAAGGCCCCTCTGATACTATAAAAGCGCTCACTCCAGTGAGGCTGGAGAGAGCCAGGGAGTGGAAATGTGGCTAAAGGGCTGGGTAATGAAGACACCCTCAAGCCACTGTAAAGGGAACCCTAAGGTAGGGGTGAAGAAGGTGTTAAGAGAGAGAAGCAGGAGAGCTGTGGGGAAGTAGCCCAGGAAAATGTATCAACTCTGGCAGTGAAAGGTCATCTGCCAACAGTTGCTGCCATTTCGGTCTCTGGGCTGGAACCCAGAATAGAGGGAGGGCCCAGGTTCCCCCCTACCCGCCACTACAGAAACACCTCCTGGGAGGGGAAGACAGGCCCCTGTCAGGACAGGAGGCTAAACTGTTCTGGAATAAACCCATAGGGACAACAGAGACTGTGGGAGTTCTCTTACCAACCTCCTTGCTGGCTTATATTGAAAAGGGCTCTGTAGACTGTAACCCTGGCCCTAGAGAGAGAAGGGCTACATGGAGGGTCGCAGTGAGCCTCTGAGGCTAGCATAAACTGCCTAGAAGCGTGGGACCCACGGGGACAAGGTCAGAGCTCTGCCACACCTGGTACTTAGCGCATTCACCCGGGACATCCAGTCCCTGCGTTGGTGAGTATTTAATTATTTCATGCAATATAGAAGAGCTTCAGCAGAACAGACTGAGAGAGTCATTCACTGTAGCCCAAAAGTTAGGGTGCTTTCCTGGGATATGGGAGAGCTGTATTCAAGTCTTTGCTCCACATCAGGCAGAGGTGGGTTTCGAAGCTGGGTCTCTCACCTCCTGGGCATGTGCCCTCACCGCTGGACGGCTGGGCTGGGCTAAGGGGTTGGCAACAGCACCACTATCATTACTACTTGTGCAGGGCCCGGTCCAGCAGGCAGCTCTCAGATGGCATCTGAGTACACTGACAGGGTGAGGCCCGACAGCTGAGCTGGCAGGAACACCTAGTTTGTGAATCCCAATGGGGCTTAGGCATGAAATAGGCACCGGGTGTCAGGATACAGGGAGCTGTGTGACTGCCCACCAGCAGAGAGTGCTTTGCCAGCAGAAACGTAGGCACCTCATGAATCTAGGGGCCCACAGGCTCGGGTGGCAGCTGAGTGGGGGGTTGAGTATCTAAATTTTGGATTCACGGGCCTAAAGTGGGAGTTAGATGCCTAAATCCCTTTGTGGCTCTAGCCCTAAGTGCCTACATTGCTTTTGAAAATGGACCTTAGCCATCTAAGTTACAGAGCAATAAATGCCTTTAAAATTCTGGGCTTTAGTTACCAGAGAGAAGTAATTTTACAGCAGTAATTAGTCACATAACAAACAAATGTAGCCTGGTGTAATATACATGCAGATAGTTACAGAAACCTCATAATATTCTCACAGTGTACACTGTAAATGCCTTCAGACTGATGTTGTAATTAGACAGGAAAATGAAGTGAATGGAAAGAAGAGATTTTTGCTGAATAATCGAGAACATACATGGGAAAGGTCTTTAAACGTGTGGAAGCTCAGGTAATGAGGAAAAGTAGATGGCTGAAAAGTGACCCACTTGGAATGACCTTTCCATTTGGTTTCACTACACTGAGGAGAAATGCAGTTTTTAACCGTGCATTTAATGATGCAAATAGCATTAAGTAAACAGGTCTTCACGTACTTTATACAGCAAATGAAATCCTTTGCTTGAATGGTGAAGTTTCAGAGTACTGCCATGCTTCTCCTGTACCACTGTATTGCTCTGGAGACTCTTCAGCAAGAACTAAATTCTGCTCAAAGTGATCATCGGAAATCAACAGTTAAGAAATCAACAGTAACACAAGGAAAGAGGGGTTTTTATGTGGATTTACACTGACAACAGCAGTCACACAGTTTAGTCAAAAAGCATACTTACTGCATGAGTGACAGATTGAAGCTAGCACCGAATAATGCTTACGTAAAGCAAGCTTGATGTGTATTTCCCTTCAAGTAGTGAACCTGGTATTAGTTCTGGCAAAAAGGGCCGTCAATAAATAGCTTTAGAAAGCTAGAGTCAACAAGCTGCATTAAACTAGATGGTGGTCTGTCCTAGATCCTCATATGAAAATGCAGAAGAAATAACGTTACTGATGTGTCCTGCCATTGGAAATATTGCAGCATTCCTAAGTTGTCCCCTCTGCAGTCAAATCAGACACCTTCCTTCTCTGTGCTGGTTTGATGCTAGCAAGGGGGTTTCTGACAGCAAAGGAGAGACAGGCCCCCAGCTCTCAGTTCTGGTGCCCAGTCCCACCCCAGACTGGAGCAACTATTACGGGGGACCTCATCTCTGGACTGTGGCTGGAGTCGCTCTGTGCGGTTGTTCACGTGCAGTCTGGTGAGCAGGAGGAGCTGTGATGGAGTATGCTCTGTGAAGATGGAATCTTTGGAAGATTTATCTGTTACAATGAAAGACATTTCTACTGAGCATGTGTGAACAGATTTTCCAAAGGCTTACAATTTGGCCAACTTTGGGCAGGTGATCACAGGGATGGCAAGAGGAGTGTTCCTGATGAAAAGGCCACCCCAACTGTCATAAATATAAAGGGAAGGGTAACCACCTTTCTGTATACAGTGCTATAAAATCCCGCCTGGCCAGAGGCAAAATCCTTTCACCTGTAAAGGGTTAAGAAGCTAAGGTAACCCTGCTGGCACCTGACCTAAAATGACCAATGAGGGGACAAGATTCTTTCAAATCTGGAGAGGGGGGGGAAACAAAGGGTTCGGTCTGTCTGTGTGATGCTTTTGCCTGGAACAGATCAGGAATGCAGCCTTACAACTCCTGTTTAAATTAGTAAGTAATCTAGCTAGAAATGCGTTAGATTGCCTTTTGTTTAAATGGCTGGTAAAATAAGCTGTGCTGGATGGAATGTATATTCCTGTTTTTGTGTCTTTTTTGTAACTTAAGGTTTTGCCTAGGTTTTCTCTGTTTTGAATCTGATTACCCCGTAAGGTATTTACCATCCTGATTTTACAGAGGTGATTCTTTTACCTTTTCTTTAATTAAAATTCTTCTTTTAAGAACCTGATTGATTTTTCATTGTTCTTAAGATCCAAGGGTTTGGGTCTGTGTTCACCTATACAAATTGGTGAGGATTCTTATCAAGCCCTCCCCAGGAAAGGGGGGGGGTAGGGCTTGGGGGGATATTTTGGGGGAAGACATCTCCAAGTGGTCTCTTTCCCTGTTCTTTGTTTAAAATGCTTGGTGGTAGCAGCATACGGTTCAAGGACAAGCAAAGTTTGTACCTTGGGGAAGTTTTAACCTAAGTTGGTAAGAATAAGCTTAGGGAGTCTTTCATTCAGGTCCCTACATCTGTACCCTAGAGTTCAGAGTGGGGAAGGAAAGTTGACATGGTGGCAGAGCGGTGGGATCATTTTGAGATCATTTTGAACCAGAAGCACAGCAGGATTTTAAAAGGGTTTGTAAAAGGTGATTGCAGCTGTAGATTCTGTCTCTCAGCCTGGGGGACAGAGCAGCAGGCATAACAAAAGGCAATCTAACGCATTTCAAGCTAGATTACTTACTAATTTAACAGGAGCTGTAAGGCTGCATTCCTGATCTGTTCCCAGCAAAAGCATCACACAGACAGACAAACCTTTTGTTCCCCCCCACTCCAGATTTGAAAAAAATCTTGTCCCCTCATTGGCCATTTTGGTCAGTGCCAGCTGGGTTACCTTAGCTTCTTAACCCTTTAAAAGTGAAAGGGTTTTGCCTCTGACCAGGAGGGATTTTATAGCACTGTATACAGAAGGGTGGCTACCCTTCCCTTTCTAGTTATGACACCAACCATGACATGTATTTCATGTATCTCCTCCAAAGCATGGGGTACTAAAGCATTTCAGAGAAAAAGTCTGAAGAGCACAACCTTGGTCTTAGAAACGGCTGTACTGTTTTGACTGAAAGTTTCCCATGATAATTCGGCCTGAGGCAGACAGCTGGCATGAACAGTCTCAATCCAAATAGTTAATATGTCACAGATTTATAAGCAACTGAACTCGTGTCTTCTAATGGGAAGTATCAGAAACCTTTACTAGCAAACGGTGCTGCCATCTTGTCTGGAATTACAGACCGCTTCCATGTCTTTACATAAGCATGGCCATACGGGGTCAGACCAATGGTCCATCGATCTCAGTAGCCTGTCTTCCGACAGTGGCCAGTACCAGACACTTCAGAGGGAATGAATAGAACAGGGCAATTATGGAGTGATCCACCTGCCTTCCACTCCCAGCTACTGGTAGTCAGAGGGTCAGGGTCAGTAATGAGAAGCAGATGAATGCATGGGTTTCTCAGCAGGAGTTGGATGATTCCTCTGCATTTGGCACTGGAATACAGTGTCTGGATCTGGTGCCCACAATTAAAAAAGGAGGGTAAAATGTTGGAGGGAGTCCAGAGAAGAGCCCTGAGAATAATGGAAGTTTAGAAGATATGCCTTCTAGTGATAGATTTGAGGAGCTCAAGATATTTAATTTAACAAAGAGAATGCTAGGGGGTGATTTGATCACATTCTAAAAGTGCTGATGGGGAACAAAAATCTGGTATTAGATAGTTCTTTCATCTAGCAGGAAAAGATATCACAAGGTCCAATAGTTGGAAGCTAAAGCTAGACACATTTTGCACCTTATTTCAGGTCTGAATTTAACAGTGAGGGCAATTAACTATTGGAACAATTTATCTAGGTTTATGGTGGGTTCCTGAAAACTGGAAACTGTTAAATCAAGATTGGTGTTTTTTTCCTAAAAGATCTGCTCTAATTCAACCAGAAATTAATACAGGAGGTCAGACTGGATGATCACATTAGTCCCTTCTGGCTTCCTGATCTATGATTCTGTGCTGCTCCTGATGCCTGGAACTACAGCGCTTTTCCTGCACACAGAATCCTTTATTTTGCTTCCTTTCTAATCCCTCCTCCACAACAAACATCCTTGTTTTGCTTTCCACTGCCGACTTCTGGCCCACTCTGCCTGCTCGTCCTTTCTTTCCTGTCCTCACCCTCACTATTTATATGATCAGTTTATTAGGAAAAAAGGCTATTAGTAGTTTTAATTTTTTGAGCCCTCCCCTCTCATTCTTCTCCCCCCCGCCCTTTGTCTGGCTTCATACTCCAAACTGAAAACCCCTTAGGACAAAGGCCATGTGAACTTTCATCTCTGGAAAGCCCCATGCAAAATCACAGTGCTCTAGAGTGTTCATCACACACCCCTCCATGGAGAGCCTGATGAGGCAGAGGGTACATAGGGAGTCCAGGCACCATGGCCTGATCGCCAATGCCAGCTGCTGTGCATTTGCCCATGAACATCTGTAACACCTACAGATGGCACATATAAAATCACAGGCCAGGTTGAGGCCACTGTGACATTCTGGTCTTATGAACTCAAACAGAAACCCCACTGAATAACCCGACTCACTACTGACTAGAACATGCCTGGCTGATAGTTCTCTGTGTCTACTTTGCCTTCCTACTGCTCAGGGAGCAACATGATTCAATTACTATCATTTAACAGTTCATTGCATAGGGCTGCCTGTTTCCACTCAGCACTCCTGATAGGCACAGGAGGTGAATTTCAGCATAAGAGAATGGCCAGATGTCCACCTATTTAAAAGCCTTGCTGGATAGCTCACTGCCATCTGCAGGATACTCACAGGCTCACAAGAAAACAGAGAACTTTAAAAATGATGCTGCCGTGTTGCACTACACACATACACAGGTGACTTTTTTTCAGACTTACCTAAGACAGATAAACAGTTTCTGTCTCTGTTCTTAGTGCTCAAACTCTTTTTATTGTTATGGTGAAAGCCACAGAATTTACATGAACTCCAGTGAAAGCTGGAAGTTTTTCAGTAAGCTTTATTTTTTAAACGCCATTGGAGCTTACTATATAGTTTCCAAAGCCCAATGATAGCTGTCACACATTGCAAGATAGAGAAAAATCCATCTTCAATAAGCAGCTTAAAAGCAAACAATTTAGAGACTTCATAAGTCATAAAGCTGCAATCACTGGCTCTGCAGATGAAGTGCAGTTTTTTGTTTAAGGCTGATTTAAAAACTTGCAAATCCCTAAGAAGCAAATACATTTGTCTCCCGATGATAGCAAAAGTAGGTAGTTCAGGCAAGTAACACTCCAGGGCTGGGGTTGCAATTTCCCTTTTGTTGTTTCTGGTAGTCTCCCAGTTCAAAATGTAAGAAAATGATGAAAACCTTTTCCAGTATATGGTAAAAGCACTATTCATAAATATTACAGAGCGCTATTCTGTTCTGGGAGCTTGTAGGCAGAGAGGGATGCAAATGAGCAAGGACGGAGAGACTGATAGTTGGGCTTGGATGGGACTGGTATTCATTATATCCAGATGATATTCAGAGTCCCAAGTAGGAATATCATCTGAACAGCAGCCACAGCCTCTCCATGGCCCCATCTCACCCAGCCACTGAGGGGACAGGGCAAAGAACCCACCCCTGCAGCATCCCTGACAGTGCGCTGGCCTTGGCAATGGAGCAGAAGAGGAAGAATTACCTTGTCTGTTGTAGAGGCCAGAGGAGGGGGCCAAATATGGCAAGCGACCAGCTTGGCTTAACAGTGAAATCCTTGCTGATCTTAAACACAAAAAAGAAGCTTACAAGAAATGGAAGATTGGACAAATGACCAGGGAAGAGTATAAAAATATTGCTCGGGCATGCAGGAGTGAAATCAGGACGGCCAAATCACACCTGGAGCTGCAGCTACAAGAGATGTTAAGAGTAATAAGAAGGGTTTCTTCAGGTATGTTAGCAACAAGAAGAAAGTCAAAGAAAGTGTGGGCCCCTTACTGAATGAGGGAAGCAACCTAGTGACAGAGGATGTGGAAAAAGCTAATGTACTCAATGCTTTTTTTGCCTCTGTCTTCACGAACAAAGTCAACTCCCAGATTGCTGCACTGGGCAGCACAGCACGGGGAGGAGGTGACCAGCCCTCTGTGGAGAAAGAAGTAGTTCGGGACTATTTAGAAAAGCTGGACGAGCACAAGTCCATGGGGCCGGATGCGCTGCATCCGAGAGTGCTAAAGGAGTTGGCTGATGTGATTGCAGAGCCATTGGCCATTATCTTTGAAAACTCATGGTGATCAGGGGAAGTCCCAGATGACTGGAAAAAGGCTAATGTAGTGCCCATCTTTAAAAAAGGGAAGAAGGAGGATCCTGGGAACTACAGGCCAGTCAGCCTCACCTCAGTCCCTGGAAAAATCATGGAGCAGGTCGTCAAGGCATCAATTCTGAATAACTTAGAGGAGAGAAAGTGATCAGGAACAGTCAGCATGTTAGGAAAAGCTTTTTCACTAGGAGGGTGGTGAAATGCTGGAATGGGTTGCCTAGGGAGGTGGTGGAATCTCCTTCCTTAGAAGTTTTCAAGATCAATCTTGACACAGCCCTGGCTGGGATGATTTAGTTGGGGTTGGTCCTGCTTTGAGCAGGGGGTTGGACTAGATGACCTCCTGAGGTCCCTTCCAACCCTGATATCCTATGATTCTATGATTTCACTGCTGCATGCCTGAGCAATATTTTTATACTCCTCCCTGGTCATTTGTCCAGTCTTCCACTTGTAAGCTTCTTTTTTTTGTTCAAGATGAGCAAGGATTTCACTGTTAAGCCTAGCTGGTCACCTGCCATATTTACTATTCTTTCTACAGAGTGGGATGGTTTGTTCCTGTAAGCTCAATAAAGAGTCTGTAAAATAATTCTTTAAAATTATATACTAATACTTCCAGTTCTTCCTGTTTATTCCCCACTCTCATTTCATTTGTCTGTACACATCTAAGGTGTTGAGTAGATTGCCCCATGGATTTCCCTCTTGTTGCTTCTGTGACCATATTATATTTTTTCTTGTTCCCCCAACAACTAGTCCTCTGTTAACATCACCTTTTTTATGCTACATGTGGGCTTTTTTCACCTGGCAGTATCATTAATGCCCTTGGGGATGAGTAGCATGGAGTATTGGTCCAAAGGTGAGATGGGCCCCAGCAACCTTGCCATAAATTCTCGGATGCGAGCTTCAGGCCGGTAGCACATCTCACAGGCCATCACGTCAGGTTAGCAGATGATGCCTCTGTCTCCCTCAGAAGGGAGCCCCTAATCACCAGCACCCTACACTGTCTCCTCTGGAGTGTAGTGGTCATGAGCCTCCTACCCTTTGGGACAGGTGGCTCCTGCTCTGCATACTAGTTCTGATCACATTAGACAGGGACCTGGGTGCGGAGGTGGAGCTCTAGCTACTGCCCAAGGTAGCCAGCAGCCAGTCTTCTCTCCATAGAGCAGCAGCTTCTCCTTCCTCCACTGATGCCCTGTAGTCATCTCTCGTCAGCTAGCATCCTCCATCCCAGGTGTTTCCACATACATGCTTTCGCTGAGGGCCTCATGTTTTCAGATGCTATGCAGACAAGCGCTCTCCTCCCGTACCACTCTGACCTGCTTCCCTAGGCAATAGAAAATCACTGCTGATAAAAATGTATGGATGACAGAGACAGCCCTGTCTTCACCATTATTCCATCTACCAGTCACACAGAGCAGTCTGGATCATTGAGGAACTTAGGCCCATTCAAACACCCAAGTATAAATTTCTATAAATCTCAGGCCAAGGAATGCTGGCCATGCCTACAGAATGGGGGCTGGTATCCTGGGAAGCAGGGATTCTGGAAAGGATGTAGGGGCCATGGTGGAGAAGCACTTGAATAAGAACTGCCATCGTGACACTGTGGCAAAAAGGATTGCAGTTGGTTTTGATTTTCTGGGCTAAACTGGTATAAATCCACTCACTTCTGTGAAGTGTCACCAAGGATGAATTTAGCACACTATATAGATTAACTCAAAGTGTGGGCTGCGATCCAAAGGTGGGCTGCAACACAGTCCTGAATAGTCTGGGCATTCTCCAGACCAGGTCTTAGTGAACCTTTAACTCCATGTGACTCGTGTAAGCTAAGTAATAGCTCTGTAAATGTAATGTATTGAGCCGTATATGTTGGACAGATGATAAAAAAAAAAGTTTATTTAAAAACATAAGCTGCAATATGTCAAGTTTAATGCTCAGGAGCACAATGGTGTGTTTCACTTCAGGGTAACCTAGCAACATACAGACAGTCCAACTTTTACAACTGTAAAAAAAGGCAAGCAGTATTTCAATCTGACGTGGATCGATTTATTTTTTGAAAACGAGAAGAGTGCAGTAGTGGAAAAGATAATGAAAGTCCCAGGCCATCTATAGCTGCACAAAATGAGCCAGCCAAAAAAATAAAGAAAGTGGTAAGAAAATTTGACATATTCTTGAAGTGTGGCTTCTCCTTTACTGGGTCAGATGAGTACTCGTTGCCTCAGTGTGTTACAATGTAATCATTATTTTATACTTTTATTTACCCTATTTGATTATTTTGTAATTAGTAGAGAGTAGAGTTGGGTCTTTACATACCCAGAACAGTAATTCAGATTTTACCCTAAAATTTGAAAACAGAAAATAATGTTCAATGTTGGACAACTATTTTGTTTTAAAATCAACAAATAACACAACTGGTTTTTTTAATAATTTGTTAACGTGGTTGTGTTGCTTATTGTTCACTTTTATACATTGTACTGTACATTTACACATGGTGTTTTCCCTTTTGGAACACCACAGTGTAGTTTTACTAAAACTATTTGGTTTCAAAGATCTTGAAGAATTTCTTTGAGTGCATATTGCGTGGGATTTCTCTTATTACAATTGTTTACATTAAAATGAAAAGGAAACATGGACACGGTTTATTTACAGTATTATAGTTTCTAAGTAAGTAATCATTAAAATTAATCATTTACCTCCAGAAGTGTAAATAATGGCCCACCGTGCCTCGTGCAGCTGCACCGTTGGGCCTCAGGAAAAGGAGTGTGGGAACCCCTGGATTAGCGCCAGACTAGTGTGCAGTAGGAGAAGGCGCGGAACCTGCTGTTTATGGATAATTGGTTTTATAGGCTGAGACTAGGTGTGATTTAAGTGACTTGAGTCCTTTGGGGCTATCAAAAGCTCTCTGACATTTACTAGTTATGTAACGCAAATATGCATTCGATATTCATTTATAATTGCAGGTCTGTGTAACAATGAGTCGAAAGAATAGTAATGAGTTGAAAGAATAGTAAATATGGCAGGCGACCAGCTTGGCTTAATGGTGAAATCCTAGCGGATCTTAAACATAAAAAAGAAGCTTACAAGAAGTGGAAGGTTGGACATATGACCAGGGAAGAGTATAAAAATATTGCTCGGGCATGTAGGAATGAAATCAGGAGGGCCAAATCGCACCTGGAGCTGCAGATAGTGAGAGATGTCAAGAGTAACAAGAAGGGTTTTTTCAGGTATGTTGGCAACAAGAAGAAAGCCAAGGAAAGTGTGGGCCCCTTACTAAATGAGGGAGGAAACCTAGTGACAGAGGATGTGGAAAAAGCTAATGTACTCAATGCTTTTTTTGCCTCTGTTTTCACTAACAAGGTCAGCTCCCAGACTGCTGCGCTGGGCATCACAAAATGGGGAAGAGATGGCCAGTCCTCTGTGGAGATAGAGGTGGTTAGGGACTATTTAGAAAAGCTGGACGTGCACAAGTCCATGGGGCCGGACGAGTTGCATCCGAGAGTGCTGAAGGAATTGGCGGCTGTGATTGCAGAGCCATTGGCCATTATCTTTGAAAACTCGTGGCGAACCGGGGAAGTCCCGGATGACTGGAAAAAGGCTAATGTAGTGCCAATCTTTAAAAAAGGGAAGAAGGAGGATCCTGGGAACTACAGGCCAGTCAGCCTCACCTCAGTCCCCGGAAAAATCATGGAGCAGGTCCTCAAAGAATCAATCCTGAAGCACTTGCATGAGAGGAAAGTGATCAGGAACAGCCAGCATGGATTCACCAAGGGAAGGTCATGCCTGACTAATCTAATCGCCTTCTATGATGAGATTACTGGTTCTGTGGATGAAGGGAAAGCAGTGGATGTATTGTTTCTTGACTTTAGCAAAGCTTTTGACACGGTCTCCCACAGTATTCTTGTCAGCAAGTTAAGGAAGTATGGGCTGGATGAATGCACTATAAGGTGGGTAGAAAGCTGGCTAGATTGTCGGGCTCAACGGGTAGTGATCAATGGCTCCATGTCTAGTTGGCAGCCGGTATCAAGTGGAGTGCCCCAAGGGTCGGTCCTGGGGCCGGTTTTGTTCAATATCTTCATAAATGATCTGGAGGATGGTGTGGATTGCACTCTCAGCAAATTTGCGGATGATACTAAACTGGGAGGAGTGGTAGATACGCTGGAGGGGAGGGATAGGATACAGAAGGACCTAGACAAATTGGAGGATTGGGCCAAAAGAAATCTGATGAGGTTCAATAAGGATAAGTGCAGGGTCCTGCACTTAGGATGGAAGAATCCAATGCACCGCTACAGACTAGGGACCGAATGGCTAGGCAGCAGTTCTGCGGAAAAGGACCTAGGGGTGACAGTGGACGAGAAGCTGGATATGAGTCAACAGGGTGCCCTTGTTGCCAAGAAGGCCAATGGCATTTTGGGATGTATAAGTAGGGGCATTGCCAGCAGATCGAGGGACATGATCGTTCTCCTCTATTCGACATTGGTGAGGCCTCATCTGGAGTACTGTGTCCAGTTTTGGGTCCCACACTACAAGAAGGATGTGGATAAATTGGAGAGAGTCCAGCGAAGGGCAACAAAAATTATTAGGGGTCTAGAACACATGACTTATGAGGAGAGGCTGAGGGAGCTGGGATTGTTTAGCCTGCAGAAGAGGAATGAGGGGGGATTTGATAGCTGCTTTCAACTACCTGAAAGGGGGTTCCAAAGAGGATGGCTCTAGACTGTTCTCAATGGTAGCAGATGACAGAACGAGGAGTAATGGTCTCAAGTTGCAGTGGGGGAGGTTTAGATTGGATATTAGGAAAAACTTTTTCACTAAGAGGGTGGTGAAACACTGGAATGCGTTACCTAGGGAGGTGGTAGAATCTCCTTCCTTAGAGGTTTTTAGGGTCAGGCTTGACAAAGCCCTGGCTGGGATGATTTAACTGGGAATTGGTCCTGCTTCGAGCAGGGGGTTGGACTAGATGACCTTCAGGGGTCCCTTCCAACCCTGATATTCTATGATTCTATGATTCTATGAATGCATACCAGTTTAAAGATGGGAGTGCTTCGGTTTCACTGCACATCCAGAGATCTTTCATTTCACAGATTCTTGTACTGTTTTGTGAAATAGATGTTAAGCCTTAGAACTTTGCCCAAAACCATGGTGCTCAGAGCTCAGGTTACAACTTGTGATATGGATGATCGCTTACACCTCTCACATTCACAGCCACTGTGCAACAGGGCTCTGTCAGGGCTAGAGTCAATTCAACTTTTCAATTCAACTTGCTCTAGCAGGCCCTACATCACCACCACATCTGGTACTCTAGTGACAAAGGCTAAGAATTCAGCCTCTCCAAGATCCTTGCTCTGATTCAAACTAGTTGTTTAAACACTCATTCACTCACCCTGGATTCTCCATGGAACTTTGATATGTGCACAGAATCCTAGCTCCTGGACCGGAGAGTCTCTGCCTTTCTCTCTCCTTTGGAGGAAATTAGCAGCCAGTAACTGACTCATGCAATGAATCCAGAGAATTTTTGTTTTATAGACACCTATCATTAACATGCTTAATAGTTTCCATTCTCGTGAGTCTTTTTCATTTTCTTATAACTTTTTCAAATTTTCACCACTTGGGCTTTGCCTGAGGGAGGGTGTTCATAAATTTGAGAACAAACTCTTCTGCCATTTTTTGGGTGCAAAGATTAGGGAAATAATGCATTCTTTACATCACAATGTTTGTTTTATGATTTGTCTTAATAGCTCTAGCATTTCAGTGATTTGGCCCTCTCCTTAGACAGGGGCTGTGGTCCTGTCAAACTGTGTTCTGATTTGGCCAAATCATAAGGGTTTTAAATGGGCTCTCTGTGTGTGTTTGTTCTCTTGGCACTGCACATGCATGATAAAGAAATGGAATTAGGATTTTTTATTGTAGAAGGTAGGGCACTGTTCTTGCCTAATTGAGTGCATCATGTCTCATGCAGGGCACAGCATGCTTACTGCAAATCATTTCACATCATATAAATTAGCCTGTTCATTGTTTTTCTTCTTAAAAAAGAAAAACTAGGAAATTCCAATAAAAAACTGCATTAAAATAATGTTGAGACTGCAAATGCTTCTGGTCCATATCTGTGATGATAGCAACCTGCCGTTTTATGCAGACCTCTTTGACTACCCATCAGCTCACCTGTATTCTAGACACCCTTTATGGTCATTTATGGGAATGACAGTGCAATCTGCTTGGCACAATGAGTGGCCAATGATCACAGTCATTAATCACTCTCTCATCACTCACTCAACCATCTGTCCACCTGGTTTTGATCTGCCAAGGCACCAGTGGTCATCTCTGAGCCAGTTTTGAACCGGTCCGAGCACCTGTGTGGCCAGTCTCTTTAAATGGGTTTTTCTGATGACCTGCAATGCAGTTGCAGTCAACTTCAGACTATGTCACATATCATTGTCGAGTGCCCACTGACTTATTTCAGCAGTGGGCTACCACCTCTCCACCTGGCTGATGATGATGCCACTAAATGGCTGGGCACATTGCACATACACCAATGACTGCAAAGTGAAGCACCCATAAGGCAAGAAATGCCAATTCAAGTTTTTTTCCACACACAGCATCTCGCTCCTTCCGTGTACTGGTTTGATAGCACACACCGAAATGCAGCAGAAATACATAGCGAATGACACAGGCGTCCTATGCATTACTATCAGAGCTGAGGTTTTGCTGTACTGCAGAAGCTATACATATCTGCTGGTAGATTCTCCTCCTTGTTGTCCTCCTCCATACAACTTGAATTACTTTTGAAAGATTTTTCGCTTTCTTCTGTTCCCATTTGGACAGCCTCTGCAGTCACCAAATCAAGAGGTCCAGAAATCCTGAGGAATGAAACAAAGCAAAAACAGAAATGAAAAGTATCAAGGTCCACTATGCACACATGAATTAGAACAACTAGAAAGAGAAAGAAATGACAATCCCAAGGCTTCAAGCCAAGTAAAAGGGGAAAATAATTAAAAACTAGTTTCAGAAAATAAGAAAGTCACTAACTTTGAGAGTCTGTCAGCAGAAGAGTTAAACACATAGTATCAGCCATGTTGTTTTATAACATAATTAGAATGGCATAGGGCCAAGTATACAGTCAGTTATATTTCTTTAACAGCTATTATATGAAGGCATATAAACTATCCTCCCCATTCTACAAACATAATTGTATAGCAAGAGACCAATTATAAATAAGAGAACTATATTTTTATTGTCACTTATAAAATAAATAAAGAAGCACTGAGAAAACAGTGTCCTTCTCCCACCAGCCAGTATCTAAGGCAGACTTGCTATGCCTACACTGGAGCTAGGAAGTGTCTAGAGACAGCTACTTTTGTAGATCTGTCAGTTAGCCAGTCCATAAACCATTCTTCTTCTTAGCCTATGTGCAACGTGCCTCAGGTGACCAGGATTCATCACTGAATTCAGTCTGCTGGTTGAATTAGCTTCCTCGGCTTGGGACGTGTACGGATGAGGCGTGCGACGTGAATGCTGATCCATGCCCCCCCCCATCCATTTAATGCATTTTACTGATATTGTGTAGTGCTCATTTTTAATCAGAATGTTGTGTGGTACTGAATTAAACACCTAACAAAAGTCTATTACAGCTACGTAGTTACTTTTATCAACCAAACTTGTAATCCCCTCAAAGAATGAAATCAGGTTTGGTTGATAACACCTATTTTCTATAAAACAAGGTTGCGTTAATTTATTCATATCCTTTCATTCTTTGTGGATTGAATCACATATCAGTTTTTAAATTATTTTGCCTGGAACTGAAGTAAAGCTAACTGGCCTATGGTTACCTAGGTCATCAGCTTTCCCATGTGAATATTGGCTCATTAGCATTCTTCCAGTCTCTTATGATTTCCCCAGGATCTTAGACTTATTAAAACTTGGTCTCCTCATGCAACTCTTTTAGGACTCTTGGGTGCAAATTACCAAGGTCTGCTGGGGGAAGGGGGAAATTAGAGGAAAAAAAATCTCTTTACTTTCTAGTAGACTGGAAGGTGCTTCCTCATGCGATATGAGTTCATCAAGCTGCTTCTTTCTGCATTATGGGAAACAGAGATTAGATTCTGCTATGTAGATGAAGTTGCTCTTTTTCCTGCTGTAAGAAGCTGCTACACAATATTCTGTCCTCCTGACCTATGATGATGAAGTGAAAGATTCTAACAGCAGGGTATCTGGCAACAGAAAGTTCTACTGTTTCAATAGTTTATTTCAAACAATAGTGGTACTGTCCTGAACATAGAGGGGGGCGATCACCCTTCTTTGTGTCACATGTCTAACACCAGCTCCAGCATGCCCAGGAGAGATGAGAGAGGAGCTACAGTGTGGATGAACTGTGTAATGGGGAGGAGACAAAAAAACCCTGAATATCTCCTGTTTAGCTTGACAGAGAAAACTGAACCAGTTTCACAGGCAAAACAGATGCAGGATTAAAGTGCAGACTTCAGTTGCAGCTGGCTGGAGCAAATTCTCTGAGAAAAACTAATTTCTCAGATTAAAAGAAAATGCTGCCTGCTTGTGCTTACCAGCCACATCTGAAGTTGAATAATAACTTCAATTAATGGCCCATCCTCTTGTACATAGCATTTGGGGCTTCTGCTGTACCCTGCTTTATTTTTCCTTCTATAAACACTGACCCCAATAAAATGGGGAGTCATACATTTCATTTTGTTGCTCTGGAAAGATGGGTTTCAGAGTGGCAGCTGTGTTAATCTGTATCTGTAAAAAGAAAAGGACTTGTGGCACCTTAGACACTAACAAATTTATTAGAGCATAAGCTTTCGTGAGCTACAGCTCACTTCATCGGATGCATGCAGTGGAAAATTCAGTGTGGAGATTTTATATACACAGAGAACATGAAACAATGGGTGTTACCATACACGCTGTAATGAGAATGATCAGGTAAGGTGAGCTATTACCAGCAGGAGAACACATCAGCCAAACTATCAGAGGCTCGTTCACCTGCACATCCACCAATGTGATATATGCCATCATGTGCCAGCAATGCCCCTCTGCCATGTACATTGGTCAAACTGGACAGTCTCTACGTAAAAGAATAAATGGACACAAATCAGACATCAAGAATTATAACATTCAAAAACCAGTCAGAGAACACTTCAATCTCTTTGGTCACTAGATTACAGACCTAAAAGTGGCAATTCTTCAACAACAAAACTTCAAAAACAGACTCCAATGAGAGACTGCTGAATTGGAATTAATTTGCAAACTGGATACAATTAACTTAGGCTTGAATAGAGACTGGGAGGGGATGGGTCATTACACAAAGTAAAACTATTTCTCCATGTTTATTTCCCTCCTACTGTTCTTGTAAAGTGCTGGAAATGGCGCACCTTGATTATCACTACAAAAGGTCCCTGCCCTCCACCCCCCTCCCTCTCTCAAGCTGGTGATAGCTCACCTTTCCTGATCACTCTTCTTACAGTCTGTACGGTAACACCCATTGTTTCATGTTCTCTGTGTAATCTCCCCACTGTACTTTCCACTGTATGCATCTGATGAAGTGAGCTGTAGCTCACGGAAGCTTATGTTCTAATAAATTTGTTAGTCTCTAAGGTGCCACAAGTCCTCCTTTTCTTTTTTCTGGAAAGATAGTTTCCAGCTTTTCCAGTATTGTTAAACTTGCAATTGGCTTCTATTATGAAGTCTTATTTCAGCCCACCCCAGCCCTCATTTTAGTTTTGCAAATGTCTTTGGTTTGGAAATTGCTGGATTTACTTGGAAGGCAAAGGTGAAAGAGAATTTGTTGAGCTATTTCTTGTTACAGGTCACTAAGATAAGTACCTTATTTTGAGACTTTGATTTGTCTATCCGTGGTATTTTTCTTTAGTTCCTCTATGGCTTGTAGCTGTCCCTGCAGACTTTGCACATCGCAGAACATGTGTGCCAGGCATGTAAAGAAAAGAGTTTGTAGTTAATCTAAGTTATGGATTTTCTTGTGGATAATTTTGTGCTCAGTCCTATCCCCACTGACATCATTTAATAGGAGATTTTTGCCCTTGGTTTGAACAAGAGCAAGATCAGGCAGCAGAGACCAGATTCTGCATTGATTGGCCCTTGTGCCTTTGCCTGCGCAAAGGGAGAATAAAATGGTTCCAAGTCAAACTGCTTATACTCTTACACTCACTCTGAGCAGCTGTGAGTGACAGCACAAGGGCAAAGAGGAGTCTGGCACTGCTTGCCCGAGCACACACACTTTTCTATTGGTCAGTTTCATTTTACAGCATAACCAACATGGGTGTATGGAGAACAGATCCTGTCAAATAATCTGATATCTGGTCATGGTGAGATTACAAATTTCATTGACAAAGGTAATAGAGTTTATGTTTAGTCTGTAAGGCATTTGATTTGGTGCCACACAACATTTTGATTAAAATATATAGAACAATATCAAATTAACATGGCACACATTCAATAGATTAAAAATTGGCTAACTGATAGGTCTCAAAATGTAATTGTAAATGAGGAATCATCATCAGTAGGTGTGCTTCTGTTGGATTCTGCAGGGATCAGTTCTTGGAATGTTGGAGTGCTAGTGAATATTTTTATCAACAATGTGGAAGAAAACATAAAATCTTTACTGATTCTTTCTTCTTTTATATGGCAAGGGAGGTGATTAGCAATGTTCAAATAATCCAGTCAGGGTTTGCGATCAAGTGGGTAGCTTCGGGGAGTGTCTTAATGTAAGTCTGAGATGTCACTGGCAAATGGTCTATGCGGGAACTGATTTCCAATGTGGCCCATACTTTGCAATGGGTGTTCAGTCATGTTGTGCGTTGCCTCTTATCTTTCAAGGGAGTGAGAGATGACTGTCTGGGCCACGCAATGTTCTAAAATGGTTCAATATGGAACATGGCTCCAAGGTAGATTGAAACCTGCAAGTTCTTTTGTGGCGTTGGTGTCTAGGTGTTTGCTTGGGACACTAGCATTGTCTCAGAATTCTTTCCAGTTTGCCTCAGGATTGAATGAGGATACTGTCAGAGCATTAGCCTTGTCCCAGAATTATAGAATCATAGAAGATTAACTTTGATGATTTGATGATGAAAATTTGATGATTTAACTGGGAATTGGTCCTGCTTCGAGCAGGGGGTTGGACTAGATGACCTTCAGGGGTCCCTTCCAACCCTGATATTCTATGATTCTATGATTCTATGATTAGGGTTGGAAGAGACCTCAGGAGGTCGTCTAGTCCAACCCCCTGCTCAAAGTGGGACCAATACCAACTAAATCATCTCAGCCAGGGCTTTGTCAAGCGGGGCCTTAAAAACCTCTAAGGATGGTGATTCCACCACCTCCCTAGGTAACTCATTCCAGTGCTTCACCACCATCCTAATGAATGATAGATAATTAGCTGAACATGAGCTCCCTGTATGATGCTGTGGCCAAAAAGGCTAATGTGATCCTTGGATGCATAAACAGGAGAATACCTCTGTATTTGGCACCGCTGCGACTGCTGATGGAATCCTGTGTCCAGTTCTGATGCTGATGTTGATAAATTGGGGAGGGGTCAGAGAAGAGCCATGAGAATGATTAAAGGATTAGAAACCCTGCCTTATAGTGACATGCTCAAGGAGCTCAATGTATTTATCTTAACAAAGAGAAGGTTCAGGGGTGATTTGATCCCAAGCTATAAGCGCTGTAAATTGAGCACTTCTGAGAATCAGGCCCTTACTCCAGGCTGGCCCAAAGGAATTCAGGGAGAGAACAGGTGTTCTGAGGTGGGGATTATTGCACAATAGATTATTGTACTTGTAACTGCATTGTCTGTCCCCAGTTCATGTTGTGTCATTGAACCCATCATCGTTAGAACAGGCACACACCAATCCCCAGGGGACAGTGGGAGGCTATACAGGAGCATTTGCATGGTTTTCAGAAGAGAGCTGTAGGCTTTTATTTTCAGTCACTGCAGTAGGAGTTCAGATTAGATGTTAGGATACTTAAAATATACTGCAGGAAAGAAAGACTCTCTCAGAAATGAATATATATCAAACTTTGAGGCAATGTTGATTGTGGGTCCTCGGGGTCACTGGTGGAACCCTTCCTCTTTCTAATCCATATAAATGACCCAGGCTATGAAACAATCTATAAACCTGTTAAATTTGCTGATGGGACAGAACTGGGAAAGTGCTCAAGCAGCAAACAAGAAGGGAAACTTTCTTTCAGCCCTGCTGAATAATGAGGCCCAGGGACATTTAATACAGACTTGCATGGAGTTACATGCTGACTGCCAAAATGTCAGGATGATAACAACACAAGTAGGTTAAAACTGAATCCAGAAGTTTCTCTAGAACTCTTGTAGGGAAGTTCTGTATTGTATTATCCACCTTTCCTTAAGTGTCTTGGTAACTGGAAGACACAAGTGAGTTTAATAACATGCTGGCTTGATTTATGTTGTAACTGAATACAAATCAAAGGACTTGCTATCAGTGGGGATTCTGGTCATTGCTGAGCCAAGAGGAGAAAAAAGACAGAATAGAAGGTTGCTGTCTTGGGTCAGACCATGGTTCATCTTGCCCCATGTCCTGTCTCTGACAGTGGCCCAGACCACAGCTACAGGGAAAGCTCCCAGACTGCTGCACTGGGCAACACAGCAGGGGGAGGAGGTGAGCAGCCCTAAGTGGTGAAAGAACAAGTTAGGGACTATTTACAAAAGCTGCACATGCACAAGTCCATGGGTCCAGAACTAATGCATCCAAGGGTGCTGAGGGAATTGGCTGATGTGATTGCAGAGCCATTGGCCATTATCTTTGAAAATTCATGGTGATCGGGGGAGATCCCGGACAACTGGTAAAAGGCAAATATAGTGCCCATATTTTAAAAAGGGTAAAAAGAGAACCCGGGGAACTACAGTCTGGTCATCCTCACTTCAGTCCCTGGCAAAATCATGGAGCAGGTCCTCAAGGAATCCGTTCTGAAGCACTTGGAGGAGAGGAAGGTGATCAGGAATAGTCAACATGGATTCACCAAGGGCAAGTCATGCCTGACCAACCTGATTGCCTTCTGTGAAGAGATAACTCGCTCTGTGAATATGTCAAAAGTGGTGGATGTGATATATCTTGACTTTTGATATGGTCTCCCATAGTATTCTTGCCAACAAGTTAAAAAAAGTATGGATTGGCTGAATGGACTATAAGGTGGATAGAAAGCTGGCTAGATTGTCAGGTTCAATGAGTAGTGATCAACAGCTTGATGTCTAGTCAGCAGCCAGTACCAAGTGGAATGCCCTAGGGGTCGGTCCTGGGGCCGGTTTTGTTCGACATCTTTATTAATGATCTGGATGATGGGATTAATTGCACCCGCAGCACCTTCACAGATGACACAAAAATAGGGGGAGAAGTAGATAAGCTGGAGGGCAGGGATAGGGTCCAGAGTGACCTAAACACATTGGAGGATTGGGCCAAAAGAAATCTGATGAGGTTCAACAAGGACAAGTGCAGAATTCTTCACTTAGGACAAAAGAATCTCATGCACTGCTACAGACTAGGGACCAACTGGCTAAGCAGCAGTTCTGCAGAAAAGGACCTAGGGGTTACAGTGGACGAGAAGCTGGATATGAGTCAGCAGTGTGCCCTTGTTGCCAAGAAGGCCAATGGCATATTGGGCTGTATTTGTAGCAGCATTGCCAGCAGATCGAGGGAAATGATTATTCCCCTCTATTCAGCACTGGTGAGGCCACACCTGGAGTACTGCATCCGGTTTTGGGCCCCACACTACAGAAGAAATGTGAACAAATCGGAGAGTCCAGCGGAGGGCAACAAAAATGATCAGGGGGCTGGGACACATGACTTACGAGGAGAGGCTGAGAGAACTGGGCTTATTTAGTCTGCAGAAGAGAAGAGTGAGGGCGGATTTGATAGCAGCCTTCAACTACCTGAAGGGGGGTTCCAAAGAGGATGGAGCTAGGCTGTTCTCAATGGTAACAGATGACAGAACAAGAAGCAATGGTCTCAAGCTGCAGTGGGGGAGGTCTAGGTTGGATATTAGGAAACACTATTTCACTAGGAGGGTGGTGAAACACTGGAATGGGTTACCTAGGGAGGTGGTGGAATCTCCATCCTTAGAGGTTTTTAAGGCCCGGCTTGACAAATCCTTGGCTGGGATGATTTAGTTGGGGATTGGTCCTGCTTTGACCAGGGGGTTGGACTAGATGACCTCCTGAGGTCTCTTCCAACCCTGATATTCTATGAAAGCTTACAAAATGGGGCAATTATGGAGTGAGCCTCAGTGCTCAAGGTTTACAGTCCCCCAAAGGACAGGGTTGCATCCCTGCCCATATTGGCTAATAGCCATTGATGGATTCATTCTCCATTCTACAGCCTCTGCTATACAGGAGATCAGATGAGATGATCACTATAGTCTCTTCTGGCCTTGGGATCTATGAACTTATCCAGTTCTTTTTTTAACCCAGTTATACTTTTTGGCCATCACAACATCCCATTACAATGAGTTCCACAGTTTAGCTGTGCATTGTGTGAAAAGCACATCCTCTCGTTTGTATTAAACCTTCTACCTCTTAATGTCATCAGGTGACCCCTGTTGTTTTTGGTTGTGTGAAAGTGTAAATAATACTTCTCTATTCACTTTTTCCAAAACATTCATGGCTTTATAGACCTCCACCATGTCCACACTTAACCATCTCATTTCTTAGATGAACAGCCCTCCTCGTTTATGTCTTTTCATGGAAGTTCTTCTCTACCCTGGATCATCTTTGTTGCCCTTCTCTGAAACGTTTCCAGTTCCATTGTCTCCTTTCCGAGAGGGGGTGACCAGAACAGGCTGCAGTACTGAAGGTGGATTTATATAGTGATATTATGATATTTTCAGTCTTGCTTTCTATTCCCTTCCTGATAGTTACTAACATACTGTTAGCCTTTTTCACCAATAATGTGCATCATGTGAAAATTTTCAGAGAATTATCCACGGTGATAACAGCTAACTTAAAACTCATGTGTGTAGTTGATTATAATTTTTCCAATGTGCATGACTTTGCACTGATGAAGGTTGAATTCCGTGTGCAGTTTTGTTGCCCTTTGGATCTCCTCCCAGTCTGCTTTGGAGTGAACTATCTGACAGGTTGACTGAGGTGTCCACTGGCGGGTCCATTTGATTTGTTGTACTTGATCTCTAAGGCAAGCACCTGTCTGTTGCTCTAATAGCATTGCCAGCAACTATCCCCAGTCTGGGGAATCAGTGCCATGGGAAGTACGGCAGAGTGCCCATGAGAATCAGGCCTGCAGTTTGAACACTTGGGAGGTGATGATACAAACTCTCTGAAGCTGTTGCAGTGTCTGGGGAATCTGCTGAGATACCTCACGGATGCATGACACCCTTTGCAAAATTCTTACTCTGTCTGTCGCAGGTGGGCAGGATCACTAGGAATGAGCTATGGAGCGCCGGGGGAGGGCGGGTTGCATGTGCACCTGGTGATTCCCTGCCCTGAGTCATGCATGATGAGTGTCATGAACCAGCTCATGGGCTTGGGAGGTGCTGTTGGTTCTTTTCCCTAGCTAGATTTTACCTATTGGTTCCCCTGAACAAGGCAAGTGTGCAATGGAAGCTGTTTTTGTATCAGCGTCGGACACCCCTTCCTGCACAGGAGATGGAAACACAGGGCCATGTTACAGAAGGACCTGATACCTCAGGCTTTCAGAGATTACACCCCTGAGTTCTGTAGTTTGGAGACACCATTAAATCATACAGTCAGGAACATGTGATACAGCAGATCTAAAAGGTTTAAAGGTAGATGCTGAGCGTGCCTGGAGGTTTATTTGCTTTCAATTCAGGTGTCAGAGTTGCAACTCAACACTGCAGTCATGTATTTTGAATCTACTACTGGGGAGTAAGGAAGTATTTATCAACAAGCATGCAGCACCTCTGCAGTAAAGGGAATATGAGCGAAGCCTTATTTTTCAATGTGTGTAACTTTTATGTATTGTGTAGTGACCTGTTGTTCTCCTGGATCTGAACGGAGTTTTTATTTATGTGAAAATCACCTGCATGAGGTAAAGCAGGGCTTCTGGGAGAAGCTGTGAACCATAATGCCCTATGAAGAAGGTACCAGCCCCAACAGTCTGGGGAGCAAATATTTATGTAGAAGTAAATTGTTCTCTCTAAGCACATTATAGGACAGGAATGCCTTTGTTCATGCATACATATTTGTTACTGTTCAATAACCAGTCTGAACCAGTTGACTAGCTCATAGATGGCATACAGCATCACTAAAATCCATACAGAAATACGTGCAATGATACACACTGTTCATGAAGAAGGTAGATCAAAGGTAGCTTTTCAGCACAGTATTAAACGCAAAAACTGTGTTACAATTATAACTCGCTGAAGGAGCAAGGTGGGAAGGAGGGAATCCACAAGAACAGCCAGACTGGGTCAGACCAACGGTCCATCCAGCCCAGTGTCCTGTCTTCTGACCGTGGCCAATGTCGGGTGTCCCACAGGGAATGAACAGAACAGGGAATCATCAAGTGATCCATCCCCTGTCGTCCATTCCCAGCTTCTGGCAAACAGAAGCTTATTTGTCTTATTTGATTTAGCTGGAGACTCTCTATTTCCGGCTGGGTTAAAAGGGCAACAGGCAGAGGTGAAAGTACGCCGGTATGGTACACCAGTAAGAGCCGGTACACTGTACCGGACCGGCTTCCCCAGGCAGCAATTTAAAGGGCCTGAGGCTTCAGCCACCGCTACCACCTTGGGCCCTTTAAATTGTGGCCAGAGCCTTGGGGTTGCGGCGGTGGCCGGGACCCCCGGGGCTCCCTCAGCAATTTAAAGGGCCCGGGGCTCCCAGCAGTGGCTAAAGCCCCAGGCCCTTTAAATTGCCACCAGAGCCCCACTGCCGGAGCCCCCCGGGTAGCAGAGGTGGCCAGGACCCCTGGGTCTCCAGCAGTGATTTAAAGGGCTCAGGGTTTCACTGCCCTAGCGGTGGCTGGGAGCCCCTGGTCCTTCAAATCACTGCTGGAACCCCGCCGCCGCTACCCCAGGGCTCTGGCAGCAGGGCTCAGGTGGTGATTTAAAGGGCCCGGGGCTCCATTGCAGTAGCGGTGGCGGGATCCCTGGGACCTTTAAATGGCCCCCGGGACTCCCAGCCTCCTCAGCAGCTGGTAGCTCCAGCAGTGATTTAAAGGGCCCAGGGCTCTAAAGGCCCTGCCCTTCCGGTTGAGGCAACACCCCTTTCAATTGTGGCCCCGCCCTCTGCTCAGGACTCTGGAGTACCGGTAAATCCTTCAAGTTACTTTCACCGCTGGCAACAGGACAGCTGAAACAGCAGCAGTGGGATACAGCAGGATCAGAAACAGAGGGAGAGGTTGGGCCCAAATCCACTGTCATTTAAGCCAATGACAAAGTTTTCATTGACTCCAGTGGGTGCAGATCAAGGACAGATTTCAAGGAGACTTGTACTGCATGTGAGTCATGGTGACAACTGCAGTTTCCCATAGGCCGATTGTCCCAGTAGCCATCCCCAGAGAGATATGGGATAGCCTAGTTCTTCTCCAAATCTAGCAAATTCTGATTCGACTGCATCCCTGAGCCTGCAAGTGCATCTGTGTGGGCACAGGGCAGGGGTACGCAGAATTACTGCAAGCAGGACCCTGACTGGCTAATGTGCAGATGCCAAGTTCCCAGGGCTTTGCTAGTCAGCTGGATAAGTAAAGTAAAGTTAAGTAAAACTAGCCTTAAAAAGATGAAAAGTGGGTTTTCCCACTCTCCAATGTATTAGAGGCGGCTTAGGGTCACACTGCAAAGCGCTGTAGCTGTAACATTGCTAACTTTTTTTCAACAATAACCTTTATGGTGAAGACCTATAATTTAATGCAGTTTCAAGCCAGAAGAGACCATCAGTCTGACTTCATGTCTATCCCATGCCATTAAGTTGCACCCAGACACCCCTACATTATGCCAAATAACTGAGTTAGAGAGAAGCATTTCATTCCTTGGGAGACTAAACTGTTGTGTGCCACAGACAGAACAGGAGAGACCGAGGGGCCACCAATGCCCTGCAATGGCAGGGAATGGATTTGGTGAGATCTGCCCAGATAAACCCAGCAGGGAGTTCATTCCCCATGCTGCAGAAGTAGGCAAGAAATCCTCCCAAATTCCCAGCTAAACAGACCTGGGCAAAAAATTACTTCCTGCCCCCAACTCCTGTGATCGCTTTGATCCTGAGCATGTGAGCAAGACACAGAACACCCAGGCATCTAAGAAAGAAGATCCACTGTTAGGTTCACCCCATCTGGTGTCCCACCTCCAGCTGTGGCCAGTCCCTGATGCTTTAGAGGAAGGTGTGTGGGTGGGAATCTACCACAGAATACATCTGGCCAATTGTGCATCAGAGAAGAAAAATCCTTTCTGTCCCCTGCAGGCTGAAGTCTTGAAGCCTGAGATTTGATTTGGTCACTGTGATAATGCAGAGATGCAAGTTTAACTGGCATGTTGAGGCAATACAGGTAATCCTGTTCTCCCCATGAAGGAGGGGATGAACAGGGGAATTTATGGATTGACAGACTCCAAAGCCGGAAAGGCCCATGACCATCCAGCCAGACCATCAGCCAGATGATAGCTCCCCAGAGACAAGGGCAAGGAAAGTAACCAACGCCCGGGCAGGGTGTCAAACAAAACCATCCACAGCCATTGTCCAGCTAAGGAGCTACAATGCAATGACTCACCTGCATGTGGCCACACAAGGGAATTACTCAGCCTTGCCTGGGGACTCAGAAAGGCCCACCAGACATGCCTGCACTCGTGTTCTCCAAGCGCATGGGACTGAGGGTATAAAACAAAAACACAGGGGCCCCGTGCTTGGCCTTTCTCCTGCCCCCACCTATGCTACAAACAACCAAGACACTCAGAAGGAGACTGGAGACTCCAACAGAGGAGGCTGGCCCAGGTTTAAGGGACAAACCTGTATATGAAGGACTGCAATAACCTGTGGGGTGAGAAAAACTGCTTAATCTAGATGTTGCCCAGTTTAATAGGGTTGAGAGTTTAGACTGCATGCTTATGTTTTATTTTCTTTTGGTAACTAACTCTGATATTTTGCCTATCACTTATAATTACTCAAAATATATCTTTTTTAGTCAATACATTTGTTTAACTGTTTAACTTTACCAGTGAGTTTGCCTGAAGTATGTGACAAATCTGCTCATGTTTGCAAAGACTGGTGTATGTCCATTTGTGCTGGGAGCTGGGGGGATTTGGCTGGTGCCTCTCTCTTTGTGATTCATGAGTGGCTCTTGGAGCATTCATGCAATTAGCTGGGTGAGGGGCTCCACATGCGGTTGTGCTGAGTGATAACAGCACCTGGAGGGCTTGCTGCTGGTCACTAGCAAGGCATTGTAAGAGACAGCCAAGGCTGGAGAGAGTTAAAGGGAACACAGCAGTCCCACAGTCCCCGGGGATCCTGTCACAATAGTATTCTAGTAGTGGTCTTACCAGTGCAGTGTACAGGGGCAAGACCAGTTCCCTGCTTCTACTTGTTATGCTCCTTTTTATACATTCAGGGATCACATTAGCCGTTTTGCCTGGCACTGCACTGAGAGCTCATTTTGAGGTAATTATCTACGATGATCCCTAAATCCTTCTCCAGGTCACTGCTTCCCAAGACAGATTTCCCACTGTGTAGGTGTAGCCTGCATTCTTTGTTCCCAGATACTGCTTTGCATTTGGCTGTATTAAAACACATTGTATTGGTATGTGGCCATTTTCTTAGGTGATGCAGCTCACTCAGTAACTAGCCTGTCCTCCTCATTTTACCACAAAATTTTGTCTCATCTGTAAACTTTCCAATAAAGATTTATCATCTAGATAATGGATAAAAATATTGAACAGAGCTGACCTTTATGTTCTATATCAAACTGACTAGCAACAAAGCTAAGAGGATTCTCTAGAAATTAAATGGGTTCTACATTGTAGAGCAGGAATACCATTCTCTGTTACATTACCTAAGAACGGCCATACTGGGTCAGAGCAAAGGTCCATCTAGCCCAGTATCCTGTCTTCCGACAGTGGCCAATGCCAGCTGCCCCAGAGGGAATGAACAGGTAATCATCAAGTGATCCATTCCCTGTCACCCATTCCCACCTTCTGGTAAACAGAGGCTAGAGACACCATCCCTGCCCATTCTGGCTAATAGCCATTAATGGACCTATCCTCCATGAATGTATCTAGTTCTTTTATGAACCCTGTTATGGTTTTGACATTCACAACAGCCTCTGGCAAGGAGTTCCACAGGTTAAATGTGCATTGTGTGAAGAAATACTTCCTTTTGTTTGTTTTTAAACCAGCTGCCTATTAATTTCATTGGGTGACCCCTAGTTCTTGTGTTATGAGGAGGAAATAATATTTCCTTATTTACTTTCTCCACACCAGTAATGATTTTGTAGACCTTAATCATATTCCCCCTTGCTCATCCCTTTTCCAAGCTGAAAAGTCCCAGTTTTATTAATCTCTTCTCATACAGCAGCCGTTCCATTGTTTAGTTTTTAAGGTGCCACTAGTACTCCTTTTCTTTTTCCTAATAATTTTGTTGCCCTAAATCTTTTCCAATTCCAAAATATCTTTTCTGAGATGGGGCAACCATATCTGCATGCAGTATTCAAGATGTGGGCATAACATGGATTTATATAGAAGCAATATGATATTTTCTGTCTTATTACCAATCCCTTTCTTAATGATTCGCTAGATTCTGTTAGCTTTCTTGATTGCCACTGTCCATTGAGTGGATGTTATCTGAGAACTATCCACAATCATAGAATCATAGAATATTAGGGTTGGAAGGGACCTCAGGAGGTCATCTAGACAAACCCCCTGCTCGAAGCAAGACCAATCCCCAACTAAATCATCCCAGCCAGGTCTTTGTCAAGCCTGACCTTAAAAACTTCAAAGGAAGGAGATTCACCACCTCCCTAGGTAACGCATTCCAGTGTTTCACCACCCCCATAGTGAAAAAGTTTTTCCTAATATCCAACCTAAACCTCCCCCACTGCAACTTGAGACCATTACTCCTCATTCTGTCATCTGCTACCACTGAGAACAGTCTAGATCCATCCTCTTTGGAACCCCCTTTCAGGTAGTTGAAAGCAGCTATCAAATCCCCCCTCATTCTTCTCTTCCGCAGACTAAACAATCCCAGTTCCCTCAGCCTCTCCTCATAAGTCATGTGTTCCAGTCCTCTAATCATTTTTGTTGCCCTCCTCTAGACGTTTTCCAATTTTTCCACATCCTTCTTGTAGTGTGGGGCCCAAAACTGGACACAGTACTCCAGATGAGGCCTCATCAATGTCGAATAGAGGGGAACGATCACGTCCCTCGACCTGCTGGCAGTGCCCCTACATATACATCCCAAAATGCCATTGGCCTTCTTGGCAACAATGCCACACTGGTGACTCCTATCCAGCTTATTGTCCACTGGAACCCCTAGGTCCTTTTCTGCAGAACTGCTGTCTAGCCATTCTGTCCCTAGTCTGTAGCGGTGCATGGGATTCTTCCATCCTAAGTGCAGGACTCTGCACTTGTCCTTGTTGAACCTCATCAGATTTCTTTTGGCCCAATCCTCTAATTTGTCTAGGTCCCTCTGTATCCTATCCCTACCCTCCAGCGTATCTACCTCTCCTCCCAGTTTAGCGTCATCTGCAAACTTGATGAGGGTGCAATCCACACCATCCTCCAGATCATTTATGAAGATATTGAAAAAAACCAGCCCGAGGACCGACCATTGCGGCACTCCACTTGATACCGGCTGCTAACTAGACATGGAGCCATTGATCACTACCCGTTGAGCCCAACAATCTAGCCAATTTCTATCTACCATATTGTCCATTCATCCAGCCCATACTTCTTTAACTTGCTGACAAGAATACTGTGGGAGACCATGTCAAAAGCTTTGCTAAAGTCAAGGAACACCACATCCACTGCTTTCCCCTCATCCACAGAGCCAGCTATCTCATCATAGAAGGCAATTAGATTAGTCAGGCATGACTTGCCCTTGGTGAATCCATGCTGACTGTTCCTGATCACTTTCCTCTCCCCTAAGTGTTTCAGAATTGATTCCTTGAGGACCTGCTCCATGATTTTTCCAGGGACTGAGGTGAGGCTGACTGGCCTATAGTTCCCAGGATCCTCCTTCTTCCCTTTTTTAAAGATGGGTACTACATTAGCTTTTTTCCAGTCATCCGGGACCTCCCCCGATTGCCACGAGTTTTCAAAGATAATGGCCAATGGCTCTGCAATCACATCCGCCAACTGCTTTAGCACTCTCGGATGCAGCGCATCCGGCCCCATGGACTTGTGCTTGTCCAGCTTTTCTAAATAGTCCCAAACCATTTCTTTCTTCACAGAGGGCTGGTCACCTCCTCCCCATGCTGTGCTGCCCAGTGCAGCAGTCTGGGAGCTGACATTGTTCGTGAAGACAGAGGCAAAAATAGCATTGAGTACATTAGCTTTTTCCACATCCTCTGTCACTAGGTTTACCTCCCTCATTCAGTAAGGGGCCCACACTTTCCTTGACTTTCTTCTTGTTGCTAACATATCTGAAGAAACCCTTCTTGTTTCTCTTAACATCTCTTGCTAGCTGCAACTCCAGATGTGATTTGGCCTTCCTCATTTCACTCCTGCATACCTGATCAATATCTTTATACTCATCCCTGGTCATATGTCCAACCTTCCACTTCTTGTAAGCTTCTTTTCTGTGTTGAAGATCAGCAAGGATTTCACTGTTAAGCCTAGCTGGTCGCTTGCCATATTTACTATTCTTTCTACACATCGGGATGGTTTGTCCCTGTAACCTCAATTAGGATTAGCCAGCTCTCCTGGACTCCTTTACCCCTCATGTTATTCTCCCAGGGGATCCTGCCCATCAGTTCCCTGAGGTTGTCAAAGTCTGCTTTTCTGAAGTCCAGGGTCCGTATTCTGCTGCTCTCCTTTCTTCCCTGTGTCAGGATCCTGAACTCAACCATCTCATGGTCACTGCCTCCCAGGTTCCCATCCACTTTTGCTTCCCCTACTAATTCTTCCCGATTTGTGAGCAGCAGGTCAAGAAGAGCTCTGCCCCTAGTTGGTTCCTCCAGGACTTGCACCAGGAAATTGTCCCCTACACTTTACAAAAACTTCCTGGATTTTCTGTGCACCGCTGTATTGCTCTCCCAGCAGATATCAGGGTGATTGAAGTCTCCCATAAGAACCAGGGCCTGTTATCTAGTTACTTCCATTAGTTGCCAAAAGAAAGCCTCGTCCACCTCATCCCCCTGGTCCGGTAGTCTACAGCAGACTCCCACCACCACATCACCCTTGTTGCTCACACTTCTAAACTTAATCCAGAGTTTTCAGGTTTTTCTGCAGTCTCATACCAGAGCTCTGAGCAGTCATACTGCTCCCTTACATACAATGCAACTCCCCCACCTTTTCTTCCCTGCCTGTCCTTCCTGAACAGTTTATATCCATCCATGACAGTACTCAAGTCATGTGAGTTATCCCACCAAGTCTCTGTTATGCCAATTACATCATAATTCCTTGACTGTGCCAGGACTTCCGGTTCTCCCTGCTTGTTTCCCAGGCTTCTTGCATTTGTGTATAGGCACTTGAGATAACTTGCTGTTTGTCCTGCTTTCTTAGTATGAGGCAGGAGCCCTCCCCTTTCGCACTCTCCTGCTCGTGCTTCCTCCCAGTATCCCATGTCCCCACTTACCTCAGGGCTTTGGTCTCCTTCCCCCGGTGAACCTAGTTTAAAGCCCTCCTCACTAGGTTAGCCAGCCTGCTTGCAAAGATGTTCTTCCCTCTCTTCATTAGATGGAGCCCGTCTCTGCCTAGCACTCCTCCTTCTTGGGACATCATCCCATGGTCAAAGAATCCAAAGCCTTCTCTCTGACACCACCTGCGTAGCCATTCATTGACTTCCATGATTCATTGGTCTTTACCCAGACCTTTTCCTTCCATGGGGAGGATGGATGAGAATACCACTTGAGCCTCAAACTCCTTTATCCTTCTTCCCAGAGCCACATAGTCCACAGTGATCTGCTCAAGGTCATTCTTGGCAGTATCATTGGTGCCAATGACTCCAAGATCTCTTTCTTGAGTGGAAACAGTTAATTTAGACCCCATCATTTGATATCTATAGTTGGGATTATGTTTTCCAATGTGCATTACTTTTCATTTATCAACGCTGAATTTCATCTGCCATTTTATTGCCCAGTCACCCAGTTTTGTGAGATCCTTTTGTAGCTCTTCTCAGTCTGCCTGGGACTTAACTATCTTGAGTAGTTTTGTATCATCTGCAAATTTTGCCACCTCACTGTTTATCCCTTTTTCCAGATCATTTATGACTCTGTTGAATAGGACTGGTCCCAGTACAGACCCTTGGGGGACACCACCCTTTACCTGTCTCCATTCTGAAAACTGACCATTTATTCCTAGTCTTTTTTCCTATCTTTTAACCAGTTACCACTCCATGAGAGCACCTTCTCTCTTATCCCATGGTAGCTGACTTTGCTTAAGAGCCTTTGGTGAGGGACCTTGTCACAGACTTTCTGAAAATCTAAGTACACTATATCCACTGAATCCCCGTCATCCACATGGTTGTTGACCCCTCAGAGAATTCCAGCAGACTGGTGAGTCATGATTTCCCTTTACAAAAACCATGTTGACTCTTCCCCAACAAATTATGTTCATCTATGTGTCTGACAATTTTGTTGTTGACTATAGTTTCAACCAGTTTGCCAGTACTGAAGTCGGACTTACCAGCCTGCAATTGCTGGGATCAACTCTGGAGCCCTTTTTAAAATTTGGCATCACATTAGCTATCCTCCAGTCATTTGGTCCAGAAGCTGATTTAAATGATTGGTTACAGACTACAGTTAGTAGTTCTGCAAGTTCACATTTGAGTTTCTTCAGAACCCTTGGGTGAATACCATCTAGTCCTGGTGATTATTACTGTTTAGTTTATTAATTTGTTCCAAAACCTCCTCTAATGACACCTCAGTCTGGGACAGTTTACCAGATTTGTCACCAAAAAAGAATGGCTCAGGTTTGGGAATCACCTTCAGTCAAGGTTCCTTCCCCACTCTGAACTCTAGGGTACAGATGTGGGGACCTGCATGAAAACCTCCTAACCTTACTTTTACCAGCTTAGGTTAAAACTTCCCCAAGGTACAAATTAATTTCACTCTTTGCCCTTGGAATTTCCACTGCCACCACCAAATTTTAACTGGGTTTACTGGGAAACGTAGTTTGGACACGTCTTTCCCGCCAAAATCCTCCCAACCCTTGCACCCCACTTCCTGGGGAAGGTTTGGTAAAAATCCTCACCAGTTTGCATAGGTGACCACAGACCCAAACCCTTGGATATGAGAACAATGAAAAAGCATTCAGTTTTCTTACAAGAAGACTTTTAATAGAAGTAAAGGAATCACCTCTGTAAAATCAGGATGGTAGATACCTAACAGGGCAATTAGATTCAAAACAGAGAATCCCTCTAGGCAAAACCTTAAGTTACAAAAAAGACACACAGACAGGGATAGTCATTCTATTCAGCACAACTCTTTTCTCAGCCATTTAAAGAAATCATAATCTAACACATACCTAGCTAGATTACTTACTAAAAGTTCTAAGACTCCATTCCTGTTCTATCCCCGGCAAAAGCAGCATACAGACAGACATAGAGCCTTTGTTTCTCTCCCTCCTCCCAGCTTTTGAAAGTATCTTGTCTCCTCATTGGTCATTTTGGTCAGGTGCCAGTGAGGTTACCTTTAGCTTCTTAATCCTTTACAGGTGAGAGGATTTTTCCTCTGGTCAGGAGGGATTTTAAAGGTGTTTACCCTTCCCTTTATATTTATGACACCTTCACATCCTCAGCCATGAAAAGCGATGCAAAGAATTCATTTAGTTTCTCCGCAATGACCTTAACATCCTTGAGTGTTCCTTTAGCATCTCGATCATCCAGTGGCCCCACTGGTTATTTAGCAGTCTTTCTGCTTCTGATATATTTAAAGTCTTTGAGTCTTTGGTTAGCTCTTCTTCAAATTCTTTTTTGGCCTTTCTAATTATATTTTTACACTTCATTTGCTAGTTTATGCTCCTTTCTATTTTCCTCACTAGGATTTAACTTCCACTTTTTAAAGGATGCCTTTTTGTCTCTCACTGCTTTTTTTTTTTCCTTTGTTTTTAGCCACAGTGGCACTTTTTTGCTTCTCTTACTATGTTTTTTTTTTTTTTAATTTGGGGTATACGTTTAAGTTGAGCCTCTATGATGGTGTCTTTAAAAAGTTTCCATGCAGTTTGCAGGGATTTCACTTTTGGCGCTGTCCCTTTTAATTTCTGTTTCGCTAACCTCTTTATTTTTGTGTAGTTCCCCTTTCTGAAATTGAATGCTACAGTGTTGGGCTGCTGTGGTGTTTTCCCCACCATGCATCCGATGAAGTGAGCTGTAGCTCACGAAAGCTTATGCTCAAATAAATTGGTTAGTCTCTATTTGATAGCTGCTTTCATCTACCTGAGAGGTGGTTCCGGAGAGGATGGTTCTAGACTATTCTCAGTGGTAGAAGAGGACAGGACAAGGAGTAATGGTCTCAAGTTGCAGTGGGGGAGGTTTAGGTTGGATATTAGGAAAAACTTTTTCACTAGGAGGGTGGTGAAACACTGGAGTGCGTTACCTAGGGAGGTGGTAGAATCTCCTTCCTTAGAAGTTTTTAAAGTCAGGCTTGACAAAGCCCTGGCTGGGATGATTTAATTGGGGATTGGTCCTGCTTTGAGCAGGGGGTTGGACTAGATGACCTCCTGAGGTCCCTTCCAACCCTGATATTCTATGATTCTAAGGTGCCACAAGTACTCCTTTTCTCTCAGTATGCATCCGATGAAGTGAGCTGTAGCTCATGAAAGCTTATTCTCAAATAAATTGGTTAGTCTCTAAGGTGCCGCAAGTACTCCTTTTCTTTTTGCGTCCCACTGATTATCCTCATTCCACCAAGTTTCTGTGATGCCTATTATATCAATATCTTCATTTAATATGAGGCACTCTAGTTCACCCATCTTATTATTTAGACTTTTAGCATTGGTAAAAAAGCACTTTAAAAACTTGTCACTTTTTAGCTGTCTGCCATTACGTGATATAATTGAATGGGACTTTTTTTCATTTAACTCTTTCTCATCAGTTCCTACCTGTATTTTATCATCTTCCATCCTCTCCTCCTTACTAGGACATACAGACTCTCCATTAAGAGATCCTACCCTAAGGGATGTCTCTGTCCAAACCACATGCTCCTCTGCACCTGTCAGCTTTTCCCCAGGTCTATGACCTTTTTAACTTTAAGTACCAGCAATCTGGTTCCATTTTGGTTTTTGGTGGAGCCCATCCTTCCTGTATAGGCTCCCCTTTTCCCAAAAGTTTCTCCAGTTCCTAATAAATCTAAACCCCTCCTCCCTACACCATCATCTCATCCATGCATTAAGACCTTGCAGTTCTGCCTGTTTAATTGGCCCTGTGCATAGAACTGGAAGCATTTCAGAGAATGCTGCCATGGAGGTCCTGGACTTCAATCTCTTATTAGCAGCCTAAATTTGGCCTCCAGGATCTCTCTCCTATCCCTTCCTATGTTATTGGTATCTACATGTACTACAATCACCAGCTCCTCCCCAGGACTACACATAAGTCTATCTAGATGCCTCAAGAGATCTGAAAATTTTACACCAGGCAGGCAAGTCACCATGCAGTTCTCCTGGTTATCGCAAACCCAATGATCTCTGTTTCTAATGATCGAATCACCCATTACTAATACCTGTCTCTTCCTAATAACTGGAGTTCCCTCCCCTGGAGAGTTATCCTCCATGCAAAAGGATACCACATCATCATCTGGAAGGAGGATCCCAAGTATGGGATTGTTTCCCTCTGCTCCAGTTGGATGTTCTCCTTGCCTGAGACTTTCCTCCTCCTCAACAGCACAGGATTGTTTAAGAGCTTATAGGAAAACTCTAATTTTCTATTAAATTCTACAGGAATATCATATATGACTACTGTGTTGCAATTTTCCCTCTCCTGTTGATGTAATGCCCGCATATCCACTGATGCTATATTCAAACCTATTCCTGTGAAGTTCTGCCTTTAAAAGTTCTGTAACTCAGTGAGTGACGGACTATACCAATTCCTGTGTGTCCCATCTTCAGCAGTAACACGCCACGAGCGACAGCAAGAGACTTTCTAGTTTGTCACCGTATGGGTAACTTAAAAGAAATCTATAGAACTGGTCGGGAGTTTCTCAAACTTTTTTTGTTTGTTTGGCCAGAAAATGTTGATTCGTTGCAATTGAAACTTTTTGCAGCAAAGGGCTGGTTTCAACTAATTTCTTGACTCAATTTTTTTGGCAGAAAAATATTTTGGAATCATCAAAATATTTTGTTTCTACATTTTAAAAATATAAAATTCCAGTTTTCTGGTTCAAAATGACTTTTTTTATTTCAACATTTAAACTAAGTATAGTAATTTTTTTTAAAAATGGCCAGTACCGAAATGTGTTTTCAAATTATCAAAACATTTCAGTGGAACTGAATCAATTTTTTTTTTCCAGATTTTCATTTTTTGAATTTTTTTGAGACTCTGACTTTGTCCAGGGAAACTTTTCTGAAATAGAGAAAGTGCTCGGCAACTGGGGAAAGTATTCCCAAGCAGCCCTGGAAAGCTGCCAAAATGCACCCCAGGTTCACATTTCTGGTGGGTAGCTGCATATTTGGCGATTCATTAGCTGGCTGCTCTGGCATGCAAACCGTACAGCTTGCTGAGAGCCCTTGCTAATCCCAGCCTGGAGTCTGAGCCCGCACTGACCCCCTGCTTTAAAACAAGGTCCTTCCACTAGGCACAGAAGGCTGTCAGGAAGAAAAAGACCTGACAGTGTTCCAGACGCAAGGTGAGAAACCGCCCTCCTGGCTAACACTGGTGCTTGAAAGCATTTCAAATACAGCGAAAATGGCACAGAGATAAATTTCAGACCTGCAAATATGGTGCTGCTACGTGCACAATAGTTACTCCTCTGGGAGCCACTTCTCTTTGCAGTAATAAAATCCAGCATCAACAGTGCGCTGGCCTGTCTGACCTGGTTAGTCTTTACCTGCAGTGTACCTGTGTGTAATGGGTGAAACCCACTTTACCCACAGAAAATCAGAAGCATCTGTCTCTTGAGGGTGACTCAGGAAGCCGTAACCTGTTGTTACTAGGGACAGGAGTAGCAGCTACAGACCTTCCATTGGGGCCCACTGGCTGTGTCCCTTCTGAGATGTCTGAGAAGTGCCCAGCTTGTCCTGGGTGCAACCCTGAATTAGTACCACAGATTGCACTGGGCTGCTAATAGTCCGCTGCAGTGTCTGTGCATCAAGGCTGAAATCAGACAAACTCCTGGCAGTAGACGTCCCTTTTCAAGTGTGGACTGAATACAGCAATGTTGCTGGTGGGAGAGCAGCACAATCCTATTTGCACTGGCCTCACAGGCTTTTCATAGCTTTTAAGGCCAGAAGGGATCGTTCTGATCACCAGTTTTCCCTGTGCGGCCAGAGACCCTCGCCTGGGGATTCCTCCTCCAAGCCCAGCAACTTTTGGTTTCTAGGGCCTGTCTTATAGATGGACATCATCTTGAATCTCGGCACAGAGGACACCAGTGAAACAGCAATGTTAGTGTAGGCTGTGAGGCTCTATTTTAAATCTATCACCTACAGGAAGTCCTGCAGGGACACTAGTGGTCGTGAATGCCATGGAGCCACTGCAGTTGTGTTGCACTAGAAGGGATTTGGCACAAGTCTGGAGCACAGATCCCCAGGCACTGTGGAGCACAGCTCTGCAAGGCTCCTTTGGCTTGGTGTGAGGAAGGCCAGATTGTGACCAATGGAGCATAACTACAAGACTCCACTGGCCAAAGTCTCCTGGGGAAGTGCCCAGCAGCTGTTGGGAGTCTGCAGCCCTCCATCTGCCATCGTGGCTGGAGGATGCCTCCATGCCCAGGAGGAACATTTCTCCCCTCTTACCTCTAACTGAGGCAGGCTTCTGCGCAGCATAGGCATTTATTCAGGCTGTGCACTGGAAAGAAGACCTTAACCTTAGCCAGAAGGCAGTGAGTTAGGAGCATCTGTGTAACACAAGCAATGGATGGTGCCAGACAGACTCTAGCAGGTGTAGGAAAGAATTGGAGAGATAAGGGTCAATTGGAGACTAAAAATCATAGGGATGATTTGTTTGAGCTCACAGCCCTTTAAATCAGGCTGTTGCAAGTTAGAAACTTAGGGCTAGCAGGCAGGTGGAGCAGGAACTTCAAGGATACTCCACCTTGTCCAAATAAACTCCTCTTCATCAGTAAGCATGTCCATGACAGGGCTGGACCACCCCCCTCCCCACAGGAACTGACTTGGCATCAAAACTGAAGCAGCATCTCCAAGAAATTGGGATGGAAGATGTGTCCTACCTTAGCATTAGCGAGACCATTACTGGCTGCTGGGCCCAATTCTGAAATCTGTACTTTAAAATGGGTACTAACAAATTAGAAAGGGCTCAGAAAAGAATTACAAGAATGATTTGCAACCTCACTTGGAGTTTGCCACTTCCTGGAACTCTGAACTGAACCTCTAGGGGTCCTACACTATGAACAAAGTCTCCTTCCCCAGGAGACTTTGGCCGGTGGAGTCTTGTAGTTATGCTCCATTGGTCACAATCTGGTCTTCCTCACACCAAGCCAAAGGAGCCTTGCAGAGCAGGGAGAACTGGAAGTCCTGACACAGTCAAGGAATTATGATGTGATTGGAATAACAGAGACTTGGTGGGATAACTCACATGACTGGAGTACTGTCATGGATGGATATAAGCTGTTCAGGAAGGACAGGCAGGGCAGAAAAGGTGGGGGAGTTGCACTGTATGTAAGGGAGCAGTATGACTGCTCAGAGCTCAAGTATGAAACTGCAGAAAAAACAGTGTCTCTGGATTAAGTTTAGAAGTGTGAGCAACAAGGGTGATGTCGTGGTGGGACTCTGCTATAGACCACAGGACCAGGGGGATGAGGTGGACGAGGCTTTCTTCCGGCAACTCACGGAAGTTACTAGATCGCAGGCCCTGGTTCTCATGGGAGACTTCAATCACCCTGATATCTGCTGGGAGAGCAATACAGCAGTGCACAGACAATCCAGGAAGTTTTTGTAAAGTGTAGGGGACAATTTCCTGGTGCAAGTGCTGGAGGAACCAGCTAGGGGCAGAGCTCTTCTTGACCTGCTGCTCACAAACCGGAAAGAATTAGTAGGGGAAGTGTCAAGGTTCCTCCCCCACTCTGAACTCTAGGGTACAGATGTGGGGACCTGCATGAAAACCTCCTAAGCTTACTTTTACCAGCTTAGGTTAAAACTTCCCCAAGGTACAAATTAATTTTATCCTTTGTCCTTGGAATATCCACTGCCACCACCAAACTCTAACTGGGTTTACTGGGAAACGTAGGTTTCTTCAGGTATGTTAGCAACAAGAAGAAAGTCAAGGAAAGTGTGGGCCACTTACTGAATGAGGGAGGGAACCTAGTGACAGAGGATGTAGAAAAAGCTAATGTACTCAATGCTTTTCTTTGCCTCTGTCTTCACGAACAAGGTCAGCTCCCAGACTACTGTACTGGGCAGCAAAGCATGGGGAGGAGGTGACCAGCCCTCTGTGGAGAAAGAATTGGTTCGGGACTATTTGGAAAAGCCGGACAAGCACAAGTCCATGGGGCTGGATGCGCTGCATCTGAGAGTGCTAAAGGAGTTGTCAGATGTGATTGCAGAGCCATTGGCCATTATCTTTGAAAACTCATGGCGATCCGGGGAAGTCCCGGATGACTGGAAAAAGGCTAATGTAGTGCCCATCTTTAAAAAAGGGAAGAAGGAGGATCCTGGAAACTACAGGCCAGTCAGCCTCACCTCAGTCCCCAGAAAAAATCATGGAGCAGGTCCTCAAGGAATCAATTCTGAAACACTTACATGAGAGGAAAGTGGTCAGAAACAGTCAGCATGGATTCACCAAGGGCAAGTCATGCCTGACTAATCTAATTGCCTTCTATGATGAGGTAGCTGGCTTTGTGGATGAGAGGAAAGCGGTGGATGTGTTTTTGCTTGATTTTAGCAAAGCTTTTGACACTGTCTCCCACAGTATTCTTGCCAGCAAGTTAAAGAAGTATAGGCTGGATGAATGGACGATAAGGTGGATAGAAAGCTGGCTAGTTTGTCAGGCTCAACGGGTAGTGATCAATGGCTCCATGTCTAGTTAGCAGCCGGTATCAAGTGGAGTGCCCCAGGGTCGGTCCTCGGACCGGTTTTGTTCAATATCTTCATAAATGATCTGGAGGTTGGTGTGGATTGCACCCTCAGCAAGTTTGCAGATGACACTAAACTGGGAGGAGAGTTAGATACGCTGGAGGGTAGGGATAGGACACAGAGGGACCGAGACAAATTAGAGGATTGGGCCAAAAGAAATCTGATGAGGTTCAACAAGGACAAGTGCAGAGTCCTGCACTTAGGATGGAAGAATCCCATGCACCGCTACAGACTAGGGACCGAATGGCTAGACAGCAGTTCTGCAGAAAAGGACCTAGGGGTTACATTGGACAAGAAGCTGGATATGAGTCAGCAGTGTGTCCTTGTTGCCAAGAAGGCCAATGGCATTTTGGGATGTATAAGTAGGGGCATTGCCAGCAGATCGAGGGACATGATCCTTCTCCTCTATTCGACATTGGTGAGGCCTCATCTGGAGTACTGTGTCCAGTTTTGGGCCCCACACTACAAGAAGGATGTGGAAAAATTGGAAAGAGGCTAGCGGAGGGCAACAAAAATGATTAGGGAACTGGAACACATGATTTATGAGGAGGGGCTGAGGGAACTGGGATTGTTTAGTCTGCGGAAGAGAAGAACGAGGGGAGATTTGATAGCTGCTTTCAACTACCTGAAAGGGGGTTCCAAAGAGGATGGATCTAGACTCTTCTCAGTGGTAGCTGATGACAGAACAAGGAGTAATGGTCTCGAGTTGCAGTGGGGGAGGTTTAGGTTGGATATTAGGAAAAACTTTTTCACTCGGAGGGTAGTGAAACACTGGAATGCGTTACCTAGGGAGGTGGTAGAATCTCCTTCCTTAGAGGTTTTTAAGGTCAGGCTTGACAAAGCCCTGGCTGGGATGATTTAGTTGTGGATTGGTCCTGCTTTGAGCAGGGGGTTGGACTAGATGACCTCCTGAGGTCCCTTCCAACCCTGATATTCTATGATTCAAGCATGTGTTTGGATAGAATACTTGCAACTTCCCTGGCCTTGTAGAACGACTGTCATCTTAGTCTGTCAGGCTGTCCTGCTCAGAATACAGTCAGTAGCAACATTCTCTTGGCTTCAATGGACACTGAATAGGGCCTCCGAGCAGTGAGATTACCCCAGCTTTGTCATTCACTCTCTGTCCTCACACTCATAGAATCATAGAATTTTAGGGTTGAAGAGACCTCAGGAGGTCATCCAGTCCAATCACCTTCTCAAAGCACGACCAACACCAACTAAATCAGGGACCAACACCAACCAGGTCTTTGTCAAGCCAGGCCACTCCATTTATTTCTACTCTCAGATCAACAGAAAACAACATCTGCTCATTCTTTGGCTAACCATTTTCTGAAATGCACTAATGCTTTAATTGCAAAGCCATTTGTGGTGCTCTCCAAATGAAACCTGCTGCTCGGGTGAAGGGACAATGCACAGCCTGGGGCATCTCCCCAGATACCCCATTGTTCTTGCATGCTGCTAGCAAGCATGGATGAGAGAGCAGGTACTCCTTGCAAGGAACACTGGTGAGCGCCTTAGCAGCAGGCAGCTGTGCAGTGGTGTGATCAATCCACAGGGAAGACGATGCAGGAAGGGAGAAATCCTGAGGAGGGAAGCAAATGAGGAAGATTTACCTCCCTCTCTGGTACTTGGTGAAGCAAGCTACACTGTCAGCTGTTCCTTTGGGCAGCAGGGAGCCCCTTTGCATTGGTTTGACACTTAAAGAAGCAGAGCACTTGGCACTTTCTTGGCACTTAGAGAAATCTCTCAACTGCTTAGGTTACACTGAGGTGTGGGGAGAGGCCTCTCCTCATCCAGCCACGGCTCTGACTGTTCTGTCACTGTCACTCCGCGGAATTTCAGCACCTATCTCCTTATCTGCATGAGACCACTTGGCTATAAGGTCGTTCTTTGCCCCTCTAGTACTTCTACTCACTTCCAGGGACTCCAATGGTAGCTATTCGGTGCATAGCTTCCTCTGAGACAGGAATGTATGTGAGAAGGGTCTGGGCTAGTTACCCTGGACATAAATGCTATAGCATGAATAATGGGGATGGGGAGAAGGGAGTTTATGCTCTCATGAGGGATAGTGGAAAATTTTCCATCACAATTTGTGATTTGATGCGAAAGTTACTTTTTGTGAAAAAATTCTGTTAGTTGAAAACCTATCAGCTTTCCATGAAAAATGTTGCCTTGTCAGCAAAAACACCTAAACACCCAACACGTTGATTCCGAAATGCCGCTGTGGTGCCTCATGGATGTTTTCAGCTGCCTTGTGCCTCCATTCTTCCTTTAGGGCCATGCTCCTCAGTAGCACTACAGTTCCCATGTTGCACCATTGCCAAAGGACTCCCAGAATGCACCATGGCATTTCAACAAGAAGGGAGACGTCATCCAGCCAGGGAGTCCAGCCCATGGAGGAGAATGGGCACTCAAACTACAACTCCCATGAGGCACAGCAGTGGCGTTTCTGAATAAACATTTTTTGGGTTTTTTTCACCAAAAAATGAAATTTTCTGTGGAAAATTTCAATTAGGTAACTTTTCCATTTTCATCAAAATTTCCCACCCAAATGCAATTCTGACTAGCTCTAGTCCTCAGCCATGTAGCGTAAAGAATATTTTTTAAGCTTTGTAATAGTTTTTCTGTATATGTATGATGGGGCTAGTAGAAATTCTTCCCCACCTGCCAGTTTGTGGCATCAGCAATCAAAATGTCTGAGAAATGACTGAAATGTAGATCGCCTGTATTTTGTTCATGTCACACCATAATTGATAGATTATAATATTTGAGAACTAAAACAACTGTTTTAAAAATAACTTATTGTCATGTGAAATAAACTACTTGATTAAAAAGAAAACTGTCATAGACCATCAAAAGAACCCCCTACATTGGTGATCAGTCAGGTGTGAACTCTGGACCTTCAGCTCTGCCACAGACACCCTGCATAGTCTTGGGCAAGTTCCTTAGTCTTGCTGTCCCTCTGTCAAAGGGGAAGCAGAACACTTTCTGTCTCGCTGGTGAGGCCTTTGGGGCAGGGACTGACTCTTCTATGTCTACATATGCTGCCTAGCACAACAGGACCCCAATCACGGTTTGAGCCTAGGCACTCCCATAATACAACTATTACTGGTAAAAACAACAACAGAAACCTCAGGCTGCAGGAACAAAAACTAGCAAGTAAATAGCTCTGGCAAGAAAGGCTGTCCTTTGCCAATTCAGCCTAGTAAATCATTTGCCCACACTGCAGTATTTCGCACTGCAGAAGATTTCCCTACACCTGACGTGTGTGTGTGTGTGTGTGTGTGTGTGTGTGTGTGTGTGTGTGTACACACACAGAACAAGGAAGTAAGCACTGTGCCTCTTGCTAGGGCTGTCTGGAAAACAAGGATTTTGGTTTGTGAAAATGTCACTGTTTTGGTGTTTGGTTTGTTCTGCAATGGGAGAAAACAACCCATAGAAATTTGTGTAAAAAAGCAGCAGAGGGAGCCCTGTTTCCAACAAGCCAATCACTCAGTGATGTGGACCCTCACTGGTGCGGTGGAAGGCTGACTTTCTAGTCCTTGCTCTGGCTCAGTGTGGCACTCTTCTCCAAAGCAGTACCCTGGAACCCCAATATTTACCATGGCGATATGATTATGATGTGGTTTGCACAAATATGCCTTGTGAAGTATCATTTTAAATGGCTTGATCTGTTGACCGTTAATATCCTGTTGAATTGTATGTGCTATCATTGTATGTTGAGTTATGAAGTTTTGCTGTGTGTGTGTTACTGAATTATGTTGTGAAGTTAGGAACAGCCCAACCAGCCTTTCACACTGGCAACCCATTAAATGGAATCCACACTCCCAGGGACTGTTCCAGAAACCTGTACAATGGAGATGTCTCAGAGATAGCATGTAGACATTGGAGACTGCTTGACTCAAGTCATAGCAAAGGGACTTTCCAGCAAGCTGGAAAAAAACTACAAAAGAGGGGAAGTGACCTCATCACTTGGCCTCTCTCCCCTCACAATTGAACACCAGGAAACACATCTGGAAGACATAGACTTAGACATAGACATAGAGGTGGTCCCAGGCCAAAGGAGACATCCAGCCTGTGTATGTAAGATCTGTGACCTGCTTGTATTGTCTATCAGGGTGAGACAAGGCTTGAATCAAATCCTAATTTATAGAACTCAGATTTCAATTTTACTTTTATTTTTTAAGTAACCAACTTTGAGCTGTATGCTTATTACTTAAGATCACTTAAAATCTATCTTTCTGTATCTAATAAATCTGTTTTATATTTTACCTAGAACTGTGTGTTTTGGTTGCAGTGCTTGGGAAATCTGCTCAGAAACAAGGTCTGGCACATGTCATCTCCACATCAAGGGAGGGGCAGACTGGGTAATAAACTTACACTGGTCATGCTTCTGACCAGTACAAGACACTATAGCCCTGGGTTCCTAGGCTGGGGAGCTGGCAGAATTGACTGGAGCCTCTCTATGGTTGGCTCATGAGTAGCTGGGAGAACATTCATGTAACTCAGTTGGGTGTGTCCCTGCCTGTGGATGGCTGTGTAAGTGCAGTACTGGGAAGGGTTTGCGGCTTGTCACAGCATCACCATGTGAGAGGGAGCCCAGGTGGGTAAGTAAGACAGAGGGCTCAGTGGTACCCCCATTCCAGGTTGCGCCTCAGAAAACCCATCACATTCATTCAAATCTGGGTCTCCCACAAGTGTCCTAACCAGCAGGCTATAGATTTAGTCACAGTTTCAGTAAATTGGCATTTTCTGATTAGAGAACCCTTGAGTAGCCCCACTTCTCTCAGAGAATGGATGTAAACATGTTGCCTTTGCAGTCACAGTGAGTTTCCATCTCTTTCCACTAATAATTCATTATGAGAGTGCAAGGCTGCAGTACAACTGTGCTACTTAATGATTCTTCTCAATTATATTTCAGGTATATTCATGATACTATTAGCCTTTCTAAAAGAGAATTAGTAGGACCCAAACCTCACAGAGTGGAGGCCCTTGGAATAATGTATGTTTTGTTCTCACAAGGCACAAAGCCTTTTCTTCTTCCTTCTGCTCCCCATTATACTTGAATGATGGCATCTGTAGCACAACAGAGCTTGTCCTTAGCCAGAGCCATTTACGCACGCTGCAGTGGGGTGGGAGGCTGATGTCTCATGGGAAGCAGGCTGTGTCATAAATATAAAGGGAAGGGTAAACACCTTTAAAATCCCTCCTGGCCAGAGGAAAAATCCTTTCACCTGTAAAGGGTTAAGAAGCTAGGATAACCTCGCTGGCACCTGACCACAATGACCAATGAGGAGACAAGATACTTTCAGAAGCTGGAGAGGGGAGAAACAAAGCCTCTCTCTCCGTCTGTGGGATGCTTTTGCCAGGGACAGAACAGGAATGGAGTCTTAGAACTTAGTAAGTAATCTAGTTAGATATGCGTTAGATTCTGTTTTGTTTAAATGGCTGAGAAAAGAAGCTGTGCTGAATGGAATGGATATTCCTGTTTTTGTGTCTTTTTGTAACTTAAGGTTTTGCCTAGAGGGATTCTCTATGTTTTGAATCTGATTACCCTGTAAGGTATTTACCATCCTGATTTTACAGAGATGATTCTTTTTACTTTTTCTTCTATTAAAATTCTTCTTTTAGAACCTGATTGCTTTTTCATTGTTCTTAAGATCCAAGGATTTGGGTCTGTGTTCACTTATGCAAATTGTTGAGGATTTTTATCAAACCTTCCCCAGGAAAGGGGGTGTAAGATTTGTGAGGATTTTTTGGGGGGAAAGACGTTCTCGAACAGGCTCTTTCCCAATTATATCCCTGTTAGACGTTTGGTGGTGGCAGCGAAAGTCCAAGGGCAAAAGGTAAAATAGTTTGTACCTTGAGGAAGTTTTAACCTAAGCTGGTAAAAGTAAGCTTAGGAGGTTTTCATGCAGGTCCCCACATCTGTACCCTAGAGTTCAGAGTGGGGAAGGAACCTTGACATGGTGGCAGAGCACTGAAAGCAGTTAGAGGGTTTTTTTTTCTCTGCTTTGGGGTCAGAGCAGAAACAAAAGGTAACTGTCTTTTGTGAGCTGGAGTTTTCTCTACCTAAAGGCAAGGTAGTTAACCTTCTGCAGGGAAATTCACAAGTCTTCACAGACCTGAAGAAGTTTTTTTTTTTTCTCTAACAGCAGCTAGAGGGGTTTTCTGCCTATTTGCCTGGAGACAAAGGTGTTAGGCTTTTTTTTTTTTTTTTAGGATTTCTCTGTAGGCTGACAATCACTATCAGAGAACATAGGTATCTGGACAGCACAGCAAAATTTTACAAGCCAAGCTTTTTTTGTTTTGTTTTGTTTTCTTTCTAACTCTCAGATGTAAAGTTAGTTAAAAACAGAGAGGTTAGGATGACAGACTCCACGGTTCAACAAAAGCTGGAATTAGCCAGATTTGAGGCTGAGGAAAAACAAAAGGAACATGAAAGACAGATAGAACACATACAGATGGAGATGGATGCACATGTGGCCAGGAAAAAAGAAATGGAGGCTGCCCACAGGAGGGAAATGGAGGCAAGGGCCAAAGAAATGGAGGAGAAGGAAAAAGAGAGGAAACATGCACTGGAGATGGAGAAGGCAAAGGCACAGCAAAATATACCAACAAACCCTAGCAATCCTTCTCCAGGTACCACTTCCCATCCCAGAAAGTTCCCGACCTACAAGGCAGGCAATGATACCGAGGCCTTCTCAGAAAACTTTGAAAGGGCCTGCCTTGGGTACAGCATCTCTACTGACCAATACATGGTAGAGCTGAGGCCGCAGCTCAGTAGATCCTTAGCTGAGGTGGCGGCTGAAATGCCTAAGGAACACATGAACCAGTATGAATTGTTTAAAACCAAGGTGAGAGTCAGAATGGGGCTAACACCCGAGCATTCCCGTCAGCGGTTCAGAGCCCTAAGGTGGAAACCAGACATGTCATTTACCCGACATGCCTACCACATTGTGAAACATTGGGATGCCTGGATATCAGGAGCAAGTGTTAAATCTCCAGTAGATTTGCCCTTCCTAATGCAAATGGAGCAGTTCTTAGAGGGTGTTCCTGAGGAAATAGAAAGATACATCCTAGATGAGAAGCCCAAAACTGTAATCGAGGCGGGGGAGATTGGAGCCAAATGGATGGAGGTGGCAGAGAAGAAGAAAACTGGTCACAGTTGGAGCAGAGACCAGAAGGGACAACCTCAGACCACCCCTTACTAGCGGGGGCAGCCCAAGACCCCAACTACCCCCCAAGGAACCCTCCAGAAACCTTATCGTACCGCAACACCGTTCTCCAGCAACCCACCTCGCCCCAGTGACCCGTCAGCTGGACAATGTTTTAAATGTAATGAGCCGGGGCATGTAAAGGCCAGCTGCCCCAAGAACCCCAACAGATTACAGTTCATTGCACCGGGATCACACCAGAGGTCCTCAGGCCCAGATACCCTTGGAGCGGAGGGAAACTATGAGTGTGGGCGTGAAGAAGGTCACTGCGTGGAGGGACACCAGAGCACAAGTGTCAGCTATCCATGCGTCCTTACTAGACCCCAGTTTAATCAACCCAGAGATCCAAGTGACAATTTAACCCTTCAGGTCCAACTCTTTCAATTTGCCTACAGCCAGTACAAGGGCTGATCAGGAACGTGGACTTTTGCAGTCTATGATGATTATCCCATCCCCACGCTGTTGGGGGAAGACTTGGCCAATCATGTGAAGCGGGCCAAGAGGGTGGGAATGGTCCCCGCAGCCAGGCTAAACAAGCCATCACGCCTAGCTCTGTTCGGAAACTTCTACCAGGACTCGGTCAGAGGTGATAGACCCAGACCCCAGGCCAATGTCTGCAACAGCAGCAGTGGATCCAGTCCCAGAGACACAGACGGAACCAGTCCCAGAACCGGAACCAGCGGAACAACCAGCACCAGACCCATTCCCAGCACTGAACCCAGTACTTGCAACCCCAACACCAGAGGTCCCCACCGAATCTGAACTGGCAGCAGCCCATAACCTTACACAAGAGGCTCAGCCAGAGCCTGAACCCCAACATAGTGTCCCAGCGGAGAGCGGTTCACAGTCAACGGAAACAGCCCCATCCCCTACATCGCTTCCAGAGGGACCAAGTATAAGTCCACATACCAATGAGGAACTGATGTCTCCAGCATCAAGGGAACAGTTCCAGACTGAGCAGGAAGCAGATGAAAGCCTCCAGATAGCTTGGATGGTGGCATGGAGCAACCTGCTGTCTCTCAGCTCTTCTAATCAATCCAGGTTTGTTGCAGAAAGAGGACTTTTATATGAGGAAACTCTTTCTGGTGGACACCAGGAAAACTGGCATCCTCAGAGACAGTTGGTAGTTCCAACTAAGTACCGGGCCAAGCTCTTGAGCTTAGCCCACGATCATCCTAGTGGCCATGCTGGGGTGAACAGGATCAAATACCATTTGGGGAGGTCATTCCACTGGGAGGGAATGGGCAAAGGTGTTTCTACCTATGTCCGATCTTGTGAGGTATGCCAAAGAGTGGGAAAACCCCAAGACCAGGTCAAAGCCCCTCTCCAGCCACTCCCCATCATTGAAGTTCCATTTCAGCGAGTAGCTGTGGATATTCTGGGTCCTTTTCCGGAAAAGACACCCAGAGGAAAGCAGTAAATACTGACTTTCATAGATTTTGCCACCCGATGGCTGGAAGCAGTAGCTCTAAGCAACACCAGGGCTAAAAGTATGTGCCAGGCACTAGAAGACATTTTTGCCAGGGTAGGTTGGCCCTCCGACATCCTCACAGATGCAGGAACTAATTTCCTGGCAGGAACTATGGAAAGCCTTTGGGAAGCTCATGGGGTAAATCACTTGGTTCCCACTCCTTACCACCACCAAACAAATGGCATGGTGGAGAAGTGTAATGGAACTTTGGGAACCATGATATGTAAATTTGGAAATGAGCACTCCAATGATTGGGACCTAGAGTTGCAGCAGTTTCTCTTTGCCAACAGAGCTGTACTACATCCCAGTTTAGGGTTTTCCCCATTTGAACTTGTATATGGCCATGAGATTAAGGGGCCATTACAGTTGGTGAAGCAGCAACGGGAGGGATTTACACCTTCTCCAGGAACTAACATTCTGGACTTTGTAACCAACCTACAAAACACCCTCCGAACCTCTCTAGCCCTTGCTAAAGAAAACCTACAGGATGCTCAAAAAGAGCAAAAAGCCTGGTATAATAAACATGCCAGAGAGCATTCAAAGTAGGAGACCAGGTCATGGTCTTAAAGGCGCTCCAGGCCCATAAAATGGAAGCATCGTGGGAAGGGCCATTCACGGTCCAGGAGTGCCTGGGAGCTATTAATTATCTCATTGCATTCCCCACCTCCAACCGAAAGCCTAAGGTATACCATATTAATTCTCTAAAGCCCTTTTATTCCAGAGAATTAAAGGTTTGTCAGTTTACAGCCCAGTGAGGAGATGACGCTGATTGCCCTGAAGGTGTCTACTACAAAGGGAAAAGTACTGGTGGCGTGGAAGAGGTTCATCTCTACCTTGGACTTAATCAAGGGGTACTGGCAGGTACCGCTAGATGAATGCACCAAGGAAAGTTCAGCCTTCACCTGTATGAATCATACAGGTCAGCCTGTATGAATTTAATGTACTCCCTTTTTGGCTGCGAAATGCACCCGCCGCCTTCCAAAGACTTGTAGATGGTCTCCTAGCGGGATTAGGAGAATATACAGTTGCCTACCTTGACAATGTGGCCATATTTTTGGATTCCTGGGCAGAACACCTGGAACATCTACAAAAAGTCCTTGAGCGCATAAGGGAGGCAGGACTAACTGTTAAGGCAAAGAAGTGTCAAATAGGCCTAAACAGAGTGACTTACCTTGGACACCAGGGGGGTCAAGGAACTATCAGCCCCCTATACGCCAAAGTGGATGCTATCCAAAAGTGGCCTGTCCCAAAGTCAAAGAAACAGGTTCAATCCTTCTTAGGCTTGGCCGGTTATTACAGACGATTTGTACCGCAATACAGACAAATCACAGCCCACTGACAGACCTAACCAAAAAGAAACAGCCAAATGCCGTTCAGTGGACCGAAGAGTGTCAGAAGGCCTTTAACCAGCTTAAAGCGACACTCATGTCTGACCCTGTGCTAAGGTTCCCAGACTTTGACAAACCGTTCCTAGTAACCACAGTTGCATCCGAGCGTGCTGTGGGAACAGTTTTAATGCAGGAAGGACAGGATCAAGAATTCCACCCTGTAGTGTTTCTCAGCAAGAAGCTTTCTGTGAGGGAAAGCAACTGGTCAGTCAGTGAAAAAGAATGTTACGCCATTGTCTACGCCCTGGAAAAGCTACGCCCATATGTTTGGGGACAGCGTTTCCACCTGCAAACCGACAATGCTGCACTACGGTGGCTTCACACCGGCAAAGAAAATAACAAAAAACTTCTTCGGTGGAGTTTAGCTCTCCAAGATTTTGATTTTGACATCCAACACATCTCAGGAGCTTCTAACAAAGTGGCTGATGCACTCTCCCATGAAAGTTTCCCAGAATCAACTGGTTAAAAGTGTCCTTGAGATGTGGAAAATATTGTTAGTCTTTATATACTTGGTAGTGTATTTAGAGGTGCATGTGTCTTATTAACTCCGTTTTTTCCTAGAGCTCCAGGAAGAAATCACAGTCAGCGTTTCACCCTATCCTTAATTTGGGGGGCATGTCATAAATATAAAGGGAAGGGTAAACACCTTTAAAATCCCTCCTGGCCAGAGGAAAAACCCTTTCACCTGTAAAGGGTTAAGAAGCTAGGATAATCTCTCTGGCACCTGACCAAAATGACCAATGAGGAGACAAGATACTTTCAAAAGCTGAGGGGAGGGAAAAACAAAGCCTCTCTCTCTGTCTGTGGGATGCTTTTGCCAGGGACAGAACAGGAATGGAGCCTTAGGACTTAGTAAATAATCTAGCTAGCTATGTTTTAGGTTCTGATTCCTTTAAATGGCTGAGAAAATAAGTTGTGCTGAATGGAATGTAGATTCCTGTTTTTGTGTCTTTTTGTAACTTAAGGTTTTTGCCTAGAGGGATTCTCTGTGTTTTGAATCTAATTACCCTGTAAAGGTATTCACCATCCTGGTTTTACAGAGTTGATTCTTTTACCTTTTCTTCTATTAAAATTATTTTCAAGAATCTGAATGCTTTTTTCATTGTTCTTAAGATCCAAGGGTTTGGGTCTGTGTTCACCTATGCAAATTGGTGAGGATTTTTATCAAACCTTCCCCAGGAAAGTGGGTGTAAGATTTGGGAGGATTCTGGGGGGAAAGACGTTTCCAAACAGGCTCTTTCCCAATTATAACCCTGTTAGACGTTTGGTGGTAGCAGTGAAAGTCCAAGGGCAAAAGATAAAATAGTTTTTACCTTGGGGAAGTTTTAACCTAAGCTGGTAAAAGTAAGCTTAGGAGATTTTCATGCAGGTCCCCACTTCTGTACCCTAGAGTTCAGAGTGGGGAAGGAACCTTGACACAGGTGTAAGTCCTCTGACATCTGGGGTGTTGCACTGGTATAAATGGGATTAGAATCAGGCCCACTGAGCACATGTTGCCATTTTAGAATGTGTCAATTACCTCCAAAGTTATAGCCCACCTTTAAAAAACCCATCTACCATGGAAATCTCATCCCTCCAGCATTGTCTGGACCCCAGATGCAGGCAGGAATGATTCATGCATTTACTGATGCTGCAAAGCACTCACAGACATGCACAAGCTCGTCTGGGGGTGAGGGTGTGATGAAGAGCTGTACCTAGCCTGCCACTTCCCTTTTAGGAGTTTACAGAAGATAAATTCCCTGTTAATCCAGAGCAATTTAACAGAGCCAGCTCCACATCCCTCCCTACAATAGCTCCCATGAGGCTTCCTTGTGTGGCAGCTGAGGCCAGTACGGGGCCGGGGCCAAGCCACTGATCCCGGTGCAGCAGGGGTGCTGGAAATCCTGTGAAAAAAATGGGTGCTGCAGGTGCTTGACTCCCCTGGGAATCCAGCCCCAACCCCTGCTGCTCAGTGCAGAGTCCTGCACCCACATCCTGGAGCCAGGCTGAGTGTCCCGAGGGGACGGGGGGACGGGGGGCGCTGAGCTGGTGGCATGGGCTGTGTGGCCTGGGTTTTGTGACACTGAGCTGTAGGGACACCATGCCCAGTGGGTGTGCAGCTCCCCACCGCTGATCATTTTGCATTGGTGCAAGTGAAAACACAAGGGACCAGCTGGGTGAGGTAAGCACTCGCAATGAGGTGCTGGCAGCGGAGGGAGCAGCTGGAAGGGGGCAGTATTTTCTTGCTCCACAACATTAAGGGCTGCGACAGACACAGTGAGGCTCCGATGCGCTGCTTTTAGTAACTATGGCCAGAGATCCCAGGCCCAGCGCCATCTGCACACTGTGGTTTGGTGGCTTCGAGTGGTGTCCACCACAGACATCAGCGAGGACCGCTAGAGAGAGCTCCCAAATGCTCGTGAGGGCTATTGCGATACTCGTCAGGGGCATAGCTGAGGATGGCAGGTGGAGCAGTCTATGGGCTGTAGGAGCGTGACAACCGAGGAAGCAGCCCAAGCAGAGATGGGACCTGGCTGTGCTTACAAGGCAGAATGGAGGGATGGGCACAGGAAGGGACTGCGCATGGGACATAGGAACAGGGACAGGCGACTGCGTGGGTCCCGGGCTTGGAGGGGTGCCAGGCTCTGAGGGGATGCGGGGCTTTGTGGTGTGTGGTTGGGGGAGGAAGTTGGGGAGGGGGTGTGTGTGCCAGACTTTGTGTAAGCGCTGGGCTCGGGGGAGGCGACAGGCTTTGGGAGAGTGGGGGGTCAGTGATGATGGAAGTGGTGAACCAAGCACCTTCTCGCCCCACCTCCCTGAGCCCTGTCACACTCCTTGTCCCCCACATCAGGAGTCAGGAGTCCCTGCTTCACAGTGTGCTGGTCCAGGTTCTCTCTGGAGCATGTCATGCTCATTGCCACTCCGTGGGCTCTCCTCCTCTCCCGCTTTCCTGGGAGGCGCGTTCCGGGCAGCGTGCTGCATCTATGGAGCATGGCAAGCGAGCCAGTGATTGCCTATTGCCCTCATTCTGGTTGGCATCGCTCATGCTGACTGGCTGCTGGCAAGCCACCCACAGATGCCTTAGAGCTGCCGACTTTATTACCGGGGCTCTGACGCTGCTGGTGCTTTTTTGTCGAAAGATTTTCACCCTGCTGCCAAAAGTAAATGCGCTTGTCTTGTCATTTTTAGTAAAAGGGCTAATTTAGGCTAAACCAATCCAATAGCATATTGAGTGTGAAAGCAGCTCTACGCTTTGGTTCAAAAATAAAGTGTTCAATTGATTTGCTGCATCAGATGTCGAGACTGAAATCCTAGGATTTCCATTTTGTGATTTCATTATTTAAAGCATTCGTTTGTGTTTAATGTGCTTGAAGCTGCTCGTGACAGCCTGGCCAGAGACATAATCAACTTTCAGCTGCAATGCCAAAGGCGTGTGTTAGTCACAGTCATGGGTGCTGCTATTGGCACTGATCCTTGAGGTGGAGAAAGCGGCATTTTGTCTAACCAGATGGTGTTGCTGTCTAGAACTGATGGCTCATGACACAGCACGGTACATGCCGGGGAAGGGGTGGGGGGTGAATGTGAAAACCCTTTTTGGTCTAGCTTTTACAGTCACTTGGCACCTCAAGGGTCCCCCAGAGAATCAGGGCCAGGCACCTCTTTACAGTGGGTTGATCAGGCTAACGTAAAACAGCAGAGCCATTTTCAAAATATGCTGCATCAACCATGTGGAGCTGGAGCTTTCCTGCCATAACAGCGATCTGGGAACTCACACAGGAAACTAAAACCAGCCAAGCGCCTGGTCCCTGGCTGAGGCCCAGCCCAAAATTGACTGTTAAATTACAGCCAGGGTTTAATCAGCCGTGCAGCACAGAGCGCTATGATGATAGTTAAGCTTGCGATTCTGCCATGGAGGGCACAAAAGTCACAGATTCTGTGACTTTCTGCTACCTCCATGGCTTCTGCAGTGGCTGGTGCAGCTGACTCCAGGGCTGCCCAAACAGCCAGCCATGGGGGCCAGCTGCTCGGCCAGTCCCTGGGGCCAGCCACACCAGCCGCTGCTCCAACAGTCCCAGGCAGCTCCAGGATCCGCCGGAGCAGCAGCCAGTGTGGCTCGTCCCAGGGACTGACCAAGACACAGTCCTGGGGCCTGTCCTGGAACCAGTCGCTGCTGGAGCGGCCCTGTGGCCAGCCACTTGGGGCCAGGGGCGGGGGGGCGGGGGGGGGGTCCCTGGGGCCAGCTGCATCAGCCGCTGCTAGGCTTGCCCAAACAGCTGGCATCTCTGATGCAGTAGCAGGTGAGGCTGGCTCCGTGAAGCACCTGAGCATCGGTCCCGGTGGTGGTCCTGGGACCAGCCACACTATTTGCAGCTTGAGCAACCAGGGGCCAGCCACACTGGCTGCTGCCGGAGTGGCCCTGGGCAGCTGGACCTGGGAGGACAGCATCAGTCCAGTGGGCACCCTGGGGACAGCCTGAGAGGCAGAGCTGCCCTGGAGAGTGGTCCTGGAGAGCAGCGGCTGTTGGGGCCATCAACCCTCAGCCCTGGAGCGGGGCCCCCTGCCCCTGCCATTGTAGGGCTTTCCCCCAGAAGCAGCAACTTAGACATGGGTATTTATAGTAAAAGTCAGGGCCAGGTCATGAGCTGTGAATTGTTATTTATTGCCCGTGACCTCGCCGTGACTTTTACCAAAAGTACCCCTGACTAAATCTTAGCCTTAGTGACAGGCACAACAGAGACGTTGCAAGTGACCGTGTACTCCATCGCTGACTGAGTCTGGGGTCGGGGAGCATAGCAAAGGGGAAGGGTAGTGAGATTACAGGGTGGCCTGGGTCAGGGCAAGCTGTACCTCTGACACACACTCCCACACACACACACACCCCTTCCCCCCATCAGTTTCTCTGTGAAAACCCTGTCCAAGAGACAGGCCTGTGTCTGTAACTGGCTCAGGGTGTAACTCTGCAATTCACCCATTCCTAGCCTGCTTCCCCAGGTCACGCCCGCCTATCAAGGCCAGCTGGGGGATTAGCCCCCCCGGCTGTAGACATTCCTTTGGCAGCTGGCACCAGTGTGACACTGCAGTGACTCACATTACCTTGTTCACAGAACTATAACAAAGAGGAAAAAGGTTAATACCAGCAAAATGCTGGAAAGGGTTAACGAGACTGAGAAGGAGCCAGTTAAGCCCCACCTGATGGGAATTAGGTGGCCTAAGTAACCCCTGAATGATGATGGCAGGAATGGGCATGGGAAGGGGGCTGATGTAAAGCCAGGAGGTTGGCAGCAGAAAAGGGCTGTAGGGTGGAAGCTAGTGGCCACTCAGGATATTAGCGAGGGAAGGAAGGAAACCTTTTGGGATGTATACGTAGGGGCATTGCCAGCAGATTGAGGGACATGATCGTTCCCCTCTATTCGACATTGGTGAGGCCCCATCCGGAGTACAGTGTCCAGTTTTGGGCCCCACACTACAAGAAAGATGTGGAAAAATTGGAAAACGTCCAGCACAGGGCAACAAAAATGATTAGGGGACTGGAACACATGATTTATGAGGAGAGGCTGAGGGAACTGGGATTGTTTAGTCTGCGGAAGAGAAGAATGAGGGGGGTAGCTGATAGCTGCTTTCAACTACCTGAAAGGGGGTTCCAAAGAGGATGGATCTAGACTGTTCTCAGTGGTAGCAGATGACAGAACAAGGAGTAATGGTCTCAAGTTGCAGTGAGGGACATTTAAGTTGGATATTAGGAAAAACTTTTTTGCTAGGAGGGTGGTGAAACATTGGAATGTGTTACCTAGGGAGGTGGTGGAATCTCCTTCCCTAGAAGTTTTTAAGGTCAGGCTTGACAAAGCCCTGGCTGGGATGATTTAGTTGGGGAATTGGTCCTGCTTTGAGCAGGGGCTTGGACTAGATGACCTCCTGAGGTCCCTTCCAACCCTGATAGTCTATGATTCTAGTGGGAGAGGGTGTAGAAAACATCCTCAGGGAAACAGCAGTGTGGGTTAAGAAGGTGCAGCCCTTGGCCACAGCCTAGGGTGGGCTCTGCGCTGGAATGTGGTGTAGAGAGCAGGTCCAGGTTCCCCCACCAGCCCCTGGAACAGTTCGTCCTGTGGGACTTTGATACGCCTGGAAGGGGCACATTAACCAGCAAGCCAAGTTACAAAGCGAGTGCAGCCCTGACTGCCAGAGAGTGAGAGAGAGGCTGTGGGACGTGCAAATGAGTGATGGCTGGGGGTGAGGGGGCTGAGACCTGGACTGCCATAACCCCCAGAACAGCCAGGAGGAGATGCCCCATCAGGGAGGAAACCCTGTGACAGGTTTATCCACATATTATCTCACCTAAAATGAAGCCTTGCATCTGTAGGTGCCCTCCCACCCCCACTTTGTACCTGCCACCCCCTGAGCACTGGGGTTAGGCCACAGCCTCTTGTTGTCTGGCTCTCTGGTGGTGTCACTCCCTGCAATCACAGGCAGGCTTTTATCCCTTGCCTGTCTGGCCTGAGCCCCATGAATCTGCTCGATCCAGTTTATGCATTTGCCGGGCAGGCTGAGGGAGGCTGATAGTAGTGGCTTCACTGTATTGTGCATTGGCAGTTGAATTATAGCCCTTCTCTGCCTTCCTGGGGCTGTGTTAGTGTAACCCACTCACTTCCTGGGTATGGGGTTCTGGCTCATCTAGTGGCACCGAGCCCACTTAGAGACAGAGATAAAATGAGTCTGCTCTACAGCCTTAACTAACAGCTTGTTGGCATTTAGCTCATGCAGTAGAGGCTCATGCACTAAGCTCCAGAGGTCCCAGGTTCGATCCCACCCACCGACGATTGGGGTCTGTCGGTGCTACATTAGTGCTCCCCGGAGTCAGCTAACTCTGCCCGCAGGTGCAGACAGCATGCCAGTAAGCCTACAGCCAGAGGCACACACATAGCTCCTCAGTTCATCACACAGGGCTTCCCATCTGCAGGCACCTAAGCCAGGTCAGGCCGTGATTGGCAGTGCTTTACCACAGAAGGCTGTTAGCAGCTGATGGCCACCGGTCCCTAGAAAACAGTTGGCATGCTGGGGCTGCGTCTACTGGTCAAGAAGCCCCTCACAGTTGGCACCCCTCACATGACAGGTTCCCTGTAGCGGCCATGGTGTGGAATGGGCAGGGGGACTGAACCAGCCCTTGTTCCTGCAGAAGCCACTCACACCTTCCCCGCCTGGAACAGGCTGGAGCTTCCTGAGGGCAGGGAGAAGCGACTCACCCGGCTGCTCCCGGGAGCTGCTTTGGGAGCTGCAATGTCAGGCCCCTCAGGCCAGTCGCTAACCGCATAGTGACACGGGCAACAGGAAGAGAGAGAGAGTGTGTGTGTGTGTGTGACTGGTGTCCACTGGCCTTATGGTGGGTGGAGCTGAGACGCTGGGTACAACGAGGGACTGGGTTTTCAGGACTCACTTTATGCATTTGACACAGCATTTTGGTTCGAGCCAGAGACACTGGCTACCCTGGGGCGTCAGTGTCTTGCTCCTGGCAAACACCTTTGTAAACCTCTGGGCACAGGCAAAACCCTTCAGTATCCTCAAGGCATTAATAGGCATGTGGGATGGTCCAGCTAACGGACACTTAGTCCCATGGTGGGTTTTAAACATTGTCAGTAAAACAGAACAAGTGCAAGATTCTAGTTTATCCTTCCTCCCCCTGCCCCGCCCTTCGGCCAGCATCACACACTCACCCGCTGGTTAACCCTAACCAGAGCAACCGAATCCTGCAAACATGGAGTCAGGGGTCTGCCTTGGACTGTAAATCCCACATGGCCGGTGTGTTTTCATGGGCACCATCTCTGGGCACTGGGCAGCTACACCTCCTGTGCTCATTGTACTGTGCAATAACAGCACAAGATGTGGCCCTGGGGAGCTGCGCTGGATATGCCCATTGCAGCTTCCTTTCCCTCTTGCAGGCGGCTCCTCCCTCTGTGTCTCTGGCGCAGATAATCTGTGCTGATTGCAGCCAGCGGAAATTCCTTCTCATACCCCAGTCAGTGTGAGGCATCCCTCCCTGGAGAAGTGGCAGTGAGTTCACCCCAACCTTTGTAACTCACCGACCTGCTGTGAGCAATGTGCTTTTACACACAGCCCCCTCCACCTTGCCTCTGCCACCCCTGCACCCCTCCAGGGGCTTCCTGCAACACAACTGTCCCTAGGGACATACCCCCAGGGGGGCAGGCGAGAGAAGCAGCATATGTTATTTGCATGCTCTGTGCTGCTTTAGCTGCAGGTGTGCATGGCGATAATGTAATGGAGCTTGGCTGACCCCAGCATCCCACATCGCCCCGCGCGGCCATTCCTTGCCACCCAAGCCTGCCACTAACCCCCCGCCCCCCCGGGCTGCAGCACTGCCTGTAAGCAATATGGGAACAACACCGCTCTGCCACTTGCTCTAGATTTAAATTATTTGTTGTCCTCAGCCATAATGGTCATTGTTTTTCCAGACTCACCATATAACATACAGCAGCCTGCAGCTGTCACATGAACCACCAGGCAGGGGAATAGCTTGAGACGCTGGGCTCCTGTGGGGCATGGCTGAATATCTCCCACCCGGACGTTAAAAACAAAACAGCAAACGACCAGGAAGAGCAGCCACAAAGAATCATGTAAACACTAAAAGAAAAAAACTCAGACTGCTGGTACTAGGAGCCAACCCTTTTGGACTGTCGAGGTTGAATCCAGCAGAAATTGTTTGAAATTAAAGTCGTTTCAAAAGAGCAAAGCAGAAAATTGGGAGTGTTAGAAAGCGCGATTGAACCAACATGCTGTTGTTCACAGCAGGCGAGTGAAAGCACGGCAGCCCAGTTAACCATTGCTTGATCTTGTGAATGGTGACTAGCTCTCATCCGCAGAGCAACGTTCAGAACTTGTAAAAATACTAAAAACTAAAGCCAGTACAGAAGTTTTGGGCTGATGCTTCTACTCACTAAGCTAATATGGCTGGTTTCACTGTCCCTAATCTCATGCATTTGTCTCTGCACCTGTGGGTTCTTGTCCTATATAAAGGCTGTGAGCGCTCAGGAGCTGAGACTCCCTGTTTGTTTTAGATGGGTTGTGACATACCGGGGCACAATCCAGACCAGTTGGGGGCTGTGACATCCCTGCCCTGAAACCTTAATGCCTTGCTGTGAAGCTTCCACCTGGGCCACTCACAAACTGCCTCCAGCATGCAAGCCACACCTTGAGTGTCTGTGTGTAACTGCAATCTGCCAGCTACACCATGGCTCTCACCAGCCTTGGTTACACTGCAGGGTGACCCCCAACACACACACCCCCCATCCTAGATCTTCCCGCAGAAATGTATGTCCTGTACTGCCCAGCCCTCTCCTGGACAGGACAAATATAGTGTCTGTTATTCCTTTAAGGAAATAATATACCAACTCATTACCTTAAATAGTTACCCATACACTTCAATTTAAACACTGGATTAAGTAAAATAAGTTTATTGACTACCAAGAGATAGATTTTTTTAATTGACTACAAGTAATGAGAATAAAAGTTAGAAATGGTTACAAGAAGAATAAAGACAAAATGCTTACTAGGGCCTAATTTAACAAACTATGTTAGATTTAAGAAAAATTTCTCACCACATGTGCCAGCAGATTACTGACAAAACTCTCAGGTCAGGACCCTCCTAAATCCAACAGCTGTTTACCCTTTTCTTCTTAGGTGTGATGCCATAGAGAGACAGGAAGAGAGAGGAAGGATATCTTGCGGTGTTTGTCCATACATTTTATAGTTTCGATCCCCATCTTGAAAACCATCTCCAGCTGAGACACTGGTGGTTTTCTCACCTGTTTGAACTTTCTTTGTTTTTCCTCCCTGCTTGATGACTCTGTTGACTGCTTAAATGCAAATTAAGGCACCCATTGTTTTGTTTCAGACAAACCTGTTTGCTGACTTCTGCTTCGATAGAGTTTATCACACATGTTAGTAACATCATACAGAAGAATCTTATAATGTCACACACAGAGTTGCCACACATATAGAGACATCTCCTGTCCACTGGCCCACTAGGAGGTTGTCCAAGATAGAGTAAGTCTGCCTAGGAGCTTTTTAAACAACTTTGGGAAACTGAGTCTGAAGCACCACCGTATGCTCTGCATTGTATGTCACTGTGTCACCTCAGACCAGACCCACTCAGATAAAGCACAAGGAACAAGGTTTCAGTGTGAAAAGAACACAGAACAGGATGACAGTGCAGTAGCCTCCTCTCGGTTTGCCTGCCCCGTGTTCCCAGCTTCTGCCAGTGCTGGAACTTCCTGTTAGGAGGGAAGATGGGACATCCTGGCAGCAACCAGGAAGTTCTCCCAACATGCCGCCATTTGTAGTCCACAACTTGCAGTTCCCATGGCAGGTGCTGCTGAAGCACACTGGACCTTGGTACATATATTTTACCAGGACCATACTGACCTGCAAATATGAGTATTCAAGTACCACCTTACAAGGCACACTTTGTACAGAGATTATTACAATAGTGTAGGGTGTATATTCCGTCATAGTGGGTACAGTCCCCAGCACATTGAGACCCTAATCCGTGATCCCACTAAGTACTACCACAATAAAAATAAGTAAAAGCCTCCATTAATTAAATCTGTGCCAATGGCTAATACCGCCTGAATGGGGAAAGCCTGGAGAGCTGCTCAACGCTGCTTAGCACAACCGCTGCTCTGACACCTGCCGGCAGCTGAGACCTGGTGCACTGACAGCAGTGACCACGAGAGAGCCTGAGATACAGTCCGAGTTCTCAGCTGTGCTCAGTGACACTGGCATAAAAGCCACAATAACCGCGTCTCTTCCCTAGGGATTGAATTTACACGCTGTGCCTGAGCGAGGGCCCCTAACCTTGAGATAGGTAAGGCAGGGGCATGACTGGGGGAGAGGTGCAGGGACAGAGCACAGGTGCATTAGGCAGCTAGCACCTAGACTCCATGATCCTGTTTATCACCTTACACAGTTCTGAATTACGTAATATCCCATGCTCAGACCTCATGGGACCACTGAGATTGCTAATCTATGTTCACTATATTACGTTTCCAAATGGCTGGCGTAAAATAAGTCAGCATCAGAACAAAACAACCCAGGGACCTGCCTTTGCGCACTCCCATGGATTTCAGGAACTCCACTGATGCCTTCCAAAAGCTCAATATAATGCTCAAATAAATTGGTTAGTCGCTAAGGTGCCACAAGTACTCCTTTTCTTTTTGCAAATACAGACTAACACGGCTGCTACTCTGAAACCTTCCAAAGGAGTGGGCACGATTGGCTTTTATGGGTGAGTCAGACCATCACTCTAATTACCAGCTGTTTGAGTAATATAAAACAATTAATACATGTTATGGCCATAAACAGGGTGAAGGGCCAGCTTGTCATCAAGGTTCTTGCTTGCGTTTTTTTCTGCTGGTGGAACGTGTTTGTGGAAGCACTCTGTCGCCGCGACACTGGATTGTGTGTTATCACCACATTTGTCACTTTGTTACACTAATTGTGGGGTTTAGCTCACAAATTACAAATTTAGATGTAATTTAAAAAAAATATGGAACAAACTGATCATAAATTTCCCAGCAGTGTGAGAAAAAAAATAAAGTTGGCCACATGACCCTGCTTGTTCAAGTCTCCTGCAGCACATCAGCCTGATCTAGGCTTTGCTCAGCAAGGAAGTCATCTGTGATGCACTCAGTCACCTTTCCCTGCTCTTGTGGCAGGCGCTGATCCACGTGAGCAAGTGTGTCCCATGCCTGCGCACACGTCCACCTTGGGCAGCTGTTGTGGTTTATTCCTTAGGTCTGGATGAGACCGAAACAAAATAGATAAAAGCCAAATGTGAACAAACTCGTACCAGCCAATTTACCCACTTTCTTTAAAAGTCCATCTCTGGGCTGAGATCAGGGCCCCATACAGGAGACAGCCACCCGAGGGCAGCTGCTGTTCCCAAGTGCAGTGTTGCCAGGGCGGGGCTGGTGAGCACGGCTGGTAGCTCTGCCGCCCCCACTCCCCCAGAGGGGGTCATATCTGGGTTGGCTGGAGCACGACTAGGTCCTGCATCCCCCATGCACTCAGCAGTCAGCACTGGGAACCCACAGGCTGCATTTTTTTAAAAAGTGCAATAAATGCTGCTTCCAGCAGAGGTCTGCGTCTCTCTGTCTATGGCCCCTCCCTCTCACTTGAGCATTGCACCTTCCAATTAAATGAAGGCGTTACTTTGAGATTGTATCACCAGTTTCACTCCCAACAGGCAACTGACTTGCTGCAAAGCCCCAGAGTCTACTGTCACGAGCGGTCACCTTTTAGCATGTGCTTGAGGGATCACATGCATGTAAATTTAGACCAGCAGCAACAGACCTTGGGCTGCTTTTTCAGGTGAGCCAACCCATGCCACAGTGTCCCTCTGCTCTTGCACACTGGCAGGGCCATGGGATGGACAGGACTCCAGCTCTCCAGGGGCACATGCTCCTTTCATGAAAAAGAAGTCCTCTGCCCCCGCTGGCAGTGTGATTGGATCCCCGGCTGAGATGCTAGCGGTTTACATTTGTTCCAGCTTTCATTTCAGAGAGGTGGTACATTTTCAAGGAGCACTATGGCAATTTTAAAATGTTGGTTTTGGGGTTGGTAGATTAAATGCTGGGCCTGACAGACTTGACTGTGTCCCTTCAACTGTGCACCCATTCAGAGATCTTACGATCAGTGCTCAGGAAATTCATAAAAACTCCATGAAACTTTTATGAGGCAAAATCCAATTTCCCCTCTCTAACACCAAGACGTTGATACAAAGGTTATTGTAGAAGTGTGTCAGTACTTACAAATGCACTTTTGGTTTTGAGCTATACTGAATTTCTGACAATGAAGAAGAAATAAGCAGAAAACCTCAATTACAGCTGCCCAAATTGGCTCAGTATGAGCTACATGAAAGTCACAATGGGCGTTCAGAATCACAGGGGAAAATGAATTACTGCGAACCTTTCAGTTCCATTCAAGACCATGATCCCTCAGGTGACAGCTAAATTTCCCCCTCAAAAGCTGATTAGCCACTGCAGGTCCTGCATGTGAATTCCTTGGGTTTCCTGTGGCATTTATCAAGAGATTATATAAACCCCAGATAACACTCTCACACTTGCTTTATTATTCGGTTGGGACAATGGAAGAGGTTGGAATAATGGCCAAATGTGAAACTGTCTGTCACTGGTCCCCAGAGCAGCCAGAGGGGGCTGAGTGCGGCCTCACAGCCCAGGCTGGGCTGCGGTTGGTGTGCATTTCTCGGGGTGACACAGGCAGGGTGAAGCCAGCTCCAGGCTGGTCATGGGAGTGCCAGACAGTGGATGAGGTGTCATTGAGGAGTCCAAACCGCAGCCTCAGCCTGGTGGAGCTCTTGAGGGCCGTGCCAGGGATGGAATGGAGAGCTAGGGAAACCACTGGCTCATGTTGCCAGGACTGACACCATGGTATCAGTCAGAAGGGGCTGGGCCAGGGGCTGTGACAAGGCTTCAGCTGAGCCCTAAAGACTTGAGCTGTCAATGAGTATTTCCCTCCCTTTGTGTTTGTCTCTGACGAGGAAAACGTCCTGTGCAGTCTCCCTGTTTCCTACCTGGCTTCTCCTGCTCCTCAAAGGGGGCCTTGAGCATGCATGTGTGTGCTAAGACCCTGCCCATCTCTGTGCATAGGCTCTAATAGCTTCTCCCGCCCATCCCCACCACTAAACAGTTCTTCCTTGTCCTGGCCCTTAGAGCCTTTCCCCATGGAGGAGCTAGCCTGCCTGTTACGAGATGTGTAATGGCCACTGATCTGGAAGAGTTAATATCCACAGCAATGGCCCACCTGTCCCTGGAAGCGCCAGGGACGTGATACAACTGACAGGTTCAGTTCAATGCCAAGACTGCCTTGTGAGCTGTTTTCTCTGAGCAGCACATTCAACATTTCATAGAATCATAGAACATCAAGGGTGGAAGGGACCTCAGGAGGTCATCTAGTCCAACCCCCTGCTCAAAGCAGGACCGATCCCCAATTAAATCATCTCAGCCAGGGCTTTGTCAAGCCTGACCTTAAAAATTTCTAAGGAAAGAGATTCCACCACCTCCCTAGATAACGCATTCCAGTGTTTCACCACCCTCCTAGTGAGATCATTTTTCCTAATATCCAACCTAAATCTCCCCCACTGCAACTTGAGACCATTACTCCTTGTCCTGACATCCGCTACCACTGAGAATACTCTAGATCCATCCTCTTTAGAACCCCCTTTCAGGTAGTTGAAAGCAGCTATCTAATCCCCCCTCATTCTTCTCTTCTGCAGACTAAACAATCCCAGTGCCCTCAGCCTCTCCTCATAAGTCATGTGTTCCAGTCCCCTAATCATTTTTGTTGCCCTCCGCTGGCCTCTTTCCAATTTTTCCACATCCTTCTTGTAGTGTGGGGCCCAAAACTGGACACAGTACTCCAGATGAGGCCTCACCAATGTCGAATAGAGGGGAACGATCACGTCCCTCGATCTGCTGGCAATGCCCCCACTTATACATCCCAAAATGCAATTGGCCTTCTTAGCAACAAGGGCACCCTGTTGACTCATATCCAGCTTCTCGTCCACTGTAACCCCTAGGTCCTTTTCTGCAGAACTGCTGCCGAGCCATTCGGTCCCTAGTCTGTAGCAGTGCATGGAATTCTTCCGTCCTAAGTGCAGGACTCTGCACTTGTCCTTGTTGAACCTCATCAGATTTCTTTTGGCCCAATCCTCCAATTTGTCTAGGTCCCTCTGTATCCTATCCCTACCCTCCAGCATATCTACCACTCCTCCCAGTTTAGTGTCGTCTGCAAACTTGTTGAGGGTGCAATCCACACCATCCTCCAGATCATTAATGAAGATATTGAACAAAACCGGCCTCAGGACCGACCCTTGGGGCACTCCACTTTATTCCGGCTGCCAACTAGACATGGAGCCATTGATCACTACCCGTTGAGCCCGACAATCTAGCCAACTTTCTATCCACCTTATACTCCATTCATCCAGCCCATAATTCTTTAACTTGCTGACAAGAATACTGTGGGAGACCGTGTCAAAAGCTTTGCTAAAGTCAAGGAATAACACGTCCACTGCTTTCCCTTCATCCACAGAACCAGTTATCTCGTCATAGAAGGCAATTAGATTAGTCAGGCACAACTTGCCCTTGGTGAATCCATGCTGACTGTTCCTGATCACTTTCCTCTCCCCTAAGTGCTTCAGAATTGATTCCTTGAGGACCTGCTCCATGATTTTTCCAGGGACTGAGATGAGGCTGACTGGTCTGTAGTTCCCTGGATCCTTCTTCTTCCCTTTTTTAAAGATGGGCACTACATTAGCCTTTTTCCAGTCGTCCGGGACCTCCCCCCATCGCCATGAGTTTTCAAAGATAAGGGACAATAGCTCCGCAATCACTTCCGCCAACTCCTTTAGCATTCTCAGATGCAACGCATCCGACCCCATGGACTTGTGCTCGTCCAGCTTTTCTAAATAGTCCCAAACCACTTCTTTCTCCACAGAGGGCTGGTCACCTTCTCCCCATGCTGTGCTGCACAGTGCAGTAGTCTGGGAGCTGACCTTGTTCGTGCAGACAGAGGCAAAAAAAGTATTGAGTACATTAGCTTTTTCCACACCCTCTGTCACTAGGTTGCCTCCCTCATTCAGTAAGGGGCCCAGACTTTCCTTGACTTTCTTCTTGTTGCTAACACACCTGAAGAAACCCTTCTTGTTATTCTTAATATCTCTTGCTAGCTGCAACTCCAGATGTGATTTGGCCTTTGTGATTTCACTCCTGCATGCCCGAGCAATATTTTTATACTCATCCCTGGTCATTTGTCCAATCTTCCACTTCTTGTAAGCTTCTTTTTTGTGTTGAAGATCAGCAAGGATTTCACTGTTAAGCCAAGCTGTTCGCCTGCCATATTTACTATTCTTTCTAGACATCGGGATGGTTTGTCCCTGTAACCTCAATTAGGATTCTTTAAAATAAAACCAGCTCTCCTGGACTCCTTTCCCCCTCATATTATTCTCCCAGGGGATCCTGCCCATCAGTTCCCTGAGGGAGTCAAAGTCTGCTTTTCTGAAGTCCAGGGTCCGTGTTCTGCTGCTTTCCTTTCCTCCTTGTGTCAGGACCCTGAACTCAACCATCTCATGGTCACTGCCTCCCAGGTTCCCATCCACTTTTGCTTCCCCTACTAATTCTTCCCAGTTTGTGAGCAGCAGGTCAAGAAGAGCTCTGCCCCTAGTTGGTTCCTCCAGCACTTGCACCAGGAAATTGTCCCCTACATTTTCCAAAAACTTCCTGGATTGTCTGTGCACCGCTGTATTGCTCTCCCAGCAGATATCAGGGTGACTGAAGTCTCCCATGAGAACCAGGGTGTGCGATCTCATTTACTGAGAGCCCATACAAGAAAGCTTCACCAAACACAGTTGCCATGGCTCAAGTGAACATCCCAAAAGGCCCTGTGCAGTAAAAACAAGGGAACCTGCCAGTAAGAACATCAGAAAACCCAATTCTCTGCACATACCGGGCTCCCCAAGTCCCTATCAGCAAAACCCCACAAGACCTCCAGCCTCAAACTCAATCTCCTTTCATCCCATTTACTGCTTTAGACTGTTTTGTTATTTAATGGCAATGGAGATAAAGTACAGGTGGATCATATGATCGGGTTCCAAATGGCTTTACAGGAAATTAGGAGTGTTTTAAAAAGCTTGCTGCTGGCCAGCTCCATTTTTTTTTACTGGGGAGGCATAGCAACATCAAAGTGTAAAGCTGCTGAGAGCTCATGTTCCCCAGCAGGCTTCTCAATCAGCTCCCAATGGAATCTACCTCCGTACCTGGATGTGAAATGCCTCAGAAGCTCACAAGGTCGCTATCACCGTCTCCACAAACGAAGCACCTGTAGGGAGCCTGCCTGCTATTGCACTGGCCACCTATCCCGGACTGATGATCTGCCAAGTGACAGCAGCTACTGGGCACATGTTGCTCCAGAGCTCTTCTCCTGATGCTGACTTCCTAGAGGACACTGGCTGTGCTTCCACATATTGGTGCTCACGGCCTCTCTGAAACGTGGAAACCTGCCTGAAAGTGGCCTCCATGCACTCCTGGATCCCAGCTTCCTGAGACAGCTACATTCCACAGGTTTCAGAGTAGAAGCCATGCTAGTCTGTATTCGCAAAAAGAAATGGAGTACTTGTGGCACCTTAGAGACTAACAAATTTATCTGAGCATTCCACAGTGGTCGCACGTGTAGCAGTGGGAACACAGCTGCTTCAGTCATTGGCCTAGGCGGATGGGGCAGGAATGCTCACAGACTCCAACCGTTCAGAGCTCACTTTAGCCAACTCTCCTCCTGCCATTCGCTACTGCCCCGAAGGAAAAGGAGAGCAGTGGAGGGAGAATCATAGAATATCAGGGTTGGAAGGGATCTCAGGAGGTCATCTAGTCCAAGCCCCTGCTCAAAGCAGGACCGATCCCCAATTAAATCATCCCAGCCAGGGTTTTGTCAAGCCTGACCTTAAAAACTTCTAAGGAAGGAGATTCCACCACCTCCCTAGGTAATGCATTCCAGTGTTTCACCACCCCCATAGTGAAAAAGTTTTTCCTAATATCCAACCTAAATCTCCCCCACTGCGACTTGAAACCATTACTCCTTGTTCTGTCATCTGCTACCACTGAGAACAGTCTAGATCCATCCTCTTTGGAACCCCCTTTCAGGTAGCTGAAAGCAGATATCAAATCCCCCCTCATTCTTCTCTTCCGCACACTAAACATCCCCAGTTCACTCAGCCTCTCCTCATAAGTCATGTATTCCAGACCCGTAATCATTTTTGTTGCCCTCCGCTGGACGTTTTCCAATTTTTCAACATCCTTCTTGTAGTGTGGGGCCCAAAACTGGATACAGTACTCCAGATGAGGCCTCACCAATGTCGAATAGAGGGGAACGATCATGTCCCTCGATCTGCTGGCAATGCCCCTACTTACACATCCCAAAATGCCATTGGCCTTCTTGGCAACAAGGGCACCCTGTTGACTCATATCCAGCTTCTCGTCCACTGTAACCCCTAGGTCCTTTTCTGTATAACTGCTGCCGAGCCATTCGGTCCCTAGTCTGTAGCGGTGCATTGGATTCTTCCGTCCTGTCAAGGTTCCTTCCCCACACTGAACTCTAGGGAACAGATGTGGGGACCTACATGAAAACCTCCTAAGCTTACTTTTACCAGCTTAGGTTAAAACTTCCCCAAGGTACAAATTAATTTTACCCTTTGCCCTTGCATTTCCACTGCCACCACCAAACTTCATCTGGATTCCTGAAAAAACAGAGTTTGGATACGTCTTTCCCCCCAAAATCCTCCCAACCCTTGCACCCCACTTCCTGGGGAAGGTTTGGTAAAAATCCTCACCAATTTGCATAGGTGACCACAGACCCAAACCTTTGGATCTTAGAACAATGAAAAAGCATTCAGTTTCCTTACAAGAAGACTTTTAATAGAAGTAAAAAGAAAAGAATCACCTCTGTAAAATCAGGATGGTGAATACCTTACTGGGTAATTAGATTCAAAACAGAGAATCCCTCTAGGCAAAACCTTAAGTTACAACAAAGACACAAAGACAGGAATATTCATTCTATTCAGCACAGCTATTTTCTCAGCCATTTAAAGAAATCATAATCTAACACATACCTAGCTAGATTACTTACTAAGTTCTAAGACTCCATTCCTGTTCTGTCTCTGGCAAAAGCATCACACAGACAGACACAGACCCTTTGTTTTTCTCCCTCCTCCCAGCTCTTGAAAGTGTCTTGTCTCCCCATTGGTCATTTTGGTCAGGTGCCAGCGAGGTTACCTTTAGCTTCTTAACCCTTTACAGGTAAGAGGATTTTTCCTCTGGCCAGGAGGGATTTTAAAGGGGTTTACCCTTCCCTTTATATTTACGACACGTCCTAAGTGCAGGACTCTGCACTTGTCCTTGTTGAACCACATCAGATTTCTTTTGGCCCAATCCTCCAATTTGTCTAGGTCCCTCTGTATCCGATCCCTACCCTCCAGTGTATCTACCTCTCCTCCCAGTTTAGTGTCATCTGCAAACTTGCCGAGGGTGCAATTCACACCATCCTCCAGATCATTTATGAAGATATTGAACAAAACCGGCCTGAGGACCGACCCTTGGGGCACTCCACTTGATACTGGCTGCCAACTAGACATGGAGCCATTGATCACTACCCGTTGAGCCCGGCAATCTAGCCAGCTTTCTATCCACCTTATAGTCCATTCATCCAGCCCATACTTCTTTAACTTGCTGGCAAAAATACTGTGGACAAAAGACAGTGTCAAAAGCTTTGCTAAAGTCAAGGAACAATACATGCACTGCTTTCCCTTCATCCACAGAACCATCCACAGAACCAGAGAGAAGGAGGGAGAAGTTCAGTCTCTCTCTCTCTCACTCACACACACATTTCCCAGCAGTCTGGGCAGTAATGAGCCATCTAGCTGGATTTGGGATGTTCAGAGACTACACTCCTGGGGAGCAGATAAGTAGAGAGAGAGCTGGGAGGCGCTCAATTAGTATGCTGAAGTGCCTGACTGCACTAGCTGAATGACAGGCAATGTCCCTGTTTCTATGTCCATGCAAAGCAGAACTGCTCTGCATTGTGCACTGCTTTATAGGGTGGGGGTGGCATGTATGAAAGCCCCCTAGCCTCACATCGGGGTGAAACAACAGAACTAACGGCCCCATCTCCTCAGCCCAGAGACATTCATATTGTTTCTAGCCTGGCAAAGAAAAACACGTAATTTGCATGCCATTGTTTGTTTATTTTTCAGCGTAGTCACCCTTGACATTAATGTGCAGCTGCAGCTGGTTTGTTCTGTCTCATGGAAGCCCTTGTCCTGCACACCCAGAAAGCCCCCAGTTGCTGCAATTGCCTCTTCATCATCATTGAAACTCTTCCCACAAAAGTCTTCCTTCAACTTGGGGATCAGGGAAGTGTGAGGGAGCCAAATCAGATAACTAGACTGGATGGGAACCCATGTCACAGCATCAGCCACAATCCTGCTCATTAATTTTTGTGTGTTTGCTTGAACCTGCCCCCAAAGGTCCTTGGAAACAGCAAGTCGCACTCTCGTCTCATCAGCACTCACCAATATTGGCACTCATCTTGGTGACACCTTCCTCATGCCCAAGTCTTCACTGAGGATGGTGTGAGGATCCAGTGCTGATGCCCACTGGCTCAGCTATGTGCCTGACTGTTGCTCTTCTGTCATTCATCACCATCTTGTGGACTGTGTCAACTTCCTCTGGTGTGGTGGCCTCTTGGAGGCATCCTGACCTTGGCTCAGCCTCGGTCCTGATTTGCTCACATTTAAATTCAGCAGCCCAGTTTTGGCCATGGCATATGAAGGGGGACTCATGGATCTCCTTTGGGGGTCAAGCCTTTCTCATGGAGGTACTTGATCACTGATCTGATTTCAATCTTCTCCATTTTTCAAATCCCCAGTCACTGAGTCATTTCCACAAGTTCTACAAGAATGACAAAATAGCTACTAACAACAAAACACAGCAAAATGTCAGTCCTTTGCCCAGTGAAATCTGTTGGGCCCTAGCATATCATTAACTAGGTCAGGTTAGACACTTTCTTAATAACCTCTGTATTCCCCATTAAGGGGGTTCAGCTTGCGCAGGGGTTAGCATTCAGCCTCACCATGTATTTTCAGACCTTTTGTTTCCCTTATCAACACATTGTCCAATAAAACAATCTCATTTCTAGTGTGTAGGAAAATGGCATTTAGTTTCAAATCATTATATGTCGCTTTGCCCCTTTCATGCCAACACGCTTTACTAGCTCTATCTCTCTGGGCTTCTCCAGGGAATGCACTAGCCCAGCTACAAAATTTTGTTTTCTGTGTCATTTCCATATTATCTCAATGGCCATAATTATTTTTAAACATTGTAAGTGGGATTAGTGTCAGAAATATTAGCTAATAGACCAAATAAGTCCTCTTTAGCATTTATGCAAAACACAATAGCATGGATTCAATGAGAATTATTCACACTTTGCTTTACACAGCATTTGGGATGTTTGTGGATTTGAAAGCACTTTTCTTCCAGCAAGATGCTCAGACCTATCTCTAATTTTAACAAGGCTCTGCTCCTCCAAGGCAGTTTATGTTGTAGGTTGTAGCATGTTGAATCACAGCCCAGCGGCTGCCACATATATTCTTTATCATCCAGTTTAAACCTGTGCTTCATATCTGCCACATATCTTATTTTAGTATCAAAACATTATAATTACTAATCAGATAAACTCATGTGTAGTAGGGAGGTGACCATGCAGGCACCCCACCCTCCATTTCCTCCTGGGTCTCTCAGTGACTTTCCACCATCCAAAGCATTTAAAATAAGAATCCCCTTCTGTGGTCTCATTGTTTGGGTCTTGGCACAGTTTCCAGTGGCTCTCCAGGTCCAAACGCTTTTTACATGAAACTTGGATTCTTTTTTGCACAAAAGTTAAGACCATGGTAAGAAAGAAAACAAAGCTTGTAACTCTGGCAAAGGAAGGAAGCTGTAGCTCGCCAATAGGTGGAGTGGGTAAAACTTTACAGGATAAATTCAAGATGGCATTCTGGACTAACCTGAATCAACTGATATGATCTGGTGGCCACTGCTATGCTCTCCTGGTCTCTGATCTTGTCGCCTCTCCCATATTGTGCCCAGTTGGACCTGGTCAATGAGGGCATTGGACCCTGTTACCTGGTGGTGATTCAGGAGGTGTTGCACTTCCTGCAGCATCAGTGCTGGGATTATTTCCATGGTGGTGTTGGGGGATTCAATATGGGGTCAGTAATACTACACAGCTGGAAGTGACACTTTTGAGCACCGATCGAGTATCACACTCAAGAAGCTGTTTGCATCCATTTGTTAAACACAAAGCTTAGTTTTCCTTTGGTGTTACTAGCAGTCTTCATAGCCACACAACACAACACTGCAGCTCAGGCAACAGGCTCTCATGCTCACCCAACCCTGTGGGGCTGAGCATGGGTGGCTGGCCTGAGTCTCTCCTGGAGCCTCAGCATGCACACTGCAATTCTTAGTGTGCAGCACGAGTTCTGTTACACGCATCTGTCTGCCCAAAGAATGGTGTCCTGAGATGTTATTGGCAGGACCAGATGGCTTATCAAATCCTCAACTGTAAAGAGAAATGGGATAGTCAAGTCAAGACACTTAGCAGTCGGGACTTCCAGTTCTACAGCATTGTGTGGTGACCCCATAAGGTCCCTGTTAGACATCTATGGGTGATCCCAGTTTGGAATGGGATGCCAGAAGAATTCCTTTCTGGTTCACTCCATAGCTCTTTAATGAGTATGAAATGTCAAATCATCTGTGAGCAAAATGTGTTTAAATTGGAGGGGTGCCTTGAAAACAAATATTTAAAAGCCAGGTGGCTGCAGTATAAATTAGTGAAATGTCAAAATATTCACATTATCCATAGGTCATTAAACACTCCTGTAGATGTAAACATTCCCAGTCTTATCCATGGTGTAATATTGGGAAGGACACAGATGTAATCTTGGTGATGGGATGCGTTACACTTGCTGACCTGCTGTCTAATATTGACATTGAGGGATGCTGTACATACACCAATCTTCACCTTAATATTGATGGTGTCATGCATTGCACTCTCTGGCCGATGGGTTAATGGTGATGTCATACATTGCGCTCTCTCAGACATGGGTTAATATTGATGGTGCCTTGCATTGTGCTCTCTGGCCGATGGGTTAATATTGATGGTGTCGTGCATTGTGCTCTCTGGCCGATGGGTTAATATTGATGGTGTCGTGCATTACATTCTCTGACCAAATGTGTAATACTGACGATGTGATGAATTACATTGACTAATCCATTGATGGTTAATATTGATGGTGTCTTTCATTACGTCCACGTTCTTTTTTTAATTCCACTGGACGTGGAGGAACTGTCCAATAAAGTGTACACAAATATGTGCTTGAATAGTTGAATAATTTAATTTTCCTTGGATTCGTACTCATTCTGTCTTTGCTTTTCACAAAAATGATTCCAGACCTGCTCTGCTAGCCTGAATCCTAGTACAAAGCATCATTTAAGCTCACGTGTTTCTATGTTCCTGGAAAATGAATTTAAACTTTTTATCTGATATGATAGGAGAATTATAGCCATCGAGCAGCAAACACAAATGTGCCTTGGCTTATTTCACCCCATCTTAACTAAGCAAACTGCATTAAATTTAATTAGCAAACCACAGAGTTTAAAAAAAATGTTCGAGTGAATATGTTAAAGAAAATTGTGAGCTGGTCTTGGCCATTTCATAAATGCAAAAAAGCCAAATTCACCACACAGATTGTGATGAATTATTTGCACATCTCTGTATTCAGCACCAAGCAACCATATCATGTCATAAATATAAAGGGAAGGGTAAACACCTTTAAAATCCCTCCTGGCCAGAGGAAAAACCCCTTCACCTGTAAAGGGTTAAGAAGCTAGGATAACCTCGCTGGCACTTGACCAAAATGACCAATGAGGAGACAAGATACTTTCAAAAGCTGGAGGGGGGAGAAACAAAGGCTCTCTCTGTCTGTGTGATGCTTTTGCCGGGAACAGAACAGGAATGGAGTCTTAGAATTTAGTAATCTAGCTAGATATGCATTAGATTCTGTTTTCTTTAAATGGCTGAGAAAATAAGCTGTGCTGAATGGAATGTAGATTCCTGTTTTTCTGTCTTTTTGTAACTTCAGGTTTTGCCTAGAGGGATTCTCTATGTTTTGAATCTGATTACCCTGTAACAGGTTTCAGAGTAACAGCCGTGTTAGTCTGTATTCGCAAAAAGAAAAGGAGTACTTGTGGCACATTAGAGACTAACCAATTTATTTGAGCATAAGCTTTCGTGAGCTACAGCTCACTTCATCGGATGCATACTGTGGAAAGTGTAGAAGATCTTTTGTACACACAAAGCGTGAAAAAATACCTCCTCCCACCCCACTCTCCTGCTGGCAATAGCTTATCTAAAGTGACCACTCTCCTTACAATGTGTATGATAATCAAGGTGGGCCATTTCCAGCACAAATCCAGGGTTTAACAAGAACGTCTTGGGGGGGGGAGGAGGGGGGTTTAAGAAAAAAACAAGGGGAAATAGGTTAACTTGCATAATGACTTAGCCACTCCCAATCTCTATTCAAGCCTACGTTAATTGTATCCAATTTGCAAATGAATTCCAATTCAACAGTTTCTCGCTGGAGTCCGGATTTGAAGTTTTTTTGTTGAAGAATTGCAACTTTCATGTCTGTAATTGCGTGACCAGAGAGATTGAAGTGTTCTCCGACTGGTTTATGAATGTTATAATTCTTGACATCTGATTTGTGTCCATTTATCCTTTTACGTAGAGACTGTCCAGTTTGACCAATGTACATGGCAGAGGGGCATTGCTGGCACATGATGGCATAGATCACATTGGTGGATGTGCAGGTGAACGAGCCTCTGATAGTGTGGCTGATGTTATTAGGCCTTGTGATGGTGTCCCCTGAATAGATATGTGGGCACAGTTGGCAACGGGCTTTGTTGCAAGGACAGGTTCCTGGGTTAGTGGTTCTGTTGTGTGGTATGTGGTTGCTGGTGAGTATTTGCTTCAGGTTGGGGGGCTGTGTGTAGGCAAGGACTGGCCTGTCTCCCAGGATTTGTGAGAGTGTTGGGTCATCCTTCAGGATAGGTTGTAGATCCTTAATAATGCGTTGGAGGGGTTTTAGTTGGGGGCTGAAGGTGACGGCTAGTGGTGTTCTGTTATTTTCTTTGTTAGGCCTGTCCTGTAGTAGGTGACTTCTGGGAACTCTTCTGGCTCTATCAATCTGTTTCTTCACTTCCGCAGGTGGGTATTGTAGTTGTAAGAATGCTTGATAGAGATCTTGTAGGTGTTTGTCTCTGTCTGAGGGGTTGGAGCAAATGTGGTTGTATCGCAGAGCTTGGCTGTAGACGATGGATCGTGTGGTGTGGTCAGGGTGAAAGCTGGAGACATGTAGGTAGGAATAGCGGTCAGTAGGATTCCGGTATAGGGTGGTGTTTATGTGACCATCGTTTATTAGCACTGTAGTGTCCAGGAAGTGGATCTCTTGTGTGGACTGGACCAGGCTGAGGTTGATGGTGGGATGGAAATTGTTGAAATCATGGTGGAATTCCTCAAGGGCTTCTTTTCCACGGGTCCAGATGATGAAGATGTCATCAATATAGCGCAAGTAGAGTAGGGGCATTAGGGGATGAGAGCTGAGGAAGCGCTGTTCTAAGTCAGCCATAAAAATGTTGGCATACTGTGGGGCCATGCAGGTACCCATAGCAGTGCCGCTGATCTGAAGGTATACATTGTCCCCAAATGTAAAATAGTTATGGGTAAGGACAAAGTCACAAAGTTCAGCCACCAGGTTTGCCGTGACATTATCGGGGATAGTGTTCTTGACGGCTTGTAGTCCATCTTTGTGTGGAATGTTGGTGTAGAGGGCTTCTACATCCATAGTGGCCAGGATGGTGTTATCAGGAAGATCACCGATGGATTGTAGTTTCCTCAGGAAGTCAGTGGTATCTCGAAGGTAGCTGGGAGTGCTGGTAGCATAGGGCCTGAGGAGGGAGTCTACATAGCCAGACAATCCTGCTGTCAGGGTGCCAATGCCTGAGATGATGGGGCGCCCAGGATTTCCAGGTTTATGGATCTTGGGTAGTAGATAGAATATCCCAGGTTGTGGTTCCAGGGGTGTGTCTGTGCGGATTTGATCTTGTGCTTTTTCAGGGAGTTTCTTGAGGAAATGCTGTATTTTCTTTTGGTAACTCTCAGTGGGATCAGAGGGTAATGGCTTGTAGAAAGTGGTGTTGGAGAGCTGCCGAGCAGCCTCTTGTTCATATTCCGACCTATTCATGATGACAACAGCACCTCCTTTGTCAGCCTTTTTGATTATGATGTCAGAGTTATTTCTGAGGCTGTGGATGGCATTGTGTTCCGCACGGCTGAGGTTATGGGGCAAGTGATGCTGCTTTTCCACAATTTCAGCCCATGCACGTCGGCGGAAACACTCTATGTAGAAGTCCAGTCTGCTGTTTTGACCTTCAGGAGGAGTCCACCTAGAATCCTTCTTTTTGTAGTGTTGGTAGGGAGGTCTCTGTGGATTAGTATGTTGTTCAGAGGTATGTTGGAAACATTCCTTGAGTCGGAGATGTCGAAAATAGGATTCTAGGTCACCACAGAACTGTACCATGTTCGTGGGGGTGGTGGGGCAGAAGGAGAGGCCCCGAGATAGGACAGCTGCTTCTGCTGGGCTGAGAATATAGTTGGATAGGTTAACAATATTGCTGGGTGGGTTGAGGGAACCATTGCTGTGGCCCCTTGTAGCAAGTAGTAATTTAGAAAGTTTAGTGTCCTTTTTCTTTTGTAGAGAAGCAAAGTGTTTGTTGTAAATGGCTTGTCTAGTTTTAGTAAAGTCCAGCCATGAGGAAGTTTGTGTGGAAGGTTGTTTTTTTGTATGAGAGTATCCATTTTTGAGAGCTCATTCTTAATCTTTCCCTGTTTGCTGTAGAGGATGTTGATCAGGTGATTCCGCAGTTTCTTTGAGAGCGTGTGGCAAAAGCTGTCAGCATAGTCTGTGTGGTATCTATCAACTGCATGAAAAAACTTGCACAGATACAGACAGACATCATCTTCCTTTCCAATGTATATATGAAGTCTGCTGCAGTTTCCACGGTATGCATCTGATGAAGTGAGCTGTAGCTCACGAAAGCTCATGCTCAAATAAATTGGTTAGTCTCTAAGGTGCCACAAGGACTCCTTTTCTTTCTGTGTGGTATGTAGATTGTAATGGATTTTTTATGCTTTGTGTGTATAAAAGATCTTCTACACTTTCCACAGTATGCATCCGATGAAGTGAGCTGTAGCTCACGAAAGCTTATGCTCAAATAAATTCGTTAGTCTCTAAGGTGCCACAAGTACTCCTTTTTTTTTTGCGAATACAGACTAACACGGCTGTTACTCTGAAACCCGTCATTATGCAAGGCACTGCATTTAGCCGTATGGAGTGGAAATCTATCAACTGCATGAAAAAACTTGTACAGATACAGACAAACATCATCTTCCTTTCCAAATGCAAACAGATGGACATCGTACCAAAAGGACTGAAGGTAAAAAATCCATTACAATCTACACACCACACAGACTAGGCTGACAGCTTGTGCCACACGCTCTCAAAGAAACTGCGGAATCATCTGATCAACATCCTCTACAGCAAACAGGGGAAGATTAAGAAAGAATCCATTTTTGAGAGCTCATTCTTAAACCTTCTAAATTACTACTGGCTACAAGGGGCCACAGCAATGGTTCCCTCAACCCACCCAGCAATATTGTTAACCTATCCAACTATATTCTCAGCCCAGCAGAAGCAGCTGTCCTATCTCGGGGCCTCTCCTTCTGCCCCACCACCCCCACGAACATGGTACAGTTCTGTGGTGACCTAGAATCCTATTTTCGACGTCTCCGACTCAAGGAATGTTTCCAACATACCTCTGAACAACATACTAATCCACAGAGACCTCCCTACCAACACTACAAAAAGAAGGATTCTAGGTGGACTCCTCCTGAAGGTCAAAACAGCAGACTGGACTTCTACATAGAGTGCTTCCGCCGACGTGCATGGGCTGAAATTGTGGAAAAGCAGCATCACTTGCCCCATAACCTCAGCCGTGCGGAACACAATGCCATCCACAGCCTCAGAAATAACTCTGACATCATAATCAAAAAGGCTGACAAAGGAGGTGCTGTTGTCATCATGAATAGGTCGGAATATGAACAAGAGGCTGCTCGGCAGCTCTCCAACACCACTTTCTACAAGCCATTACCCTCTGATCCCACTGAGAGTTACCAAAAGAAAATACAGCATTTGCTCAAGAAACTCCCTGAAAAAGCACAAGATCAAATCCGCACAGACACACCCCTGGAACCACAACCTGGGATATTCTATCTACTACCCAAGATCCATAAACCTGGAAATCCTGGGCGCCCCATCATCTCAGGCATTGGCACCCTGACAGCAGGATTGTCTGGCTATGTAGACTCCCTCCTCAGGCCCTATGCTACCAGCACTCCCAGCTACCTTCGAGACACCACTGACTTCCTGAGGAAACTACAATCCATCGGTGACCTTCCTGATAACACCATCCTGGCCACTATGGATGTAGAAGCCCTCTACACCAACATTCCACACAAAGATGGACTACAAGCCGTCAAGAACACTATCCCCGATAATGTCACGGCAAACCTGGTGGCTGAACTTTGTGACTTTGTCCTTACCCATAACTATTTTACATTTGGGGACAATGTATACCTTCAGATCAGCGGCACTGCTATGGGTACCTGCATGGCCCCACAGTATGCCAACATTTTTATGGCTGACTTAGAACAGCGCTTCCTCAGCTCTCATCCCCTAATGCCCCTACTCTACTTGCGCTATATTGATGACATCTTCATCATCTGGACCCGTGGAAAAGAAGCCCTTGAGTAATTCCACCATGATTTCAACAATTTCCATCCCACCATCAACCTCAGCCTGGTCCAGTCCACACAAGAGATCCACTTCCTGGACACTACAGTGCTAATAAACGATGGTCACATAAACACCACCCTATACCGGAATCCTACTGACCGCTATTCCTACCTACATGTCTCCAGCTTTCACCCTGACCACACCACACGATCCATCGTCTACAGCCAAGCTCTGCGATACAACCACATTTGCTCCAACCCCTCAGACAGAGACAAACACCTACAAGATCTCTATCAAGCATTCTTACAACTACAATACCCACCTGCGGAAGTGAAGAAACAGATTGATAGAGCCAGAAGAGTTCCCAGAAGCCACCTACTACAGGACAGGCCTAACAAAGAAAATAACAGAACGCCACTAGCCGTCACCTTCAGCCCCCAACTAAAACCCCTCCAACGCATTATTAAGGATCTACAACCTATCCTGAAGGATGACCCAACACTCTCACAAATCCTGGGAGACAGGCCAGTCCTTGCCTACACACAGCCCCCCAACCTGAAGCAAATACTCACCAGCAACCACATACCACACAACAGAACCACTAACCCAGGAACCTGTCCTTGCAACAAAGCCCGTTGCCAACTGTGCCCACATATCTATTCAGGGGACACCATCACAGGGCCTAATAACATCAGCCACACTATCAGAGGCTCGTTCACCTGCACATCCACCAATGTGATCTATGCCATCATGTGCCAGCAATGCCCCTCTGCCATGTACATTGGTCAAACTGGACAGTCTCTACGTAAAAGGATAAATGGACACAAATCAGATGTCAAGAATTATAACATTCATAAACCAGTCGGAGAACACTTCAATCTCTCTGGTCACGCAATTACAGACATGAAAGTTGCAATTCTTCAACAAAAAAACTTCAAATCCGGACTCCAGCGAGAAACTGTTGAATTGGAATTCATTTGCAAATTGGATACAATTAACGTAGGCTTGAATAAAGATTGGGAGTGGCTAAGTCATTATGCAAGTTAACCTATTTCCCCTTGTTTTTTTCTTAAACCCCCCTCCCCCCCCCCCCAAGACGTTCTTGTTAAACCCTGGATTTGTGCTGGAAATGGCCCACCTTGATTATCATACACATTGTAAGGAGAGTGGTCACTTTAGATAAGCTATTGCCAGCAGGAGAGTGGGGTGGGGGGAGGTATTTTTTCATGCTTTGTGTGTACAAAAGATCTTCTACACTTTCCACAGTATGCATCCGATGAAGTGAGCTGTAGCTCACGAAAGCTTATGCTCAAATAAATTGGTTAGTCTAAGGTGCCACAAGTACTCCTTTTCTGATTACCCTGTAAGGTATTTACCATCCTGATTTTACAGAGGTGATTCTTTTACTTTTTCTTCTATTAAAATTCTTCTTTTAAGAACCTGATTGCTTTTTCATTGTTCTTAAGATCCAAGTGTTTGGGTCTGTGTTCACCTATGCAAATTGGTGAGGATTTTTATCAAGCCTTCCCCAGGAAAGGGGGTGTAGGTTTTGGGGAGGATTTTGTGGGGAAAGACGTTTCCAGGCGGGTTCTTTCCCAGTTATATATCTGTTAGATGCTTGGTGGTGGCAGCAATAAAGTCCAAGGGAAAAAGGAAAATAGTTTGTACCTTGGGGAAGTTTTAACCTAAGCTAGTAAAAATAAGCTTAGGGGGTTTTCATGCAGTTCCCCACATCTATACCCTAGAGTTCAGATTGGGTAAGGAACCTTGACATCATCATTTTGGGCTAATCATCTTTAATCTAACCCCTAGCAAACATTTGATGGAAAGGAGAACTTGTTCAGGTTTAGAGAGGAGAAGCCTCCTCAACTGAACTATCATCAGTGATCTGCTCTTTCCCCAGTGGGAACTATCTGTCCCCAGTGACATTTCTGAAATTGGAAAGGAACCATATATACTATGTGTGCCCTTGAAATCCATGGGGCAGCCAGTACATTGGGGCAGATGGTGGCACTAATATTCTGTACTCTGAAATAGGGGAGATAAATGGACTCATTCAGCTGCTGAGTACCACAAATACTAGTAAAAAGAAAAGGAGTACTTGTGGCACCTTAGAGATTAACAAATTTATCTGAGTATAAGCTTTCGTCAGTTACAGCTCACTTCATCGGACGCATTCAGTGGAAAATACAGTGGGGAGATTTATATACACATAGAACACGAAACAATGTTAGTCTCTAAGGTGCCACAAGTACTCCTTTTCTTTTTGCGAATACAGACTAACACGGCTGCTACTCTGAAACAAATACTAGTGCTATTCAGCTAACTAAGCAACCCAACTCTGACCTCGGCTGCCCAGAGCTGAGACCTGTTACTGAGAGCCGCAGTCACAGGCTGTACAGAAAGGATGCAGAGAAATGAAATGATGCAGAGGTGAGAGACAAAGATGATGAAAGGGATGCAAGGCAAGCCATATGACTGAAGGCTGAAGGAACTGGGTATGTTTAGTCTGAAAAAGAGGAGATTAAGCGGGGACATGATAGTGGTCTCCAAATACTTGAAAGGCCACCATAAAAAAAAGATTGAGGAAAGTTATTCCCTCTTGCCAAAGAGGGCAGGAAAAGAGGCAATGGTTCCAACTACAGCATAGCAGGTTTAAATCAAATCTCAAGAAAAAATTCCTAAGAGTAAGAACAGAAGGACAATGGAACAGATGCCTAGGGAACTTGTGGAAGCTCCTTCACTGGGGGTTTTCAAAAGGAGGCTGGAACCACCGGTCTTAGATGATTTAGACACAAGTCCTGCATTTTGGCAGGGGGTTAGACTAGATGACTCAAGTTAAAAATTACTTAGACAAATTAGATGTCTTCAAGTCACCAGGGCCTGATTAAATCCATCCTAGAATACTCCAGGAGCTGACTGAGGAGATATCTGAGCCATTAGCAATTATCTTTGAAAAGTCATGGAAGATGGGAGAGACTCTAGAGGACTGAAAAAGGGTGCACAGAATATCATAGAATATCAGGGTTGGAAGGGACCTCAGGAGGTCGTCTAGTCCAACCCCCTGCTCAAAGCAGGACCAATCCCCAACTAAATCATCCCAGCCAGGGTTTTGTCAAGCCTGATCTTAAAAACTTCTAAAGAAGGAGATTCCACCACCTTCCTAGGTAACGCATTCCAGTGTTTCACCACCCTCCTAGTGAAATCATTTTTCCTAATATCCAACCTAACCCTCCCACACTGCAACTTGAGACCATTACTCCTCGTTCTGTCATCTGCTACCACTGAGAACAGTCTAGAGCCATCCTCTTTGGAACCCCCTTTCAGGTAGTTGAAAGTAGCTATCAGATCCCCCCTTGTTCTTCTCTTCCACAGACTAAACAATCCCAGTTCCCTCAGCCTCTCCTCGTAAGTCATATGTTCCAATCCCCTAATCATTTCTGTTGCCCTCTGCTGGACGTTTACCAATTTTTCCACATCCTTCTTGTAGTGTGGGGCCCGAAACTGGACACAGTACTCCAGATGAGGCCTCACCAATGTCGAATGGAGGGGAATGATCACGTCCCTCGATCTGCTGGCAATGCCCCCACTTATACATCCCAAAATGCCATTGGCCTTCTTGGCAACAACGGCACACTGGTGACTCATATCCAGCTTCTTGTCCACTGGAACCCCTAGGTCCTTTTCTGTAGAACTGCTGCCTAGCCATTCGGTCCCTAGTCTGTAGCAGTGCATGGGATTCTTCCGTCCTAAGTGCAGGATTCTGCACTTGTCCTTGTTGAATCTCAGATTTCTTTTGGCCCAATCCTCTACTTTGTCTAGGGCCCTCTGTATCCTATCCCTACCCTCCAGCATATCTACCTCTCCTCCCAGTTAAGTGTCATCTGCAAACTTGTTGAGGGTGCAATCCACACCATCCACCAAATCATTAAGGAAGATATTGAACAAAACCATCCCGAGGACCGACCCTTGGGGCACTCCACTTGATACCGGCTGCCAACTAGACATGGAGCCATTGATCACTACCCGTTGAGCCCGACAATCTAGCCAGCTTTCTATCCACCATATCGTCCATTCATCCAGCCCATACTTCTTTTAACTTATTGGCAAGAATACCGTGGGAGACCGTGTCAAAAGCTTTGCTAAAGTCAAGGAACAACACGTCCACTGCTTTCGCCTCATCCACAGAACCAGTTATCTCATCATAGAAGGCAATTAGATTAGTCAGGCATGACTTGCCCTTGGTGAATCCATGCTGTCTGTTCCTGATCACTTTCCTCTCCTCTAAGTGCTTCAGAATTGAGGGATCCCTTGATTTTTACATCAAGAACATATACACTTGTTCTGAGGTCCAGAAGGTGAGAGAGGCAGACAGGGTTAAAGGACTCTGGGTAAAGATAAAAGGAGAAAAATAGGAGTGATGTCACAGTAAAGGTCTGCTATAGACCATCAAATCAAGAGGAGGAAGAAGTGGATGAGGCATTTCTAGAACAAACACCACAAGACCAGACAGTAATGCGGGACATCAAATACTCAAGAGACCTGTTGGAAAAGTAATACAGCAAAACACTACATTTCATATAGGTTCTTGGACTGTATTGGGGAAGCTTTTTGTTCCAGAAAGTGGAGGAAGTAACCAGGGAGACAGTCATTTTATACTTGAATCTGACCAACAGGGAGGAATTGATTGTAAATCTGAAGGTAGGAGACAATTTGAGTGAAGGTGATTATGAAATGATAGAATCATGAAAGCTAAGACAAGGGGAAAATGAGAGCAGCAGAGTAAGAATAATAGACTTCGAAAAAGCTGATTTTAACAAACTCAGGGAACTGGTAGGTAAGCTCCCATGGGAAGAAAATCTAAGGGGAAAAAGGAGAGCAAACATTTTTTCAAGGAGGCAATATTAAAAGCACAACTGAAAACTATCCCAACACAAAGGAGCGACCGGAATAATTAAGAGGCCAATATGGCTCCATGAGGAGCTCTTTAATGATCTGAAAATCAAAAAGGAGTCCTAAAAGAAGTAGAAACATGGATAAATTGCTCAGGAAAAGCACAAAAGAATAGCATGAATATGTAGAGACAAAATCAGAAAAGCTAAGGGACAAAATAAGTTGTACCTAGCAAGGGACATAAAAAGCAATTAAAAGAGAGAGATTATTTAAATATATTAGGAACAAGATAACAATGAAGGAAAGCGTAGGTCCTCTCCTTAGCAGGGAAGGAGTGCTAATAATTGATGACATCAAGAAGACTGAGGTGCTCATTGACTATTTTGCTTCAATCTTCACTAAAAAGCTTGATGGTGACCAGATACTCAACACAATTAATATTAACAACCAGACAGAAGGAATGCAAGCCAAAATAGGAAAATAACAGGTTACAGAATATTTAGATAAGTTAGAAATATTCAAGTTGGCAGGGCCAGATGAAATTCATCCAAGACCAAAAGGAACATAAGAATATAAGAATGACCATTCTGGGTCAGACCAATGGAACATCTAGGCTGGTATCCTGTCTTTGAAAGTGGTCAGTGCTAGATACTTCAGAGGAATGAACAGAACAGCATAATTTTGAGTGGTCTATCCTGTTTTGTTCAATCCCAGCTTCTGGTAATTGAAGATTTAAGAACACTTGGATCATGGGATTTCCTCCCAGATCATTTTAGCTAACAACCATTGATGGACCTATCCTCAATGAACTTATCTAATTTTCTTTTGAACCCAATTCTATTTTTGGTCTTCCTACATTTCCTGCTCATGAGTCTCCCAGGCTGACACCTCAGCAAGTTCAAGGATGACACTAACCTGGGGGGAGAGGTATATACACTGGAAGGTACGATAGGGTCCAGAATAACCTAGACAAATTGGAGGATTGAGCCAAAAGAAATCTGATGAGGTTCAACAAGGACAAGTGCAGAGTCCTGCACTTAGGATGGAAGAATCCCATGCACTGCTACAGGCTGGGGACAGACTAGCTAAGCAGAAGTTCTGCAGAAAAGGACCTGGGGATTACAGTGGATGAGAAGCTGGATATGAGTCAGCAGTGTTCCCTTGTTGCCAAGAAGGCTAACGCCATATTAGGCTGCATTAGTGGGAGCATTACCAGCAGATCGAGGGAAGTGATTATTCCCCTCTATTTGGCACTGGTGAGGCCACATCTGGAGTATTGCATCCACTTTTGGGGCCCCCATTACAGAAAGGATGTGGATAAATGGAGAGAGTCCAATGGAGGGCAATGGAAATGATTAGGGGGCTGGGGCACATGACTTATGGGGAGAGGCTGAGGGAACTGGGTTTATTTAGTCTGCAGAAAAGAAGAGTGAGGGGGGATTTGATAGCAGCCATCAATTACCTGAAGGAGGGTTCCAAAGAGCATGGAGCTAGGCTGTTCTCAGTGGTGGCAGATGACAGAACAAGGAGCAATGGCCTCAAGTTGCAGAGGGGGAGGTCTAGATTGGATATTAGGAAAAACTATTTAACGAGGAGGGTGATGAAGCACTGGAATGGGTTACCTAGAGGTGGTGGAATCTCCATGCTTAGAGGTTTTTAAGGCCCAGCTTGACAAAGCCCTGGCTGGGATGATTTAGTTGGGGATTGGTCCTGCTTTGAACAGGGGGTTGGATTAGATGACCTCCTGAGGTCTCTTCGAACCCTAATCTCTGATTGTGCGTTGTGTGAAGAACTACTTCATTTTGTTTTAAATCTGCTGCCTATTAATTTCATTGGGAGACCCCTAGTTCTGGTGTTATGTGATGGGGTAAATGCCACTTCCTTATTCACTTTCTCCACACCAGTCATGATTTTATAGACCTCTATCATATCCTCTTTAGATATCTCTTTTCTAAGATGAACAGTCCCAGTCTTTCTAATCTCTCCTCGTAAGGAAGCTGTTCCAAACCCCTAATCATTTTTGTTGCCCTTTTCTGTATCTTTTCCAGTTCTAATATCTCTTTTTTTTCCTGGGGTGACCAGAACTGTATGCATTATTCAAGATGTGGATATAACATGGAGTTATATAGTGGCATTATGTTATTTTCTGTTTTATTATCTATCCCTTTCCTAATAGTTCATAACATTCTGTTAACTTTTTTCACTGCTGCTGTGCACTGAACTGAAGTTTTCAGAGAATCATCCACTAAAGCTCACAGGTCTCTTTCTTGAATGGTAACAGCTAATTTAAAACCCATAATCATAGATTTGTAGTTGAGATTATTTTTTCCAATGTGCATTACTTCACACTCATCAGCATTGAATTTCATCATACATGTTGTTGTCCAGGCATCCAGTTTAGTGAGATCCCTGTGTAACTCTTTGCTGTCAGCTTTGCATTGAACAATCTTGAATAATTTTGTTTCGGCTGCAAATTTTGCCACCTCACCATTTACCCCCTTTTCCATATCAGTACTGATCCTTGGGGGACCATGCTATTTACCTGCCTAAAACTGATCATTTATATTTATCCTGTTTCCTATCTTTTAACCTATTACTGATCCATGAGAAGACCTTCCCTCTCATCCCATGACAGCTTACTTTCCTTAAAAGCCTTTGGTGAGGGACTTTGTCAAAAGCTTTCTGAAAATGGAAATACACTATGTCCAGTGGATGCCCCTTGTCCACATGCTAGCAGACTCCCTCAAAAACCCCTAAAAATTGATGAGGCATGATTTCCCTTTACAAAAGCTGAGTTGGCTCTTCCCACAACATATCATGTTCATCTATGTATCTGATAACTCTGTTCTTTGCTATAATTTCAACCATTTTGCTTGGTACTGACATTAGGCTGACTGGCTTCTAATTGCTATGGTCACCTCTGAAGCCTTTTTCAAAAATTGGTGTTACATTAGCTATCCTCCAGTCATCCAGTAGAGAGGCTGATTTAAGCGATGGGTTACATACCACAGTTCGTAGCTCTGCCATTTCATATTTTAATTCCTTCAGAACTCTTGAGTGAATACCATCTGGTCCTACTGACTTACTACTGTTTAATTTATCAATTTGCTCCAAAACCTCCTTTAATGACACCTTAATCTGGGGCAGTTCATCCAATTTGTCACCTAAAAAGAATGGCTCATGGGTGGAAATCTCTCTCACATCTTCTGCAGTGAAAAATGAATTCTTTGCATCAGGCATCTTCTCTGCAGTGACCTTATCTTCCTTGCGTGCTTCTTTAGCACTAGCTGAAGCAATCTCACAACCATTTTAAATTTTCTTTGAGAACTCATGGACAATGGGTGAGGTACCAGATGACTGAAGAAGGGCAAATATATCTTACAAAGGAAGAACAAAGAAGATCCAGGGATGTATAGACCAGTTAGCCTGATTTCAATACCTGAAAAGATACTGGAACAAATTATTAAACAACCAGTCTGGAAGCACCTAGAGGATAACAGGGTTATAAATAACAGCCAGCATGGATTTTTCAATAAGAAATCATGCCAAACCAATCTAATTTCCTTCTTTGATAGGGTTACTGGCCTAGTGGATGGGGCTGTGCGAAGAGGCAGATGTGATATGTCTTGATTTTAATAAAGTGTCTGACAGAGTCAAAGGGAAATGGGGTCTCAGTGAAAATACTATAAAGTGAGTGCAAAACTGGTTGGAAGACCGTACTCAAAGAGTAGTTATCAATGGATCACTGTCAGACTGGGAGGGTGTATTTAGTGGGGTCATATGGGATCAGTCCTGGGTCTGGTATGATTCAATATTTAATCACTTGGATAATGGAGTGGAGAGGATGCTTATAATATCTGTGGATGACACCAAGTGGGAGGGTTTGCAGACACTGTGTAGGACAGGATTAGAATTCAAAATGGCCTTTACAGATGGAGAATTGGTCCAAAATCAACAAGATGAAATTCAGTAAAGACAAGTACAATTTAGGAAGGAAAAAAAATCAGATACACAGCTACAAACTGGGGCATAGTTGGCAAGGCAGTAGTACTGCTGAAAACCATCGGGGGATTATAGGGGATCACAAATTGAATAGGAGTCAACCATGAAACACAGCTCTGCATGGGTGCTTGGTGCAATTGCATTGAGTGGCAATTGGGGATCTACCATAGCTGTTCCCTCAAGTGTAGCAGGGCAGAGGGAGGCCAAAAACCACACTGGTAACTCCAGTTTTTAGGCTGAAGTAGCAGCCATAAAGCTCTCAATCTGCAGCTGGCACTTTTCCCTCCTTTGATTGTGGTTCCTCTGTGCTGGGCAGGGTCACTGGAACAGGACTTGGGTCATGTTATCTGTGTGCCATGTTGCAAAGTTAGTTTAGTAAGGAGTTTAGAGAAGGGACCATAGACACAAATACAGTGCAACATTGATGGGAAACTCCTTTTCAATTTTTGAACATTTTAAAACACTGGCATTATTTAAATTAGCAGCTGAATCCATACAGCTCTAGCCAGCCAGGAATAAGCAAAGGAATCCTGAATATAAATACTCACTCATTTAAATGAATGAGCACTCATGCCAGATAAGCAACTAAGGAATGGATTTTTAGAGTTCATTTAATAGTTATCCTTACATTTGCATTCATTGACCATGAGATACGGTTCCTTTACCAGCCCAGAGGCCATGAGTGTCAATCACCTTATATTCTGCTGCCAGGAAAGGCAATCTTATCTCCACAAATTGAGAAATGCTCCATCAAAGATGCCCTCTGAGAGCATTGCTTCATTGCTTTTTGAATCATCTTTCTGTGATCGTCCTTGATAGAAAAGGCAATCTGACAGCAGTGAGACTGTTCAAATGGGTACCTACTAATGATATACCTTGAGTTGACACATTAAAGAAACCTGAATTAAACTATAGCAATCCATGTGTGAAAGTCATACAAAAATCTCTAAGAAACCTTTTACTTTAAATATTATGGATCACAGTGGTTTCAAAAAAGAATGAAGAAAACCAAATGTACCCAAGTGTCTCATTGAGACAGTATAGCTCTGGAAACAGAATCATTGTCAGACAGTGTGGTCTTGTTTGGCTGGATTAATTCATGCTCTAGAGTAATTCTAGCATCTGGCCTCCAAGGGCAGATCTAGCAATCTCTTGGCAAACAGAGCTCCCATGAGCTACAGCAGAGCTTCCCTGGTGAGAATTAGGGATGGTCCCAAAGTCTGAAGAGTCTAAACCCCAGCAAGAGGTAGGAATTATTTTGCTCAATCAGAATAACTAGCACTAAGAGGAGGAAATTGGTGCATGGAAAAGGTAGGTTGTATCTCAGGAACCAACACTTCTTGGCAGTGAGATCCAGCAACAACTTACCAATGCAAAGATGGAAATTGAAAGGCTCGGGGCACTGAAAACTAGTCTGGGTATCACCTGAGTACATACAAATAGATTGAGAGGCCAAAAGGGACCATTGTAGGGATCTCCTGACCTCCTGCATGACACAGGCTAGAGAATGGCTCCGAATTAACTCCTAGGGATCCAAGCTGTTCCACAGGGCACTGGGAAAGGGAGGCAGTGAGGTCCACTGGACAGGACACTGGGGTTCTGTTCCTGGCTTTTCTACTGACCTGTGTTGTTCAGGGCACGGCCCTTAATTTGTCAGTGTGTCAGTTTTCTTTTCTGTCAGAAGGGATATCACCACTTACCTTCCTCTGTAAGTCACAGTGAAATCTCTTGGTGAAAGCTGCTGTTTCAAGACACATTCCCAACTGAATCTGGTAGAATATAGAATCATAGAATGTCAGGGTGGGAAGGGACCTCAGGAGGTCATCTAGTCCAACCCCCTGCTCAAAGCAGGACCGATCCCCAACTAAATCATCCCAGCCAGGGCTTTGTCAAGCCTGACCTTAAAAACTACTAAGGAAGGAGATTCCACCACCTCCCTAGGCAACGCATTCCAGTGCTTCACCACCCTCCTAGTGAAAAAGTTTTTCCTAAAATCCAACCTAAACCTCCCACACTGCAACTTGAGACCATTACTCCTCGTTCTGTCATCTGCTACCATTGAGAACAGACTAGATCCATCGTCTTTGGAACCCCCTTTCAGGTAGTTGAAAGCAGCTATCAAATACCCCTCATTCTTCTCTTCCGCAGACTAAACAATCCCAGTTTCCTCAGCCTCTCCTCATAAGTCATGTGTTCTAGTCCCCTAATCATTTTTGTTGCCCTCCACAGGACTCTTTCCAATTTTTCCACATCCTTCTTGTAGTGGGGACCCAAAACTGGACACAGTACTCCAGATGAGGCCTCACCAAAGTCAAATAGAGGGGAACGATCACGTCCCTCGATCTGCTAGCAATGCCACTACTTATACAGCCCAAAATGTCATTGGCCTTCTTGGCAACAAGGGCACACTGTTGACTCATATCCAGCTTCTCATCCAATGTAACCCATAGGTCCTTTTCCGCAGAACTGCTGCCGAGCCATTCGGTCCCTAGTCTCTAGCGGTGCATGGGATTCTTCCGTCCTAAGTGCAGGACTCTGCACTTGTCCTTGTTGAACCTCATCAGATTTCTTTTGGCCCAATCCTCTCATTTGTCTAGGGCCCTCTGTATCCTATCCCTACCCTCCAGCGTATCTACCTCTCCTCCCAGTTTAGCGTCATCTGCAAACTTGCTGAGAGTGCAATCCACACCATCCTCCAGATCATTAAGGAAGATATTGAACAAAACCATCCTGAGGACCGACCCTTGGGGCACTCCACTTGATACCGGCTGCCAACTAGACATAGAGCCATTGATCACTACCCGCTGAGCCCGACAATCTAGTCAGCTTTCTCTCCACCTTATCGTCCATTCATCCAGCCCATACTTCTTTAACTTACTGGCAAGAATACCGTGGGAGACCGTGTCAAAAGCTTTGCTAAAGTCAAGGTACAACACGTCCACCGCTTTCCCCTCCTCCACAGAGTACATGGGATCAGAGTGTTACAAAGGTTTCTTTGTCCACATTCAGCAGCAATGGTGACACAGCAGCTCCAGTTCCATCAGTCCCATGATGCTTATATTCTCTCTGTTTAGATAAAGCATATTTTGGACCATTTTCTTTTACAGTTGGGACTTTCCCAGGGCTGAGCAGTTGTGTATATGGAATTTGACATACACAATGTTTCACACTCCCTTTATTGCAGTTCATGAGGCTACACATGTACAGTTAGCTCCAGCTGTGGTGAAACAAAATACCCCCAGACCATCCTGGCAAGTGACCCACACCCCACACTGCAGAGGAAGGTGAAACTCCACCAAAGTCATTGTCAATCTGACCTGGGGGAAAATTCCCTCCTGTCCCCACCCATGGTGATCAGTTAGACCCTGAGCATGTTAGCAAGCACCTGAGCGAGAGGATGCTCAGTGCCATCTCGGAGCCTGGCCACCCTGTCCAATGTCCCAGCTCTAGCCACGGTCATCCCTGATGCTCTGAGGAGGGAGATAAAACAAAACAAAAAATCCCAGAATACATGGGGAGGGAAGAATCCCTTCCTGAGCCCTGCCGGGACCCAACTGAAACCCTGAAGCATGAGATTTTGGGAACCTAAAACAAACCTGAAGTGAGCCCCAGACATGCTGGGCCCTGCCCTATGCAATCACAAACAGCCTAGTCATATAATGCACTCATAATTTGCCCATGTCTCCCTTAAAACAAGTTAAGTTATGTGCCCCCACACCTCTTATTGAGCCCAGAACCTCACCTCTTTGATGGTTAGAAATCATCTAATTTCTAGCCCGAATTTGTTCATGGCCAGTTTATTCCCATTTGATCTGGTGCCACTACTGTCCTTTAGCTACAACACCTCTTCACCCTCACTGGTATTTACCTCCTAATGTGTTCACAGAGACCTATCATATCCCCTCAGCCTTCCTTCTGCTAGACTAAACAAGCCAAGCTCGGCTAGTCTCTTCTATAAGATCGGTCCTCCGATCCCTTGATCATTCTAGTAGCTCTTCTCTGCACCTGTTCCAGTTTAAATTCATCTTCTTGAACACAGGTGACCAAAATTGTACCCAGTATTCCAAATGAGGTCTTACTAGTGCCCTGTACAATAGGATTAATACTTCTCTACTGTCACTGGAAATGCCTCGCCTGATACATTCCAGGATCATATTGCCTTTTTCAAAGCCACATCACAGGATGAACTTTAGACTCAAGTTCTTAGGAGAAATCCATTTTAATTTAGTGACTTTCTACCAAAAAAGTCAGTGAATCACCAGGGACATCTGGAGTGAAACTCCAGTTCACATTGTGAGCCTGGAAGCACGAATCTCGCTCAATGTGCTGTGGCCAGGGCACAACGGGGGATAAATGAGAATGTACCCCATTGCTAAAGCTGCTGAGGAGCTGTCTCCTAGTGTCCACTGCATAGTTAGGGGCTGTGCAGAAGTTAATTTTACAGGCATGGCAAAGACAGAACAGTTATTGCCCGTGACTATCACAAAGGGATATTGAACCTGCTGCTCTCCAGCTGCATTGCCTGATTCTGCTGGATGCCCCTGAGAAGTGGAGGAAACCACCAAACAGCTTCACTTGCAAAGCTTTCCCCAGATTGTTGTGGTGTGAAAAGACAGCAGCTTTTTTTTCCTTTCACATCCTCCCCAGCAGAGGGGGAGAGTAGCTTCACAAGCCCTCTGATCAGATGGAGTGGGTGAGAGAAAGGATGTTGCAGTGTAGTCACACTGGGCTTGAGCTAACATGTGCCAGTTTAATGTGAAACAAAAATGGTTCTGTCTGAGGTATAAAGCAACAGAGCCTCTTCCCTCTAGGAGGAAAAGCAACTGAAAACACCAAACCTACAGCAGTCCCTCCCTGGGCTTAGAATCATAGAACAATATTAGGGTTGGAAGAGACCTCAGGAGGTCATCTAGTCCAATCCCCTGCTCAAAGCAGGAAAAACAGAAGCTAAATCCTCCCAGCCAGGCCTTTGTCAAGTCTGACCTTAAAAACCTCTACGGTCGGAGACTCCACCACTTCCCTAGGTAACCCATTTCAGTGCTTCACCACCCTCCTAGTGAAATAGTGTTTCGTAATATCCAACCTAGACCTCCCCCACTGCAACTTGAGACCATTGCTCCTTGTTCTGTCATCTGCCACCACTGAGAACACCCGAGCTCCATCCTCTTTGGAACCCCCTTTCAGGTAGTGGAAGGCAGCTATCAAATCCCCCCCCCCCGCCCACTCCTCTCTTCTGCAGACTAAATAACCCAAGTACCCTCAGCCTCTCCTTGTAAGTCATGTGCCCCAACCCCCTAATCATTTTCATTGCCCTCCGCTGGACTCTCTCCAATTTATCCACATACCTTCTGTAGTGGGGGGATGAAAACTGGACACAATACTCCAGGTTTGGCCTCACCAGTTCCGAATAGAGGGGAATAATCACGTCCCTTGATCTGCTGGCAATGCTCCTACTAATACAGCCCAGTATTCCATTGGTCTTCTTGGCAATGAGGGTACACTGCTGACTCCTATCCAGCTTCTCATCCACTGTAATCCCCAGGTCCTTTTCTCCAGAACTGCTGCTTAGCCAGTCTGTCCCCAACCTGTAGCAGTGCATGGTATTCTTCCATCCTAAGTGCAGGATTCTGCACTTGTCCTTGTTGAACCTCATCCGATTTCTTTTGGCCCAGTCCTCCAATTTGTCTAGGTCACTCTGGACCCTCCCTCTCCACAGCTTAGTGTCAGCTGTGAACTTGCTGAGGGTGCAATTCATCCCATCATCCAGATCATTAATAAGGATGTTGAACAAAACCGGCCCCAGGACCGACCCCTGGGGCACTTTGCTTGATACCGGCTGCCAACTAGACATCAAACTGTTGATCACTACCTGTTAAGCCTGACAATCTAGCCACCTTTCTATCCACCTTATAGTTCATTCATCCAATCCATACTTCTTTAAGATGCTGGCAAGAATACTGTGGGAGACTGTATCAAAAGCTTTGCTAAAGTCAAGATATATCACATCCACCCCTTTCCTCGTATCCATAGAGCCTGTTATCTCATCATAGAAGGCAATCAGGTTGGTCAGACATGACCTGCCCTTGGTAAATCCATGTTGACTGTTCCTGATCACCTTCCTCTCCTCCAAGTGCTTCAAAATGGATTCCTTGAGGACCTGCTCTATGATTTTGCTGGGGACTGAAGTGAGGCTGACTGGTCTGTGGCTCCCCGGGTTCTCTTTCTTCCCTTTTCTAAATATGGGCACTATATTTACCTTTTTCCCATCATCTGGGACCTCCATGAAGTTTCAAAGATAATGGCCAATGGCTCTGCAATCACATCAGGCTACTTCCTCAGCACCCTTGGATGCATTAGATCTGGACCCATGGACTTGTGCATGTCCAGCTTTTCTAAATATTCCTTAACCTGTTCTTTTTCCACTCAGGGCTGCTCACCTCCTCCCCATACTGTGTTGCCCAGTGCAGCAGTCTGGGAGCAGACCTTGTCTGTGAAGATCGAGGCAAAAAAAAAAAAAAAAAGCATTGAGTACTTCAGCTTTTTCCACATCATCTGTCACTAGGATGCCTCCCCCATTCAGTAAGGTTCCCACACTTTCCCTGACCTTCTTCTTGTTGCTAACATACCTGTAGAAACCCTTCTTGTTACTCTTAATATCCCTTGCTAGCTGCAACTCCATTTGTGCCTTGGCCTTCCTGATTACACCCCTGCATGCTTAAGCAATATTTTTAGACTCCTCCCTAGTCATCTCTCTAAATTTCCACTTCCTTTTTTGAGTTTCAGCTCACCGAACATTTTTGAGGATTGGTTTAATCATCATTTTGTACCAAGTGTCAAGAGCTATTACAGCAACAACTATCTTGCATTTAAAGCACTGTTAATCCTCAGTGATGCTCGTGGTCATCCAACCATCCTTGATGACATGCATCCTGACATCAAAGTGCTGTTTCTGCCCCCCAACACCACCTCATTGTTGTAACCCATGGACCAGGGGGTAATCACATCCTTCAAGGCCTACTATCTCAGGAGCACATTTGCCCAGGCCATCAGGGCAACTGAGAAGCAAGGTGGACCAACTCTGAAGGAATTCTGTAAGGGGTTCAACATTTACCTTGCAGTTAAGAACATTGGTGAGGCATGGAATGAGGTGCAACAATCCAATATGTATGGTGTTTGGAAAATGTTTTGTCCTGACTTCGTGTCTGATTTCCAAGGATTCACAGACACTGTTGAAGAGGTGACCCAAGTAGTTGTTGAGATTGGCAAAGAACTCAAGTTAGATATTGCACCAGAGGATGTTGATGAGTTGCTGGCATCACATTGTGAGGAATTAACTAATGAGGACCTCATTGAATTGGAAAAGCAGAAGATGACAGAGGAAGAAGATGCACGCACTGCTGAGACTCCTGCATGTAAAGTCTTGACAACAAAAGTGTTGGCTGAGGCATTTCAACATTTGGAAATTGCCATGTCCCTGTTTGAGGAACACGACCCCAACACTGAACGCAGTGCATCTGTGAATAGGGGCATATCCAATATGCACAGCTGCTACAGAGAAATTTACAAGGAGAAGAGGAAAACATCTGTCCAAACGTCCTTGGATACTTTCTTTAAGCTTGCAGAGAAGACTTCAGAGAAGACTCCAGAGAAGCCCCCAGCCAAGAGCCCTTCAAAAAGTTCTGGAAAGTGAAAGCAGATGTGATTTTATAGGTTTCTTTGAATGCTCTTTACCAAATACATACACTGATGTTACTACATTAGTCATCTAGAAATCATTTAGTACAAAAATCTGGGTTATTGTGGTGAAAATAGTGTATCAAGCCTTGGTTCAGGAACCAATCCCCCCCTTTATACCATTAATTCCTTTGGGAAAAGTGGTTTTGACTTACAACATTTCAACTTACAATGCAATTCTGAGGAACAAATTGTGTTGTAAGTCCAAGGACTCCCCGTACCATTATATCACTGCAGAGACTTCATCTGGAATAATGTGTCCAATTCTGGTCTCTCATGTTTAAGAAAGATTCAAATTGGAACACTGCAGAAAAAGCCAACTAGGATGATCCAAGAAATGGAAAACCTACCTTATGAAAGGAGACTCAAAGAACTTGGCTTGTTTAGCTTCATCAACAGAAGGCTGAGGGAAGACACGATTGCTCACTGTAAATAGATCAAAGGGAGAAAAAGCAGAGAGGGAGAGGAGTTATTTAAGTTAAGCGCCAATGTGGGCATAAGAACAAATGGCCACCAACAAGTTTAGACTTGAAATTAGCTGAAGGTTTCTAACCATCAGAGGAGAAAAGTTCTGGAACAATCTTCCAAGGGGAGCAGAGGGGGCAAAAAACCTGATTTGTCCCAAGACTAAGCTTGATAAGTTTACGGAGGAGATGGTGTGATAAGACTGCCTAAAATGGCACATAGCTGATCTGCAACTGCTAGTAGCAAAAATATTCCCAGTGGCCAATGATGGAATGCTAGATGGGGAGTGCTCTGAATTCCTACAGAGAATTCTTTCCTGCTGTCTTGCTGGTGGGTCTTGCCAAAATGCTCAGGGTCCAACTAACAGCCATATTTGGGAACGAATTTTCACCCGGGTCAGAGAGGCAGGTTTTTTTGCCTTCCTCTGAAGCATGGGGCATAGGTCACCTGCAGGTTTAAACTAGCGTAAATGGCGACTTCTCTGTAACTTGAAGTCTTTAAAACATGATTTGAGGACTTTAGGCACTCAGCTAGAGGTTAGAGGTCTGTTCCAGGAGCAGGTGGTGTTCTGGGGGCTGCAAAGTTCACAAGGTCAGACCAGATGATCATGATGGTTCTGTCTGTCCTTGAAGCCTATGAATCTATCTTTGGCAAACTGCTGGTTTATAACAATGTCCAGAAATGCCCCTGTCCGGGGGTTCCTAGGAGCGCCTCACACTGAAGCGTATCTCTTCTCTAGATGAGCTCAGTGCTTATGCAGGGTGCTGGTTGTCCCAAAGAGAAAGCTGCTATTTCTCTGTATCTAGAATCATAGAATCATAGAATATTAGGGTTGGAAGGGACCTCAGGAGGTCATCTAGTCCAACCCCCTTCTCAAAGCAGGACCAATCCCCAATTAAATCATCCCAGCCAGGGCTTTGTCAAGCCTGACCTTAAAAACTTCTAAGGAAGGAGATGCCACCACCTCCCTAGGTAATGCATTCCAGTGTTTCACCACCCTCTTAGTGAAAAAGTTTTTCCTAATATCCAACCTAAACATCCCCCACTGCAACTTGCACATCTACATGTGTTTAGTACAGTCTCTCTTATAACTTTGTCCACTACAGGCCAGACAAATTAAAATTAAAATGTGCAACAGCAGTCAACGAAGCTAACAGAATGTTAGGAACCGTTAGGAAAGGGATAGATATTAAGACAGAAAACATCATAATGCCAGTATATAAATCCATGGTAAGAACACATCGTGAATATGGTGTGCAGTTCAATCTCAAAAAAATATTAGAATTTTAAAAGCATAGATAAGGACAACAAAAATTAAGGATATGGAACAGCTTCCATATGAAAAAAGATTAAAGAGATTGGGACCACTGTTCCCTCTAAGCTGTGCCTGTGCACGTGTGTGTCCGCACACAGATCCTAAACCCCGCGCACACGGTGAAACACTGCACACACAACAATTTGCACAGAAGAAATTTTTTGCACACATGGCCTGTCAAAAATTAGAGGGAACATTGATTGGGACCTGTTCAGCTTATACAAGAGACAAGTACTGAGAGGGGATATGATAGAGGTCTATAAAATCATGAATGGTGTAGAGACAGTGAATAAGGAAGTGTTATTTACCCCTTCATGTGACCCCTGATCCTTGTGTTACCCAATGAAATTAATAGGAAGGAGGTTTAAAACAAAACAAAAAGTAGTATTTCTTCACACAATGCACAGTCAACCTGTGGACCTCATTGCCAGGGGAGCTTGTGAAGGTCAAGAGTATACCAGAGTTCAAAAAAGAACTAGAAAAGTTCATGGAGGATAGGTTCGTTAATGGCTATTAGCCAAGATGGTCAGGGATGTGACCCCTGAATCATAGAATCATAGAATCATAGAATATCAGGGTTGGAAGGGACCCCTGAAGGTCATCTAGTCCAACCCCCTGCTCGAAGCAGGACCAATTCCCAGTTAAATCATCCCAGCCAGGGCTTTGTCAAGCCTGACCTTAAAAACTTCCAAGGAAGGAGATTCCACCACCTCCCTAGGCAACGCATTCCAGTGTTTCACCACCCTCTTAGTGAAAAAGTTTTTCCTAATATCCAATCTAAACCTCCCCCACTGCAACTTGAGGCCATTACTCCTCGTTCTGTCATCTGCTACCATTGAGAACAGTCTAGAGCCATCCTCTTTGGAACCCCCTTTCAGGTAGTTGAAAGCAGCTATCAAATCCCCCCTCATTCTTCTCTTCTGCAGGCTAAACAATCCCAGCTCCCTCAGCCTCTCCTCATAAGTCATGTGTTCTAGACCCCTAATCATTTTTGTTGCCCTTCGCTGGACTCTCTCCAATTTATCCACATCCTTCTTGTAGTGTGGGGCCCAAAACTGGACACAGTACTCCAGATGAGGCCTCACCAATGTTGAATAGAGGGGGACGATCACGTCCCTCGATCTGCTCGCTATGCCCCTACGTATACATCCCAAAATGCCATTGGCCTTCTTGGCAACAAGGGCACACTGCTGACTCATATCCAGCTTCTCATCCACTGTCACCCCTAGGTCCTTTTCCGCAGAACTGCTGCCTAGCCATTCGGTCCCTAGTCTGTAGCGGTGCATTGGATTCTTCCGTCCTAAGTGCAGGACCCTGCACTTATCCTTATTGAACCTCATCAGATTTCTTTTGGCCCAATCCTCCAATTTGTCTAGGTCCTTCTGTATCCTATCCCTCCCCTCCAGCGTATCTACCACTCCTCCCAGTTTAGTATCGTCCGCAAATTTGCTGAGAGTGCAATCCACACCATCCTCCAGATCATTTATGAAGATATTGAACAAAACCGGCCCCAGGACCGACCCTTGGGGCACTCCACTTGACACCGGCTGCCAACTAGACATGGAGCCATTGATCACTACCCGTTGAGCGCGACAATCTAGCCAGCTTTCTACCCACCCTATAGTGCATTCATCCAGCCCATACTTCTTTAACTTGCTGACAAGAATACCTGCTCTGAGTGTCCCTAGCCTTTGATTGCTAGAAGCTGGGATGAGATGACAGGGGATGGATCACACGATTGCCTGTTCAGTTCATTCCCTCTGACGCACCTGGCATTGGCCACGGTCAGGAGACAGGACATTGGGCTAGATGGACCATTGGTCTTACCCAGTATGGCCGTTCTTATGTCCTTATGTTAAATTTTTTTCCAGTTTAACAGTGATGGTGATTAATAATTAGAACAAACTACCAAGGAAAGTGGTGGATTCTCCATCTCTTTATGTCTTCAGATCAAGATGGTATACCTTTCCAGAAGACATGCTTTAGTAAAACCCAAGTAACAGCCCTCAACACTGAAGGGAAAAGGGTGAAATTCTGTACTGCATTATACAGGTGGTTAGACTAGATGCACTAATGATCCATATTAGCCTTAAACTCTGTGAATCTATGGCTCTAAGGGCCAAAGCTGAATTTCAGGGGGGAAGAAGTGGTAACAAGAGGCCAAATTAATTGCTGGGGTCACTCCTTTGACTTCAATGGGCTTTCACAAAGCAAAGATGGAAGCACTGGGGAACCATGTCACCTACCTGTCGACTGGTCTGGAAGTCTTCAAGTTTCACATTACCAATGGGAGTCCACAATACAAACAATGGCTCAGAGGGGAGGAGCTCTGTGATTTCCCATCCATCTCCCTTTCAGTGAGGAAATGTGTATTAGAGGGTACAGAACAATAAAGAGAAACAAATTAGTATAGCAGTGAAACATTACTGTAATTGTTATTACTGAGCCCTCGGCTGCCTTCCATGCAACCAAAATACTGAGCAATCAAGATATCCTTTTCTTCCATGGACATTTGCATAGGGTAATTGTTTGTTCAGATTCAGTTAATAACTTTAAATGGCATCCCTACAAAAAAACATTAAACATTGGGGATTTTGTTACATGTATTGCATTGTGAAATCAGTGTGATAAACAAGCCATGATATGTTTAGCAAACTATAATGGTAATAAAAGTACATTAAACAATAAATTGCCCTTTTGTTTCTTTTCTACAATAATTCAGTATCACTGGCATATTTATTAAAGTCTAACCACAGCAATGGAAAGCACTGTTTTTATTCATTGGCACACAAACCCTGATGTGTGAATAACAGGGTTATTTCATCTACTCACTGCTGACATTTTCCAGAGCTACAATTATGAGTCTTGAAAGCATCAGTAAGTTGGTAATTTTACTGGGCATTTCTCATGTTAATACTCCTTTAGCTTTGTTTCATATACAGTAACCCAAACACACTAAACCTCATCTTTATGAGTAATTGCTATACACTTTCTCCGCAGCGACCTCAACACTGTTAACACAAAGCTGCTCTTGGGAAATGGGAGTAAAGCATCAAAGTCTAGGCTTCCTAGGGACTTGAAATGTTGGGTTTGGGTTTTGCAGTGAGTTAATGGGGGTGCTGTCATATCCCTGCAGCCTTCCAAGGTTGATTGGGCTCGTTTTGTATGCAATCAGGTTCTGCAGAAATGCACAGACTGTATCAGGCTCCATGCTTGATTTAATCCCTGAGGAATTAATTCCTGGTTCCCCAGGGAGGGGGATGTCACTATGCCAACCTAGGGAGGCTGGAATTTGAACAGGTTGCAATTCAGAGCAGTAATATACAATAGCACCACTCTCATCACCTGCGTATTTCCTATGCAAGGGTGAGTAGGCACCTCCACAGCATTTCTAGGGTATAGCTTCTCTGCAATGTTTGCCAGTGCTGATGGGAGAATCAATGGCCACAGCACGGGGGGGAATGTTTGGAGCCCAGCTGGGCTTTGGCCATGGCACCAGCCGATCCTGTACTGGCCTCCAAGGAGGAAGGCCTGCACTCACCGTGGTTCCTGATAGATCACCTTCAGGTAATACACAGCTTAGCTATCGAGAGCCAGGATGAACTTGCAATACAGGTGAAATGTGACCTCAGTCATCTGTTTCCTACCACCATCTTAATATGGCCAGAGATGTCCCCTGGCTGGGTTCAGTGAGCAGTGGTGAAGGCAGCTTGAACTGACCATGGCAGGAAGGAGGGGCGGCTTAGGAAAGTGATAAAGCACTTGCCTGGTGTTGAGGATCTCACTAGAGAACTCTACAGCTGGCCCAGCATGCTGAGAGAGGCAGTACTTAAAGAGCTGGCTGGTGGGAGGGGTGGGATTTAGCAGGAGTCATAGAATCATAGAATCATAGAATCATAGAATATCAGGGTTGGAAGGGACCCCTGAAGGTCATCTAGTCCAACCCCCTGCTCGAAGCAGGACCAATTCCCAGTTAAATCATCCCAGCCAGGGCTTTGTCAAGCCTGACCTTAAAAACTTCCAAGGAAGGAGATTCCACCACCTCCCTAGGCAACGCATTCCAGTGTTTCACCACCCTCTTAGTGAAAAAGTTTTTCCTAATATCTAATCTAAACCTCCCCCACTGCAACTTGAGGCCATTACTCCTCTTTCTGTCATCTGCTACCATTGAGAACAGTCTAGAGCCATCCTCTTTGGAACCCCCTTTCAGGTAGTTGAAAGCAGCTATCAAATCCCCCCTCATTCTTCTCTTCTGCAGGCTAAACAATCCCAGCTCCCTCAGCCTCTCCTCATAAGTCATGTGTTCCAGACCCCTAATCATTTTTGTTGCCCTTCGCTAGACTCTCTCCAATTTATCCACATCCTTCTTGTAGTGTGGGGCCCAAAACTGGACACAGTACTCCAGATGAGGCCTCACCAATGTCGAATAGAGGGGGACGATCACGTCCCTCGATCTGCTCGCTATGCCCCTACGTATACATCCCAAAATGCCATTGGCCTTCTTGGCAACAAGGGCACACTGCTGACTCATATCCAGCTTCTCGTCCACTGTCACCCCTAGGTCCTTTTCCGCAGAACTGCTGCCTAGCCATTCGGTCCCTAGTCTGTAGCGGTGCATTGGATTCTTCCGTCCTAAGTGCAGGACCCTGCACTTATCCTTATTGAACCTCATCAGATTTCTTTTGGCCCAATCCTCCAATTTGTCTAGGTCCTTCTGTATCCTATCCCTCCCCTCCAGCGTATCTACCACTCCTCCCAGTTTAGTATCGTCCGCAAATTTGCTGAGAGTGCAATCCACACCATCCTCCAGATCATTTATGAAGATATTGAACAAAACCCGCCCCAGGACCGACCCCTGGGGCACTCCACTTGACACCGGCTGCCAACTAGACATGGAGCCATTGATCACTACCCGTTGAGCCCGACAATCTAGCCAGCTTTCTACCCACCCTATAGTGCATTCATCCAGCCCATACTTCCTTAACTTGCTGACAAGAATACTGTGGGAGACCGTGTCAAAAGCTTTGCTAAAGTCAAGAAACAATACATCCACTGCTTTCCCTTCATCCACAGAACCAGTAATCTCATGATAAAAGGCGATTAGATTAGTCAGGCATGACCTTCCCTTGGTGAATCCATGCTGGCTCTTCCTGATCACTTTCCTCTCATGCAAGTACTTCAAGATTGATTCTTTGAGGACCTGCTCCATGATTTTTCCAGGGACTGAGGTGAGGCTGACTGGCCTGTAGTTCCCAGGATCCTCCTTCTTCCCTTTTTTAAAGATTGGCACTACATTAGCCTTTTTCCAGTCATCCGGGACTTCCCCGGTTCGCCACGAGTTTTCAAAGATAATGGCCAATGGCTCTGCAATCACAGCCGCCAATTCCTTCAGCACTCTCGGATGCAACTTGTCCGGCCCCATGGACTTGTGCACGTCCAGCTTTTCTAAATAGTCCCTAACCACCTCTATCTCCACAGAGGGCTGGCCATCTCCTCCCCATTTTGTGATGCCCAGCGTAGCAGTCTGGGAGCTGACCTTGTTAGTGAAAACAGAGGCAAAAAAAGCATTGAGTACATTAGCTTTTTCCACATCCTCTGTCACTAGGTTGCCTCCCTTATTCAGTAAGGGTCCCACACTTTCCTTGGCTTTCTTCTTGTTGCCAACATACCTGAAGAAACCCTTCTTGTTACTCTTGACATCTCTCGCTAGCTGCAGCTCCAGGTGCGATTTGGCCCTCCTGATTTCATTCCTACATGCCCGAGCAATATTTTTATACTCTTCCCTGGTCATATGTCCAACCTTCCACTTCTTGTAAGCTTCTTTTTTATGTTTAAGATCCGCTAGGATTTCACCGTTAAGCCAAGCCGGTCGCCTGCCATATTTACTATTCTTTCGACTCATCGGGATGGTTTGTCCCTGTAACCTCAACAGGGATTCCTTGAAATACAGCCAGCTCTCCTGGACTCCTTTCCCCTTCAAGTTAGTCCCCCAGGGGATCCTGGCCATCCGTTCCCTGAGGGAGTCGAAGTCTGCTTTCCTGAAGTCCAGGGTCCGTATCCTGCTGCTTACCTTTCTTCCCTGCGTCAGGATCCTGAAATCAACCAACTCATGGTCACTGCCTCCCAGATTCCCATCCACTTTTGCTTCCCCCACTAATTCTACCTGGTTTGTGAGCAGCAGGTCAAGAAAAGCGCCCCCCCTAGTTGGCTCCTCTAGCACTTGCACCAGGAAATTGTCCCCTTGCCATTGGATTGGCACATTGTTTATCTCATGGTCAAGCACAAGGCAGGTAGGGCCCTGGGATAGAGTGTGAGCATTGCTTATTTCATCACCTCATCTCACACCTTCATTATTCATCCCTCATTACTCATCACACCTTCATTACTAATACTATCTTCTCTCTGACTATGACCTCGCTCTGCTCACACCATTCAGAACTCTAATGCAAAGATCCTTCTCCCAGCCTGTCGCTTGGACCACCTCACCCCTCTCCTTGCATCCCTCCATTGCCTCCCTCTTCTCCACCTCATCAAGCATAAGTTGCTTGTCTTCACTTTCAAGGCCCAGCACGACCTATCTCCAACCTAGTTACACCTCTCATCCGCTATCAAGATGTTGGCTCCCACCTTCAATCAGCCCATGATGCCAGCTTCCATTGTCCACTTGTTACATTTTCAAACAAACACTTTTATGTTTTCTCCTGTGCTGCCCCTCATGCATGAAAGGAGGTCCCCATAACACCTGCAAAGCCACCACATTGTCCTCCTCCAAATCTACATGGGTGGGTCCCATAGTGATGCCCCATCATTCCTGGACCCCAGAGCTCATGGTATGTAACTGGAATCACATTATTGTCTTTTACTGCTGAGAAATGGGTGAATGATTTCTTGTACTGTTCTGCTTGGTAAACATTGTGGCTAGCAGCTGCAGGAAAGAACAGTACATGCAGGGGTGAGGGTAATGGAGCTAAATCCAAATTAACTTCTGGACAGTTCCTTAGCTTTGTGAAAGATTATTTGTTGTAAAAAGGACATGTTCACTCTGATCTGTTTGCTAGCTCATTATAAAGCTGATGCACTCCTATATCTATATTTATCTCAGCACTAAAGTAAAAGTTAGTGCAAACAACAATAATTATGTAGAAATACTTTTCTCCAGTGCCTGGAGTCTGAGAGGTTCCTTGTACATTGTTTGCCTTTGGATACATAAAATGAGTGAAGAAAGAAAATACATCCTTTAATTTTGGGGCTGATGCTAATTCAAGGCTTCTCGTTATCATTCCTTCCTTGGAGAAAATCAAATTGGTTCAGTCAGATACTTTCTGCTTTTGGCTGATCTAACTTGACTTAGGTCAGCAGATGTAAAAGCCAATGCTTCTTAATTAGACGACAGTGTCCAAAAAAGGCTGTAAGCTCCTTTATCAGCTCTCGGAGCTGGGATGCATTCTGGTGCATGGGAAGGGAATTTAAGGTTTGTGAAGGATTCCTTGCTCCCCCAATGGTGCATCAACACAAAACCTCCATGTGCAATCCTGACACTGCATGAGTTCAACATGTGTGTGGCACAAGCATGCATGTGGGCCTCAGCCCACAGTGTAAAATGCTGCCCCTTCATATTCAACCTACTGCACAACTATATCCTTCATCACACTTCAGAAGCTCTCTCACAAATGGAAAGCATGTTCTGAGTACAACCATGATTATCTACTTTGTGAAGACATTAGAAATAATCCAGTGCCAAACCAACTGGACTCCACCAATGCAATACACCTGGCTTGGAAGCCTTCAGCAGTTAGGAAATCCCAAATAATACACTACCCCACAGTGTATCTTCTCAGCAACACAGGCTACTGCGAGCTCAGCAGATTTGCCCTCCACTCTCTATACTGTCAGCCCACAGAATTTCAAATCAAGTCCTTATTGTCAAATCACTCCATGGCCTGGGCCCTGGTTACCTAAAAGACCATTTAAAGCTCTGGGATGAAAACTGTAGTTGACAACTTTGGCACTGTGGGGCTGACTCTCAACAATAAGGATGAAGCTCATTTGTGCAGGAGACAAAACCTTTGCCGGGGGCAGTCCGAGAGTGGAATGAACTGCCTCTGGAATGTAGGTCCATCACAAACCTCCCCACTTTACACTCCAAGTGCAAGGTGCATTTCCTTGACTTTGCTTTCTCTAACACACACCCCACAAGTATATGTATTAAAACAAACAGCTACCGAGATACACTACTGCAGGCACTCATCTCACTGGGGAGAGGATGAGACAACAACCAGCAACATGACTAACATCTGTAACATGCTTAATGCACTGCTGGAGGGCATTCAGATACGACAGGAATGAGCAGCATAACAACCCGGATAGCATAGAAGAGAAGTGATAAACGGTAGCAAATCCTTATCTATCTCCTGAAAGCAAATGGACTCATTACAGGGTTTATTGATGCCCTGTGTCCATCCCATGCTATTGCTATTTATTATTCTTTACCTTGTACTAGGACCTTGATGCCATGACTCGGCTGAACCCCTGTGTGCTGGATGCTTTTGTCCCAGTAAATCTAGAGCTAACGGAAGGTTCTGGCTTCACAACCCTTTGGGCTGACAGATGGCCTTTATCCCCCAAATGAGCGGAAGGGGTGGTGACAACCCAGGCTTTGCTTGTCCAGTGCTCCCTGCCAACCTGTGTGTGTGTGGTCGTGGTGGAGGGGGTAGTTTAACTTCTCTGCCTGCTATTCTATATATGTGCATTCCCTCGGTGGTGCCATGGGGCGGACACATGAACTTGCCTAAGTGCTGACATCGTGCTAGTGCAGAACTCATGAAGGAGCTAAGCAAAGCCCCTAAGGGCACTTGGATTTAGTACTGGGGTATGGGAATGGGGTTTGGGCATTCTGGCCCAGTGCTCACGGAGGAGCAGTATGCCTGATCTGCAGAAGCCGAAAGAGACCACTTACTCAAAATAATACATGAAGAAAAAAGTAAATTTGAACTTGAAAATTATGCTTAATGGGAGCATTGGCGCTCATGCAGCAACGCACTTAAACTCATGAACGGCTCCACTAGAGTCTGTGGGAATGCTCAGGTGCTTAAAGTTAAGCATGTACTTAAGTGCTTTGCTAGATCTGGACCTTAGAAAAGAACTGTCAGCCAATTAGAGAAGTCCCATTGCAACCCCCATTAACACAGCATGGAGGGGGACAAGGTGGTGATGAGTGCTGGGAACAGGGGCTGAAGCACATGCTTAATCTTTAAGCAGTCCTGCTCCATCAAGGCTGAGACACATTGGTAGGGCGGGGCTGAAGCTGCATTTGCCTCTTCTGTACCCTGGCCAAACAGCGCATGCTAGCAAGGCACCTTTGGCATTCCTCTTTGGGTTCAGCTTAAACGATTGTAAATGAAATGTTTGAATGTGGATTATTCTTTGAAAGTGGCTTTTCAAACTCTGTGCCAAGCTCAGTCCCCTCCAGCAAGACAGCCTTTTGTTTCCTCTCTTTTAGTGAAGGTCCATGACTCATCCCCAAGAATCCCTATTTATTTCTAACAGGAGGAGGAAATTCCCCAAGAGACAGCAGCTCAAGAGCCTTTAATAGTTCCTCTCTCCTACAGTGGCGTGCCTTTAGAGGAAATCAGTGTTATTCAATGGAATTCATCTTGCAGCCCAAATAGTACTTTTAGAAGGCCAGAACTGTATCAAGACTAATTTTATTTTTGTGCCCCCATTTCCAAGCAATTAGCACTGGATATTTTGTCAAATTCATTATTTAACAAATTTCCCTTTTTTGTTCAAATAATTTATCTGATGTATGCTTTCCTCACTGCTTAGCCAGCCCTTGCTGTCATGCTGGCAGTATGCTGAGTAGTGTGCTGGAGTTTGATTGAGATAAGCTCTCAAAATGCTGATGTTTGTCTGAGTGTTCTTGGAACCTCTGAATTATGCAAAATTAGGAAGCACCTCCCATGAGATTAGCCCATGGCTTAGAAATTCTATATCTCTAAATCTGTTCCAGGCTACAGAGTGAACCTTCAACTGCAAGAATGAAAAATAATAGAACTAAAGTCAACTCAGTTACTTGCCAGTCTCACTACTGTTTCCATTCATGTTCGGTGAGTGTTTTGGGCACTCACCAAATTTTAAATCACCTTTACTTTGAAATGGCTCCCCTGTCCCAACAAAACTTAACTTTTTGAAAAATCCTTGAGTAATTCAAGCTTTTAGCCTTTTCATCAGCATCCCATTCCAGAACAAGAATGAATTATTTCTCCCCTCATTTTAGTGGCTATTTTGTAAATGGTTGGTAGAGGTATAATGTGTACCCCTCAGCTCTGTTAACTACATGAAAAAGCTAACAGATTTTCATCTGACTTTAAAACCCATTGAAATGCAAGCTCAAAGCTTAAAGGCAAGTACTTTTCTGTGAAAGATTTGTTTTGGTTCATTTCCTTTGCAATTACATTAATGTTTAATGAAAATAGATTATGAAAAAAGGCTCAGAATAGTAATTTTCATGAGCCGATTATGTCTATGGAGGTGGAACAAACACCAAAGGTAAGAAAATGGATTTTAATGGGTCTTTCAAGATATCTGGAGAGGTATTATGTTATTTAATGAGAACTCTTTTTTCATCTATATTTCACTTCATGCCTAATGATGATACTCTCAGTGTGTTATACCACCATTTACTGAGCACTGCCAATTGCTCTCTGCTGTGAGCAATCCTCGAGTGGAAAGAAACAGCATCTCCTAAGAAGGCACGCTGTCAAATCCTCGCTCAGGAAGCAATTTGTTGCATAATGGAACAATTAAAATACAAAACTTTAAATAAAAATAACCACCCTGGGACACATCTTCCACATGGGTCAATTGCCACAGCGCCCCTGGAGCGGGAGGAACTCTGGCAGCATGCATCACTGAGGATCTGGGCCCCACCCTGGAATGTTAAGCTTGGGGTGGATGAATTGGCTCAGATAAAATAGTTATTCCCCAAACCTTTGCTCAAAGCACACCTCAAACAAAACTTGAGGTTACGAGTCTGAATCTCCTTTCCTCGTTATTTTTCCATGAGTTTCTGCATTTCCAAGACTTTGCCAAAACTACACAGAGAAATTCCAGAGTGGCAGGGACCTGATGGCAATCTGATTTACTAGGGCGGATGTTAGGATATAGATATTCAGGCCTGTCTGCAAAGGCCTGTACTCTAAGAATTTAGGTGTATTCTTATCACTTGGCTAGTGATAGAGGTATAAAAGAAAGAATCAAAATCACTATCTGCTGGTGTAAGGGCCTTCTCTTACTGTGACAGTCTGAGGCCCTGTTCTTAGGCTAAGGCCTTTGGCTAAGCAGCAGAGGCAGCCATAAGCTGGGAAGCAAACAGTCACATCCTCACATTCCAAACTAGTCACACTGAAATAAGGTGCTATTCGGCTGTTAGGAATACAATCCTGTCCTGATAGTTCCTATCACCTCCAGAGAAAGGGAAGTGCCTAGAAAATGTAAAAGGAAACTTAGTTTGATAGCATCCTGTCTGGCAAGAACTCACTTATCAATAGCTGGGATGTGAAATCCTCACTTCTGTATTGTCTTGTCATTGTAGTTCCCACTTTGCTATTGTTTGTCTGTATAATCTCTGTCTGGTTCTGTGATTGTTCCTGTCTGCTGTATAATTAATTTTGCTGGGTGTAAACTAATTAAGGTGGTAGGATATAATTGGTTACATAATCATGTTACAATATGTTAGGATTGGTTAGTTAAATTTCAGGAAAATGATTGGTTAAGGTATAGCTAAGCAGAACTCAAGTTTTACTATATAATCTGTAGTCAATGAGGAAGTGACGGGGTGGGGTGTGGGTGGGCATGGGCGTGTGGGTGAGGGAGATGGGAACAGGGAATGGGGGTAAGAAAATTGGAATCATGTTTTGCTAAAGGGGGAAATGGGAACAGGGAATGGGAGTAAGGAAGTTGGAATCATGTTTGGCTAAGGGTAGTAATGGGAACAGGGACACAGGTGTAAGGCTCTGTGGTGTCAGAGCTGGGAAGGAGGATACTAAGGAAGGAAACTGGAATCATGCTTGCTGGAAGTTCACCCCAGTAAACATCGAATTGTTTGCACCTTTGGACTTCGGGTATTTTTCCTCTCTGTTCATGCGAGAAGGACCAGGGAAGTAAGTGGGTGAAGGAATAAGCCCCCTAACATCTTGGTGCCGTGACTCGGATGCATCGCATTGGATAGGTGAGTGGCAGCCTGTAAGTCCCCCTCCCCAACAGTCCGCGCAGCTGCTTGGAGGGGGTATCGCGAACTCTCGTGATGGTAGTTGCGGGTTCTGGCAAGCCAGGGTAAAGGATTTTTTGGATGAATGCCAGAGTCACCCCATTTCAGTCCTTGGCCTTACAGAGGTGTGAATCTGGCATTCAGGAAATAGGAGTCAGGCCTTGGGAGAAGCAGTTCTCATTGTGTTTCCCAGCAAGAAGCTGAAGCAGCAGAACTCTGACAAGACAGCCTGTTTCTAAAGAGATTTCCGGCACAGATGCTCAGCTGGTGTTAATCCACTGAGGTCAATGTAGTTATGCCGGCTTATGCCAGTCATCTGGTCCACAGCATGGCCACAGATGAGGTTAAAATAAGCATCCTGACATTGGCTGCTCATCCAAACTGAAACACGGGGCAATCCCATCTGTGAGGCCAGCTCAGAAGGCAGCACTTGCACTTAGGAAATTAATTCAGGGAAAAGTGTTTCTGGACATATAATGACATCTGTAGAAGTACTAACTTATTGCAGTGATACTCCATGATGGATTGATTGGAATCCAAGGAAGGAAACTGAATTTTTAGGTTTCAGAGTAGCAGCCATGTTAGTCTGTATCTGCAAAAAGAAAAGGAGGACTTGTGGCACCTTAGAGACTAACAAATAAATTTTTAGGGTGACACAATTGGGTTGTATTGCTGTCAGCACCTGCCTCTCGCAAGCACCCCCTATCTGGCCGATACATGCCTGCAATCCCCCAGTTTTGAACACAGCAGCACCCACCTCTTGCGGACGGCCTGTTAGGATATAGATATTCAGGCCTGTCTGCAAAGGCCTGTACTTTAAGAATTTAGGTGTATTCTTATCACTTGGCTAGTTCTAGAGGTATAAAAGAAAGAATCAAAATCACTGTCTGCTGGTGTAAGGGCCTTCTGTTACTGTGACAGTCTGAGGCCCTGTTCTTAGGCTAAGGCCTTTGGCTAAGCAGCAGAAGCAGCCATAAGCTAGGAAGCGACCGGTCACCTCCTCACATTCCAAACTAGTCACGTTGAAAGAAGGTGCTATTGGGCTGTTAGGCACCATCAGGACAGGATTGTATCCTATCACCTCCAGAGAAAGGGAAGTACCTCGAAAATGTAAAAGGAAACTTAGTTTGATAGCATCCTGTCTGGCAAGAACTCACTTATCAATAGCTGGGATGTGAAATCCTCACTTCTGTATTGTCCTGTCATTATAGTTCCCACTTTGCTATTCTTTGTCTGTATAATCTCTGTCTGGTTCTGTGATTGTTCCTGTCTGCTGTATAATTAATTTTGCTGGGTGTAAACTAATTAAGGTGGTGGGATATAATTGGGTACATAATCATGTTACAATATGCTAGGATTGGTTAGTTAAATTTCAGGAACATGATTGGTTAAGGTATAGCAAAGCAGAACTCAAGTTTTACTATATAGTCTGCAGTCAATCAGGAAGTAGGGGGGTGGGGGTGGGCATGGGCATGCGGGTGAGGGAGATGGGAACAGGGAATGGGGGTAAGGAAATTGGAATAATGTTTGGCTAAGGGCAGGAATGGGAACAGGGACACAGGTGTAAGGCTCTATGGTGTCAGAGCTGGGAAGGAGGATACTAAGGAAGGTAAGTGGGAAAGTGGGATACCGGGAGGAAGCACAGGCAGGAATGTCTGTGAGGGGAGGGCTCCTGCCTCATACTGACAATTAGGGGCGATGAGTAGGTTATCTCAAGTGCTTATATACGAATGCACAAAGCCTTGGAAACAAGCAGGGAGACCTGGAGGTCCTGGTGATGTCAAGGAATTATGACGTGATTGGAATAACAGAGACTTGGTGGGATAACTCACATGACTGGAGTACTGTCATGGATGGTTATAAACTGTTCAGTAAAGACAGGCAGGGCAGAAGAGGTGGGGGAGTAGCACTGTATGTAAGGGAGCAGTATGACTGCTCAGAGCTCCGGTACAAAACTGCAGAAAAACCTGAGTGTCTCTGGATTAAGTTTAGAAGTGTGAGCAACAAGAGTGATGTAGTGGTGGGAGTCTGCTATAGACCACCGGACCAGGAGGATGAGGTGGATGAGGCTTTCTTCCGGCAGCTCGCAGAAGCTACTAGATCACACGCCCTGGTTCTCATGGGTGACTTTAATTTTCCTGATATCTGCTGGGAGAGCAATACAGCGGTGCATAGACAATCCAGAAAGTTTTTGGAAAGCGTAGGGGACAATTTCCTGGTGCAAGTGCTAGAGGAGCCAACTAGGGGGCGAGCTTTTCTTGACCTGCTGCTCACAAACCGGGAAGAATTAGTGGGGGAAGCAAAAGTGGATGGGAATCTGGGAGGCAGTGACCATGAGTTGGTTGAGTTCAGGATCCTGACACAGGGAAGAAAGGTAAGCAGCAGGATACGGACCCTGGACTTCAGGAAAGCAGACTTCGACTCCCTCAGGGAACGGATGGCCAGGATCCCCTGGGGGACTAACATGAAGGGGAAAGGAGTCCAGGAGAGCTGGCTGTATTTGAAGGAATCCCTGTTGAGGTTACAGGGACAAACCATCCCGATGTGTCGAAAGAATAGTAAATATGGCAGGCGACCAGCTTGGCTTAATGGTGAAATCCTAGCGGATCTTAAATATAAAGAAGAAGCTTACAAGAAGTGGAAGGTTGGACATATGACCAGGGAAGAGTATAAAAATATTGCTCGGGCATGTAGGAATGAAATCAGGAGGGCCAAATCGCACCTGGAGCTGCAGCTAGTGAGAGATGTCAAGAGTAACAAGAAGGGTTTCTTCAGGTATGTTGGCAACAAGAAGAAAGCCAAGGAAAGTGTGGGCCCCTTACTGAATGAGGGAGGCAACCTAGTGACAGAGGATGTGGAAAAAGCTAATGTACTCAATGCTTTTTTCGCCTCTGTCTTCACGAACAAGGTCAGCTCCCAGACTGCTGCGCTGGGCATCACAACACGGGGAATAGATGGCCAGCCCTCTGTGGAGAAAGAGGTGGTTAGGGACTATTTAAAAAAGCTGGATGTGCACAAGTCCATGGGGCCGGACGAGTTGCATCCGAGAGTGCTAAAGGAATTGGCGGCTGTGATTGCAGAGCCATTGGCCATTATCTTTGAAAACTCGTGGAGAACGGGGGAAGTCCCAGATGACTGGAAAAAGGCTAATGTAGTGCCAGTCTTTAAAAAAGGGAAGAAAGAGGATCCTGGGAACTACAGGCCAGTCAGCCTCACCTCAGTCCCCGGAAAAATCATGGAGCAGGTCCTCAAAGAATCAATCCTGAAGCACTTACATGTGAGGAAAGTGATCAGGAACAGTCAGCATGGATTCACCAAGGGAAGGTCATGCCTGACTAATCTAATCACCTTCTATGATGAGATTACTGGTTCTGTGGATGAAGGGAAAGCAGTGGATGTATTGTTTCTTGACTTTAGCAAAGCCTTTGACACGGTCTCCCACAGTATTCTTGTCAGCAAGTTAAAGAAGTATGGGCTGGATGAATGCACTATAAGGTGGGTAGAAAGTTGGCTAGATTGTCGGGCTCAACGGGTAGTGATCAATGGCTCCATGTCTAGTTGGCAGCCGGTGTCAAGTGGAGTGCCCCAGGGGTCGGTCCTGGGGCTGGTTTTGTTCAATATCTTCATAAATGATCTGGAGGATGGTGTGGATTGCACTCTCAGCAAATTTGCGGATGATACTAAACTGGGAGGAGTGTTAGATATGCTGGAGGGCAGGGATAGGATACAGAGGGACCTAGACAAATTGGAGGATTGGGCCAAAAGAAATCTGATGAGGTTCAATAAGGATAAGTGCAGGGTCCTGCACTTAGGACGGAAGAACCCAATGCACCGCTACAGACTAGGGACCGAATGGCTAGGCAGCAGTTCTGCGGAAAAGGACCTAGGGGTGACAGTGGACGAAAAGCTGGATATGAGTCAGCAGTGTGCCCTTGTTGCCAAGAAGGCCAATGGCATTTTGGGATGTATAAGTAGGGGCATAGCAAGCAGATCGAGGGATGTGATCGTCCCCCTCTATTCGACATTGATGAGGCCTCATCTGGAGTACTGTGTCCAGTTTTGGGCCCCACACTACAAGAAGGATGTGGATAAATTGGAGAGAGTCCAGCGAAGGGCAACAAAAATGATTAGGGGTCTGGAACACATGACTTATGAGGAGAGGCTGAGGGAACTGGGATTGTTTAGTCTGCAGAAGAGAAGAATGAGGGGGGATTTGATAGCTGCTTTCAACTACCTGAGAGGTGGTTCCAGAGAGGATGGTTCTAGACTATTCTCAGTGGTAGAAGAGGACAGGACAAGGAGTAATGGTCTCAAGTTGCAGTGGGGGAGGTTTAGGTTGGATATTAGGAAAAATGATTTCACTAGGAGGGTGGTGAAACACTGGAATGCGTTACCTAGGGAGGTGGTAGAATCTCCTTCCTTAGAAGTTTTTAAGGTCAGGCTTGACAAAGCCCTGGCTGGGATGATTTAATTGGGGATTGGTCCTGCTTTGAGCAGGGGGTTGGACTAGATGACCTCCTGAGGTCCCTTCCAACCCTGATATTCTATGGTTCTATGAAACTGGAATCATGCTTTCTGGAAGTTCACCCCAATAAACATCAAATTGTTTGCACCTTTGGACTTTGGGTATTGTTGCTCTCTGTTCATGCGAGAAGGACCAGGGAAGTAAGTGGGTGAAGGAATAAGCTCCCTAACACGGCCCCTTTCGGGTTGGGTGTGAGCCTGCTTTTCTTTCTTACAATGGGGTGGCACCTGCCTCTCATGAGCACCTCCCTGTCCAATAGTTGTTAGGTGAATCTTCAGTGACAGCACTCCAGCCAAGTCACACACACTGTCCACCCTCTCCAGGGTATACAGTTTCTAGTTCTTTCTCACAGACTTGTTATGAAGCCGTAGCAGGAAGGATTCCTCCCCGGAGGCACTGCCTTCTTTAACAGCCCAACAGGTGCCCACCATGGTACCCTCAGCTGGTGTCCTTTTAGCAGCCCCCTTCTGGACTCAGTCTTCAACCAGCCCAGCGGGACCCAGCATGGTGCGATCACCTGGTCTGTCTAGGTTCTGGGCTCAGTCCCCTGGGCTCAGCCCCCTGGGCTCAGCCTGCCCGCACTGACCTGTCTATGGTCCTGCTGCTCTTCCAGCCAGCTAGGCACCCGATCTTCTGCAGCCTTCCCTGGGCTCAGTTTTGCCTGCCATCAGCTGTCCACAGTGCTGCTGCTTTTCCAGCAAGCCAAGCACCCAGTCTTTGGCAGCCTTCCCTGGGCTCAGTCCTGCCTGCAGTGAGCTGTTCACAGTTCTGCTGCTTTTCCAGTCAGCCACCTGGCCACCTTTTTCAAGCTCCAGGCCACAACTGACTGCTCTGCCTCTGCTGCTTTCTTTTATGTGGCCCTTCTGGACCCTGATTGGCTGCTCCAGCATCCCCTCTAGGCTTCCTGGAAGACTTCTCCTCTGCTCTTTTCTGGGGCAGGACCACAAGGCCTCCAGAAGGGGGCCTCCGGAGCCAGTTCACCCAGTCACATAGGTCTACAACCAAGACAAAATAAGTGGGGTGAAGTTTTAGATTATAGGAAAGAGCTGCTGCTGGACATGTTTGAAGCATCACTTTCAAGATCTGTAGAAGTAAACTGGAAAAGCACTGGGAAAAAATGTAGGGAACTACTGGGCATTAGCATGGAGTATACGCCCTACAGTGTGTGTATTTCCTCTATACTTATATTACAGATCTAGAATAGACTAGAATGTGCAATACAATTGTAGGTGCCCATGATGTTACTGGGCCAAATAGGGGGACAATATTATGACTCTTGCAGTTCTATTGTATCAAACCAGTTTCTAAATTACCATCATAAACAGCAGTGCTTTTCTTTAGTCAATGATCGAGTGCAAGTATTATATAGACAGTGAATATTTAAATACCCTTGCATCTCTGTCACACCAGTTATCTTATCCTTACTTTTAACCAGATAGAGAGTTGTCTTTTCTCTATATGGTATTTACTGAAGTTTTATTATTGTCTGTCTGTTCTTTAAAATAACTCACCTGCCAATTCTTCTCTTTTCAGACTTGTTAACCTGCTGTATCCAATACTGATTGAAGAGTCCTGGTTTCTGAAACTGATTTAGATGAATAGAAGAATAGATAAAAGCTTTCCTCTTTTCTATTTTTTTCTAATGATCAGTGAAGAAATGAATGGCTTCTCTTTGTATTAGTGACTGGCCTTCCACTGATCATTGGCTCAAGTCTTAATCTGTCAGTGCACACCTACCCTGAAGCCACATCTCTCTTGTTAATTTGAAAGACTGGTAAAACCAATGCTTGTTCATATCACTTGATAGAATTTAGGATTGTCAGCCAATAGGATGCTGCCATGTATTTTATATGTATGCAGTGTAGTTGTGGCTGTGTCAGCCACAGGCTATTAAAGAGATAAGGTGGGTGAGGTAATATCTAAAATACCTTCAAAGCATGTCTCTCTCACCAGCAGAAGTTGGTTCAATAAAAGATATCTCCCCCTCTTGGCTCTCTAATGTATTTTATAGTTATTTACTGTTGCCTGGTATTTTTCTTTTGTAAATGTGGTCAGGGATATTGATTCTGCCTGTACATTTCCTAACTTAGTGGAAGAATTGTTTTTTGTTAGCAGGCTCTATTCCCCCCTCAGTGGTTCTTTAGTGACAGGGAGTTATCTGCTTTTCCTCACATGCTAAGGATTTCATGTCATATAGTCATATCGTTGAAATGCCATGCTTAGAATGGCTCTATTAACATATGTCTCAGTCATACCTTATATGCACCTGAGCATACTATTTGTTGTGGTGATGGGGAGATTCCCCTATGTCCTTATGGAGGCAGCTCAGTGATGCCAGATATCCAGACGCACTCAGATGTTAAGGTGATGGGCCATGTCAGTACCTGCACAGATGCATGTGGGATTAAGGTCTCTTTATTGGAGTAGGGCCCTTTGCTCTTCCCAGCTCATTTCTACACTAGCCTTTCGTACAGGAGGATACCCTGCATGGCTGAGTGTGAATCTGAATGTTATAGAAAGGAAAGTGTCATCTCTAGTTTCACATACAGTTTTAATCTGGTAGGTTGAACATAGCTTGTACTACTATGTGAGAATGGCTGGCTACAACCTGCAGTGTGTTTCATTTGTTCCATCTATACCTGCTATTTTGATCCAGTTTGTGCAAAATCTCAGCATAGATCTCAACCAGTTTTGAATTCTAACTAATATTCTTGCTCTTCATCCCTAGAGAAGTAGTGATTTGTCTACCAGAGTTGCTTAAGGAACATTACACAAAGGACAATTTGCAAGATAAACTACAGAGATGTTTGCAGTCAACGGCAGGTAAGCAATATTAGATATATGTTTGAAATAGATGTAGGAAAAGACTAGTTAATGTAGAAGGAATTGTGGTTGACTGGACCTATTATTCTTATTACATCCTTCTTTGTGTAAACCCAATTACAGAGGCAAATCAAAATAGGTAAGTATATAATTTACAGCTTAGTTGCCTCTGGAGTAAAAAACGCTGGTGATACAAAAAACTGAAAATGAAGAGGCCAAACATGTTTTTGTGCTATTTATTTTTTATGCATGTGGAGAGGAGCAGATTGTTTAAACTATTCTGTTATAGATGAGTGCATTGGCACAAGTATTGATCTGAGATGTCACGGCAATGTCAAAACTTAAAGATTAACATAGAGAGTTGTTACCAGGAATAGGAGACAAAACTAATCAGGAAACACTATAAATTAAGCTATTGATTTAGTTTCTGATACTTCTGAATTTGGACAGTGATTCGCTGTTGGATTTCAGGGCATTGGGCTTTCATTCTAGAGTGGTATGAATATTGATAAAGTTTGTAATATTATGCTAGTGGGTTTCAAACTTGAAATCGTGAGACCTGCAAAACCTCCTGAATATTGAACTACCTGTTTTTTTTCTTTTGTTTTTGCACAAAAAGTGCTTCTGAATGAATCACTAGACCAGGAATTATTCAGAGAAGTTATGAACTAAACTCACACAAATATGATTTCTTTACATATTATCTACAAACGGAACAAGAGGCAAAAATCAAACCAGTTATTCATTAGAAATTGTAGCAATTTGAAGGATTAGATCTGGATCATTCCCAGTTATGAGTGAACTTCAAAGTATTTGGAGCTTACATTGAAATTTGACTTTGGGATAAGCACCCAGAAGTCAAGAGACTTGTCTAGGTGGGCACTTTGTTCACGACAAACTGGGGTGTAAATCCACAGTGTACTAGTGTGTCGTGCATTAACTGTCCTCAGGGACCCTGCTAAACACACTCAAAGTTCTATAGAGTGCTTTGATCTATTCTGCTTTGAAAGAGAAGTAGAGACCAAAGGTCACTTTGGAACTTTTAGTGCACAGCTGTAGGATCCGCATGGACATTTAGTGTGCAGCAGTCTCGGGGGAGGTAGATTTACACCTCACCTTGCTGCATACTAATAAGCCCAAGGTGTTTATTCAAACTTCCCCAAACAGCCTCAGAAGGTCAGTCTTTGTTACCAGATTTCTGGTATTTCCTGCTTCTGGTCAAACTGAAGATTCTTTACAAAGAGAATTTTGTGAGGTATTTTAGCATTTAAGCGAAAGCACAGAGATAGAGCAGACCCAAGAAGCCTAGAATTGGTTGAACAATGAGAAAAACTATGGACTAACAAAAATAAATCTGCAACTAAGGTTTTTGATTTCAAAAGGGCTGACTTTCAAAAATTAAGGAAATTAGTTAGGGAAGTGGATTGGACTGAAGAATTTATGGGTTTAAAGGTAGAGGAGGCCTGGGATTATTTTAAATTAAAGCTGCAGAAGCTATCGGAAGCCTGCATCCCAAGAAAGGGGAAAAAATTCATAGGCAGGAGTTGTAGACCAAGCTGGATGAGCAAGCATCTTAGAGAGGTAATTAAGAAAAAGCAGAAAGCATATAGGGAGTGGAAGAAGGGAGGGATCAGTAAGGCAAGCTACCTTATTGAGGTCAGAATATGTAGGGATAAAGTGAGACAGGCTAAAAGTCAAGTAGAGTTGGACCTTGCAAAGGGAATTAAAACCAATAGTAAAAGGTTCTATAGTCATATAAATAGGAAGAAAACAAAGAAAGAAGAAGTGGGACCGCTAAAAACTGAGGATGGAGTGGAGGTCAAGGATAATCTAGGCATGGCCCAATATCTAAACAAATACTTTGCCTCAGTCTTTAATAAGACTAAAGAGGATCTTAGGGATAATGGTAGCATGATAAATGGGAATGAGGATATGGAGGTAGACATCACCATATCTGAGGTAGAAGCGAAACTCAAACAGCTTAATGGGACTAAATCGGGGGGCCCAGATAATCTTCATCCAAGAATATTAAAAGAATTGGCACAAGAAATTGCAAGCCCATTAGCAAGAATTTTTAATGAATCTGTAAACTCAGGGGTTGTACCGTATGATTGGAGGATTGCTAACATAGTTCCTATTTTTAAGAAAGGGAAAAAAAGTGATCCAAGTAATTATAGTCCTGTTAGTTTGACATCTGTAGTATGCAAGGTCTTGGAAAAAATTTTGAAGGAGAAGGTAGTTAAGGACATTGAAGTCAATGGTAAATGGGACAAAATACAACATGGTTTTACAAAAGGTAGATCGTGCCAAACCAACCTGATCTCCTTCTTTGAGAAAGTAACAGATTTTTTAGATAAAGGAAACGCAGTGGATCTAATTTACTTAGATTTTAGTAAGGCGTTTGATACGGTGCCACATGGGGAATTATTAGTTAAATTGGATAAGATGGGCATCAATAGGAATATTGAAAGGTGGATAGGGAATTGGTTAAAGGGGAGACTACAACGGGTCCTACTGAAAGGTGAACTGTCAAGTTGGAGGGAGGTTACCAGTGGAGTTCCTCAGGGATCGGTTTTGGGACCAATCTTATTTAATCTTTTTATTACTGACCTGGGCACAAAAAGTGGGAGTGTGCTACTAAAGTTTGCAGATGATACAAAGCTGGGAGGTATTGCTAATTTAGAGAAGGACAGGGATACCCTACAGGAGGATCTGGATGACCTTGTAAACTGGAGTAATAGGAATAGGATGAAATTTAATAGTGAGAAGTGTAAGGTCATGCATTTAGGGATTAATAACAAGAATTTTAGTTATAAGCTAGGAACGCATCAACTAGAAGTAACGGAGGAGGAAAAGGACCTTGGAGTATTGGTTGATCATAGGATGACTATGAGCTGCCAATGTGATATGGCTGTGAAAAAAGCTAATGTCGTCTTGGGATGCATCAGGAGAGGTATTTCCAGTAGGGATAAGGAGGTTTTAGTACCGTTATATAAGGCACTGGTGAGACCTCACCTGGAGTACTGTGTGCAGTTCTGGTCTCCCATGTTTAAGAAGGATGAATTCAAACTGGAACAGGTACAGAGAAGGGCTACTAGGATGATCCGAGGAATGGAAAACTTGTCTTATGAAAGGAGACTCAGGGAGCTTGGCTTGTTTAGCCTAACTAAAAGAAGGCTGAGGGGAGATATGATTGCTCTCTATAAATATATCAGAGGGATAAATACCAGAGAGGGAGAGGAATTATTTAAACTCAGTACCAATGTGGACACAAGAACAAATGGATATAAACTGGCCACTAGGAAATTTAGATTAGAAATTAGACGAAGGTTTCTAACCATCAGAGGAGTGAAGTTTTGGAATAGCCTTCCGAGGGAAGTAGTGGGGGCAAAAGATCTATCTTGCTTTAAGATTAAACTCGATAAGTTTATGGAGGAGATGGTATGATGGGATAACATGGTTTTGGTAATTAAATATTCATGGTAAATAGGCCCAATGGCCTGTGATGGATTTTAGATGGGGTAAGATCCAAGTTACCTGGGAAAGAATTTTCTGTAGTATCTGGCTGATGAATCTTGCCCATATGCTCAGGGTTTAGCTGATCGCCATATTTGGGGTCGGGAAGGAATTTTCCTCCAGGGCAGATTGGAAGAGGCCCTGGAGGTTTTTCGCCTTCCTCTGTAGCATGGGGCACGGGTCACTTGCTGGAGGATTCTCTGCTCCTTGAGGTCTTTAAACTACAATTTGAGGACTTCAATAGCACAGATATAGGTGTGAGGTTTTTTTTGTAGGAGTGGTGGGTGAAATTCTGTGGCCTGCGTTGTGCAGGAGGTCAGACTAGATGATCATAATGGTCCCTTCTGACCTAAATATCTATGAATCTATGAATCTATGACTTTTTTCCATTTTTAATAGGAACTTCATAACTTTCAAAAAATTCCAACAAGTGCAAGTAATACCATTGTAATATTTCACTACACTTTCCCCGCATCCTTATACTATACACATTATTTCCCTCATACAGTGAGCAGAGATTTTGCATTGAGCTATTCAAAAGGCTGGGCACTACCTGTTAGTGTCTGACCTCAGTTAAATATTAGCCCCGTAACAAATACTATCCTAAAGAGACGTTATGAGTTTAGTGTCACTTGTTTTTACTGTTATACATTTGATGTTCAGACAAATTGCAGGTCAGTAAATGTAGCACAATATACTGATGCCAGAACAAAACTAATACCTCAGACAGAACCAAGTGTACATTCAAAAATATATTAAACAGGAAGTTAACGGTACTATGATCATTCTATTGTTTTTCATTCAAAGATTTTCTCCTCTCTAAGAGTGTGTCACACGACAAAACAAATAAACAACTAAAACAAAACAAAAAACCCGTGGCAGTGAGTCTCCGAGCCCAGGTCAATTCATGGGGCTACACACATAAGTGTAGTCGTTCCACGTGGGCTGGAGCTCCGGCTCAGGAACCCAGGGTGCTGGGGGGGAGAAAGGGTCTCTGAGCCTGAGCTCCATCCAGAGCAGGAACGTCTACGCTGCTATTTTTAACCCTGTAGAATGATCCCCGTGAGCCTGAGTCAGTTAACCTGACTCAGTTAACCTGAGTGGTAGATACGCTGGAGGGCAGGGATAGGATACAGAGGGACCTAGACAAATTGGAGGATTGGGCCAAAAGAAATCTGATGAGGTTCAACAAGGACAAGGGCAGAGTCCTGCACTTAGGACGGAAGAATTCCATGCACCGCTACAGACTAGGGACCGAATGGCTCGGCAGCAGTTCTGCAGAAAAGGACCTAGGGGTTACAGTGGACGAGAAGCTGGATATGAGTCAACAGTGTGCCCTTGTTGCCAAGAAGGCCAATGGCATTTTGGGCTGTATAAGTAGGGGCATTGCCAGCAGATCGAGGGACGTGATCGTTCCCCTCTATTCGACATTGGTGAGGCCTCATCTGGAGTACGGTGTCCAGTTTTGGGCCCCACACTACAAGAAGGATGTGGAAAAATTGGAAAGAGTCCAGCAGAGGGCAACAAAAATGATTAGGGGACTGGAACACATGACTTATGAGGAGAGGCTGATGGAACTGGGGATGTTTAGTCTTCAGAAGAGAAGAGTGAGGGGGGATTTGATAGCTGCTTTCAACTACCTGAAAGGGGGTTCCAAAGAGGATGGATCTAGACTGTTCCCAGTGGTAGCAGATGACAGAACAAGGAGTAATGGTCTCAAGTTGCAGTGGGGGAGATTTAGGTTGGATATTAGGGAAAACTTTTTCACTAGGAGGGTGGTGAAGCACTGGAATGGGTTCCCTAGGGAGGTGGTGGAATCTCCTTCCTTAGAGGTTTTTAAGGCCAGGCTTGACAAAGCCCTGGCTGGGATGATTTAGTTGGGGATCGGTCCTGCTTTGAGCAGGGGGTTGGACTAGATGACCTCTTGAGGTCCCTCCTGAGGTCCCTTCCCTTCCTGATATTCTATGATTCTAACTCTAGCTCTGCAACTTGCTGCTGCAGGATTGTTGGGTTTTTTTTTTGTGCAGTGTAGACATACCCTAAGTAACTTAATTGCAGCAAGTCTCAATCCTCTCCTCCATCCTGGGGGATCAGCAAAGAGCTGATATTCATGCACCTTGTGTCAAGTAATGGAGCTCCTGCGGAGCTTAGTTTCATGGACTGTTAAGGCTTCAAGAGATTAATTTAAAAGCTACGGTACAGCATTCCTTCCCACACCCGAGTATATTGGCTATGTACTCACGAGTGCTAACACACAACTTGGACTGTGAGCCCCTTGGGGCATAGGCCCCATCTTTTTGTTTGGGGTGTTTGTACACTTGCAGATGAAAGATTGCAGCTGACTTTTGAAGTCATCCCAAATAGGCAGCATTCGGCTGTCCAAATGACTTTGCTACATGTTCTCAGTGACCTCCATGGGTAGAGCTAGTGCCAGAAGGACCAACACCATGGTGGACTGAAGGGGAGAGGACTGAGCATTTGATGCAATATGCCACAATGGGTTGCCATCTTTAATGAGAGCAAAATATGGCTTTTGGGGCCTCATTTTATACTGAAACGCTTTCCCTATTTTCATTTTAGTTTATTTGTAACTCATTTGCTTTCAGTGGGAGTAGTTGTGGTGAATATTTTAAACACTTCATCCTTAAATGTAATATTTTTCGGCTTTTTGATTATGACGGGTCTGTGCAATTCCTATGTTTATATTCATGTTTATATCTTTCACTCTGAAGCCTGGCCTGTGACTAGGGCCCTAGGCCTTACAGTAACACGCCTTAATATTTGTATTGCCACTCTTGTATTCATATGTGGACAGGTGCACTGTCCTGATCTGACTGTTCCTCCTTGTTCTCATGGAATACATCCGACCAATGAGATGGCACGACACAAGTCAGCACCTAATACCATATCTCCACAATCTCTTAATCCCTTCATTCATGACTGTGCTTACATAGTCAGTGTCAGGGGTGCACATTACTGGTTTTAAATTAGAGGAATAATTAAATTTAGCTAAAAAGGGATAGAGCACCCATCCTACAGTACATCTAATTAGAATGCCTGTCTCTATAGCTGTGTCTGCCATCTAGTGTATTATGGGATAATTATGCTTCTAAGCCCTTAGCTAGAGAGACAGGATGATAGCAAAGGAAATGCACAACCAATAGAGGGATTTAGACAAACAGCAATTTGTAAAAAAATGAATTAATCTCTCTCCTGAAAGTGATATACTCCAGGGGCAGCATAAATCATTTAGACTAACCAATTATATATCCAACTAATGATTGTTCCGCCAAGCCCGCATTTCTCCCCAGTTTACCTATCAAAATGTCATGTGAGACTGTGTCCAAAGCCTTGCTGAAGTCCAGGTATAGTACGTCCACTGCATTTCCCCTATCCAGCAAATCAATTACACCATCAAAGAAATAAATCAAGCTGGTTTGGCATGATTTCTTCTTGGTAAATCCAGGGTGGCTGCTAGTGATCACCCCTCCGTCCTCTAGATATTTGCAAATTGAAAGTTTTTACACTGCTCTAGTTGCTTCCCAGGCATCAAGGTTAGGCTGCTATCACGGCATGGTGAGTTATATAGGAACTGAACATGTCCTAGGGTACAGAATCGCACAGTAGCATTATTAAATGCAATAGGAGTTGAACAGAATAGGGTATTAGGATTAGAAAATCAGGCTGAATATTCTTTTTTAAACAAGTGTTCACTATTTCCATAATAGATCATCATTAAATCTTTCTTAACAGCAATAGATTTGTTGGTATGATCTTAGTGAAATATTAAGCCAAAGGGCCATAAACTCATAAGACATTAGTAAAATCTGCTTCAAGTACATTTAAAAATTAGGCAGGAAATTAAATTTTACAACTTCTCAGCTAATTAGTCTCTCTCTGGCTATAAATTAAAAATCTTAAGTGAGTTTGGGTAGTGTCAAGACATCTAGCTTTTAATGCGTTTGCCTGAGTGTGATCTAAATTATTTCTTTTCAAAATTTGCAAGAAGGTGAGACAATACCTTTAGAGCAATAAGAATATAGGAATAGTCCATGTAGCCCAGTATCCTGTCTTCCAACACTGGTCAGTGTCAGATGCTTCACAGGAAATGACCAGAACAGGGCAGGTTTCAGAGTAACAGCCGTGTTAGTCTGTATTCGCAAAAACAAAAGGAGTACTTGTGGCACCTTAGAGACTAACCAATTTGCTCAAATAAATTGGTTAGAAAAGGGCAATTTATCAAGTGAACCATCCCCTGTCATCCAGTCAGTGGCTTCTGGGAGTCAATGGCTTAGGGAGACCCAGAGCATGGGGTTGCATCCCTGACCATCTTTGTTAATACTCATTGATGGACCTATCCTCCAGGAATTTGGCTAATCATTTTTGAACCCAATTATACAACTGAACTTCACAACATCCTCTGGTTGACTGTGCATTGTGTGAAGAAGTACTTCCCTTTCTTTGTTTTAAACCATCTGCCTATTAATTTCATTTGGTGACCCCTAGGTCTTGTGTTATGAGAAGGAGTAAATAACACATCTTTATTTACTTTCTCCGCACCAGTCATGCTTCTATAGACCTCTGTCACATCCCCCGCACTGCCACCCCTCATCATTTCTTTTCTAAGCAGGACAGTCTCAGTCTTTTTAATCTCTCCTCATACGGAAGCTACCCCCTCATCATTTTTGTTGCCATTCTCGGTTCTTTTTCCAATTCTATACATCTTGTTTGAGATGGGACAACCAGAACTGCACGCAGTATTCAAGGTGTGGGCATATCATGGATTTACATGGTGTCATTATGATATATTCGGTCTTATTATCTATCCCTTTCCTAATGATTCCCAGCGTTCTGTTAGCTTTTTTGACTGTCGCTGCACATTGGGTGGACGTTATCAGAGAACTATCCACACTGACACTTCGATCTCTTTCTTGAGCGGTAACAGCTAATTTAGACTCCATCATTTTGTATGTATAGTTGGGATTATGTTTTCCAATGTGCGTTACTTTGCATTTATCAACATTAAATTTCATCTGCCATTTTGTTGCCCAGTCACTCAGTATTGTGAGATCCCTTTGTAACTCTTCACAGTCTGCTTAACTGTCTTGAGTAATTTTGTATCATTTGAAAACTTTGCCACCTCACTGTTTACCCCTTTTTCCAGATAATTTCTGAATATGTTGAAATGTGCTTGTTCCAGCCCTTAGGGGACCCCACTATTTACCTCTCTCCACTGTGAGAAAACACCATTTATTCCTACCCTTTGTTTCCTGTCTTGTAACCAGTTACTGATCCATGAGAGGACTTTCCCACTTATCCCATGCCTACTTACTTTCCTTAAGAGCCTTTGGTGAGGGACCATCTCAAAGGCTTTCTGAAAGTCCATGTACACTATATCCACTGGATTACCCTTGTCCATATTCTTGTTGACCCCACCTCAAAGAATTCTAATAGGCATGATTTCCCTTTAGAAAAGCCATGTTGACTCTTCTCCAACATATTGTGTTCATCTAGTTTCAGCCACTTTGCCTGGTATTGAAATTAAGCTCCAGAGGTGATCTTGGCGCTTACAGGCCGGTAAGCCTTTTTTAAAAAAAATGTTACATTAGCAATCTGCCAGTGAGCTGGAGCAGAGGCTAATTTAAGTGACAGATGACATACCACAGTTAGAGGTTCTGTAATTTCTTATCTGAAGTCCTTCAGATCTCTTGGTGGAATACCATAAGGTCTTGATACAATTTGATATCTGAGGATTGGCAAATTATTAGTGTTTAGATTATAAATTTGTTCCAAAAGCATCTCTACAGACACCTCTATCTGGGACAGTTCCTTACATTTGGCACCTAAAAAGAATGTTTCAGGTGTGAGAATCTCTCTCACATCCTCTGCAGTGAAGACCATTGTGAAAAATTCATTTAGCTTACCTGCAATGGCCTTGTCTTATTAGAGTACTCTTTTAGCACTTTGATCATCCAGTGGTCCACAGGTTGTTTGGAAAGCTTCCTGCTTCTGCTTCACTTAAAAAAAAAGTTGCCAGAGTTTATGCTCCCTTCTATTATCTTAAGTAGGATTTGCCTTCCAATTTTTAAAGGATGTCTTTTTGTCTCTAACTGCCTCATTTACTGTATTGTTTAGTAATGGTGGGATTTTTTTTGGTCCCCTTATTGGGTTTTTTTTTTTTTTGGCTGTACATTTAGTTTGAGCCTCTATTATGCTGTTTTTAAAAAAAGTTTCCATGCAGCTTGAAGGCATTTCACTCTTGTGACTATTCCTTTTAATTTCTGTTTAACTAGCTTCGTCATTTTTGTGTAGTTCCTCTTTTTGAGAAATGCTATGGTGGTGGCATTCTCCAACCCATCCTGGGGTGACATGTACCCAGACAATATGGGGATAGTTTAAATAATTTAAGTAATAATCTCCCATTGTTATTGAGGTTTCTGTTTTCGTAGCCTTGCTAACCTCCCTGAGTATCTCACAGTCAGTCACCATCCTGGTCAAGTGGTCGGTAGCATATTCCTATCGCTATACTCATAGAATCATAGAATCATAGAATATCAGGGTTGGAAGGGACCCCAGAAGGTCATCTAGTCCAACCCCCTGCTCGAAGCAGGACCAATTCCCAGTTAAATCATCCCAGCCAGGGCTTTGTCAAGCCTGACCTTAAAAAACTCTAAGGAAGGAGATTCTACCACCTCCCTAGGTAACGCATTCCAGTGTTTCACCACCCTCGTAGTGAAAAAGTTTTTCCTAATATCCAATCTAAACCTCCCCCACTGCAACTTGAGACCATTACTCCTCGTTCTGCAATCTGCTACCATTGAGAACAGTCTAGAGCCATCCTCTTTGGAACCCCCTTTCAGGTAGTTGAAAGCAGCTATCAAATCCCCCCTCATTCTTCTCTTCTGCAGACTAAACAATCCCAGCTCCCTCAGCCTCTCCTCATAAGTCATATTATTCAAGAACTGAATTTCTATCCATAGAGATTCTATAGCCAGTATTCTCTCCTTCTGAGAGTGCTAAAGTGATCAGGAACAGTGAGCATGGATTCACCAAGGGCTAGACATGCCTGACTAATCTAATTGCCTTCTATGGTGAGATAACTGGCTCTGTGGATGAGGGGAAAGCAGTGGACGTGTTGTTCCTTGACTTTAGCAAAGCTTTTGACACGGTCCCCCACAGTATTCTTGCCAGCAAGTTAAAGAATTGTGAGCTGGATGAATGGACTATAAAGTGGACAGAAAGCTGGCTAGGTTGTCGGGCTCAACGGATCAATGGGTCCATGTCTAGTTGGCAGCCGGTATCAAGTGGAGTGCCCCAAGGGTCGGTCCTCGGGCCAGTTTTGTTCAATATCTTCATTAATGATCTGGAGGATGGTGTGGATTGCATCCACATCAAGTTTGCAGATGACACTAAACTGGGAGGAGAGGTAGATACGTTGGAGGGTAGGCATAGGATACAGAGGGAAATAGACAAATTGGAGGACTGGGCCAAAATAAAGCTCATGAGGTTCAACAAGGACAAGTGTAGAGTCCTGCACTTACGACGGAAGAATCCCATGCACCGCTACAGACTAGGGACCGAATGGCTCGGCAGCAATTCTGCAAAAAAGGACCTAGGGGTTACAGTGGACGAGAAGCTGGATATGAGTCAGCAGTGTACCATTGCTGTCAAGAAGGCCAATGGCATTTTGGGCTGTATAAGTAGGGGCATTGCCAGCATATCGAGGGATGTGATCGTTCCCCTCTATTCGACATTGGTGAGGCCTCATCTGGAGTACTGTGTCCAGTTTGGGCCCCACACTACAAGAAGGATGTGGAAAAATTGGAAAGAGTCCAGTGGAGGGCAACAAAAATGATTAGGGGACTGGAACACATGACTTATGAGGAGATGCTGAGGGAACTGGGATTGTTTAGTGTGCGGAACAGAAGAATGAGGGGGGACTTGATAGCGCTTTCAACTACCTGAAAGCGGGTTCCAAAGAGGATGGATCTAGACTGTTCTCAGTGGTAGCAGATGACAGAACGAGGAGTAATGGTCTCAAGTTGCAGTGGGGGAGGTTTAGGTTGCATATGAGGGAAAACTTTTTCACTAGGAGGGTGGTGACGCACTGGAATGGGATACCTAGGGAGGTGGTCGAATCTCCTTCCTTAGAAGTTTTTAAGGTCAGGCTTGACAAAGCCCTGGCTGGGATGATGTAGTTTGGGATTGGTCCTGCTTTGAGCAGGAGGTTGGACTATATGACCTCCTGATGTCCCTTACAACTCTGATATTCTATGATTCTATGATCTGTACAGACAGCGTGAAAACAGTTCGTTACCGCTGTCAGCATTGTGGGTTCATGTGTTCTCCTCTTTTTTCTTCTGGAGGTCACATGCTGCCAATTTTCTTCCCTTTTCTGAACTGCCCTCTCAGATTCTTCAGCATGCTGTGCCTGCAGTACCAAAAGCTGACTTCTGTCCAGAAAGCCTTCATTTTCTCTGATGCCTAAAAGGCAAAAACAAAACAAACAACAAAAACCCTCTGGGCGAACTCCCTCTGTTTGCCTCTTCTCTGATCCCCTCACCTAAGCCATTTGCTGGCTTTTATAATTACTTACTCCCTTTCCAGCTGGGTCTGATGATTTTTCAGGGCTTGCTGGCCTTAGGACTCTGGCTCTTAAAGGGGCAGGCCACCCCTTTGTTTCATAGGGAACATTTATGAACAGTTACAGTTATGAGGGTGAAATAAAATCACATGACAGGAAATAGAGGAAAAGCCTCACGTGATTTTTTGCGAACTTTTAATTGGTTAGTTTTGTACAGCCCCAGTGCCCTTCCCTGTAATGGGACAACAAAGAGACAACTGCAGAAATTCCAACAGAGAAAGCATATGTTAGTGCTTTGCATCAGAGACAGTCAGCCTACAGACTTCCTGGGCACAGGAGAGCCTGAGCACTGAGTCTGGATCCAGACTCAGACTTCCATTACACTCCAGGGAGAAGCTCAAATGAGATTGGCGTACTGCTGGGTCAGACTCTTCTCCAAATAGGGGTAGATAACTTCCTGCCAATTAGCATCTGCACTCTGCAAGCCAAAGTATTCTTCTATGTGCAGGCAAACCTGATCCTGTCTTGCTCGCTCAGGGCTGGGAAGGAATCTTTTCCATCCATTTTATATAACTGGCCAGATGTATTTCTCTTTTCTTTCCCCCTCCACCCCAGCTTTTCTTGCCTCTCTCGTGAGAACTGGCCACTGCTAGATGATGGACTGAGCATTGATCTAATTTAGGGCGGGCAATTCCTATGTACCATTTAACTACAGTGCCCTAATTCTAATGCAGTGAGTGGAGGCTGTTTTGTAATGTTTGCTTTATCACCACTTGTCTATTCAGCGACAATATCAGCAGAGAACAGACGGATTACTGAGGCACAATTCCCTGTGAATGTAGCCGAGTTAGCATCAACAATTGCATCTTTCCTGCCTTCTGTTCAGAATTATTCCAATTCTTTTCCTAACGCATCTCTGCTATGAATTGTGGGAGAGTCAACTCACAACTGGAGGGCCCCTCCTAGCCAGGCCTGGCATAGCAGTAGCAGGCTCTTCTCCTCTACCTTCCTGCTGATGGCTGCCCATCCTGGCCTGCCTCTTCTCATGAATCAGCCCTCCAGCCACGTCATGTTTAGTCCCACCCCTTCCAGAATAAGAATGTCCAGACAAAATCTGATCCCTCCATCCAGCCTGCTGGCCTTGATTGTGGCCCCAGAGGTTCATACACCTTTTCTCAGGGCTTCAGGCAGTCATATCTCTTTCACAGGGGCTTCATGTCACCTTCCCAGGGGCTGGTAGAGGAGCACTGGCCTGCCCTCTACACTGGGTTCCAGTGCAGGGACCCTAGGACAGGCAGTCCAGGGTCACTCCACCAGATTCCTTGCTGCTGCTGCTGCTACCTCTGGCCTTCTTCCTCCCCTTACAAGAGCCTTCCTTTTCCCTGCAGGTCTCTTCACTCCCTACTACCAACCTTCCTCTGTTATAGCTCCACCTAGCCCCTCTACAGCTGGCTTTCACCATTAATTAGGTTTGGCCAACGCTCCAGGTACAACCTCTCAGGCCCACATTAAACCTTCTACCATCTGTGTGGGGTAGCGCCCCCACTCGTGGATTCAATAGTCATGTGTTTGCTTTCCACTCATTTCTCTCTCAAGAGGAACAATTCATTTCTCTGTTTAAGTCTGCTAACTGCTCAACACTATGATGCACACAAAAACCTTTAGACAACAAATCCAATAATGTGCTTGAAAATCTTGCAATATAAAATGCTTGCTCAGCTGGGGATCTGCCTATGCTACACGCACATCGTCTTTTTCTCTGAAATAGCCTATGGGGATGAAATAAATATGGAATATTTTGATTCTTCGGAGGCTCATTCAAGGAATTTCCTTTTGTAGGTTTAAAATGCCCGTTTTTCTACATTTTTGTAGAATATGTTTTATCGCCTTCATATCAGTAAGATATGCTGCACACTGTGGTCCCATCTGTTCTGCCACAGGTGATAGGAATATCATTGCCTCAGAAATACTCAAATGTTCAGTAAAGTGGTTAGGCAGATGTCTCTGAGTTTCTTCAGTTTTTTTACATTTCCTGCCAATTATGCACAGACACCTCCTAAAGACGTGTGAATGCAAAGTATTTTTAATAGTAAATAAAGGTGTACATGTCAATGTAAGTCTCACACTATTCAGTGGAGTATGTGCAGTGACTACAGAGTGTCTAAGGTTAAAATGTACAGGATGTTTCCTTTTTTATAATGCATTCCTGCAGGAAGACAGGTATTCCCATGTTAAAATATGCTGCATTTATGTGTCTGTCCATTTGTTGAAGGCTTTGGAAGTGGTTTTGCATTCAGCCATCCTCACCACTAAAGAAAAGTGGGATCCACCTGGATCTCCTAAGATAAAAGTCAGACAGATTATGCCATTGATCTGCCTCTTCAAAGCCAGAACACCAATGCGATCGATTAAACAGACTACACTACTTACACAACTGCAGAGATAGGTTTCCAGGTTTGGTTTGTAATCCATCCAAGTAATGGACAAACACTGGCACACTCCTTTAGGTACAAGTAATCTGCTTAAAAATGGGGGCCTATTTAGACATTCCTGGAACTGCCAAATGTACATGGAGCCTAATCTCCCCAGTGAAGTCAATGGGACTTTTGCCATTGACTTCAATAGGAACGGGAATAGGTCCTTTAAGATCATAAGGAATTTGCACCCACACATGGGTATGTGTTATCACCTACAATGGCCATTCATATTCAGCCCTATGGATTTGGCTGATATTCCACTCAGTCATAAGTCACTGTGCCCACCTAATTAGAAAGTTGTCATTGCTATAACCATTTCAGTATGTCTGCTAGTGTCAGGTTGATAAAGATTACAATAAAATGCTGTAGAGCACTTGTTCACAACTGTGACACATGCCTTTTATACTGACACTGCCAGCAGCTGACACTTTGCAACTGTATGGAATACCTGAACGTTACAGGGAAAACATGACAGGGTAAACCCAGGCTGACATAGCATTTACTACGCGAAGTTTTGCTCCATGCAATGCTCAGTAGTTGCAATGCCTTGATTCCCTCTCGCTGTGTCTCATGAGATTACAGAAGAGCGTAGTACACTACTACTTTGTGTGAAGAACATCAGATGCCACCAGTTATCCATAAGTATCAGGGGTAGCCGTGTTAGTCTGTATCCACAGAAACAAGAAGGAGTCCGGTGGCACTTTAAAGACTAACAGATTTATTTGAGCATAAGCTTTCATGGGTAAAAACCCCACTTCTTCACTCCATTCATCTGAAGTAGTGGGGTTTTTACACATGAAAGCTTATGCTCAAATAAATCTGTTAGTCTTTAAGGTGCCACCAGACTCTTTGTTTTTGTTTTTGTTTTTGTTTTTTTTTACCAGTTATCCATGAAAATCCAGCTGAATGAAAATTACATAGAATCATAGAATATCAGGGTTGGAAGGGACCTCAGGAGGTCATCTAGTCCAACCCCCTGCTCAAAGCAGGACCAATCCCCAACTAAATCATCCCAGTCAGGGCTTTGTCAAGCCTGGCCTTAAAAACCTCTAAGGAAGGAGAGTCCACCACCTCCCTAGGTAACGCATTCCAGTGTTTCACCACCCTCCTAGTGAAAAAGTTATTCCTAATATCCAACCTAAACCTTCCCCACGGCAACTTGAGACCATTATTCCTTGTTGTGTCATCAGCTACTTCTGAGAATGCCATCCAGAACATCAGTGCCTGCACACTACTGAAATTCCACCCAGCACACGAAATCCTCTCAAATAATCTTGTGTGGGGTCTGCAGAAAATCAGCTAGTTCCCCTGATGTATGCTACTTCCCCATCAACAGAAATAAAATATGAGAGGAGGAAAGACAAGTATATGGGCAACCGACTAAGCAAACACTTAACAGACTGGTATAAATTCTAGGATTTTTTAATCAAAATTGGCTTTGCTCATTTGGCCACTATAGTTTAGTGTGTTTGACAGAACAGCTGAAATTTTTATAGGATGCGCATATTTCTGGGAATTTATTACACTAGCAAAATAGCTTTGTATTTAATGAATGAGCTGGAATGGCACCTGTGAACATGTCATGAATAAATTTATTAAGCATATGCTTCACTATTATGGAAGCAAAAGCTCTTCCTGCAGGTAGGACCTTGATCATATCATTCTCTTCAGGGTGGACTGATTTCCAATAAAAGCAATTTAAATCACCAAGTGGAAAGCCTCGATTTTAATCACCTTTTAATTTGTACTTAAATTATTTTCTAAAGAAAGGTGCATTCTCGTTCGTTGGTATAACCAATAAACATGTTAATTGGTACATCTATTTGCTACCAAACACAGTACAGTATAAATGTATACATTTATTTAAGCAATTATATAGCTTAATATTTTCAGATCATCATCCATGGTACATTTTTAGTATGTTAGAAAATGGTGAATGAGATATTGCTTATTTACTAGATAATTAATTTTCTGCTTACGGTTTGTGTCAAGCTGGATGGTGACTGGAATTTAACTAAACACACAAACACAGCATATACAATTTATTTTTATTAAACAAAACATCCTTAAATGTTTTGGACACATGAACTTCTCTCATCAAAACATGTTTCACAGTTATAACTAAGTGATTTATTTAAAGGAACACAGGAATTAACTGTAGTCAGTTAATTAAACTGATTATTTCAGGTCGGCCTCTGAAAATTTTCAAATATGCCTGAGTGAAAGTGACTGGAGCTTAAGTTCCTACTCACCTAAGTCTCTTGAAAGTGATACAACAGTCTCCAAAATTACTTACGCTGTCCTTCAAACTTTTAAAACAAGTAGATCTCAACCCCTCCCTCCTTGTTTTTATTCATACACTGGAAGAGAAAGCCATGTTTTCCTTCTTTTTCAACTCCTAAATGATTTCTCTACTTTAAATTCATTAGTCAAAATAAAGAAAATGTTCTGTGCCTGCAGAAGAGTATAGCTTGTAACTAATAAAATAATCTATTATAAAAGAGCTAGATATAAGAGATTAATACCTGATAGATAATAGGTAAAACCTTTAGGGTTTAAATGCATGAAACCTACAGGTTTAGGCCAAATTAGGCTTTAGAATTTAGGTTGAATTGGCCCTAATATAAAGATAAGTAAGTTAATAATAAATTTGCTGAGCTTGTATCTATGTTTGTATGCTGATGATTTAAAAAAAATAATTGCTGAGTTTGGGTAATAATGGATAATATCAGCGATCAGTAGACACCACGAGATGTTCATGGGTAGCTGGGGTGAAATGTTAGAGACTTCCTTAAGGTAACTGCATATTACTGTGGTAGAAAGGTGAAGTAAATGTTAATAAGTTAAAAGAACTATCCAAGTGGCCTATTGGCTGAAAAGTCCCCCAATACTATTGGGGTGACACTCCCAAAAATTGGCATGTGGGGTTGTCATAAATATAAAGGGAAGGGTAAACCCCTTTAAAATCCCTCCTGGCCAGAGGAAAAATCCTCTCACCTCTAAAGGGTTAAGAAGCTAAAGGTAACCTTGCTGGCACCTGACCAAAATGACCAATGAGGAGACAAGATACTTTCAAAAGCTGGGAGGAGGGAGAAAAACAAAGGGTCTGTGTGATGCTTTTGCCGGAGACAGAACAGGAATGGAGTCTTAGAATTTAGTAAGTAATCTAGCTAGGTATGTGTTAGATTATGATTTCTTTAAATGGCTGAGAAAATAGCTGTGCTGAATAGAATGAATATTCCTGTCTGTGTGTCTTTTTTGTAACTTAAGGTTTTGCCTAGAGGGATTCTCTATGTTTTGAATCTAATTACCCTGTAAGGTATTCACCATCCTGATTTTACAGAGGTGATTCTTTTCTTTTTACTTCTTTAAAAGTCTTCTTGTAAGGAAACTGAATGTTTTTTCATTGTTCTAAGATCCAAGGGTTTGGGTCTGTGGTCACCTATGCAAATTGGTGAGGATTTTTACCAAACCTTCCCCAGGAAGTGGGGTGCAAGGGTTGGGAGGATTTTGGGGGGAAAGACGTGTCCAAACTTCATTTTTTCAGGAACCCAGATAAAGTTTGGTGGTGGCAGTGGAAGTCCAAGGGTAAAATTAGTTTGTACCTTGGGGAAGTTTTAACCTAAACTGTTAAAAGTAAGCTTAGGAGGTTTTCATGCAGCTCCCCACATCTGTACCCTAGAGTTCAGAGTGGGGAAGGAACCTTGACATGGTGGCAGGGTGGTGGGATTAACCTGAAATCCTTTTGAGATCAATTTGAAATGTTTTGAACCAGAAATACAGATGTTAAAAAGGAATTTTTTTTTCGTTTGGGACTGCTGGAAAGGAGGTCCAACTGAAAGCAGCTAGTTTTTTCTCTGCTTTGGGGTCAGAGCAGAGACAAAAGGGAATTACCTTTGTGAATTCCAGGTTTTCTTTGCCTGGAGGCAGAGTAGTTAACCTCCTGCAGGGAAATTCACAGTCTTCACAAACCTGAGGTTTTTTTCCCCCCTAAAAGTAAATAGGCGGGGGGTGTTCTACCCATTTGCCTGGAGACAAAAGTGGTAGGGGTTGGGGTTTTTTTTTAGGATTTTGAATTTTTTTTTACAAAGACCACAGATTTGAAAATGATTTTTTTTTCCTTTGGGCTGCTGGAAAGGAGGTTTCCAAGTAGTGGAGGTTTTTTGCTTTGATTTGGGGCCAGAGCAGAGACAAAGGGAACTGTCTTTTTCTGTAGGCTGACATCACTATCAGAAAATAGGTATCCTATTCCAGCACAGCAAAATTTGACAAGCCAAGTTTTGTTTATTTTATTTCTAAACCTTGGGTGTAAAGTTAGTTAAAAACAGAGAGGTTAGGATGACAGACTCCACGGCTCAACAAAGACTGGAATTAGCCAGATTTGAGGCTGCTGAAAAACAAAAGGAACATGAAAGACAGACAGAACTCATGCGGATGGAGAAGGGAGGTACAGGAGGCTGCCCACAGGAGGGAGAAGGAGGCAAGGGACAAAGAGATGGAGACAAGGGACAGAGAAATGAAGGCAAGGGACAGAGAAATGAAGGCAAGGGACAAAGAAAGGGAGGCAGCGACGGAGGCAGAACAACACCAAGCGGCTGCTCACAGGAGAGCTAAGGAAGCAAGGGACAAAGAAATGGAGGCAAGGGCCAAAGAACTGGAGGAGAAGGAAAAAGAGAAGAAGCATGTGGAGGAGATGGAGAAGATAAAGGCTCAGCAGAATATACCAACAAACCCTAGCAATCCTTCTCCAGGTACCACTTCCCGTCCCAGAAAGTTCCCCATCTACAAGGCAGGCGATGATACTGAGGCCTTCTTAGAAAACTTTGAAAGGGCCTGCCTTGGGTACAGCATCTCTACCGACCAATACATGGTAGAGGTGAGGCCGTAGCTCAGTGGACCCTTAGCTGAGGTGGCGGCTGAAATGCCTAAAGAACATGTGAACAAGTATGAACTCTTTAAATCCAAGGCGAGAGTCAGAATGGGGATAACACCCGAGCATTCTCGTCAGAGGTTCAGAGCCCTAAGGTGGAAACCAGACGTGTCATTTACCCAACATGCCTACCACACTGTGAAACATTGGGATGCCTGGATATCAGGAGCAAGTGTTGAATCTGCAGTAAATTTGCCTTCCTAATACAAATGGAACAATTCTTAGAGGGTGTTCCTGAGGAAATAGAAAGATACATCCTAGATGGGAAGCCCAAAACTGTAATCGAGGCAGGAGAGATTGAAGCCAGATGGGTGGATGAAGGGTTCATGTAGAGTTCATGCACCTGGAAACATTCAGGGCACACCCTGACTGTTGTGTAGGAGCGGTGCACACACTGTTCCGTCCAAGGACATCGACCATGGGAAGTCGCTCAGAGGACATGAACCGTGGGAAGCTTCCTTGGACTGGGCTCAAGGCCTGAGAACAAGGATTGTAGTAGATAGAGGCTGGTAAATAAGAATATTAATCAAAGTCATATTATTTCCTTTGTTGCTCCTATTCTCGCTCACACGCTGGGAAACAGGGTTTTTTTGTCATCCCAGGGGTCATTGACGCCGATTACACCGGCGTTATTAAGGTCCAGGTGTGGACCCATCTTCTGCAGTCACTCCCGCGTGGACGGTCAATTGCACAATTGATTTTAGTCCCCTATCAGGTGCCAGCCGCAGAGGATCGAGCCCAGGGCGGGAACGGCTTTGGATCAACGCTGTCTCAGTTGCCGTCTCACAACATGTCCTCTCCACTTGTTGCTCTAACAATGTCAGTCCACCCCTCGAAACCTCAGTTAACACTTCTCTTAAATAATGTTCCTTTTACAGGACTGGTGGACACTGGAGCTGACGTTACGGTGATTCGTGATCCGGAGTGGCCGGTCAGTTGGCCAACAGTTCCTCTAAAGAGTTGTGGGGGTTCGGGGGTAGCAAACCCGGACGCCAAAGTTTGTCTTGGGTCACGGTCTCTAAACCAGGAGGCCGTGCCCTTGCTATGATCCGTCCTTTTGTGCTCCCTGTCCACCTCAATATTTGGGGCCGTGACTTACTTACAAAGCTGGACACCACCCTCGATATTAATATATAATGGCCCAAAGCCCTCCCTCACCCACCTTGCCCTCCGCATTACCATTGGTATGGCAATCCTTAGAGCCCGTATGGATTGACCAGTGGCCTCTCCCTCTAGAAAAGCTGAAAGCGCTTCATTCGCTTGTGCAACAACATTTGCATGCACAGCGCTTGGAACGCTCCACTAGTCCTTGGAACACCCCGGTGTTCGTTATTAAGAAAAAATCTGGTGCATGGCGGCTGTTACAATTTTAAGGGAAATAAATAAATGCATCCAACCCATGGGCCCCTTGCAGTTTGGGTTGCCAAACCCGAATTTAATTCCTCAAACCGATCAGCTTTGTGTGTTAGATTTAAAAGATTGTTTCTTCACCATCCCCCTCTGCCCACAAGATCGCGAAAAATTCGCGTTTACGGTGCCAGAATATAATAATCAGTGACCCTCTCACAGGCATCAGTGGAAGGTCTTGCCCCAGGGAATGCAAAATAGTCTAACCTTGTGTCAACTTTTTGTGGATCGGGCCCTCACCTCTTTTCGTGCCCGATACCCCACACTAAAAGTCTACCATTACATGGATGACATTTTGCTTAGTGGTCCCCAGGTCATGGCACAACAGCTTGAATATTTGTCCCAGATTCTCGGCCAAAATGGCCTGTTAGTGGCACCAGAAAAAATCCAACACTCTTATCCCTACCAATACCTCGGGCATAAGGTTTTACAAACCTATGCTGCCCCTGTTCGCCCAGAACTAGTCCTTCCCCAACCTCTGACCCTTGTTAAATTACAACAGATTTTGGGTCATTTAAATTGGATTCGACCCTACTTCCGTCTCCCCACATCAATGCTACAGCCATTGTTCGAGCTCCTACGTGGAGCTTGAGCACCGGGCGCAGTTATTGCCATCACTGAGGAGCACATTGCCTGCATTCGACAGATCAATGCAGCGTTGAGTCAGCAGTTTGTGGACAGACTCACGGAGGTCCGTCCCCTGCGGTTGGTTCTCCTTGCCACCCCTCATACGCCCACGGCGGCTCTGTTTGTACCTCGTACAGACACAGCCGTCTCTATCATAGAGAGGATGTATTTGTCTTCCACTCCTCCTCGGAACATTTATCCTTATTTAGACGCCCTGTCTGACCTTGTTCGTAAAGCCCACCACCATGCAGTGCAACTCACGGGCACTGATCTAGTTGCCATTGTGTTCCCCTTATCACATAGTGAATTTGATTCCTTGTACCACACCTCCTTGGCCTGGCAGGTTGCTCTTTGTGATTATGTGGGAGAGATCTCTTATAATCCCCCAAAAGATCCCCGATTGGTGATTACCCAACAGGTGCCCCTAATTGTGCATCGTCTTAGCCGCTCTCGACCTATTATTTCAGCTATCACTCTTTTTACTGATGGCTCTCCACGTCAAGGTGTTGTCACCTCTCAATTTGGTGACCCCCCTCGTTGGCATTCTCATTTTACGCTGCCTCAGCGTTCCGCGCAGCGCTTAGAACTGGCTGCTGTTATTTTGGCCTTTCAACTTTTCGCTGATTGTCCCTTTAATTTGATTGTGGACACACATTATGTTTATCAGGTAATTGATCATTTACCCCTTGCCCTCATTACCCCTCAGGTCGAAGCAGACCTTTTTCGCCTGTTTTTGTCCTTACAATATCTCATCACCACTCGTAATTTCCCTTATTTTGTTGCTCATATTCGCAGTCATACCCCTCTGCCTGGGCTACTCACTGAGGGCAATGCGCGCGCCGATCGCGCATTACGTGGTCAGGTAAATTCCCTTTTTTCTGACCCCATTGAAAGCCATTCCTTTTTTCATCAGTCTGCCTCTGTTTTGGCCCGACAGTTTCACATTCCTGCTGATCACGCACGTTCTATTGTTCGTTCCTGCCCCCACTGTGCTGCTGTTGCCCCTACCTTTTCTTATGCCATTAACCCCAGAGGCACCACGGCGAATCAGCTGTGGCAAATGGATGTCACTCACGTGCCACAATTCTGCCCCTATTCGTTTTTACATGTTTCCATTGTTACCTATTCAGGATTCCTCTGGGCGAGCCCACAGCGTGGGGAAGCCACTCCCAAAGTTATTCACCATTTGCTAGCCTGTTTTGCTGTTATGGTTCGCCCGAGCCAGATAAAAACAGATAATGCCCCAGCCTATTGCTCCACAGCCCTCTCCACCTTTTGTGCCCAATGGGACGTCCGTCTCACACACGGGATCCCTTATAATTCCACGGGTCAAGCCATTGTTGAACGTGCAAATTGCACGCTAAAAACCTTGCTCGACAAACAATTAAAACAAGGGGAGCTGCGTCTCCGAACCTTAGGAGACATTCAGCAGCAATTGCATATCCTTTTGTTCACTTTAAATAATTTAACGCTGAATGCAGATCAGCAGACCCCTACGGATCGGCATTTTCACAAAACCGAGGTACTGGAAAGACCGTGTGTCTATTACTGTCAGCTGCCCGATCCGCAATGGCTGGGCCCAATACCTCTAATCACTTGGGGTCGGGGATATGCTGCTGTGTCTCCCTCTGCAGGACCGTTGTGGGTTCCGGCCCGGTGTGTGCGACCGGCACTGAAACAGCATGGCGTGGCACCAGGGGCTATCGAACCCCATACCGGAGTTTCAGCTGACCCTGAAGGAGAGCGCGATGCCTCCCGGGTCGACAATGGCAGGACGGAAACGGAGGAGGCGTAGCGTCCCAAGGCAGCCCGTGACATGGGGAGCAGTAAAAGCATTGGTCGCCGCGGCTCAACGAAGACTGGCAGCAAACCAACAGCCAGAGACTCCTGAGACTCTGTTTGTGGCAATTCTTGCCCAAATTACTGCTAATTCTGTATTGATTGTATGCCTTTTGTGCCTGCTATTTCCTGTAGGGGTTGGCTCGGGAGCGCTTTCTCCGTTACGGGCCCAAATGACATATAACCTATGGGAAAGATTGGCTTCAATAGCAAATGTTACCCACTTTTGTTTATCTGATTCTGTAGCAGCCGGAGAACTGTTAGGTACATGCCTTATTCCAGTATGTCATCACCCTGAGGAAATAGGGAATGAGACGATGCTCGCTGCTTACGCGAATCTCTCTTCCCAGTACTCTGGCATGGCTAACTGGGGACCGACCAACTATACTTTGCCTCACACGGCCATATCCCTCCACACACCGTATTCGGCTGGGGCCAACAATGTCACCTGTGCTCGTGTAGTCAACTGCACTAGTACAAAGGTGCCCTTAGGCTGTTGGCAAATTTCTCAACCCTTTTTAAATTGTTCCCACGCCGTGAAGGTTTTGTACAATTATGGCCATATCATCCTACCATCCGGGTGGTTTTTTATCTGCGGCTCACGCACCTTTAGTTATATTCCCGCAAATTTAATCGATGGCACCCTTTGCTGCCTCAGTAGAATGACACTCATTTTGCCTTTTGCCGGTCAAAAGCACAGTAAAAGGGCTACACCCCTTTCAGAAGATTGTGTCACAGATGTCAATCTTCTCAGCCACTCTGAGTATACCGCCTTAGCAGCCTCTATTGTTGGGGTCCCCGGGCTTGCCACTTATACAGCAAGAACTTTAAATGCCCTGGCGTGTTTTGCGGCAAAGGCAATTAATACAACATCCCAGGCAATTGCCCTACTTAATACAGAGCAACACAAATTAAGGGATGCAATTTTGGATAACAGAGTAGCCATTGATTTTCTGCTCTTGAAACATCATTTAGGCTGTTCCATGTTTCGGCATATGTGTTGTTTTAATTTAACTGATAATAGTCATTCCATAGAAAGTAGACTGGCCAAATTGGCCAATCTTACAGCACACATACGCCAAGATCTGGGGTTTGAGGGCTTTTGGAATTGGCTTACAGGTTGGCTGCCCTCTTTAGGGTGGCTGCGACAACTTTTTGGTTATGCTGTATTTGTGATTGCTGGGCTTATTTTTTGCTGCTGCTGTGTACAATGTATTCCCTCTTTGTTACGACTTTGTAGAGACCTGCCCTGGCAGGCTCCACGAGTTATGTCCTTGTCTGTCCGGGATTTAAATCGCTTGCAAAAGCAAACTGATGGCTACCATGAGATGACTGAGCACAAATAAACAAAAAAAGGGGGGATGAAGGGTTCATGTAGAGCTCATGCACCTGGGAACATTCAGGGCACACCCTGACTGTTCTGTAAGAGCAGTGCACACATTGCTCCGTCCAAGCCATGGACCATGGGAAGTCGCTCAGAGGACATGAACCGTGGGAAGCTTCCTTGGACTGGGCTCAAGGCCTGAGAACAAGGACTGTAGTAGACTGAGGCTGGTAAATAAGAATATTAATCAAAGTCATATTATTTCCTTTGTTGATGCCTTTTGCGGTCAGAGTATGTAATGCGCAGGGGGGAGAGAAATAAAAGAGAGGTGGAAAAGCTGACAGGGGCAATCCCGTCAGCAAACCAGCCTGCTTGCTCGCCTAAAGCCGTGTCCTGTCTTATACTTAACCGCAACAGGTGGAGGTGGCAGAGAAGAAGAAAACTGGTCACAGTTGGAGCGGAGACCAGAAGGGACAACCCCAGACCACACCCTATTACCAGGGGCCGCCCAAGGCCCCACCTGCCTCCCAAAGAATCCTCCAGACACCTTATCGTCCCACCACCCCATTCTCCAGCAACCCGCCTCGCCCCAGTGACCCGTCAGCTGGACGATGTTTTAAATGTAACGAGCTGGGGCATGTAAAGGCCAACTGCCCTAAGAACCCCAACAGATTACAGTCCATTGCACCGGAATCACACCAGAGATCTGCAGGCCCAGATACCTCCCAGATACCCTTGGAGCGGAGGGAAACCGTGAGTGTGGGTGGGAAGAAGGTCACCACATGGAGGGACACCAGAGCACATGTGTCAGCTATCCATGCTTCCTTAGTGGACCCCAATTTAATCAACCCAGAGATCCAAGTGACGATTCAACCCTTCAAGTCCAACTCTTTCAATTTGCCTACAGCCAAGTTGCCTGTCCAGTACAAGGGCTGGTCAGGAACGTGGACTTTTGCAGTCTATGATGATTATCCCATCCCCATGCTGTTGGGGGAAGACTTGGCCAAACATGTGAAGTGGGCCAAGAGGGTGGGAATGGCTGCACCCGCAGCCAGGCTAAACAAGCCGTGACGCCTAGTTCTGTTCCAGAAACTTCTATCAGGACCCGAGGTCATGGACCTGGAACCCAGGCCAATGTGTGCAACAGCAGTAGTGGATCCAGTCCCAGAGACCCAGACGGAACCAGTCCCAGAATCGGAACCAGCGGAACAACCAGCACCAGACCCATTGCCAGCACTGAATCCAGTACTTGCAACCTCAACACCAGAGGGCCCCACCGAACCTGAACCGGCAGCAGCCCATAACCCTACACAAGAGGCTCAGCCGGAGCCTGAACCCCAACATAGTGTCCCAGCAGAGAGCGGTTCACAGTCAACGGAAACAGCCCCATCCCCTACATCGCTTCCAGAGGGACCAAGCATAGGTCCACAATCCAATGAGGAACTAATGTCTCCAGCATCAAGGGAACAGTTCCAGATCGAACAGGAAGCAGATGAAAGCCTCCAGAGAGCTTGGGCAGCGGCACAGAGCAACCCAATGCCTCTCAGCTCTTCTAATTGATCCAGATTTGTTGTAGAAAAAGGACTTTTATACAAGGAAACTCTTTCTGGTGGACACCAGGAAGACTGGCATCCTCAGAGACAGTTGGTAGTTCCAACTAAATAACGGGCCAAACTCTTGAGCTTAGCCCATGATCATCCTAGTGGCCATGCTGGGGTGAACAGGACCAAAGACCATTTGGGGGGGTCATTCCACTGGGAGGGAATGGGCAAGGATGTTTCTACCTATGTCCGGTCTTGTGAAGTATGTCAAAGAGTGGGAAAACCCCAAGACCAGGTCAAAGCCCCTCTCCAGCCACTCCCCATCACTGAAGTTCCATTTCAGGGAGTAGCTGTGGATATTCTGGGTCCTTTTCTGGAAAAGACACCCAGAGGAAAGCAGTACATACTGACTTTCATGGATTTTGCCATCCGATGGCCGGAAGCAGTAGCTCTAAGCAACACCAGGGCTAAAAGTGTGTGCCAGGCACGAGCAGACATTTTTGCCAGGGTAGGTTGGCCCTCTGACATCCTCACAGATGCAGGGACTAATTTCCTGGCAGGAACTATGGAAAACCTTTGAGAAACTCATGGAGTAAATCACTTGGTTGCCAGTCTTTACCACCATCAAACAAATGGCATGGTGGAGAATTTTAATGGACTTTGGGGGCCATGATACGTAAATTCATAAATGAGCTCTCCCATGATTGGGACCTAGTGTTGCAGCAGTTGCTCTTTGCCTACAGAGCTGTACCACATCCCAGTTTAGGGTTTTCCCCATTTGAACTTGTATATGGCCGTGAGGTTAAGGGACCATTACAATTGGTGAAGCAGCAATGGGAGGGATTTACACCTTCTCCAGGAACTAACATTCTGGACTTTGTAACCAACCTACAAAGCACCCTCCGAACCTCTTTAGCCCTTGATAAAGAAAACTTACAGGATGCTCAAAAAGAGCAAAAAGCCTGGTATGATAAACATGCCAGAGAATGTTTCTTCAAAGTAGGGGACCAGGTCATGGTCTTAAAGGCGCTCCAGGCCCATAAAATGGAAGCATCGTGGGAAGGGCCATTCACAGTCCAGGAGCGTCTGGGAGCTGTTAATTATCTCATAGCATTCCCCACCTCCAACCGAAAGCCTAAGTTGTACCATATTACTTCTCTAAAGCCCATTTATTCCAGAGAATTAAAGGTTTGTCAATTTACAGCCCAGGGAGGAGATGACGCTGATTGGCCTGAAGGTGTCTACTACGAAGGGAAAAGTGCTGGTGGTGTGGAAGAGGTGAACCTCTCCATGACCCTTGGGCGTATGCATCGACAACAGATCAAGGAGCTGTGCACTAGCTATGCGCTGACGTTCTCAGCCACCCCAGGACTGACTGAACGGGCATACCACTCCACTGACACAGGTAATGCTCACCCAATTAAAGTCCAACCTTACCGGGTGTCTCCTCGAGCTAAAACTGCTGTAGACCGGGAGATCCAGGATACGTTACAGATGGGTGTAATCCGCCCCTCTGGAAGTACATGGGCATCTCCAGTGGTTCTAGTTCCCAAACCAGATGGGGAGATACGTTTTTGCGTAGACTACCGTAAGCTAAATGCTGTAACTCTCCCAGACAACTATCCAATGCCACACACAGATGAACTATCAGAGAAACTGGGATGGGCCCAGTTCATCTCTACCTTGGACTTAACCAAGGGGTACTGGCAGGTACCGTTAGATGAATCCTCCAAGGAAAGGTCAGCCTTCACCACACATCTCGGGCTGTCTGAATTTAATGTCTTCACTTTTGGGCTGCAAAATGCACCTGCCACCTTCCAAAGACTTGTAGATGGTCTCCTAGCGGGATTAGGAGAATATGCAGTCGCCTACCTTGACGATGTGGCCATATTTTCGGATTCCTGGGCAGAACACCTGGAACATCTAAAAAAAGTCCTTGAGCACAGAAGGGAGGCAGGACTAACTGTTAAGGCTAAGAAGTGTCAAATAGGCCTAAACAGAGTGACTTACCTTGGACACCAGGTGGGTCAAGGAACTATCAGCCCCCTATACGCCAAAGTGGATGCTATCCAAAAGTGGCCTGTCCCGAAGTCAAAGAAACAGGTTCAATCCTTCTTAGGCTTGGCCGGTTATTACAGACGATTTGTACCGCAATACAGCCAAATCGCCACCCCACTGACAGACCTAACTAAAAAGAAACAGCCAAATGCCGTTCAGTGGACCGAAGAGTGTCAGAAGGCCTTTAACCAGCTTAAAGCGACACTCATGTCTGACCCTGTACTAAGGGCCCCAGACTTTGACAAACCGTTCCTAGTAACCACAGATGCGTCCGAGCGTGGTGTGGGAGCAGTTTTAATGCAGAAAGGACCAGATCAAGAATTCCACCCTGTAGTGTTTCTCAGCAAAAAACTCTCTGAGAGGGAAAGCAACTGGTCAGTCAGTGAAAATGACCAATGAGGAGACAAGATACTTTCAAAAGCTGGGAGGAGGGAGAAAAACAAAGGGTCTGTGTGATGCTTTTGCCGGAGACAGAACAGGAATGGAGTCTTAGAATTTAGTAAGTAATCTAGCTAGGTATGTGTTAGATTATGATTTCTTTAAATGGCTGAGAAAATAGTTGTGCTGAATAGAATGAATATTCCTGTCTGTGTGTCTTTTTTGTAACTTAAGGTTTTGCCTAGAGGGATTCTCTATGTTTTGAATCTAATTACCCTGTAAGGTATTCACCATCCTGATTTTACAGAGGCGATTCTTTTCTTTTTACTTCTATTAAAAGCCTTCTTGTAAGGAAACTGAATGTTTTTTCATTGTTCTAAGATCCAAGGGTTTGGGTCTGTGGTCACCTATGCAAATTGGTGAGGATTTTTACCAAACCTTCCCCAGGAAGTGGGGTGCAAGGGTTGGGAGGATTTTGGGGGGAAAGACGTTTCCAAACTACGCTTTTTCAGGAACCCAGATAAAGTTTGGTGGTGGCAGTGGAAGTCCAAGGGTAAAATAGTTTGTAGCTTGGGGAAGTTTTAACCTAAGCTGTTAAAAGTAAGCTTAGGAGGTTTTCATGCAGGTCCCCACATCTGTACCCTAGAGTTCAGTGTGGGGAAGGAACCTTGACAGGGGTTCAAGCCTCCTGCGTATTAATGACCTTTGGTGGGCATATGAATAACTTAGTATAAATAGGGCCTCACACATGGATGGAGATCATAGAATAAAATCATAGAACCATAGTGTTAGATGGGACCACAAGGGTCATCTCGTCTAACCCCTGCCAAGGGGATTGGTTGTGTCTAAACCATCCAAGACAGGTGGCTATCCAGCCTCCTTTTGAAAACCTCCAGTGAAGGAGCTTCCACGACCTCCCTAGGCTGTCTGTTTCATTGTCATACTGTTCTTACCATTAAGAAGTTTATCTGTTAAGAGATTTAATCTAAATCTGCTATACTGTAGTTTGAACGCATTGCCTCTTCTCCTGCCTCTGTGGCAAGGGAGAACAACTTTTCTCCATTTTTTATGGCAGCCTTTCAAGTATTTGAAGACAGCTATCATGTCCCTGCTTCATCTCCTTCTTTCCAAACTAAACAAACCCAGTTCCTTCTGCCATCGCACACATGGCATATGTTACATTCCATCCCTTTGCTCATCTTTGCTGCTCACCTCTGGATACTTTCCAGGTTCTCTACATCCTTTCTATACATTGGTGATCAAAATTGGATACACTACTCCAGCTGAGGCCTAACCAGCACTGAGTAGACTGATACAATTACCTCCCGTGACTTGCATGCTATGCCTCTGTTAATGCAACCCAAAATTGAATGTGGATGTTTTTGCAACAGCATTGCATTTTTGACTCATGTTGAGGTTGTCTTCTTAGAGTACGCGCAATGTGCTTCAGGTGGCACATGACCAGGATTCACCACTGAATTTGGTCCACTGGTTGGATCATTAGCTTCCCTGGCCCGGGTTGGGTACTGACGGGAAGCAAGACAAACACTGATCCATGCTCCCCATTGAGGTTGTGATCCACCACAACAACCAAATCCTTCTCAGCAGTGCTGCTGCCAAGCCAGTTATCCCCTATCCTGTTTTTGTGTATTTGATTTTTCTTCCCTAAGTGTAGCACGTTACGTATATCTTTGTTGAATTTCATTTGTTGTCTATAGCCCAGTTCTCCAATTTATCAAGATCCTCCTGAATTTTAACTCTATTCTAAGAAGTATTTGCAAACTCCCTCCTCCCATGTTTGTGTCATCTGAAAATTTGGTCAGTATGCTCTCTATTCCTACATCCAGGTCATTGATAAAGATGTTAAAAACACCAGACCCAAAACTGATCCTTGTGGACCCCCCCTTGAGACCTCCTTCCAATCTGACATCATTCTATTATTGACTACTCTGTGTTTGCAGTTGTTTAATCACTTATGTGTCCCCTAAATGGTTGTTCTACCAAGCCCACATCTCTCCAGCTTACCTATCAGTATCAATACCAGATCACTTGTTTCCTGGAGGTGATTGCTTCCTGACACTCCACAGGAACTGGCCACCTCCACGCTGGTTCAGGATTCCACATGGAGATGTGAGTATGAAAGAATTGGAAATACTGGGGCTGGACACTTTGGTTTTTCTAACCATCACAATTTATGTGACATTATTTTAATTGGGGTTTTCTATGTGATAAGACTTTTAGTAAAGGTAAATCTAATTAAACGTGATCATTGTTTCTCGCATGCTCCTCTAACCTCCAGCAGTGATGCTAGCCCACATGGAGATGTTAGCCCTAATGTTTTAAATATTGGAGTAGCCATGGAGATCAGACTTTTATCTAATACTACAATTTAAAAGGTGGTATCAATATTATTCAATATCAAAACCAATAGAGGCTACAAGAAGCTACTGCTGTCAAAAGAGGATTTAACACATCAACAAACTCTCTTTCCAGGTTCTTAGCCAATGACTTCCACCGGTTGGTTCAGTGGTGTGACTTGCTTTCAAACGTTAACAGCAAACATATACTGCTTGAATTGTTCACCTCCAGCCCTGAAATGTATTATGGTTGGCATGAGCAATGGGTAAGTATTAGATGCCCATGTCATAGCAGCATTTTCTTCTTCAGCAGCAAGGCTTCTGCCCTGGTATTTTGGGTTCAGAATATTGGCAAGAAAATGAGGTGGAGTAAGTGTTTGATCCATCCGCTTGTTCACTGCCTGCTATCAAACAGTGTTGTTGGGAATTTCAATAGCATGAGCCAGAGGGCAGCAATCTTCCTGCAGTTAGGCCAAGGCTACAGACATAGGTTTCAGTATATTCAGCATATCGTCAACATTTCTCTTCAGTCCATTGTTGATGACTTTGGCTGTGATGCTTCCATCTATTACGTCATCATTTTCTTCAGAAATTGTTATTGGACTAGGCCAGTTCTTACTATACTGCTCAAAACAGCCAGCCACTGACTTCCATCAAACATCTTGGGGAGAATTAGTTTGGATCATCTTGCTCTCTTCAGTGAAGCAGAAGAAAACACTTGTTACAGAACCTGGAGTTGTACTTAAGTTTTGGCTAAAAGATGCATCAAGTGAGCACTCCACCCGTATGTTTTAAGTTTCAGGTTCCCTTCATTATCTTCTTCTAGATTTTTTCTCATCTATGCAACACTGCAGCATTGCCTGTGACATAGTTATGCAATTGACACTTGCATAATGTTCACAGTTTGTTACCATTTTTATTGCTACTTCTTGTAAGTATGTTGCTGTATGGGCATTTCCTGATGTATCCACTGTTTCTGCAAGACAGAAAATGCCATCTTATGTTGTCCCATAAGAACATAACATAAGAACATAAGAATGGCCATGCTGGGTCAGACCAAAGATTCATCTAGCCCAGTATCCTGTCTTCCAACAGTGGCCAATGCCAAGTGCCCCAGAAGGAATGAACAGAACAGGTAATCATCAAATGACCCATCCCCCATCACCCTTTCCCAGCTTCTGGCAAAGAAAGGCTAATGACACCATCCCTGCCCATCCTGGCTAATAGTCATTGGTGGATCTATCCTCCATGAATTTATCTACTTCTTTTTTGAACACTGTTATACACTTGGCATTCACAACATCCTCTGGCAAGGAGTTCCACAGATTGAATGTGTGTCCTGTGAAAAAATACTTCCTTTTGTTTGTTTTAAACCTGCTGACTACTAATTTCATTTGGTGACCCCCTAGTTCTTGTGTTATGAGAAGCAAATAGAACTTTCTTATATACTTTCTCCACACCAGTAATGATTTTATAGATCTCTATCATATCCCCCCTCAGTCATCTTTTTTCCAAGTTCAAAAGTCCCAGTCTTATTAATCTCTCCTCATATGGAAGCTGTTCCATACCCCAAATCATTTTTGTTGCCCTTTACTGAACCTTTTACAAGAAGTGAACCACTTACAAGAAATGGAAACTGGGACAGATGACTAGGGAGGAGTATAAATATATTGCTCGAGCATGCAGGGGTGTAATCAGGAAGGCCAAAGCACAATTAAAGTTGCAGCTAGCAAGGGATGTGAAGGGTAACAAGAAGGGTTTCTACAGGTATGTTAGCAACAAGAAGAAGGTAAGGTAAAGTGTGGGACCCTTACTGAATGGGGGAGGCAACCTAGTGACAGATGATACATATACAATGATGGGGTATAAATTAGCTGTTACCACTCAAGAAAGAGATCTTGGAGTCATTGTGGATAGTTCTCTTAAATCATCCACACAACGTGCAGCGGCAGTCAAAAAAGTGAACAGAATGTTGGGAATCATCAAGAAAGGGATAGATAATAAGACAGAAAATATCATATTGCCTCTATATAAATCCATGGTACGCCCGCACCTTGAATACTGTGTGCAGATGTGGTTGTCCCATCTCAAAAAAAAGATATATTAGAATTGGAAAAGGGCAACAAAAAATGTTAAGGGTTTAGAACGACTTCCATACGAGGAGAGATTAATAAGACTGGGACTTTTCAGCTTGGAAAAGAGGCGACTAAGGGGGGATATGATAGAGGTCTATAAAATCATGAGTGGTATAGAGAAAGTAAATAACGATGTGTTATTACTCCTTCTCATAATACAAAAACAAGGGGCCACCAAATGAAATGAATAGGTAGCATGTTTAAAACAAACACAATAAAGTATTTTTCACGTAACGCACTGTCAGCCTGTGGCACTCCTTGCCTGAGGGTGTTGTGAAGGTCAGTACTATAACGGGGTTCAAAAGGGAGCTAGAGAGATTCATGGAAGATTGGTCCATCAATGGCTATTAGCCAGGATGGGCAGGAATGGTGTCCCTAGCCTCTGTTTGCCAGAAGCTGGGATTGGGTGACAGGGCATGGATCACTTGATGATAACCTTTCTGTTCATTGCCTTTGGGACACCTGCCATTGGCCACTGTCAGAGGACAGAATATTGGGCTTGATGGACCTTTGGTCTGACCCAGTATGGCCATTCTGATGTTCTTATGATGTGGAAAAAGCTGAAGTACTCCATGCTTTTTTTCTGCCTCTGTCTTCGCAGACAAGGTCAGTTCCCAGACTGCTGCACTGGGCAGCACAGTATAGGGAGGAGGTGAACAGCCCTCAGTGGTGAAAGAACAGGTTAAGCACTATTTAGAAAAGCTGGACATGCACAAGTCCATGGGTCCAGATCTAATGCATCCAAGAGTGCTGAGGGAGTTGGCTTATGTGACTGCAGAGCCATTGGCCATTCTCTTTGAAACTTCGTGGAGATTGGGGGAGGTCCCAGGCGATTGGAAAAAGGGAAATATAGTGCCCATATTTAGAAAAGTGAAGAAAGGAATCCACTTTGAAGCACTTGAAGGAAAGGAAGGTGACCAGGAACAGTCAACAAGAATTAAACAAGGGCAAGTCATGCCTGACCAACGTGATTGCCTTCTATGATGCGATAACTGGCTCTGTGGATATGGGGAAAGTGGTGGATGTGATATATCTTGACTTTAGTAAAGCTTCTGATATGGTCTCCCACAGTATTCTTGCAAGCAAGTTAAAAAAGTATGGATTGGATGAATGGACTATAAGGTGGATAGAATGCTAGCTAGAACGTTGGGCTCAACAGGTAGTGGCTCGATGTCTAGATGGCAGCCAGTATCAAGCGGAGTGCCCCAGGGGTCTGTCATGGGGCTGGTTTTATTCAACATCTTCATTAATGATCTGGATGATGGGATGGATTGCACCCTCAGCAAGTTCATGGGTGACACTAAGTGGGAGGAGAAGTAGATATGCTGGAGGGTAGAGATAGGGTCCGTAGTGAACTAGACAACTTGGAGGATGAGGCCAAAAGAAATCTGATGAGGTTCAGCAAGATCAAGTGAAGAGTCCTGCCCTTAGGACGGAAGAATCCTATGCACTGCTACAGGCTGGGGACCGACTGGCTAAGCAGCAGTTCTGCAGAAAGGGAGCTGGGGATTACAATGGACGAGAAGCTGGATATGAGTCAACAGTATGCCCTTGTAGCCAAGAAGGCTAACAAAATATTGGGCTGAATTAGTAGGAGCATTGCCAGCAAATCAAGGGACGTGGTTATTCCCCTCTATTTAGAACTGGTGAGGCCAGATTCAGAGTATTGTGTCCAGTTTTGGGCCCTCTATTACAGAAAGGATGTGGACAAATTGGAGAGAGTCCAGTGGAGAGCTACAAAAATTATTAGGGGGCTGAGGCACATGACTTATGAGGAGAGGCTGAGGAAACTGGGCTTATTTAGTCTACAGAAGAGGAGAGTGGGGGGGAGATTTGATAGCAGTCTTCAACTCCCTGAAGGGGGGTCCAAAGAGGATGGATCTAGACTGTTCTCAGTGGTGGCAGATGACAGAACAAGAAGCAATTGTCTGAAGTTGCAGTGTGGGAGGTCTAGGTTGGATATTAGGAAAAACTATTTCACTAGGTGGCTGGTGAAGCACTGGAATGTGTTACCTAGGAATGTGGTGGAATCTCCATCCATAGCGGTTTTTAAGGCCTGGCTTGACAAAGCCCTGGCTGCGATGATTTAGTTGGGGTTGGTCCTGCTTTGAGCAGGGGGTTGGACTAGATGACCTCCTGAGGTCCCTTCCAACACTAATCTTCCATGATTCTATTATTCTCCAATTCTAATATATCTTTTTTGAGATGGGGCAACCACATCTACACGCAGATTCAAGATGTGGGCGTACCATGGATTTATATAGAGGCAATATGATATTTTCTGTCTAATTATCTGTCCCTTTCTTAATGATTCCCAACATTCTCTTTGCAAGAACAACATATTACTGGGTCATTGTGTACATATTTCTACCCAGCAAGACTCTGATTAACACATTTCCCATCAATGTTTTGTTGGGTTTTTTTTGCACCTTGTCATTCTTATAACAAGCCTTTGCATCTCTTTCTTGCACTGTTTACATTCGGCATATTTCTTTCCCTCTCAGAGATACAGAAATTTCTTGAAAATATTCCCAAGCAGGGTTTTTTTCTGTGACCTGCAGCCATGGCAGTTTTTCTTTTCCAGCGCCCAGGTGTTGAAATCAACTCTAGAGGCTGCACTCTGTCAAATGTTGTCTCTTCTTCCCACAGCGTCCTGCTTTTACACCAGTGTTGGCTCCTTTCTGGCTGCATATTCTGCTCCATCTCCCTTGTAACATAAATTCCTCCCCCAACCCCATCCCTTCTCCCACCACCAGAAAAACAAAAGGACTAACAACAATCCAAGACTCCACAGAGAGGGAGGCAGTTAAGGAACAAATGGATTTCTGTTTGTGCAAGGGAACAGAGCAAGTCCATTTTCTTGAAATGCTCTGAATCACCCAGAAGCAAGGGCTGGTAGCTACTGGGCAGATCAGTGTTTTTCTATGAGCTGGCAAGTAAATTTCCAAGGTGGGTGAAGTCATATAATTTGAGAATTTAGCCAATCAGAGCTCAAGTAGGCGGAAGCTATAAAATAGGTCTGAGACCATCCTGTTGGGCTCAATGGATGATCCTGATGAGATACATGATGATGTCTCCTGCAGTCAGAGGCCGGCTCCTAATGCCTGTGATGACTTTTCCAGATTTTGCTCCCAGTAGCACAGTCCTAAGATTCCCCATGGGATCAAGCTCTTAGTACAGTATATGATCTATGCCTCCATATTTATAAAGCTTGATCTCAAAAGGTAGATGGTTCTCACCGATTCTGTCTTTATATAGAAAAGCAGCCTTTAATTCCATTTTTTAAAATAGAGGATGGTGGATTCAGCATATTTATTTGTTATTTATATGTTTAAGAAATTGTAAATTTAGGCCTTAACATATTTGTATTATATTCATATTTCATTGTAAACATGTTTATTTTTTAAAAAAAATATGTAAATAAAAATCTAAATTAAATTTTAAAAATATGTTTTTAATTTTTTTAATGCCCAAAAAACAGAAGGCTGGCATTCAATAAATTTTAAAGTTGTAAACTTTTAAAGTGCTGTGCTTAAAATGCTGTGTGGCATTTTCCTTCCCTCCTCCACCACCCCTCCTGGGCTACCTTGGTAGTCATCCCCCTATTTGTGTGATGAATGAATAAAGAATGCATGAATGTGAAGCAACAATGACTTTATTGCCTCTGCAAGTGGTGATCGAAGGGAGGAGGGGAGGGTGGTTAGCTTACAGGGAAGTAGAGTGAACTAAGGGGCGGGGGGTTTCATCAAGGACAAACAAAGAGAACTTTCACACCGTAGCCTGGCCAGTCATGAAACTGGTTTTCAAAGCTTCTCTGATGCGTACCGCGCCCTCCTGTGCTCTTCTAACCACCCTGGTGTCTGGCTGCGCAAAACCAGCAGCCAGGAGATTTGCCTCAACCTCCCACCCCACCGTAAATGTCTCCCCCTTACTCTCACAGATATTGTGGAGCACACAGCAAGCAGTAATAACAGTGGGAATATTGGTTTCGCTGAGGTCTAAGCGAGTCAGTAAACTGCGCCAGCATGCCTTTAAACGTCCAAATGCACATTCTACCACCATTCTGCACTTGCTCAGCCTGTAGTTGAACAGCTCCTGACTACTGTCCAGGCTGCCTGTGTACGGCTTCATGAGCCATGGCATTAAGGGGTAGGCTGGATCCCCAAGGATAACTATAGGCATTTCAACATCCCCAACAGTTATTTTCTGGTCAGGGAATAAAGTCCCTTCCTGTAGCTTTTGAAACAGACCAGAGTTCCTGAAGATGCGAGCGTCATCTACCTTTCCCCGCCATCCCACGTTGATGTTGGTGAAACGTCCCTTGTGATCCACCAGAGCTTGCAGCACTATCGAAAAGTACCCCTTGCGGTTTATGTACTCGCCGGCTTGGTGCTCCGGTGCCAAGATAGGGATATGGGTTCCGTCTATGCCCCACCACAGTTAGGGAATCCCATTGCAGCAAAGCCATCCACTATGACCTGCACATTTCCCAAGGTCACTACCCTTGATATCAGCAGATCTTTGATTGTGTGGGCTACTTTCATCACAGCAATCCCCACAGTAGATTTGCCCACTCCAAATTGATTCCCAACTGACCGGTAGCTGTCTGGAGTTGCAAGCTTCCACAGGGCTATTGCCACTCACTTCTCAACTGTGAGGGCTGCTCTCATCTTGGTATTCATGTGCTTCAGGGCAGGGGAAAGCAAGTCACAAAGTTCCATGAAAGTGCCCTTATGCATGCGAAAGTTTCGCAGCCACTGGGATTCGTCCCAGACCTGCAACACTATGCGGTCCCACCAGTCTGTGCTTGTTTCCCGAGCCCAGAATCGGCATTCCACAGCATGAACCTGCCCCATTCGCACCATGATGCATGCATTGGCAGGGCCCATGCTTTCAGAGAAATCTGTGTCCATGTCCTGATCACTCACGCGACCGCTCTGACGTCGCCTACTCGCCCGGTATCGCTCTGCCAGGTTCTGGTGCTGCATATACTGCTGGATAATGCGTGTGGTGTTTAATGTGCTCCTAATTGCCAAAGTGATCTGAGCGGGCTCTATGCTTGCCTTGGTATGGCGTTCGCTCAGAAAAAAGGCGCAGAGCGATTGTCTGCCATTGCTCTGACGGAGGGAGGGGCGACTCACGACACGGCTTACAAGGTTGGCTTCAGGGAGCTAAAATCAACAAAGGGGGTGGCTTTACATCAAGGAGTATTTCAGGCAGGACTTCACGGAGGGTTCCAATAAGAAATGGTGCACCTAAGTTATTGTTCTTATTGGAACAAGGAGGTTAGTCTGGCCTCTGATTGATACATGGCTAGATTTGCCTCGCTGCACCTTCCCTGTGAGTGACTGCAGTGTGACCTAGAGGAATGAGTCCCCTAGACGGGGGGGGGGGAAGCAAATGAGTACAAAACAAATCTGGTCTATTTCTTGTTTTGATACACTCCATCTATCTTTTACATCTTTGGCTGGCAGCAGACGGTGCAGAAGGACTGCATGCCATCCACATCTCATGGCTGCCTGGCAGAAGATGGTACAGTACGACTGCTAGCAATCCGTATCGCCTGCCTGCTCACCATAAGACGGTTCAATAGGACTGACTGCAGGACTAAAGAGAATGACCTGGTCAAGTCACTCCAAATTTAGTCCCTGCGCCCATATCTGCCCAGGCGCTCCTGGCCAATATGGCCAGGAGCACCTCGGACATGACGATGACGGCTACCAGTCGTATTGTACCGTCTGCTGCCACAAGGCAAGGGGTTGCTGCTACTGTATAGCAATGCAATACCGCGTCTGCCAGCACCCAGGAGACATACGCTGGCGGTTACCTGAGCGGGCTCCATGCTTGCCGTGGTATGGCATCTGCATAGGTAACTCAGGAAAAAAGGTGTGAAACGATTGTCTGCCCTTGCTTTCATGGAGGGAGGGAGGGAACGGGGGCCTGACGATATGTACCCAGAACCATCCGCGACAATGTTTTAGCCCCTTCAGGCATTGGGATCTCAACCCAGAATTCCAATGGGCAGCGGAGACTGCGGGAACTGTGGGATAGCTACCCACAGTGCAACACTCCAGAAGTTGACACTAGCCTCGGTACTGTGGAAGCGCTCCGCTGAGTTAATTCACTTAATGCACTTAGAGCATTTTCTGTGGGGACACACACACTCAAATATATAAAACTGATTTCTAAAAAAACGACTTCTGTAAATTTGACCTAATTTCATAGTGTAGATATACCCTGAGGCCTGGGCCAAAGTAGTGATAAAAGCTTTGCTGATATAAAGCAAATTTAAGTTGTGAGCAAGAGTCAGTCCCGGCTCACAGAACCTAGCAAGAACAGGGCTGACATTCCAAAGTAGGCACTCACGTAAACACATTCCAGAAGGGTGGTACCAGAACACCTCAAAATCAAACACATTCACCAAAGATAACAGAAACATGCTGACCCATCCTAAACATAAGGTCAGGATAACAGCATGATGGATAGAGATGTTTTGATCGAGCCAACAGGTACAAGGCAATGGGCAGCACCCAGGTAAGTGCTTATGAGGAGAGGCTGAGGGAACTGGGATTGTTTAGTCTACAGAAGAGAATAATGAGGGGGGATTTGATAGCTGCTTTCAAGTACCTGAAAGGGGGTTCCAAAGAGGATGGATATAGACTATTCTCAGTGGTAGCGGAAGACAGGACAAGGAGTAATGGTCTCAAGTTGCAGTGGGGGAGATTTAGGTTGGATATCAGGAAAAACTTTTTCACTAAGACGGTGGTGAAACACTGGAATACGTTACCTAAGGAGGTGGTGGAATCTCCTTCCTTAGAAGTTTTTAAGGTCAGTTTGACAAAGCCCTGGCTGGGATGATTTAATTGGGGATCGGTCCTGCTTTGAGCAGGGGGTTGGACTAGATGACCTCCTGAGGTCCCTTCCAACCCTGATATTCTATGATTCTATGATTCTAAGTCAGAAGGTGGCACCCAGATATATCAGAGGGGATGTACATAGCTTGTTTGTATCACTGTTTAAAGAGGTATCTCAAAGGGAATGTCTTTGGCTAGCTGAAGGGGGAATGGAAAGTCCTGTCATTCATTGAACTGCGCCCATTGTCATGGGCATACATGTGCTAGTATAACTGTAGACATTGATCCGGGGAGCTAGAGGACCATGCTTCATTGACAATAAACCGAAGTGCCTTCACACCTTAATGGATCTCGTGGTCATTGGGCGGTTCGCTCGAGGTCTGCTGTGCCAGCTGTCTGTGCAGAGCTGGGACAGCATACAGAGGAAACCCACACAGCCAAACATCTATCAACAACCAGTACCTAGCTTTTTCTTTCTAAACACTTCTGTTGCATGCATACACACACAGTATCCACTCAGAGGTATGGCCATCTATGCACAGTAATTCCTCTGCTATTCCTCTGAGGGGACATCGACATTATTCATTTTGTATTTTTACACGGCAAGGAAAAAAGAAAGAAAGAAAGAAATGCATTCCCCTAAAAACCTGACACCACCTCCACAGAAAGCCAACTCTCCCTTATCTGAGACTCAGTTTCCATGGAACTAACAGTATACATTGAAGGGAAAACGGACAGTATGTCCAAAAGCTGTAGCAATAAAATAAACAAGCAGTCTCAATGTGCTGTTTCCACAGAGCTCTGTCCCATAGCTATGGATATGAAATTCATTTCTGAATGCCTTCTTCCTATAATTCTCTCACCTCTTGAAATCACTCTGTACTTCCCTAGGTGTGAACCACTCCTACAATGCATTCTGCTTTCTAATGAATGTGCACAGAATGCATGATATTTTGTTGTTTTATACACTTACATACTGAAATTTGTAAGACAGGGTCTCAGCAACACAATGAATTTGCCTTTTTAAAAAATCAGCCCAGGTATTTAAAGAAAAGCTTGTTTTGTGTATGGAATAATGCAACAGAAGAAAAAAGAAAAAAGAAAAAGAAATTGAAAACGAAGAAAAAAGAAAGTAAGTCCAAGGTCTCACTCCATTGAACTCTGTCCTTTACCATTCATGCTTACATTATGAATTGTATAGCATTTCCAAAAGGAAACTGCCACCACTGAGAACAGCAGAGCTCCGTCCTTTTTGGAACCACCCCTTCAGACAGTTGAAGGCTGCTATCAAATCCCCCCTGACTCTTCTCTTCTGCAGACTAAACAAGTCCAGTTCTCTCAGCCTCTGCCCATAAGTCATGTGCCCCAGCCCCCTAATCATTTTCATTGTCCTCTGCTGGACTCTCTCCAATTTGTCCACATCCTTTCTGTAGCGGAGGGACCGAAACTGAATGTAACTCTCCAAGTGTGGCCTCACCAGTGCTGAATAGAAGGGAATAATCACTTCCCTCGATCTGCTGGCAATGCTCCTACTAATACAGCCCAATATGCCATTAGCCTTCTTGGCAACAAGGGCACACTGCTGACTCATATCCAGCTTCTCATCCACTGTAATCCCCAGGTCCCTTTCTGCAGAACTGCTGCTTAGCCAGTTGGTCTGAGCTTAACAACACCTGTACAGTTGTTTTGGAGGGCCCCCTAAGCACAGATTTAGATGAACTATGATTTGTTGTGGGCCCTTTCCCCAAATCTAAGATGACAGCACCGGCAGAGACAAGTTGAGACCAGGATCAGTTTGTGGAGCCGATCAGAAGCATGGCTGGTTCTGTGGCATACATTAAAACAACATAGTCACTTTGCAAACTTCTGTATGCACCATGTACAACGTGTTAACTGGATGTGCTATGCAAATTACTGAGTCAGAGGCATGACTATCCAGCCTGAAGGATTAGGCTGGTGAAATAGAGAGGTCAGCAGGGAAATTCAGACCCTATCGGACCTTGAAAGCAGGTCAAGCAGAAATAACATTCGAGTTGTGGGTATTCCCAATAGTGTAGGAAAGCTTTGATCCATGGAGTTTATTCAATCCTTGAAGGAGGCCCTGAAATTCCTTCTTATGCTGACCTGGAGATAGAGAGAGCACACATGACTCTGGCCCCTAAACCTACACAGGGGAATGGATCCGGAGCATTTATTATCAAACGCCTTAAATATATGGTTAAGGAGAAGCTATTCAGGCAGGCTGGAGAGCTCAGTAAGTGAGAAAGGAGCACGCACCTGCCTGAATAATGTTATTTCAGGACCTGGCCAGGGAGATCATTGAATGAAGAGCATGTTTTACTCAATCCAGGCACTGGCCAGGCCAAAAACATCATTCAATACTGTGACACTCTGTACCTCAGAGTAGCACCTTGGTACTCCCATATTCACCACTCTCATATAATTATGATGTGCTTTGTACAAAGGATGCCTTGTGAGGTTTCATTTTAAAAGTCTTGATCTGATGAACATTAATACCCTGTTGGATTGTATGTACTATCATTGTATTTGAGGTATTGCTATATATGTTACTGAAATATGTTGTGAGGTTGGGAACACCTACAACTGGCCTTTCAGGTTCAACAATGGAGTAACTAGACAGCATTGATGCTTCATCAACACCAACCAAGGAAAGAATCCACCGCTCCAGAGACTTCTCAAAGGGAGCACATATACAATGCAGACAACTAATGGAAGTTACTAGATCACAGGCCCTGGTTCTCATGGGAGACTTCAATCACCCTGATACCTGCTGGGAGACAGCGGTGCACAGACAATCCAGAAAGATTTTGGAAAGTGTAGGGGACAATTTCCTTGTGCAAGTGCTGGAGAAACCAACTAGGGGAAGAGCTCTTCTTGACCTGCTGCTCACAAACTGGGAAGAATTAGTAGGGGAAGCAAAAGTGGATGGGAACCTGGGAGGCAGTGACCATGAGATGGTCGAGTTCAGGATCCTGACACAGGGAAGAAAGGAGAGCAGCAGAATACGGACCCTGGACTTCAGAAAAGCAGATTTGACAACCTCAGGGAACTGATGGGCAGGATCCCCTGGGAGAATAACATGAGGGGGAAAGGAGTCCAGGAGAGCTGGCTGTATTTTAAAGAATCCTAATTGAGGTTACAGGGACAAACCATCCCGATGTGAAGAAAGAATAGTAAATATGGCAGGCGACCAGCTTGGCTTAACAGTGAAATCCTTGCTGATATTGAACACAAAAAAGAAGCTTACAAGAAGTGGAAGAGTGGACAAATGACCAGGGAAGAGTATAAAAATATTGCTCGGGCATGCAGGAGTGAAATCAGGAAGGCCAAATCACACCTGGAGATGCAGTTAGCAAGAGATATTAAGAGTAACAAGAAGGGTTTCTTCAGGTGTGTTAGCAACAAGAAGAAAGTCAAGGAAAGTGTGGGCCCCTTACTGAATGAGGGAGGTAACCTAGTGACAGAGGATGTGGAAAAAGCAAATGTACTCAATGCTTTTTTTGCCTCTGTCTTCATGAACAAGGTCAGACCCCAGACTACTGCACTGGGCAGCACAGCATGGGGAGGAGGTGACCAGCCCTCTGTGAAGAAAGAAGTGGTTCGGGACTATTTAGAAAAGCTGGGCAAGCACAAGTGCATGGGGCCAGATGGGCTGCATCCGAGAGTGCTAACGGAGTTGGCAGATGTGATTGCAGAGCACTGGCCATTATCTTTGAAAACTCGTGGCCATTTCCTGGACAACTGGAAAAAGTTTCCTGGACAACTGGAAAAAGGCTAATCTATTGCCTATCTTTAAAAAAGGGAAGAAGGAGGATCCAGGGAACTACAGGCCAGCCAGCTTCATCTCAGTCCTTGGAAAAATCATGGAGCAGGTCCTCAAGGAATCAATTCTGAAGCACTTAGAGGAGAGGAAAGTGATCAGGAACAGGCAGCATGGATTCACCAAAGGCAAGTCATGCCTGACTAATCTAATTGCCTTCTATGACGAGATAACTGGCTCTGTGCTTGAGGGGAAAGCAGTGGACGTGTTGTTCCTTGACTTTAGCAAAGCTTTTGCCACAGTCTCCCACAGTATTCTTGTCAGCAAGTTAAAGAAGTATGGGCTGGATGAATGGACAATATGGTGGATAGAAAGCTGGCTAGATTGTTGGGCTCAATGGTAGTGATAAATGGCTCCATGTCTAGTTGGCAGCCGGTATCAAGTGGAGTGCCCCAAGGGTCGGTCCTGAGGCCGGTTTTGTTCAATATCTTCATTAATGATCTGGAGGATGGTGTGGATTGCACCCTCAGCAAGTTTGCGGATGACACTAAACTGGGAGGAGTGGTAGATACGCTGGAGGGTAGGGATAGGATGCTGAGGGACCTAGACAAATGAGAGGGTTTGGCCAAAAGAAATCTGATGAGATTCAACAAGGACAAGTGAAGAGTCCTGCACTTGTGATGGAAGAATCCCATGCCCCGCTACTGACTAGGGACCAAATGGCTAGGCAGCAGTTCTGCAGAAAAGGACCTAGGGGTTACAGTGGATGAGAAGCTGGATATGAGTCAACAGTGTGCCGTTGTTGCCAAGAAGGCCAATGGCATTTTGGGATGTATACGTAGGGGCATTGCCAGCAGACCGAGGGACGTAATCGTTCCCCTCTATTCGACATTGGTGAGGCCTCATCCGGAGTTTTGGGCCCCCACTACAAGAAGAATGTGGAAAAATTGGAAAGAGTCCAGCGGAGGGCAACAAAAATGATTAGAGCACTGGAACACATGACTTATGAGGAGAGGCTGAGGGAATTGGGATTGTTTAATGTGCGGAAGAAAAGAATGAGGGGGGATTTGATAGCTGCTTTCAGCTACCTGAAAGGGGGTTCCAAAGAGGATGGATCTAGACTCTTCTCAGCGGTAGCAGATGACAGAACAAGGAGTAATGGTCTCAAGTTGCAGTGGGGGAGGTTTAGGTTGGATATTAGGAAAAACTTTTTCACTAGGAGGGTGGTGAAACACTAGAATGCGTTACCTAGGGAAGTGGTGGAATCACCTTCCTTAGGTATTTTTAAAGTCAGGCTTGACAAAGCCCTGGCTGGGATGATTTAGTTGGGGACTGGTCCTGCGCAGGGGTTGGATGAGATGACCTGAGGTCCCTTCCAATCCTGATATTCTATGATTCTATGATATGATACAGGAACTACAGTGCAAGCAGATCTCTGCAAAGCAGTGTTGCACTTGTATCACAGGAATCAAGGTCACAAACATTCTCTTATCCACGACAGCCAACGGTCTCACCAATGCATTGGACTGGAATGAACTGAAGAAATCAATAGGTACTGGGGATGAGTTACTAGAGGTCTCCTGAATGTTTAAAAACCACAAGCTCAAGGAATAAGCACAGCAGCAAAGGACATCAGCTTCCTTCCGGGAAATAACCCACAAAATGCAGGGATTGCAGGGACACCCTCACTGACTGCACACTCCTTTCTTCCTGACCTGCCTTTACCCTGTTTTGCCCCTCCCTCTCTCCTTTACTTTCCCCCTTCTTCCCCCTCCAACTATCCCATTTTCCCCTATACATCTTCCACCATCCATCCTCCCCCACCTTATATCTCAGGATCCGTAGGAATGGGGCAACATCATGCCTTCTTTTACAGACAGCTGGAACCTTCAGAGCACAGCTGCACAAGAGCAGAGGGGAAGCCTCCTAAGGATCACACAACACCCAAGCATAGCACAACCCTCCTCTGCAAGCTACATACATGACAACACATGGCACGGGCCCACATCCCCACATAATATCAGTTATCAATTACAGTCGATGTGCCCAATAATATTAATTGTGTCTCCTGAAACATTAATGTGCTAAATAACCCATTAAAAGGAAAAAATATATTCATTACTTTTAAAACAAAGAGCTGGCATAACAATGCTACAGGAGACCTGTCATAAGTATAAAGGGAAAGGTAAACCCCTTTAAAATCCCTCCTGGCCAGACGAAAAATCCTCTCACCTGTAAAGGGTTAAGAAGCTAAAGGTAACCTCGCTGGCACCTGACCAAAATGACCAATGAGGAAACAAGATACTTTCAAAAGCTGGGAGGAGGGAGAGAAAAAAAGGGTCTGTGTCTGTCGGTATGCTGCTTTTGCCGGGGAAAGAACAGGAATGGAGTCTTAGAACTTTTAGTAAGTAATCTAGCTAGGCATGTGTTAGATTATGATTTCTTTAAATGGCTGAGAAAAGAACTGTGCTGAATAGAATGACTATTTCTGTCTGTGTGTCTTTTTTGTAACTTAAGGTTTTGCCTAGAGGGATTTTGCTTAATGCTAGAGGGATTCTCTATGTTTTGAATCTAATTACCCTGTAAGGTATCTACCATCCTGATTTTACAGGGGTGATTCCTTTACTTCTATTTTTTACTTCTATTTCTATTAAAAGTCTTCTTGTAAGAAAACTGAATGCTTTTTCATTGTTCTCAGATCCAAGGGTTTGGGTCTGTGGTCACCTATGCAAATTGGTGAGGATTTTTACCAAACCTTTCCCAGGAAGTGGGGTGCAAGAGTTGGGAGGATTTTGGGGGGAAAGACGTGTCCAAACTACGTTTCCCAGTAAACCCAGTTAGAGTTTGGTGGTGGCAGTGGATATTCCAAGGACAAAGGATAAAATTAATTTGTACCTTGGGGAAGTTTTAACCTAAGCTGGTAAAAGTAAGCTTAGGAGGTTTTCGTGCAGGTCCCCACATCTGTACCCTAAAGTTCAGAGTGGGGGAGGAACCTTGACAAGACCCATTTAACTGACCAAGAGGTGCAAACCCTAGAGCAGTACTGGGTGGAAGCAGATATTTCTAAGTTCTGACAACTCTAGAGTTAGAGGAGTTACAAAACTGATTCACAAATTATTAACTCTCCCAGTCACTGAGCACGAAACAGACCCCCTCACACTCACACACATACGATAGATTTGTAATGGCAAATGGCAAACTAAATGTCTGCATGTTAACCGTTATAGAGAATAAAGAGGTGGGCCTGCCCACTGTCTCCGCTACTCTTCAACATAGTGCTGAAACTTCTGCCACATACAATCTGGGGCAGCGGGAGACAGGTATTAAGATTGGTCAGACAGAATAAAAAATGATGTTGTATGTAGATGATGTGCTGGTCCTACCTTTTGACCCACAATGTTCAATACCCACATTATTAGAATTCATCGAAGGGTATGGGCACTTGTCTGGATACAAGATTAACTGCAGCAACTCCGAGGCATTAGGACTAACTAAATATACACAACAGGCCTGCTTAATAAATTGGATTAGAAGGATCACACACAATACAATGGACAATAGACATGAAACCCTGAGAAAATCTGAGTCTATTAGGGCAGATTCCTAGGAATGGTCAAAAAAAAAATCCCATCAGGGGATCTGGAGGGAATATTGCAGCAATACACAGGAATCCAAGCATTGGGTAAATATCTTACTCATTTCCCTTTTCTGATGCATCGCATTTTTGTACTTCTTTTATACATTGGCACCAAGAATTTGGTTATAAGAAAAAGATGGAAAAAATTTAATAAATAAAATCATAACAATAATCATAATATTGCAGAAAAAGGTTTTCTCCAGAACTGGTTCAGTGTTCCCAGATATTTTCCTTGCAATCCAGAAATTCTGAGCTGCTCTATTCTGTTTCCTAAGCACAGCACTGAAAACTTTGCTTTGCCACCATTAACTGAAAATAAGAGAAGAACTAAAATAAAATGAACTAAATTGGTAAGAAATAGGGCAGAAACAGCAGACCTTAACATTAAGATGCATAAATTAACAATTAGATACATATTAAAAGCGATGAGGTAATTATTTACAGTTTAATAGTTTTGGTAATGTGGTATGTGTAAAACATTGGCACGCAGTCAAGGAGAGTGAGTTAGCAGTTTCGGGTTAGCCTATAGCTGCTCTGTTGGCAGGCAGACAAGTGTGGACTCAGCTCAGGTAAAGGTCACTCCAACACAGCAGGGAGGGGTCACTCAGGCATGCTCAGTCCAAAAATAGGTGAAGGTCACCAGACCATAATAGTAAACAGATCATAATACGAAGACTTGTTACGTAACAGCTTTGATTGACAACCAAATTTAGCAGTTGTAATTGTTCTATTATTGGTATGGACCAATCCGAGAGGGTTTAAAGGTGACTGGAGGATAGAGCATGCTTGCTAATGTCAGGATTGGAAAACAAGCCAGTCTGGAAGAGTCTAGTGGCTGGTAAAAATGAATAAAAGAGAGGCAGTCAGCAGGCAAAAGTCAGTCAAGATAGGGAGCTGGGAGAAGATTCTATCAGAAAAAAGAAACCGAAAAGAGCGAAGAACAGCAGAGAAGACAGCCGGAAAGAAGATGCAGCAGTCACAGCAGCTGCAGTACGAGGGACAGAACAGAAGGAGCCTTAGACAGAGCAAAGTGAGAGAAGACTTTACAGAGAGCAATGTTCCCTCTAATTTTTGACAGGCTGTGTGACCAAAAAAATTCTTCTATGCAAATTTGTGTGTGTGTGTGTGTGTGTGTGTGGTGTTTCGCCTTGTGCGCAGGGTTTAGGATCTGTGTGCCCACGTGCACAGCTTAGAGGGAACAGTGACGGAGAGTGAGCATATCAACTATAGTGTAAAACAGGAGCAAGAAGTATCTGTCTGTAGGTTTGGGTTAATAAAGATATGTGTTTGTGTTATGAATGTCACATTGTTTCATGTTATGTGATAGACCCAGGCCAGTTGGGTACAACAAAGTAGTCAAAGGCAGATATACTGTCCACTGGATTAGCAGTTTTCTGTTCCCTGACTGACCACAGCAGGGGCTGCTCCAGGCTAATGAGAACACCTGACTCCAACTAACCTGCAAAGAGTCAGGTGAGGGCATTAAGGTAATGTGAACACCTGACTCTAATTAAGGCCCTTCTGCTACCATAAAAGGGCTCACTCCAGTCAGGCTGAGGAGAGGAAGTGTGGTTGAAGGGCTGGTTAATGAAGACATGATTTTGCTTCATAATGCCATAGAGAGGCAGCTGGTTCAGATAATCCCATTTTAGAGCCCCTCTTTGTGGGGTACTAAAGGACCACCAGACACTCCATGGTTGGACCTTGATGATCCCTCTGTGTTTCAGGAGCTAATCACAAGATGACAGAGGAGAACCTTAGTTTTCCTGTGGCCAGCCAAAGTGCAACAGGAAGAGTCTTTGTTGACATTTGTGGGCAATGGTTTGAGTTAAACACTTCAAGTTCCCACATCCTCCTCTTCAACAGGAAGGGTGACAGAACGCTGCAGTCCTGTGTATTCTTCTGAGAGCATTCCCATTGAATTAAACCCTTTCTCAATGAGAGTAGCCAACAATGTGGCCAGTTAAATCTGGCTCAGAGAGAGCAAAGAACAAACGGTTAAAGCCACAGTGCAAATACTGCACAGTTTTAATTAATTTTTTTAAAAGAAAGAAAAGGCAAAACAAGCAAAAGAGGTGGTTCTACATTACTGCTGCTTGCCAGCCAGCCATAATTTCTCAAACAACTCCCACCCACCTCTGCCTGTGAGGAAAAAAAGTTATTTTTCACACTTGTTTATGAATAGGAAGTATAGACTGTTGTCTCAAACGTTCAGTGCATCCCCAATAAGAAATCAGAGTGACAATATTATGACATTATCTTGAGACATGCCTGCCAATAAGGGCAAGTAGATTCTTTTAGATCAAATTACTTTGATCCTGAAAGGTTGCATTTGACATAATTGTCATGCACCTTTCTGAGTCAATTATAAATTGTGGATCTTTGACTCTTACATCAAGGTCAGAAGGAAATCATTTTCAGTTGCAGTAGTAAGGAAATTCTGTGGCTGTTTGGAGCTATTAGTGCTCCAAGGATTGTTGAGAAGCTTAATGGTGACACGACTTTGCCTTAAAGTGCATTTTATGGAGAAATCTACAGCAATGTGAGAAACGGGCATCACAAAATGGGGAAGAGATGGCCAGCCCTCTGTGGAGATAGAGGTGGTTAGGGACTATTTAGAAAAGCTGGACGTGCACAAGTCCATGGGGCCGGACGAGTTACATCCGAGAGTGCTGAAGGAATTGGCGGATGTGATTGCAGAGCCATTGGCCATTATCTTTGAAAACTCGTGGCAAACCGGGGAAGTCCCGGATGACTGGAAAAAGGCTAATGTAGTGCCAATCTTTAAAAAAGGGAAGAAGGAGGATCCTGGGAACTATAGCTTATACCAGCAGGACAGTGGGGTGGGAGGAGGTATTGTTTCATATTCTCTGTGTATATATAAAGTCTGCTGCAGTTTCCACGGTATGCATCTGATGAAGTGAGCTGTAGCTCACGAAAGCTCATGCTCAAATAAATTGGTTAGTCTCTAAGGTGCCACAAGGACTCCTTTTCTTTTTACATTTTTGAGGCACTTCCCTTTCTCTGGAGGTGATAGGCATTATCAGGACAGGATTGTATTTCTAACTGCCCAATAGCACCTTATTTCAATGAGACTAGGTTGGAATGTGAGGAGGTGACCGGTCGGTCGCTTCCCAGCTTATGGCTGCCTCTGCTGCTTAGCCAAAGGCCTTAGCCTAAGAACAGGGCCTCAGACTGTCAACAGTAAAAGAAGGACTTTACATCGGCAGACAGTGATTTTGATTCTTTCTTTTATACCTCTAGAACTAGCTAAGTGATAAGAATACACCTAAATTCTTAGAGTATAGGCCTTTGCAGACAGGCCTGAATATCTATATCCTAACAGGCACCCCTTCTTTGCTCACCTAGACATTTTACCTGGGCATTATTGCATGTTCTCTATGTTGAATGTTTCAGGCTAGGACAGGTGACTTTCATAAAGGACAGGCTACATTATATAGCTTTTTTGAATTGTATGTGTGAATAATAATTGTACAGAATGCAGGGATTTTTGTTACAGGAGACAACTAAACAAGCATAGTCCAAATCCTCTTTCAGAAAACATGCTTGTTTTTTCCATCTATTTCTATTTGGGTCAGATTTCCAGTGGAAGGCCCCAGCATGAACAATTTGTGATTGATAGTGTCAGAACATATGGACTAAATGTTTGGCAGAGGATTCTCTCAAGTATTTGCTTATTGCTTATTCTTTTCAACTCTTTGCTTTGGAAAATTGCTTTATTTGATTTACATGCAAGCAGATTTTGGCCTACCTAGTCACCAGATCTAATTAGCTGTTACAAGGAAATTGCTGCACTTGTTAACAATTAAGTAAAAGCAAATGTAAAAAGTAATCTTAATGATGCCAGGAGGAGAGAGCATGTCCTGAGATTGGAGGGAAGATTAATGCCATTTCATGTTTGCGTATATTATTAGTCATGATTAAAATGCAGAAACAGAAAACTATAGAGATTTTAATGGTACCCTCTTCCTTCTATTTCACATTGTACCTACTCACAGTCCTGACAGGGAGGACATATCTGTGCTTCAGCAGGCCTCGGACTGCCTTTCATTACTTCTTGTAGAGTTCTTCGGAAATAAATTGCAGCATTTTTAAGCAGTATGGTTGCCATCTCATAGGTGGGAGGGGATGGGGTGGTATCACACAGCCACGTAACCAGTCACATGTACTTAGGAAAACGTAGCCCGAGATTTTCAATGGGCTTCCTAAAGTTAATTTCAGTGCGTAGCTGCAACTATCTGTCCTTGCAAAACCAGCACCTGTGCGCGCAACTCCACATTCTTCTTTGAGTGCTTGCCCGTGTCCGTTTAACTTAGATGTGTGTGTGCACCACGTGCACTGGTGCTGGAAAGTTTTCCCTCAGCAGCGTCCGTAGGGGACCGGCTCCGGTGCCCCCTACAGTGGTGCACACATGCTGAGGAATATAGGGTGCCACCAGGTCCACCCACCCTCAGTTCCTTCTTGCCACCAGTGACTGTTCCTGCTTCAGCTAGTGCTGTTGCTGCTTGTTCATACACACTAGTTAGCTCTTACATTACAATGGATATAGTGCTCTGTTAGTGTTTATAAATCCCTTAGCTATAGTTAGAGACTTCATAGGTCCCGAATGGGACTTTGCCTCTGGATGGGGCATGCCCAGTCCCCAGGCTTAAAGTCCTGTGATCGCTGCAAGAGGCCCATGCCCATTAGCAAGCCACACAGCAGTTGTCTGGATTGCTTGGGCGAAAGCCACACGAGTGAGAAGTGCAAAATTTGCAAGTCCTTCAAGCTAAGGACTAAGAAGGAGCACAATATTAGTTTAAGAGCACTCCTTATGGAGTCGGGCCTCACCTGGCATTGGAGCAATGCTCCGACTCAGTGGCAAGTACTGTGACCTCGGTATGCAGCACACCACTGGGACCGTCTACTGGCCAGCACTGGTCCCCATCCATGGCTCCGACCAAGAAGATGGTGCATGGCCGGTCTCCAACCTCCCACAAGAGAAAGGATAAGATGGGTGCAAGCAAGGTCCCAGGCCAGGCAACTCTTCACCCACATCGGGATCTTGGGCCCAAGCTCTGGTGGAACGATGTAGCCCAACCCACTGCCCACTGGCTATCCCCGAGAGTGGCAGAGGCCTCTGTCAGCTCTGGGTGCCATCCACACCAGAGGCCCTGCAGGCAATGCAGGAGATAATATCCCTCCTGGTGCCACGCACATGGGCTTCTTCAGTTCTCTGGTCATGGGGTAAACCCATAAGTTTATGTGCAGGTTGGACTCTTCTGGGGACCAGTGGCTCTGGATCATATTGTCATGTAAATGTGCCCTCCAACCCACCAGAGAAGCATCCATTGTGATTGTTATAGTTGGAGCTTTTTATTGAAAAGGGACACCAGAGTAGACATTCTGTGGTTGTGTCCACCATGTGAACGAGTCCTTTAACCCTATGGGGCATCAGGAGATGTCTGTTGAGCAAATGTGTGTGTGGTACATAGACAGTTCAAAGCCATGTGGAGCCTGGCATATTTTACAATGAACGTTGTCACAGCCATGTGCCCCAAGAGTTGCAAGTATGTTCAGACGTTTGTGGGCTGTCCATGACCATTGCAATTAGATTGGCTAAGGTAAGGAAGTGTTGTTGGGGTAACCTTGGTGTTGCTGTGAGACAGTCGAGGTAGGCTCCTATAAATGCCAACTGTTGGACAAGAACTATATTGGACTTCTGTGCATTTATCTGTACCCCAAGGTCCGTGAACAGGGTTACAGTGGTGTGTGTGGCATTTATCGCTGCCTGCTGTGTTGCAGTGACCTCCGTACAGAAAAAAACCCTGGGGCAGTTGACAGGCCGAAGGGTAGCACAGTGTATTGGAAATGCTGATTTCCTAAGGTGAATCTCTGGAATCTTCTGCATTCCAGATGAATGGTAACATGAAAATAAGTGGCTCTCGACCTCCAGGACAATCTCCTTTCTCTAATGCTGGAATTATTGTGGATTCATCATTTTGAAACATTGTGTTCTCATTAATTTGTTGAGTTTCCGTAAATGCAGGATGGATCTCCACCCACTGGTCTTTTTCTGATTAAGAAAGTAATGGGAATAAAACCCTCTCCCCCTGCATTGAGCTGGTACAGGTTCCATGGCACCAAATTGTATGAGGTGGTTTATTTCCTGTTGTAACAGGTGCTCGTGAAAGGGATCCGTGGAGAGGGATGGAGAAGGGGGAGTGGGTAGGTGGAACAGAAATAAAGGAGATGGAGTAACCCTTCTGAATAATTTCCAGAACCCATTTGTCTGTAGTGATGTTATTCCAGAGTGGGTAATATGGGGACAGATGGTTGACAGATGGTTGAGACGAGGAAGGCTGATTTTGGTTCTGCTGGTGTTTTGTCTGTCTTTGCTTACTTACGTCGTTGGTCATACTGTCTTTGGGGGCCAGAATCTCTGGTTGTAAAACCTGCTGTTTCTTTTTGTTTGCAGGTATATATATGCCCAGGGTTTTTAAGGTTGTCCGGGAGTCATTTAACGTGTGTAAGGATATGTTGGTTTTTTCTGCAAATAATTTTTGATCCTGTCATAACCATAGGGGTAGCCTCAATTCCTCCTTACCTTTAAGGGGTTAAGAAGCTCAAGTAACCTGTTTGGCACCTGACCAAAGGAACCAATGGGGACAAAAGATACTTTCAAATCTGGTGTAGGAGGGAGAGGTTTTGTTTTGGGTTCTTTGTTTTCTGTGGCCGTTCGCTCTTGGAAATAAGAGGGATCGGACATCAATCCATAGTCTACAAATCTTTCTGAACAAGTCTCTCATATTTCAAACTTTTAAGTAACAGCCTGGCAAAGCATATTAGTTTATCTTTGTGAATTTATCAACTTGTGAATTTTCCCTTTGCTAGAGGGAGGTTTATCCCTGTTTTCTTGTAACTTTGAAACTAAGGATAGAGGGGGTTCCTCTGTGCTCTTTGAATTTTCTGATACTCTGTAAGGCTAACTACCAGCCTAAGTTTACAGAGGTGATTCTTTTACCTTTTTCTCTTTAAATAAAATCCTTCTTTTTAAGAATCTGACTGATTTTTCCATTGTTCTAAGACCCAGGGGTTGGGGTCTGTAGTCCCTTTGTAACCAATTGGTGAGGATATATGCTCAAGCCTTCCCCAGAAAAGGGGGTGTAGGCTTGGGGGAATAGGACTCCAAATGGTCCTTTCCCTGATTGTTTGTTAAATCACTTGGTGGTGGCAGCGATCCCAAGGCAAGAAAGAAATCTGTGCCTTGGGGAAGTTTTAACCTAAGCTGGTAAGAATAAGCTTAGGGGGTCTTTCATGTGGGTCCCCACATCTGTACCCCAGTGCTCAGAGTGGGGAAGGAACCCTGACAGACCGTCAAAGGATAAGTCTTCCACAGTGGCTTGGATTCCCCTGGGGAACCTGGAGAGGTGGAGCCAGGATGCTTGGTGAATGGATTGTGCTGCTGTGTCTGCTGAGCCAAGAGAGGCCTGTAGGGCTGTCCTTGTGATAAGAGACCCTTCGGAAATGTTTTCTTTGTACAGGATTTCTTTTTGGCAGATTTTCATTAAAAGTTGACATTTTGGAGAACAGATTATGTGTATATTTAGCCAGCAGGACTGAATAGTTAGCTATGCAGAACTGGAGTATAGCTGAGGAATAGGCTTTCCACTTAAAAAGGTCTTGCCTTTTCCAGTCCTTATCATATGGGTCATTCTAGACTGGTGTTTTCCCCTTTGTTTGACCGCCAGCTATCACCAGCAAATTTGGTGCAGGTGGGTGAACAGAAACTCAACTCCTTTTTCTGGCACATAATACTTTTTGTCAGACCTTTTACAAGAGGGAGGGGCTGTGGCAGGTGTCTGCCAGATTATTTTTGCAGGGTCCATTATGGCATCATTAATAGGCAGTGCTATCTTTGCTGTTGGGGATGCCTGAAGTATGTCTGTGAGCTTGTGTTGGGTCTCTGGTAGCTCAGTTAACGAAATGTTCAGGGATTCCGCTACCCTTTTAAATAGGTCCTGGAAAGATTTGAAATCATTCCTCAAAGTATGTGTGGGGGGTGGCATTGTTTCATCCAGCAACAAAGATGAGATGTGGGTAGGCGCAAAGTATCACCTTCAGGTGCGTCTTCAGGCTCCTTGACCTGTTCATCTTGCATCTCTAAGGGTGCTGGGACAGTTGATGAAGGGGGCCGTGTTGTTCTGGATCTCAGTGGGTTGGGGGCTGAGATTCTGGACCCTCTACATGGCCCACAGAACCCAGTATGGCCAATTGGGTGGGAAGGTCATAGGAGGCAGTACCCATGCTGAGCCTGCCAGCCCCGCACGTCTGCAGATGTTTGGTACTGAGAAGGTCCCAGTTTAGGGGAGGAGTGGCAAGTGGTGTATACCCCTGAATCATCCTCCTCTTCCTCATCACTGAAGAGGGGAGGAGCTGATCCACAGGGAGTGGTCACCAGGCTTGGTCCCGGTCTCGCTGGGTTACTGTTGGTACTGAATAGGGGAGTCCCAGGTGTTGAGGCAACGATCAGGTCCGCCTGTCTCATGAATTGCTGCGGAATCATGAGGCTCGGCGCTGGGGATGGCTGCATGCACTGACTCGGAATCAGGGTCAGGGCTGTCAGTTCTGATGACTTGCTGTGTTGTATAGGTACAGCAGGTGGCACCATTGGACTACTCCAGTGCCGAGGTTTTCTTCGGCTCCATAGGTGCCGAGCTGGGAGGTTTGGCTTTAGTGCACATGGGTCTTTAGCTCCTTGGGATGTTTCGGTACTGGATGTTCCTGGTGCCTCATGGTCTGGTGATCTCGGTGCCATCGGTACCGGGGCAGATTTTTCACTCAGAGATCGCTTTTATTTTTTTTTTAGGTGAAACTCATTGTGGGGATAAGGGATACCTCTTTTCAGCATCCTTTTTGGAAGCGGGCTCCTTAGCATCTGTTTTTGAAGTAGAGCCCCTCAGACATTGCCGCTGATGACCGTTGGCCAGGAGGCATCCTGGACTCTGGGTCGGAGGCAGGTCTGATGGAGAAGTTTCAATTGGAGATCCGTGGCCTTCCTTGTCCTAGCAGTCAATTTTTTTGCACTGTGGACACTTTGGGGCAATGTGTGTCTCACCAAGGCAGTGGACACACTGCGTGGCCGTCCAAGACCGGTATCGAAAGTCTGCAAGTCAGGCAGAGTTTAAAGCCAGGAGAGCTGGACATGCCTGAGAGCGTACTTGCTTTGGAGAAAGAAGAGGGATAAGCCATTTTTTGTTTCTCTCTTCTTGTTTTTCAAAGCCAGGTACCCACTGGAGAGGTGGGGTGAAAGGGAAAAACTAAGTAAAATATTGGATGTAAAGAATGAAATGATAGGCTAACAATACCTGGAATAATAAAAAAAAAACTATTGCGCTGAGATAAGAGAGGGTGCTGCTGTCACTCTGACTCAGTCAAAGATGTCAGAGAAGAAACTGGGAGATGATTGGCCGCACATGCTATGTAACCGCTTGGAGCCATGTGAGATGGCTGTTATGCATGCGCGGCCCACCAGGCACTGCTACTACAAATCTCCAATTACAAGCACAGGACGCCAAGACACCTAAGATGGAGCAACCACCAGGACACTCCTTGAAGAAGAATTTTTTCTTCCTAATATACTTAAAAACTCTTATTGTCCTTAACTCTGGTGGCCTTTATTGATTTTCTGCAGTTCCTAGCTTCTGATTTATGTTCATTATTATCAATTCCCCCTTTCTTCTATTTGTAATGTATTTTTTTTTTCATTTTTTATAGAAACCCAGTTGGGTTTTTTAACCAATACAGACTTCCTCTTCACTTGTGGGGTTGTGGCTTTCTGGGCATCTAGTAAATGTTCTTAAATGATTCCCAGTTATCATTCATAGAATCATAGAATATCAGGGTTGGAAGGGACCCCTGAAGGTCATCTAGTCCAACCCCCTGCTCGAAGCAGGACCAATTCCCAGTTAAATCATCCCAGCCAGGGCTTTGTCAAGCCTGACCTTAAAAACTTCCAAGGAAGGAGATTCCACCACTTCCCTAGGCAACACATTCCAGTGTTTCACCACCCTCTTAGTGAAAAAGTTTTTCCTAATATCCAATCTAAACCTCCCCCACTGCAACTTGAGGCCATTACTCCTCGTTCTGTCATCTGCTACCATTGAGAACAGTCTAGAGCCATCCTCTTTGGAACCCCCTTTCAGGTAGTTGAAAGCAGCTATCAAATCCCCCCTCATTCTTCTCTTCTGCAGGCTAAACAATCCCAGCTCCCTCAGCCTCTCCTCATAAGTCATGTGTTCTAGACCCCTAATCATTTTTGTTGCCCTTCGCTGGACTCTCTCCAATTTATCCACATCCTTCTTGTAGTGTGGGGCCCAAAACTGGACACAGTACTCCAGATGAGGCCTCACCAATGTCGAATAGAGGGGGACGATCACGTCCCTCGATCTGCTCGCTATGCCCCTACTTATACATCCCAAAATGCCATTGGCCTTCTTGGCAACAAGGGCACACTGCTGACTCATATCCAGCTTCTCGTCCACTGTCACCCCTAGGTCCTTTTCCGCAGAACTGCTGCCTAGCCATTCGGTCCCTAGTCTGTAGCGGTGCATTGGATTCTTCCGTCCTAAGTGCAGGACCCTGCACTTATCCTTATTGAACCTCATCAGATTTCTTTTGGCCCAATCCTCCAATTTGTCTAGGTCCTTCTGTATCCTATCCCTCCCCTCCAGCGTATCTACCACTCCTCCCAGTTTAGTATCGTCCGCAAATTTGCTGAGAGTGCAATCCACACCATCCTCCAGATCATTTATGAAGATATTGAACAAAACCGGCCCCAGGACAGACCCCTGGGGCACTCCACTTGACACCGGCTGCCAACTAGACATGGAGCCATTGATCACTACCCGTTGAGCCCGACAATCTAGCCAGCTTTCTACCCACCCTATAGTGCATTCATCCAGCCCATACTTCCTTAACTTGCTTACAAGAATACTTACATATTCTTATTACATAATAAGTATTACATAATACTTACAAATATTCACATTTTACATAATACTTAATAATTAATTCACATTTACATAATACTTACAAATATTCACATTTTTCTGATTACATTCTCCCTCTCAGCCGATTTCGCTCATAACTGTTTTCAGCTTTGTGAAATTGGCCCTGTTGAAGCACCAGGTATGTATATCAGTGGTCTGGGCTATAGTCTGCTTGCACATTATAAATATGATCAAGTCATGATAACTTGAACCTAAGCTACCATTAATTTTTAGTTCTGTGATCAGTTCATCTTTACCTGTTAGGGGACAAGCTCTAATACAGAATTCCCCGTGTGGGCTGCAACAAATTTTCAACTAAGAAATTGTCATCTATGATATTTAGAAATTTCAAGAATTTTTCAGTACTGTCAGCATGAGACCTCCAGCAAACGTCAGTCAAACTGAAGCCCTGCGACCAGGCAGTTTTTTTCCCTTACACATTATGGATTTCCACAAGCAAAGGAAGGATTATACAAATGACTAATTAAGAACATGATTTACTTCAATGGAGTTATGTTGATTTATAGCACATTAGGGTCTGCCTCCCTTTTTTGCCTAACCAGTGAGTCTTTTTGAGTATTTTTCGTATTTGACCTGGGCCTAACCAACCTGACTGTGCACATGTGCCACTTTCATTGCCTTCATTGTGAATTCCATACACGAAAGCAAATGATATCTGAACTGCAGGTATTAAAATAATAAGGCTCTAAAGAATAGAAATGAATAAAACACACCCTCCCCATCCCATCCACCTGCACATAATGCTATCATTTTGAGGACAGATCCCCAGGTACCTATTGTTTCTGACAGCAGAGATTATATACAAAAAAACTGTTAAAAGAAAATGTTTTAGGTTGCAAAGTCAAATGTCTGAAAGTTTAGAAATGCCACATTTACAGTTACTCATGCAACTTTAATTCTCCTCCCTTGTGCATCCAACCTGTGCGCTAAATAAGACAGAGTGCCATGAAAAAAACAGTATGTGATCATGTAACTAAAGAGCATATAACAACATGTGAGCACAAGGGTGATGTTTAATAGTTCATAACTCAGCTGAGCTTAAACGGAATTTTATGGGACAAAGAAAAGGCACTTCCCTAGCCTGAGGGTTTTCTCCCTGCCAAGTATCTTGGGCCTGCTGCAAGTAACCGAGGCATTAGGCTTTCTCAAAAAAGTCACAAGTATCTTTTATACTAGAAAGTGTTAGGCAATCCAAACAGAGGTCACCACTAGCTCCCCTTCTATTATTCAGTATTGTAGAGAGAACCCTATGTGCAATGTTTCTAAAGGAGAGAATTGGGAAATGAATTAAATATGGGACATGGAGGCCAGCCCCATCCAGTGATCCAGACTGCTGAACCTGAGGTCCCTTCCAACCATGATATTCTATGATTCTATGTCCTTGCATGGATCCAGCCAATGTGCCCAGCAGGCCTTATGGTGTGTCACCATCTAACAGGAAGAATCATAGAATATCAGGGTTGGCAGGGTCCTCAGGAGGTCATCTAGTCCAATCCCCTGCTTAAAGCAGGACCAATCCCCAACTAAATCATCCCAGCCAGGGTTTTGTCAAGGCTGACCTTAAAAACCTCTAAGGAAGGAGATTCCACCACCTCCCTAGGTAACTCATTCCAGTGTTTCACCACCTTCCTAGTGAAAAAGTTTTTCCTAATATCCAACCTAAACCTCCCCCACTGCAACTTAGACCATTACTCCTTGTTCTGTCATCTGCTACCACTGAGAACAGTCTAGATCCATCCTCTTTGGAACCCCCTTTCAGGTAGTTGAAAGCAGCTATCAAATCCCCCCTCACTCTTCTCTTCCGCAGACTAAACATTCCCAGTTCCCTCAGCCTCTCCTCATAAGTCATGTGTTCCAGTCCCCTAATCATTTTTGTTGCCTTCTGCTGGACATTTTCCAATTTTTCCACATCCTTCTTGTAGTGTGGGGCCCAAAACTTATTTAGCGCACAGTACTCCAGATGAGACCTCACCAATGTTGAATAGAGAGGAACGATCACATCCCTCGATCTGCTGGCAATGCCCCTACTTATACATCCCAAAATGCCATTGGCCTTGGCAACAAGGGCACAATGTTGACTCATATTCAACTTCTCACCCACTGTAACCCCTAGGTCCTTTTCTGCAGAACTGCTGCTGAGCCATTCGGTCCCTAGTCTGTAGCGGTGCATTGGATTCTTCCGTCCTAAGTGCAGGACTCTGCACTTGTCCTTGTTGAAACTCATCAGATTTCTTTTGGCCCAATCTTCCAATTTGTCTAGGTCCCTCTGTATCCTATCCCTACCCTCCAGCGTATCTACCTCTCCTCCCAGTTTAGTGTCATCTGCAAACTTGCTGAGGGTGCAATACACACCATCCTCCAGATCATTAATGAAGATATTTCCAGATCATTAATGAAGATAAAGAAGGAAATATTTACAGCATAATGTAGAACTAACAGTTCTTTAATTCTTAGGTCCTTTGCATTTCTTAAAGAAATTGTTTCTCCATTGACCTTTCCATTTTACTCTTTTCCTTTCTACTGTCCCCACTTCATATTAGCTTCACTATATACACTGCTTTTAGACAGTGAAACTCTAATGATCCTTGTTTATTTGGGTTTGAAAAGCCCATTTCTGCCCCATTAGTATATGTATAACATATAATATGGCAATGTTCTGGAAGATGAAACCTGCCAGGAATATCATACAATCGTAGTATCATAAAATATCAGGAAGGGACCTCTGGAAGTCATCTAGTCCAACCTCCTGCTCAAAGCAGGACCAATCCCCAACTAAATCAACACACATACCACAGAAAGGTGATCTGACAATGTGACACCAGCTATACCTTGGCATCTAAAACACTTTTTTGAGATGCAAAATGTCTTTGCATTGTGTAACAGTCTGAGCGCTAAATAAGCATCATTACAGCATCATTAGACTGGAAGTACGTTGAGTGTGGGGATCTGAAATAGGCATAGCTAGTGCATATCCATCCACTGATGCCTGCAGAATATGGTACAGGAGAGTTTACATTCTCTCCAATTGCAGTGTAGATGCCTGACATTTAGAGAGGAATGCAGTTATGCTTTACCAAATGCTAGTTTCCTTGGATTTGCTCCATTCCAAATGTTCACGGAGAATCCCTATGTACTCCTGACTACTGCAGAATCCCAGAGAAGCCTGGATTCCACAAACTCATATATACCTGCTCACTTTTACACACTGAAGTAGCAAACTGAGTACAACAGGAATATGCAGTAAAGTGAAGCACATATGCAAGTGTTTGCAGGTCTGGGGCCCAAGTTTGTTCAGTTTCAGTACCATTTCAGTGGAATGCAGTGACCCTGGATAAAGATTTAGGGGTCATGGTAGATAACCCTCTGAACATAAGCTCTTGGAACAATACAGTAGCTAGGAGCATGAACACAATCCTTGGATGTATGAGCAGGGGAATATCAAGTGGGAGGAGAATGTTATTACCTTTGTACATGGCCTTATCATAGAATCATAGAATATCAGGGTTGGAAGGGACCTCAGGAGGTCACCTAGTCCAACCTCCTGCTCAAAGCAGGACCAATCCCCAAGCTTATTGATATGATTACTGTATACTGTGTCCAGTGCTGGGGGCTACACTTCACAAACAATGTTGAAAAACTGGAAAGGTCACAGAAAAGAGCTACAAGAATGATTTTTGAGACTTAAAGAAATGCAATCTGTTTAGTTTATTCAAGAGAAACTTAAGAGGAGATTTGATCACAGTCTACAAGTACCTGCATGGGGAAGAGATTTCGCACAGCAGATCAATCTTTGGTCTAGCAGAAAAAGGTAGAATGAAATCCTATGGCTGGAAGATGAGGCTAGGCAAATTCAGACTAGAAGAAATAAGGCACAATTCTTTTAAGCAATGAATAATCAACTACTGGAACAATTACCTAGTGACATGGTGGATTCTCAGTCACTTGAAGTCTTTAAATCAAGACTGAATGTCTCTCTAAAAGATACGCTATAGCTCAACCAGAAGTTGTGGGCATGATGCAGAAATTACTGGGTGACATTCTGTAGCCTGTGTTATGCACAAGGCCAAGATAGGTGATCATGATGGTCCCCTCTGGCCTTAAAATAAATGAATTTCAGCTTACAGCTATGCATGACTGCCAGAGCATTGGGCATGTCAGGCATGGGAGCATGTGTGGCTGAAGCATACTGCACTCCAGGGATCCCATACTGCAGAATGTCCTCGGGGGTATTCCAGCTGGCACAGGTGACAGCAGCCCTGAGGATGATCCAAGATGGTGGCCCACTGTCTCTTTGATTGGAAGGGCAGTGAAAAGCCATCTATTCACTCTCCCTCCTCCCATCAGGCGTGCCAATCTGGTCCATAATATGTATGAGTGTCTGGGTAATGTATTCACAAACACTCTCCTGCATCACTGGGCTGTAGTGATCATTGCTTGTGCATTTCTTTCTTTTGTAGTTCTCACTACAATCATTGCCTCTGGTTTTCTACTAATCCACAGTGTAGCTGGGAGATGGAACTTATAGCTGACTGACTGGAAGATAAGGAGGACTTGTGGCACCTTAGAGACTAAAAAATTTATTTGAGCATAAGCTTTTGTGAGCAACAGCTCACTTCATTGGATACATTCAGTGGAAAATGCAGTGGGGAGATTTATATACACAGAGAACATGAAACAATGGGTGTTACCATACACATTGTAACGAGAGTGATCAGGTAAGGTGAGCTATTACCAGCAGGAGAGCTGGGGGGGGGGAAATCCTTTTGTAGTGATAATCAAGATGAGCCATTTCCAGCAGTTGACAAGAACGTCTGAGGAACAGCTGGGGGGATGGGGGGGAAGGAAATAAACATGGGGAAATAGTTTTACTTTGTGTAATGACCCATCCACTACCAGTCTTTATTCAATCCTAAGTTAATTGTATCCAGTTTGCAAATTAACTCCAATTCAGCAGTCTGTCGTTGGAGTCTGTTTTTGAAGTTTTTTTGTTGAAGAATTGCCACTTTTAGGTCTGTAATCGAGTGACCAGAGAGATTGAAGTGTTCTCCGACTGGTTTTTGAATGTTATAATTCTTGACGTCTGATTTGTGTCCATTTATTCTTTTATGTAGAGACTGTCCAGTTTGGCCAATGTACATGGCAGAGGGGCATTGGTGGCACATGATGGCATATATCACATTGGTAGATGTGCAGGTGAACGAGCCTCTGATAGTGTGGCTGATGTGATTAGGCCCTATGATAGTGTCCCCTGAATAGATATGTGGACACAGTTGGCAACAGGCTTTGTTACAAGGATAGGTTCCTGGGTTAGTGGTTGTATGTGTGGTTGCTGGTGAGTATTTGCTTCAGGTTGGGGGGCTGTCTGTAAGCAAGGACTGGCCTGTCTCCCAAGGTCTGTGAGCGTGATGGGTCGTCCTTCAGGATAGGTTGTAGATCCTTGACGATGCGCTGGAGAGGTTTTAGTTGGGGGCTGAAGGTGATGGCTAGTGGCGTTCTGTTATTTTCTTTGTTGGGCCTGTCCTGTAGTAGGTAACTTCTGGGTGCTCTTCTGGCTCTGTCAATCTGTTTCTTCACTTCAGCAGGTGGGTATTGTAGTTGTAAGAATGCTTGATAGCGATCTTGTAGGTGTTTGTCTGAGGGGTTGGAGCAAATGCGGTTGTATCGTACAGCTTGGCTGTAGACAATGGATTCTGTGGTGTGGTCTGTATGAAAGCTCGAGGCATGTAGGTAGGAATAGCTGTCGGTAGGTTTCCGGTATAGGGTGGTGTTTATGTGACCATCGCTTATTAGCACCGTAGTGTCCAGGAAGTGGATCTCTTGTGTGGACTGGACCAGGCTGAGGTTGATGGTGGGATGGAAATTGTTGAAATCATGGTGGAATTCCTCAAGGGCTTCTTTTCCATGGGGCCAGATGATGAAGATGTCATCAATGTAGCGCAAGTAGAGTAGGGGCATTAGGGGACGAGAGCTGAGGAAGCGCTGTTCTAAGTCAGCCATAAAAATGTTGGCATACTGTGGGGCCATGCGGGTACCCATAGCAGTGCCGCTAATTTGAAGGTATACATTGTCCCCAAATGTGAAATAGTTATGGGTGAGGACAAAGTCACAAAATTTTGCCGGGGAGTATCGGGGATAGTGTTCCTGACGGCTTGTAGTCCATCTTTGTGTGGAATGTTGGTGTAGAGGGCTTCTACATCCATAGTGGCTAGGTCAGGGTTCCAGGGGTGTGTCTGTGTGGATTTGTTCTTGTGTTTTTTCAGGGAGTTTCTTGAGCAAATGCTGTAGTTTCTTTTGGTAACACTCAGTGGGATCAGAGGGTAATGGCTTGTAGAAAGTTGTGTTGGAGAGCTGCCTAGCAGCCTCTTGTTCATATTCCGACCTATTCATCCATGTTTATTTCCTCCCCCCTCCCCCCCCCCCCGCCCCCCAGTTCCTCAGATGTTCTTGTCAACTGCTGGAAATGGCCCACCTTGATTATCACTACAAAAAGGTTCCCCCTCGCCCCCGCTTCCTCCTGGTAATAGCTCACCTTACCTGATCACTCTTGTTACAGTGTGTATGGTAACACCCATTGTTTCATGTTCTCTGTGTATATAAATCTCCCCACTGCATTTTCCACTGAATGCATCCGATGAAGTCAGCTGTAGCTCACGAAAGCTTATGCTCAAATAAATTTGTTAGTGTCTAAGGTGCCACAAATACTCCTTTTCTTTTTGCGGATACAGACTTACATGGCTGCTACTCTGAAACCTGCCTGGAAGATGCCACTATCCCCATTAATCACCCATCAGCGAATGGAAAGATGAGCTTACGCTTAAATGGCCAGACAGAACAAAAGCGTGTGGAATGTAAGAGCCAGTGAAGCCCCGCTGGCAGTTTGACCCTAGGGTAGCATAAAAGGCCGCTGGAGCAGTCATCCTGCAGGGAAATTCCCAAAGGGGTTCTTACAGACAGGAGATGCTGAGAATGACAAATCCTCTCCATAGATGAGACTAATGAAGTGGAGCATCCAAGTGCTAGAGGACATATTCACTCCCCACAGTGCCAAAGACAGCTTCCTGCGAGAGACAGAGACTCTCTGGCCAGCTGTCTCTCAGACACACATGGAGGCGATTCATTACAATGAAGACATGTTCTTCATACATTTAGTGTGCATCTCACCCCTGCGCAGCTCCCAACAGCCCCATTTTTTATAAATCAAAGTGCCAAAGCTTCCTCTGCCACCTCCCAAACATGGAATTTCCCCTCAGAACTGCACCTGCCCAATGGCTTGGATGGGCAGGAGTCAGTCTGGCACCAGCCAGTGCTTTCCTACGGATGCCTGTAAAGCTCAATGCCCCGTGTTCTGGCAAGGCTAGAACCAGCAGGGGCTGCACACCACAGTGGCCTAATGACACCACCACTTTCTGGTGCCTGCAGAGGCCCTTTGGACTAGCCCTGTGATCCAATGTGTTCTCTAGCCAGCAGCCTGCCCAGAAGGGAGCTGACTTGCAGCACAGCATGGAAGCTGCCTTGCGTGGCATCCTCAGTGTCTCCAGGGCTAGAATAACAAGCTATCATCAATACTGTTAGTTACAAAATTTCAGTTTTTCATTGAATAAGTTTGTTTGGGAACACATTGTTGTTTTTTTATTTGACCAGCTCTTCAGATGGCTAAGTGATACTTTGGGAACAAGGGGGTTAGACTAGGAATGCTTTTATTACATACAATTTTCACAATCACACCTCCCTTTTATAATAAACCTAGTTTTTACTGCTATGACCGTGATTATAAAACTGCATTTGTTTGAAACACCCTGTCACACCATCATGTCCTCCAGCAACTAACAATTCTACTGACAATTCTCTTGATTATCTGATTGCATCCAATTTCCCCAGGTCATCCAGCTAATCCAGGTTTCACAGCGTGGGCTTCACTCTTCCCAGCCTTTGCTCACACACATTGAATCCTCTGGCTTTGCCTCGGTGAGGCACAGCAGCTGTTCTCCCCTTGCCAGTGAAGATGACCTAAGGACAACAGAACAACAGCTACAAATTCCAAATGGGTAGCCAGTAGGTTAATCCCATTAGCCATGTTCACACAGCCTGGCAGCCAGTAGTATATGGTTCAATAGTACTCATCACCATGTATTCTTTGACTGGTTTCCAGCCCCATTTAGGGTTTCTGTTCCACCTCCGTTCCTATTTCCGGCTGTGTACAGGCTCAGTGCCATCGGCCATTTTGAAAAAACTATTATTTTATTTTTGGATGGGGGCATATTGTGTGCTTGCGTGTTGACACGTTTGGCTGATTTGTTTAGAAAAAAGTAAGGGTGAGTTTGAAAGAATGGAAAGAGGCTTAAAGAAAAGGAGTTTTTTTAAAAAAAATATTATTTAGTTAGGTTTAGTAAGGAGAGAGGTTGGCTATCAAAGAAGAGAGATTTTTGGTTAGGTTTATTAAGGAGAGAGGGTTTAAGAGAAAAAGTTTGAAAGAAAAGAGTAACAAGGTTATTAAAGAATAGAAATGTTTTTAAAATAAATTTTAAAAAGCAAAAGGTTTATTAAATAAAAGAGGAAAATATAAAGGAAGGTTAAGAGAGGAGCAAAAAGGGCTTTAAGAAAAACAGGAGTTATTTCAAAATAAAAGAGAAAAATATAAACATAGTTTATCAGGTTAAGAGAGGAGCATTTGAAAGGAGTTATTTTGAAATAAAAGAGGAAAATATAAATGTAAAAAAAGAATGTTAGGTTGAGAAAAAGCACATGGCAAAAAAAAAGTGGATTTTAAAAATTAGCTAGAGAGCCTGTGTTCAGTGACACCGGGCTATGTGAAAGAGGTAAAGTATAGAAAAGAGCAGCAAGAGTAAGAAAGACCATTTTTTGTTAGTGAGCAGAATACATGGCTAGTGAGAGAGGTAAAGTGTAGAAAGCAGCAGCAACAAGAGCCAAGCAGCAAGCTTACCTGCTGGCTGTTCCCAGGAAAATAACTATCCAGGGGGCTGCGAGCCTTGGGAGCAAACCCTGGCGGACCAATCAGAAGCTGTTCTACAGCCCACTGCCTCCTCCTTCCTCCCTTCCTTACCCTTTCCTCCCCAAGCCCTGCATGAAGGATATTTCCACAGGCTTTTTTTATTTACTTAAAGTATTTCTGAAAATTGACTTTAAATTTAAGTTTTGTAAAGGAATAAACACTAAAAAAACAAGCCTATGTGAAGAAACATTTCCCCACCACCTTTCCTTCATTTAGCACTTTTACATGTGTTTCAATAAAAAAATTAGAATGCAGAAACACCCGCAGGTTAAAACCACAGACCCTTGATTATTTTTTAGTGAGGACAATTTGAAGCTGCAGCAAAAGCATAGTTACCAAAAACAACTTTTGTAAGAGATAAGAAGACTGTTAGATGACCAGAACACAATATGAAAACCCTAGGCTTGGTTTTAAAATATTTTCCTAACGGAAAACTTTTGTAAAGAATGTATACAAAGGATAGGTTATCTTAAAAGAATTAACCCTTTTTACCAGAGATAAGAATTTTGTTTTCTTTAGATTTGTAAAGGGTGAATGTTATTTGAAATACAAATTAAAAGGAGTAAGATAAATATTTCCCTTATTTTGTAAACCAGTAGATGAGAGAGAAGTAGTTTGTTTTTTCCACTTTTCTCACTTTTTAAAGGCATTAGTTTTGCCTAAAGCCTTTAGATTTTATACAAAGCGCACACAGGCTGACTTAACCCTTTTTACTAGAGATAAGAATTTTGTTTTCTTTAGCTTTGTAAAGGCTGAATGTTATTTACAATATAACAAAATATTTTTATTAGAAATAATGCTATGTAAAATACAAAAGATTTGTATAGTTGCTTTACATATTACTTTAATGAACTGCAGGGCATGCTAACACAACTTTAAATTTATAAAAAACACACACAAAAACCAGCTTCTGTGAAAAAGTTAACAGAGATAAGGAGTCTGTTTTTTCCCACCACACACACACAGTTTTCTTTTAAATGTTTTTTCAAATATAAACCAAGGACAAACAAACTTGCTTTAGGAATGTCGTATAAGCATAAAGCAGCAAGATAAACATCTTTCCTAACACTAACTCTAAGCTTGGTTTATAAAAGTGATTTAAAAAAAGGTTTTCCCCTATGTTTTTGCTAACATTGGTCTCTTTTTAGTAAGGACAATTTGAAGTTGCAGCAAAAGCAGAGTTACCAAAATCAGTTTTTGTTACAGATAAGAAGACTGCTCCCCCTCCCCCAATTTCTAACTTTTTAACAAATAGAAGTGAAAGTTATATTAAGTTTTTATTTACTTAGGGATTTTAGTAGGAATTTGTTGTTGCATTATCAAAAGTTAGAGCAAACGTTTGCAGCCCATGTGCTAACTCCTGTATTGGTTTGGGGTTTCAAAATGTTATTAAAATGATACATCACAGGCTGGAGCTGGAGCTCCTTCTACATTTTAAAAACAGATAAGACTAATTAGACTAGCCAGGGACCCATGCATGGATGCTGGGTAAAATACGGAAGACTAGTATAGTTGCTGTACATATTACTTTAATTAAAAGAAACAAATGTGTAGGTTTTAAAACCTACAGCAGTGTGCTTTTTAAAGTGCTGCCTAGAGAGACATCTTTTCTAACTTATTAACAATGTGAAATAAGGGGGGAAAAGCATCCTAGGGTTAAAACCACATGCCCTTAGTAAAAAATCAACAGTGGTAATTTGTGAATGAGGCCTGTTTGAACCAGCATGTTTGTTTTTAAAAATCTGTTTAGTTACCATTAAACAAAAGCCATGGTCATGAATTTAATTAAAGGGAACTGGGGTGTAGATTTCAAAGCCTTCTAACTACAAAAATGTCAATGATAAAAAATAACAATATTACCATTTACAATGTTTTTTAACTGTTTAAACGGACTTAATATAAAACTGTTTTACAATTTTATGCTAAGAAAGAGAAAGGCTTTTTTTAATGTTCGTAAAAGCTCTGTGACATAAATATGTGTAAGCTGCACTAGCCTATCCTTTTAAAAATAATGTTTTTAAGGCAGGATCGACCCATTTACAGGCATGTCAATTGTGAATCCCTTTTGTAACCTTATTCTTAGCTTCTGAAATTCCCCCCCCCACACTCCCTTGAATCCCAAAAGGATTTATTAAGCTTGCTTTCTGAAACCTATTCACTCTAAACTGCATAATTATGTTACTGTGAGTTTTGAATCAGTTTAAAGTAATTTTTATAGTAATATATAGAATTTATATTCCTCCATAACAGAAATGTCAGTAAATGAAAAGGTTTACTCAGTTTACCTAAAAGTTATTAGTATGTAACTAACATCACAAGATCACTACTTGCAGAAGCACTGAACAGCAATTAAAAAAAAAAAAAAAGAGGATACTCTTCTAAAAGGAGACAAAAAGCAGCAAACCAATTGAACTTGTCTTTCATATGCACAAGCGTGACCTGAGTTACTTACTTTCTTGCCTGGTTTGCAATGTGTTTTGGCTATCACAATATTGATTATGTTTCTTTATTCAGTGGATACGCAGGGTCTTATTTTCTGCCCCCAAATCTGCTTGACAGCATGCGCTTTCATTTTTAACATTGCCTTGAATGCATCAGGCTTGTGAGACTTACAAATCAGGCCCATAGTCTGTAAAGAAGAAGAATACGGTCCAGAGCAACCATGATTAAGCCAATGCTAAGGATTGAACAATATTCTGAAATGTTAGCCCTAAACTGTTGCCTAGAGTATCATGCGGCTGTCATATAAAAGGTTTCAGAGTAGCAGCCGTGTTAGTCTGTATTCGCAAAAAGAAAAGGAGTACTTGTGGCACCTTAAAGACTAACCAATTTATCTGAGCATAAGTTTTCGTGAGCTACAGCTCACTTCATCAGATGCATACTGTGGAAAGTGTAGAAGATCTTTTTATATACACACAAAGCATGAAAAAATACCTCCTCCCACCCCACTCTCCTGCTGGTAATAGCTTATCTAAAGTGATCACTCTCCTTACAATGTTCTACACTTTCCACAGTATGCATCCGATGAAGTGAGCTGTAGCTCACGAAAGCTTATGCTCAAATAAATTGGTTAGTCTCTAAGGTGCCACAAGTACTCCTTTTCTTTTTGTCATATAAAAGAGGATGGGCCATTTAAATGGGGCTGTTGATTAAAGATGGCAGCACCTAGAAAGCCTTGGCCAACATCAACAGTGAAGCCTCTCATGAAAAGGCATTATATGGACAATGTTGTGGGACCTGAAGAAACAAACACACCATTGACACAAACGGTGTTTGAGATGGATCACGGTAGGGGGGAAACAGGGATAGCGGACTATGACTGTGACCGCAAAAATGACACAGAGGAGAAACACCAGGCTGGACCATTGAGCCAAGATTTGTTTGAGACTCTGGACCCCGGCCGGTAGAATCTAAATGATTCAACAAAGGGAGGTACGGAGACAAAGCACAGGAACACTGTATGGAAGAATTTCTTAGTGTAACGTTTTCAGCAGCTGAGCAATGATTCTTCAGACGACTTGGAGATTCTGGACACCGGCAGCTCCGAAGGGGCAAATGGATTGGGCCCAATCTGTTTTTGCCCAGGCCCAAAACTAGATGCTTAAGAGGATACTGAAAGAGACATGGATGCTTATTCTATAAGCCTATACTATCTAAAGTTAAGGGAGAAATTTGGTATTGACCCTGTACAAGTTCATAACTGTAAAACCATTATGTGTGCAATTGTACAAGTTGCTATGCACAGAATCATTAAGCACTGCCTGAAAGAGAAACAACTTGAAGATTGCCCTGAGTGCATGATAGATGCCCCAGGTCAGACGTGTCATGACTGCATGAACTGGACTGAAGATGATGTGAACTGTAAAATTAAAAAAATTAGTGGTAGCTTGTGTATGGAAAGTTTGTTAAATATCGTCATTTCATTGGGATACGCGCTGCAGTGCCTCTGTTTAACCCAGGAACATTTAGGTCCAGGGGCAGAGCTGGTGGACAAAGTGATGAAGGCTGAAGACCCAAATAGCATTTTAGATGAAATAATTCAACCGATAGATAAATGTTTAATGCAGAATGTTGAACATCTTCTTTTTTTCAGCAAATTACAAAATCCAGCTAAGAAAAAACACTCCAAGTTAGAGCATGTTTTGGGAACAATCAGGGTGCTGTAAAATAAAATAAAGATGCGGGTTTTAAATTAAAAGAATCAGTTGAAAATAACTGTGCAAAGTGTGTTTTTATGGAGCTCAATAGGGGGATATCAAAAGGGAAGTCGGTAGCCCCATAGTATACTTGTAGTTAGGTTACAATTTGTCAACAACAAGAAATATATGGGTGGCCTGTTCCTCTAACAAGGGCTCCCCCGGGTGCTTGTGCATGAGGGATATAGGATCTTGGGCCCTCTAGACCATTGCAAAGTAGCGCCAGAACCCCTCTTAAATCATACTATCTTCCACTTCAGCAGTACCTTTTCATTCCCCAGGCCCTCTGCATTAGGACTTAATCATGACCCCTCTGATTTCAACAATGTCTCAGGTCTCTCATCTACTGATTCATATTTTTTAATGTGTACAGCATCTGGGGTTACAGTTTGCACAAAAGTAATTTATAAAAACAAAACACAAATCTCTAGGGGGTTAGACAAGATAATGAAAAGCAAAATTGTAATTGTTGCTTTGCAGGCCCTGCTACAAAGTATCTTCAAATATAGGTTTGTTATTATTATTTCTGATAGTCTGTTGGATGGGGGAGATAATACATCATAAAGTGGGAAAGTGATTCTGAATGGCAAATGCTTGCCGATGCTAAAGCATAACAACAAATAGAATGGCTGCCTACAAAACTATTTAACTAAATAAGTTATCAATATTCCCCCTAAAACCACAACATCTCTGTTATACCCATGTCCTGTTCTCTATGGCTGTGACTTTTGACTTTTTAATTTTTTTATTGTAAAATCTATCATGTGATGGGGTTTTAACTGCACCCTAGACTTTTAAAGCTTTCTTTACAATTTACAGGTAAAGTAGTTTTGTTTGGTTATCTTTTTGCATTCTGGGCAATTCACATGTGCTTCAAATAGGCCTCACTGCATGCTAATTTTTATTAAAAAAACATTTATCCCTCCTTAGTTGAGGATTTTTATACTATACACAGGACTTCTTCACATTTTATAACAGTTTAAAGCAGTTGTTGTTAAAAGGGGGCCTCTTTATTTCACTACAAAACAATTAAGTCCATTTAAACAGTTTAAAAAAAGTGTTAATTCTATTGTCAATGGTGATATTGCTATTTCTTTACCATTAACATTCATGAAACAGGTGTTGATTTTACAAATTGAAATCTTTGTGTGTTCAGTAAAATTTGGCAGCCCTTTAGGTTTAAAATTAAATAATGTAGTCCTCCGCTTTTGCTGAAAAAAAATTTAAAAGCAGAAGGGCGTGCTTCAAATAGGTCTAATTTTCTATTAAAATAACATTTGATTGTGTTAAACTTAAAAAATAACTTTATTTGCTATGATTAAACACTGTATGTGTAGCAAGTGTTAAATGGTGGGGGGAAAGTCAGGAAAGGGGCGGCGGATCTTCCAAAATTGCGGGCAGGCAGTCTGATCACTGTGTGCTAGAAAACAATTTCAGGTGGTCATAGGGCTATTTCTTGTCTCCATCGGCTACCAGTAGATGTAACCGTACGGCGGGCCTGAGATAGCGAAGATGGTGGGCACTCTAGATTATACTGAATCCCCAGCAAACCGCTTTAGTTTGCTATTGCGGTAGCTCCAGACCTTGCCCTTAATGGTTCTAAAACACTTGTCTATAAAACTACAGCGAAGTTACCAAGTCACAAAGAACAACAACATTGCTCAATCCTTGACATCGGCTTAATCATGGTTGTGCTGGGCCATATTCTTCTTTACAAACTATAGGCCCAACTTTTAAGTCTCGCAAGCCTGATGGGTTTAAGGCAGTGTTAAAAGTGGAGGCACATCCTGTCAAGCGTGCATGCATATGCACACCTATCTGGGGGTGGAAAATCGGACCACGTGTATCCACTGAATAAAGAAACATAATCAATATGGTTATAGCCAAAACACATTGCAAACCAGGCAAGAAAGAAAGTACATCACTACAAACAGCTGCTTTTTCTCTCTGGCACAAGCTCCTTGCCAGCTTTCCCCAGCTATCTCACTACTAGCTCCATACAATAACAAAAAGACCAATATAATTAAGAGGTCCTGCTTCTATTCTGCCTTAATGACTCTAATCTGATCAAGTGAGCTGTAGCTCACGAAAGCTTATGCTCAAATAAATCGGTTAGTCTCTAAGGTGCCACAAGTCCTCCTTTTCTTTTTGCAAATACAGACTAACACGGCTGTTACTCTGTAATCTGATCTAGAATCATTTTCAATGTTGCTGCCCATTATTTTCACATTCTATCTTTAAATTATCTTAATTCACATGGTTTCTAGTCTTCAAACTAAGCGCTATTAGTTTTGCTTGGAAAGAATACACAAAGGTCACTGCTCTGAGCGCCTGTAATGACATAATAAACATTATCCTGAAGCCCTCTGATTTTTACTGGCATTCAGCTAGAAAAAGAAAAAAACCCTTTCCTAAATGAGAGATGTCAGTCCTCACAGAAGGGAAAAGGCAGAAAGCACTAGAAACCAGAGATCCAAAGGTCTTAATTCAGATTCTATCTAGGTCCCTCTCTTTCAACTCTATCTTGCTGCCTCCGAAATGGGCATAAAAATTGCCCCAGAAGGTGTGACATGTTGAATATAAAAGGATTTCTAATCACTGAACAATAATATTTGAACTCATCCTGCCGACTTTTGGAATCTTTCTGCAGGATAAAAAAATCTAGCTACTGGCAGATTTAAAAGTTCTAGGAAGGAGGATCAAGCCAGCCATGGGAGAACAACATATGAAGAAGGTGCTTTAATTTTTTCAAAGAATGAACAAAATAAACTCCTCTGATACCTACCGAAAGTTGTCTTGAAAGTTTCTCTTAAAGTTGCAAGGACTATTCCATTTGCTCCCTGGCCTGGATTTGCAGACAGGTGTTGCTTTCTGCAGAGCTTTAATCTCCTGTAGGATGGTATTTAGAAGAACAGCGTACCAAGCACTCCATGCTAAGAGGGAGCTGCTGCCATTCTGAGATAGGCTTACACCTTCCACACCTCCACTCCTATGATGAGCTGGTCCTTTGCTTGGACAGTGAGATATTAAGCAATTATAGATGTCAATGTGCTTTGTGGCTGGCAAAGCGATGGGATACAAGGCTGTCTAACCGGTCACTCAGTGGAATGAGCCTCGAGGATGTAAAGGCTGCTGCAGTGATTTTCTCTTGAACCCATGAGTTAATCATGCTGCCCTTACAGCCACTCCGGGCTAGTCTCTCTGGGGCATGGAAGCCATGACTCTGAGTCCAGCCATTTACAAGGGGATCCCAGACTAATTAGAATCACAGAATCTTCTTCATAGAATATCAGGGTTGGAAGGGACCCCTGAAGGTCATCTAGTCCAACCCCCTGCTCGAAGCAGGACCAATTCCCAGTTAAATCATCCCAGCCAGGACTTTGTCAAGCCTGACCTTAAAAACCTCTAAGGAAGGAGATTCTACCACCTCCCTAGGTAACGCATTCCAGTGTTTCACCACCCTCTTAGTGAAAAAGTTTTTCCTAATATCCAATCTAAACCTCCCCCACTGCAACTTGAGACCATTACTCCTCATTCTGTCATCTGATACCATTGAGAACAGTCTAGAGCCATCCTCTTTGGAACCCTCTTTCAGGTAGTTGAAAGCAGCTATCAAATCCCCCCTCATTCTTCTCTTCTGCAGGCTAAACAATCCCAGCTCCCTCAGCCTCTCCTCATAAGTCATGTGTTCTAGACCCCTAATCATTTTTGTTGCCCTTTGCTGGACTCTCTCCAATTTATCCACATCCTTCTTGTAGTGTGGGGCCCAAAACTGGACACAGTACTCCAGATGAGGCCTCACCAATGTCGAATAGAGGGGAACGATCACGTCCCTCGATCTGCTCGTTATGCCCCTACTTATACATCCCAAAATGCCATTGGCCTTCTTGGCAACAAGGGCACACTGCTGACTCATATCCAGCTTCTCGTCCACTGTCACCCCTAGGTCCTTTTCCGCAGAACTGCTGCCTAGCCATTCAGTCCCTAGTCTGTAGCGGTGCATTGGGTTCTTCCGTCCTAAGTGCAGGACCCTGCACTTATCCTTATTGAACCTCATCAGATTTCTTTTGGCCCAATCCTCCAATTTGTCTAGGTCCTTCTGTATCCTATCCCTCCCCTCCAGCGTATCTACCACTCCTCCCAGTTTAGTATCATCCGCAAATTTGCTGAGAGTGCAATCCACACCATCCTCCAGATCATTTATGAAGATATTGAACAAAACCGGCCCCAGGACCGACCCTTGGGGCACTCCACTTGATACCGGCTGCCAACTAGACATGGAGCCATTGATCACTACCCGTTGAGCCCGACAATCTAGCCAGCTTTCTACCCACCTTATAGTGCATTCATCCAGCCCATACTTCCTTAACTTGCTGACAAGAATACTGTGGGAGACCGTGTCAAAAGCTTTGCTAAAGTCAAGAAACAATACATCCACTGCTTTCCCTTCATCCACAGAACCAGTAATCTCATCATAAAAGGCGATTAGATTAGTCAGGCATGACCTTCCCTTGGTGAATCCATGCTGGCTGTTCCTGATCACTTTGCTCTCATGCAAGTGCATCAGGATTGATTCTTTGAGGACCTGCTCCATGATTTTTCCAGGGACTGAGGTGAGGCTGACTGGCCTGTAGTTCCCAGGATCCTCCTTCTTCCCTTTTTTAAAGATTGACACTACATTAGCCTTTTTCCAGTCATCCGGGACTACCCCGGTTCACCACGAGTTTTCAAAGATAATGGCCAATGGCTCTGCAATCACAGCCGCCAATTCCTTCAGCACTCTCGGATGCAACTCGTCCGGCCCCATGGACTTGTGCACGTCCAGCTTTTCTAAATAGTCCCTAACCACCTCTATCTCCACAGAGGGCTGGCCATCTCTTCCCCATTTTCTGATGCCCAGCGCAGCAGTCTGGGAGCTGACCTTGTCAGTGAAAACAGAGGCAAAAAAAGCATTGAGTACATTAGCTTTTTCCACATCCTCTGTCACTAGGTTGCCTCCCTCATTCAGTAAGGGGCCCACACTTTCCTTGGCTTTCTTCTTCTTGCCAACATACCTGAAGAAACCCTTCTTGTTACTCTTGACATCTCTCGCTAGCTGCAGCTCCAGGTGCGATTTGGCCCTCCTGATTTCATTCCTACATGCCCGAGCAATATTTTTATACTCTTCCCTGGTCATATGTCCAACCTTCCACTTCTTGTAAGCTTCTTTTTTATGTTTAAGATCCGCTAGGATTTCACCATTAAGCCAAGCGGGTCGCCTGCCATATTTACTATTCTTTTGACTCATCGGGATGGTTTGTCCCTGTAACCTCAACAGGGATTCCTTGAAATACAGCCAGCTCTCCTGGACTCCTTTCCCCTTCAAGTTAGTCCCCCAGGGGATCCTGGCCATCCGTTCCCTGAGGGAGTCGAAGTCTGCTTTCCTGAAGTCCAGGGTCCGTATCCTGCTGCTTACCTTTCTTCCCTGCGTCAGGATCCTGAACTCAACCAACTCATGGTCACTGCCTCCCAGATTCCCATCCACTTTTGCTTCCCCCACTAATTCTACCCGGTTTGTGAGCAGCAGGTCAAGAAAAGCGCCCCCCCCTAGTTGGCTCCTCTAGCACTTGCGCCAGGAAATTGTCCCCTATGCTTTCCAAAAACTTCCTGGATTGTCTATGCACCGCAGTATTGCTCTCCCCGCAGATATCAGGAAAATTAAAGTCACCCATGAGAATCAGGGCATGCGATCTAGTAGCTTCCGTGACCTGCTGGAAGAAAGCCTCATCTACCTCATCCCCCTGGTCCGGTGGTCTATAGCAGACTCCCACCACTACATCACTCTTGTTGCACACACTTCTAAACTTAATCCAGAGACACTCAGGTTTTTCTACAGTTTCGTACCGGAGCTCTGAGCAGTCATACTGCTCCCTTACATACAGTGCTACTCCCCCACCTTTTCTGCCCTGCCTGTCCTTCCTGAACAGTTTATAACCATCCATGACAGTACTCCAGTCATGTGAGTTATCCCACCAAGTCTCTGTGATTCCAATCACATCATAGTTCCTTGACATCACCAGGACCTCCAGTTCTCCCTGCTTGTTTCCAAGGCTTTGTGCATTCGTATATAAGCACTTGAGATAACCTGTTGATCGCCCCTCATTCCCAGTATGAGGCAGGAGCCCTCCCCTCACAGACATTTCTGCCTGTGCTTCCTCCCGGTATCCCGCTTTCCCACTTACCTCAGGGCTTTGGTCTCCTTCCCCTGATGGCTTTGAAGAGGGTGCCCCCTGGGAGTTCACTGCTTGAGGAAGGTAAGGGGTTGTTTTCAGATTTGGCTACCTGTGTATACCTGTGTTTTTTTTAAAACAACTGTTCTCAAATTCCTGTCCTTGGCCATGGTATATCTCTGAAGGAAATCCAAATTTCATTGCAAAGCCATGGACGATTTCTCAGCCTCAGTTTTACCAGACTTATCTGTTGTAATGTAAACTTCGGCAAATTGTGTGAAATGATCCCCAGTCATCAGGACTCATTCAGACCCTCCTTTACTTCTCCCCAAATGAAGGGAACGCAAATCCTTTCAAAGAGTGTCTGCAGAGACGACACTTTGCATAGGTGCTTGCTAGTTACATTAAGCAATTTTTTGCTTCACACGTGTACAAACTCTTGTGATATAATATTCTAACTCCGGTCTCATCCTAGGCCAAAAGAACCTGTCCCTTGCTAGGTTCTCTACTCGTTCTGTTCCCAAGTGAGCCATTTCTTCATGCAATTGTTTATAGCGTAGCTCACTATATTGTTTTGGCAGCACAGGTTGGGTCCTGCAGGTTGTCCTGCATTTCAGAATACCATTGGAGTCAATATGAAGCCTGGTCCACTCATATAGAGAGTGTTCAACTTCATTGAATCCCTTTTTCTTTCCTTCAGACCAGTTTGTAGTTGCTTTTCTTTAGCTCTATAATTCTTTGAATTGTAGAATCACTTGCTTGAGCTGATTTCAGCTCGTCAGGACATATTTTTTTCCACTATGGGTTCAATATGTTGTATTGATTTTCTTGTAAAGTATAGAATTGCTGTAATCTACTTCACATGACCCTCATTTTGGGTTTTCCCAGCTTGAACAAATGCTCTCAGGATCATATTCTTGTATGTATTCTCCCACACGATATGTAAAGATTCCTTGTACAAATACTTGGCATCAATGTTCATTTTTCCAGGATGGTATTTTATGGTGAATTTGAAATCTGAAAGCTCTGAAACCCATCTATGGACTATAAGCATTTAATTTAGCCTATATGCCCAGCTACATTAGTGAGTTATCTCTGCAGACTGTGCATGAAGGTGCATAGAAGACGTCATTGCTCAACCTTTCTGTTATAGCCCACTTCAGAACTAGAAACTCTGGTGTCCCAGAATGGAAGTGGTAGTTCTTCTCCGTAGGTGCTAGAGTTCTGGATCCAGAGGCAATCACCTGGAGTTTTCCCTCTTGATGCTGCTACAGGACCGTCCACAAGGCCCTCATTTGAGGCATCACTATGCAAGGTGAATGGTTTCTGGAAATCTGGGTAAGCCATGATTGAAGGATTAGACAGAGCATGACTCAGTTGTTCTAAAACTCTTTGATGTAGTTCTGTCCATCATGTCAGGTCGGCAGATGCTGCATCTGTCCCCCTCAGAAGGGAGCCCCCAAACAACAGCACCCCACATGGTTTATTCTGGGAATTCAAAACTTTTGCTTTAGAAGCTTCTCAGAAAGAGAGCCCTGCTCAGTGCCCAGGAGCAGCAACACATGTCTGATCACCCTCTAGCCCTGGCTCACCCACTGGACCCCACCCTATTCTTAAATGGGCAGCTGCCATTTCTCTTACATAATCAGTGGACATAGTATACTTAGATTTCCAGAAAGCCTCTGACAAGGTCCCTCACCAAAGGCTCTTACGTAAATTAAGTTGTCACGGGATAAGAGGGAAGATCCTTTCATGGATTGAGAAGTGGTTAAAAGACAGGGAACAAAGGGTAGGAATAAATGGTAAATGTTCAGAATGGAGAGGGGTAACTAGTGGTGTTCCCCAAGGGTCAGCCCTAGGACCAATCCTATTCAACTTATTCATAAATGATCTGGAGAAAGGGGTAAACAGTGAGGTGGCAAATTTTGCAGATGATACTAAACTGCTCAAGATAGTTAAGACCAAAGCGGACTGTGAAGAACTTCAAAAAGATCTCACAAAACTAAGTGATTGGGCAACAAATGGACAAATGAAATTTAATGTGGATAAATGTAAAGTAATGCACATTGGAAAAAATAACCCCAACTATATATACAATATGATGGGGGCTAATTTAGCTACAACTAATCAGGAGAAAGATCTTGAAGTCATCGTGGATAGTTCTCTGAAGACGTTCACGCAGTGCGCAGCAGCTGTCAAAAAAGAAAACGGGATGTTAGAAATCATTAATAAAGGGATAGAGAATAAGACAGAGAATACCTTATTGCCCTTATATAAATCCATGGTACACCCACATCTTGAATACTGCATACAAATGTGGTCCCCTTATCTCAAAAAAGATATACTGGCATTAGAAAAGTTTAGGAAAAGGGCAACTAAAATGATTAGCGGTTTGGAACCGCTCTCCCATATGAGGAGAGATTAAAGAGGCTTTTCAGCTTGGAAAAGAGGAGACTAAGGGGGGAGATGCTAGAGGTATATAAAATCGTGAGTGGTGTGGAGAAAGTGAATAAGGAAAAGTTATTTACTTGTTCCCATAATATAAGAACTAGGGGCCACCAAATGAAATTAATGGGTAGCAGGTTTAAAACAAATAAAAAAGTTCTTCTTTACTCAGCACACAGTCAACCTGTCAAACTCCTTGCCTGAGGAGGTTGTGAAGGCTAGGACTATAACAAGGTTTAAAAGAGAACTGGATAAATTCATGGAGGTTCAGTCCATTAATGGTATTAGCCAGGATTGGGCAAGGAATGGTGTCCCTAGCCTCTGTTTGTCAGATGGTGGAGACGGATGACAGGAGAGAGATCACTTGGTCATTACCTATTAAGTTCACTCCCTCTGGGGCACCTGGCATTGGCGACTGTCGGTAGACAGGATACTGGGCTGGATGGACCTTTGGCTGACCCAGTACGGTCATTCTTATATTCTTAGTCTGTGTATGAAAAACCTGGGGATTCCAATCTGCAAAGCAAGTGTAGCTTGTCCCTTAAGAGTCTGCAAGTCTACTTGTATCATCAGTCAGAGTGAGAGATTGTTAATTCAAATCCTACCTTTCTAGTAGGTTAATCCTAGTTTTTGTTTATTTGCTAGATTATCTGCTTTTATCTGTTTATTATCACTTAAAATCTATCTTTTTGTAGGTTAATAAACTTGTTTTATGTTTTAATTTAAACCCAGAATACCTTTAAGTGAAGTGTCTGGGGAAAAACCTCAGCTTAATTTAGTAAGGGCTGTTGCATTTCCTCACCATACTGAGGGGCAGGCAAACTGGATAATAAATTAATACTGGTCGGGGTTTTGACCAAGGCAGGATGGTACAGCTCTGGGGTCCTGGCCTGGAAAGCTGGGGTTTATTTTGCCTGTAGCCTCTATTGCTGGTTCACATGCAGTGGCTAGTCAGAGAGACTGCATATAATTGCAGCTGGTGTGTCCCTACCTGTGAATGCTGGAAGAAGTGTAGGACCAGGAGCGGGTCTGCAGCTTGTCACAGCAGCACACTGTGAGAGAAAGACCAGGCTCGTGGGGCAGAGGGCTCAGTGGTACCACAGTTCCAGGTAGCACCCAAAGGGGAACCAGTTACATCCTTATTTATGCATCCCAGGATCGCATTAGGCCTTTTGGCCACAGAGTCGCACTAAGAGCCCCTATTCAGTTGATTATCCCTCCAGACACCCAATTCTTTGTCAGAGTCACTGCTTTAAAGGATCATAGAATCATAGAATATCAGGGTTGGAAGGGACCTCAGGAGGTCATCTAGTCCAAGCCCCTGCTCAAAGCAGGACCAATCCCCAGCTAAATCATCCCAGCCAGGGCTTTGTCAAGCCTGACCTTAAAAACTTATTAGGAAGGAGATTACATCACCTCCCTAGGTAACACATTCCAGTGTTTCATCACCCTCCTAGTGAAAAAGTTTTTCCTAATATCCAAACAAAACTTCCCCCACTGCAACTTGAGACCATTACTCCTTGTCCTGTCATCTGCTACCACTGAGAACAGTCTAGATCCATCCTCTTTGGAGCCCTCTTTCAGGTAGTTGAAAGCAGCTATCAAATCCCCTCTCATTCTTCTCTTCTGCAGACTAAACAATCCCAATTCCCTCAGCCTCTCCTCATAAGTCATGTGTTCCAGTCCCCTAATCACTTTTGTTGCCCTCCGCTGGACTCTTTCCAATTTTTCCACATCCTTCCTGTGGTGTGGGGCCCAAAACTGGACACAGTACTCCAGATGAGGCTTCACCAATGTCGAATAGAGGGGAACGATCTGCTGGCAATGCCCCTACTTATACATCCCAAAATGCCATTGGCCTTGGCAACAAGGGCACAATGTTGACTCATATTCAACTTCTCACCCACTGTAACCCCTAGGTCCTTTTCTGCAGAACTGCTGCTGAGCCATTCGGTCCCTAGTCTGTAGCGGTGCATTGGATTCTTCCGTCCTAAGTGCAGGACTCTGCACTTGTCCTTGTTGAAACTCATCAGATTTCTTTTGGCCCAATCTTCCAATTTGTCTAGGTCCCTCTGTATCCTATCCCTACCCTCCAGCGTATCTACCTCTCCTCCCAGTTTAGTGTCATCTGCAAACTTGCTGAGTGTGCAATCCACCCCATCCTCCAGATCATTTATGAAGATATTGAACAAAACCGGCCCCAGGACCGACCCTTGGGGCACTCCACTTGATACCGGCTGCCAACTGGACATGGAGCCATTGATCACTACCCGTTGAGCCCGACAATCTAGCCGGCTTTCTATCCACCTTATAGTCCATTCATCCAGCCCATACTTTAACTTGCTGGCAAGAATACTGTGGGAGACCGTGTCAAAAGCTTTGCTAAAGTCAAGGAACAACAGATCCACCGCTTTCCCCTCATCCACAGAGCCAATTATCTCATCATACAAGGCAGTTAGGTTAGTCAGGCATGACTTGCCCTTGGTGAATCCATGCTGACTGTTGCTGATCACTTTCCTCTCCTCTAAGTGCTTCAGAATTGATTCCTTGAGGACCTGCTACATTATTTTTCCAGGGACTGAGGTGAGGCTGACTAGCCTGTAGTTCCCAGGATCCTCCTTCTTCCCTTTTTTAAAGATGGGCTCTACATTAGCCTTTTTCCAGTCATCTGGGACCTCCCCCAATCGCCATGAGTTTTCAAAGATAATGGCCAATGGCTCTGCAATCACATCCGCCAACTCCTTTAGTACTCTCGGATGCAACGCATCCAGCCCCATGGACTTGTGCTCGTCCAGTTTTTCTAAATAGTCCCGAACCACTTCTTTCTCCACAGAGGGCTGGTCACCTTCTCCCCATGCTGTGCTGCACAGTGCAGTAGTCTGGGAGCTGACCTTGTTCGTGCAGACAGAGGCAAAAAAAGTATTGAGTACATTAGCTTTTTCCACATCCTCTGTCACTAGATTGCCTTCCTCATTCAGTAAAGGGCCCACACTTTCCTTGACTTTCCTCTTGTTGCTAACATACCTGAAGAAACCCTTCTTGTTACTCTTAACATCTCTTGCTAGCTGCAACTCCAGGTGTGATTTGGCCTTCCTGATTTCACTACACAAGCCCGAGCAATATTTTTATACTCATCCCTGGTCATTTGTCCAATCTTCCACTTATTGTAAGCTTCTTTTTTGTATTAAAGATCAGCAAGGATTTCACTGTTAAGCCAAGCTGGTCGCCTGCCATATTTACTATTCTTTCTACACATCGGGATGGTTTGTCCCTTTAACCTCAATAAGGATTCTTTAAAATACAGCCAGCTCTCCTGGACTCCTTTCCCCTTCATGTTATTCTCCCAGGGGATCTTGCCCATCAGTTCCCTGAGGGAGTCAAAGTCTGCTTTTCTGAAGTCCAGGGTCTGTATTCTGCTGCTCTCCTTTCTTCCTTGTGTTAGGATCCTGAACTCGACCATTTCAGCTTTGCTAAATCTATAATTGTTTTGTGGACTTAAAGCAGGGCACAATGCTTGGATCTGAGGTATGTGGTCCTCCTAACCAAAAGATTGAAAATGCTCTCCAATGAGTGTGTTCTTCCTGAAAGGAAATGGTCAGAATGAACATAATGCATTAAACAAAAAGCAAATCAGCTCTTCACAGCATGTTAAAGCACAGCAGATGTCATTTATGATGAGATAACTGGTTCTGTGGACGAGGGGAAAGCAGTGGATGTGTTATTCCTTGACTTTAGCAAAGCTTTTGATACGGTCTCCCACAGAATTCTTGCCAGCAAGTTAAAGAAGTATGGGCTGGATGAAAGAACTATAAGGTGGATAGAAAACTGGCTAGGTCGTCGGGCTCAGCGTGTAGTGATCAATGGCTCGATGTTTAATTGGCAGCCAGTATCAAGCGGAGTGCCCCAAGGGTTGTTTTGTTCAATATCTTCATTAATGATCTGGAGGATGGCGTGACTTGCACCCTCAGCAAGTTTGCAGATGACACTAAACTGGGAGGAGAGGTAGATATGCCGGAGCGTAGGGATAGGATGCAGAGGGACCTAGACAAATTAAAGGATTGGGCCAAAAGAAATCTGATGAGGTTCAACAAGGACAAGTGCAGAGTCCTGCACTTAGGACAGAAGAATCCCATGCAGCGCTACAGACTAGGGACCAAATGGCTAGGCAGCAGTTCTGCAGAAAAGGACCTAGGGGTTACAGTGGACGAGAAGCTGGATATGAGTTAACAGTGTGCCGTTGTTGCGAAGAAGGCCAATGGCATTTTGGGCTGTATAAGTAGGGGCATTGCCAGCAGATTGAGGGACATGATCATTGCCCTCTACTCGACATTGGTGAGGCCTCATCTGGAGTACTGTGTCCAGTTTTGGGCCCCACACTACAAGAAGGTTGTGGAAAGATTGGAAAACGTCCAGCAGAGGGCAAGAAAAATGATTAGGGGTCTGGAACACATGACTTATGAGGAGAGGCTGAGGGAACTGGGAATGTTTAGTCTACGGAAGAGAAGAACGAGGGGGGATTTGATAGCTGCTTTCAACTACCTGAAAGCGGGTTCCAAAGAGGATGGATCTAGACTGTTCTCAGTGGTAGCAGATGACAGAACAAAGAGTAATGGTCTCAAGTTGCAGTGGGGGAGGTTTAGGTTCGATATTAGGAGGGTGGTGAAATACTGGAATGCGTTACCTAGGGAGGTGGTGGAATCTCCTTCCTTTGAGGTTTTTAAGGTCAGGCCTGACAAAGCCCTGGCTGGGATGATTTAGTTGGGGATTGGTCCTGCTTTGAGCAGGAGGTTGGACTAGATGACCTCCTGAGGTCCCTTCCAACCCTGATATGATATGTTTCTATGATTTATCTGGTTCACCCACAGGAAAATCTATGTACATTAATTACCCCTTAAGAACAAATAAATCTAGAAATTGTATTACATAGACATAAAACTGCATTTCAAATTTTTGAATTTGCTTCAAAAACAGGGATTATAGAATCATAGAACTGGAAGGAACCTTGAGAGCTCATCAAGTCCAGTCCCCTGCACTCAAGGCAGGACTAAGTATTATCTAGACCATCCCTGACAAGTGTTCGTCCAACCTGCTCTTAAAAATCCCCAATGATGGAGATTCCACCACCTCCCTAGGCAATTTATTCTAGTGCTTAACCACTCTGACAGTTAGAAGTTTTTCCTAATGTCCAACCTAAATCACCCTTACTGCAATTTAAGCCCATTGCTATCCTATCCTCAGAGGTTAAGAACAATTTTTCTCCCTCCTCATTCTAATAACCTTTTATGTACAGTACTTGAAATCTGTTATCATGTCCCCCCTCAGTCTTCTTTCCTCCAGACTAAACAAATCCAATTTTTCCTGAAATGCAGTACCCAGAACTGGACACAATATTCCAGATGAGGCCTAATCAGCACAGAGTACAGCGGAAGAATTACTTCTCGTGTCTTGCTTACAATACTCCTGCTAATACATCCCAGAATGATACTTGCTTTTTTTGCAACAGCGTTACACTGTTGACTCATATTTAGCTTGTGATCCACTGTGACCCCCAGATCCCTTTCCACGGTACTCCTTCCTGGGCAGTCATTTCCCATTTTGCATGTGTGTAACTGATTGTTCCTTCCTAAGTGGAATACTTTGCATTTGTCCTTATTGAATTTCATCCTATTTACTTCAGACCATTTCTCCAGTTTTTCTAGATCATTTTGAATTTTAATCCTACCCTCCAAAGCACCTGCAACCCCTCCAAGCTTGGTATCTTCCACAAACTTTGTAAGTGTACTCTCTATGCCATTATCTAAATCATTGACAAAGAAATTGAACAGAACCAGAACTGATCCCTGCGGTAACCCACTCATTATGCCCTTCCAGCATGACTGTGAACCACTGATAACTACTCTCTGGGAATGGTTTTCCAACCAGTTTTGCACCCACCTTATAGTAGCCCCATCTAGGTTGTATTTCCTTAGTTTGTTTATGAGAAGGTCATGTGAGACAGTACCAAAAGCCTTACTAAAGTCAAGATATACCACATCTACTGCTTCCCCCCATCCACAAGACTTGTTATCCTGTCAAAGAAAGCTATCAGGTTGGTTTGACATGATTTGTTCTTGAAAAATCCATGCTGACTGTTATTTATCACCTTATTATTTTCTAGGTTTTTGCAAACTGATTGCACAATTATTTGCTCCATTATCTTTCTGGCTACAGAAGTTAAGCTAACTGGTCTGTATTCCCCAGGTTGTCCTTATTTCCTGTTTTATAGATGGGCACTATTGTAGTAATAGGATGATTTTATGTTTGTATTTTGTATCATTTAGAATAAAGAATAATAATGTAGCATGCATTAAATGTATTTGTGTATGATTTGCCCATATCCTGCCAGCCACCCTTTATGAAAGCAGAAAGGAATGGCCTAATGGACCATGGGTAAAGATACATCAGCCAGAATCTGTGTCTGAAGCTGATTTAAAGGCAGGGACAGACCGTTAGAGTCACCACTTTGTTGTAGGTTTAGCATTATAAAATAAGAATGCAATGATTGTTTTCTCCTGCATTGCAATTTGATGTTTTTGTTCAAATGCTCTGTGTAAATCAATCCTGTTTAGTATGTGAATAAGGAATGTGTGTGTCAGAAGACAAGTGTGAAGGCCATCACCGGACCAGATGTTCTAGGGAGGAACTGAGGACAAACATAAGGGCGACAGGAGATTGCAACACGCCCCTATTGAAATGTCAGAGGAGGGCAGATTGACGACTCTAAAAATGAGACAGATGCCTACCAATGGGGACAAGATAGCTGTAATCAAAACCAGCATGGAGACTTAATAAAAGTCTCCCTAGGAGACTTAATAAAAAAAAACAAAATAAAAAATTAAAAGAACAATTTAAGAAAACAAACACTCATCAAATGACAATTAATTACAGCATGACGGTGCAAAACTCATTGAGCCCAATGAAGAAAAATCACTATATAAACAGGGTGCCTTGCCATGAAACTTTGGATTCATCCTGGCAAGACTTCCCCGGAGCATCGTGTCGTGACTGACAGAACACGACTCCTACCTACCCGTGATCAACCTTGCTGGCCACTACATTGATCTGGACTGTGGACTGGTAACGATAACATCGACTAGCGGGACAGTGTGTGTGAGTGTGAGCGTGAGTGTGAGATTGAATGCATATGCTAATTGTTGTATTTCCAATAAATGCAGCTTATTGCCTTTTCCCCTGAAAAAGATCCTGTGTGCTTCTTATAAACATAAGATTTTTGGTGGAGAATTGCAAAAGGGGGAAGACATGCACCCTGATTGTTGAAAATACTGCTAAAAGTTATACCATACGTATAAAGTGATCGATCATTTAGGTGTGCACACCCCCGGTAGTAGAGATACCTGGCAATAGGGGGAGGATTAGAGTCCTCAGTGCTCCTACTCGTCGGTCGGGAAAAACTATAAACAAACTGTTCATACAAACTGCCTAGGTATATGCATGCCTGGTCATAGAGATACCAGGCCATAAGGGGTAGAATTTGAGTCCTCGCTGCTCCTACCCATCTGTCAGGGAAAAATTGCATAGGTGAATATACCCTTGGTTTTAGCAGGATCGAGCGCAAAAGATAGGGGGCTTAGTGTTCCCCCCTCCTGCTCTGTCAGTCAGGGTTTTTAGTGGGTATAGACTTTTTTGTGTGTTGTGTAAGTCCCAGCACAAGCGTTGGTCTACAGGAAAAGTTATAAGGGTAAAGAAAATTCATAAAAAAAATATGTCCAGGCAATATTTTCTATGTGAGACACAGCTCTGAAGAATAGAAGAGCAAGGGCAAATAAGGAGTAGATTTCTGTAAGACCTCACTCTGAAAGATATAGGAGTGTGGGCAAATAGTGGTAGCACCTGTGTAAAAATGTTGAAAAGGAAGCAATCCAATTGGCACTGGTGAGGTCACATCTGGAGTATTGCATCCAATTTTGGGCCCCCCCACTACGGAAAGGATGTGGAAAAATTGGAAAGAGTTCAGCGGAGGGCAACGAAAACAATTAGGGGGCTGGGGTACATGACTTACCAGGAGAGGCTGAAGGAAATGGGCTTGTTTAGTCTGCAGAAGAGAAGAGTGAGGGGGGATTTGATAGCAGCCTTCAACTACCTGAAGGGGGGTTCCCTAGAGGATGGAGCTTGGCTGGTCTCAGTGGTGGCAGATGACAGAACAAGGAGCAATGGTCTCAAGTTGCAGTGGGGGAGATCTAGGATGAATATTAGGAAACACTATTTCACTAGGAGGGAATGGGTTACCTAGGGAGGTGGTGGAATCTCCTCCTTAGAGGCATTTAAGGCCTGGCTTGAGAAAGTCGTGGGTGGGATGATTTAGTTGGTGTTGATCCTGCTTTGAGCAGGGGGTTGAACTAGTTGACCTCCTGAGGTCTCTTCCAACCCTTATCTTCTATGATTCTATGAAAGATGATACCTCCAAGGGGGGAGGACAAGGATCACTACCTTTTGTTCAAGAGATTGCTCCTTTTAAACAGATTTTGCTGTGTTAAACCAAACTTTGAAAGATATAGGAGTTTGGGTAGGGTAGGTTTTTTCATTTTTTTTTTTTTTTGTGGGGGGGGGAAGAGTTATGTTGTGATTTCACAATTTTTAAAAAAAATGTTTCAGAAAAGAGACCAGGAGGTGTGGGGACTAGTTGAGGAGCCCACTGCCTTGCTAAATTGGTAGTGGAACAAAGCCTATGTCCATGAAAAGGGGCGGTTCAGGGAGGAAAGCAGGATCGGGCCCAGACAAGCAGGCAGGCAACAGATAAAGAGATTGGAAAACAGGTTGGGAGCCCTGAGGGGCATAGTGGCAGGAATAAGGGACGCAGGCATGGGGATTTCAGATCCCTGGAACAATACTTGGAATGGTAATACCTGAGCTGATGAAGGTGTCATTTTGGGAAATAAGCAAGTGATTTAAGGAAAATGTGAGACATTAACTCTGCAAAGGCTGGAGGGAATTAAGCAGTTAAACTTTGTAAAACTGTTAAAAAGAAAAAGTGTTATAAGGAGAAAATTTGGGGTTTCTTTGCAGCCGTTCTGAAGAAAAAATGGGCCCTTTTCCAAAGAAATGTCTATAAATAATCCAGACAAAGAGACAATCTAAAATAAATAATTTGACTATGGACAATTTAGTCAAATTTGCTAAAAGAACATAATGGATTTCTAATGGAACTTAACTGCACGCAAATATATAGAAATGTAATTTATATACAGCTGTGTAAAAATTAAAGCAGTGTAAGGAATGTTAAGCAAAAGAGTATTTATGTATCTGTATGTGTGTGTAAATTTGTGTAAATACATTGAGTGTTTAGGACCTAAACCAACACCCTTGATTTCCAAAACTCTGTTTTGTAGGTTTAAAATAAATTGATTTTTGCTTTTTGTTTTGTTTTTAAATACCACTAAAAATCCATTTCAATCTTTCATTCAAAGATGCAAAACTAATAGACACTTTTTGCCAGACACAGGTAACTAGTGTTATTTGTCTTTGGTATTTAGCACTTAATCCTTAAGGTACCTCAATGCTTTATAAAGTTCAATATATTTTTAAAGTTGTGGTTGCAGCATGGCAGTCAAAACGAAAAGAATGGGAAGAGATTTGGCATTTGGGGGTATTTTTTGTAACAAAATACCAAAGAAGAAATGTAGTTAAAAAAAAATTAAAAAAGACATTGCCTCTCTGGAGTAACAGCAGGGTAAAATGAAAAAAAAAAAAAAAAAAGAACAAGAAGCAATTTAGAAATATTGAGCCTTAAGGTGTCACTTTAATAAGGGTACATAAAAACTCTGAGCACAAAAAAAACCCAGTTACACCTTATGTAAAAATTGATATAGCTAATAGAACGTTATAAATGTTAAACTATAAAAGAAATGTGCATTTTCCCCAGGACATGTGCAGTGTATATTGTAAAAGGGGTAAAAAAAATGCCAACCAAAACATGCTACTTAATTTTAATCCTATCCTCTGAATTTTAATCCTACCCTCCAAAGCACTTGCAACCCCTCTCAGCTTAGTATTTTCCGCACACTTTGTAAGTATACTCTCTATGCCATTATCAAAATCATTGATGAAGAAATTGAACAGAACCAGACCCAGAATTGATCCCTGCAGGACCCCACTCATTACACCCTTCCAGCATGACTGTGAACCACTGACAACTACTCTCTGGGAATGGTTTTCCAACCAGTTTTGCACCCACCTTATAGTAGCTCCCTCTAGGTAGCATTTCTTTAGTTTGTTTATGAGAACGTCATGTGAGACAGTATCAAAACCTTTACTAAAGTCAAGATATAGCACATCTACTCCTTCCCCCCTCTCAACACAGATTGCTACCCTGTCAAAGAAAGCTATCAGGTTGGTATGACAGGATTTGTTCTTGACAAATTCAAACTGTTACTTATAACGTTATTATTTTCTAAATGTTTGCAAATTGAATGCTTAATTATTTGCTCCATTATTTTTCCAGATACAGAAGTTAAGCTGACTGGTCTTTAATTCCATGGGTTGTCCTTATTTCCCTTTTTATAGATTGGCATGATATATGTCCTTTTCCAGTCATCTGGAGTCTCTCCCATCTTCCATGACTTTTCAGAGATAATCGCTAATGGCTCAGATAGCTCCTTGAGTATTCTAAGATGGATTTCATCAGGCCCTGCTGACTTGAAGACATCTAACATGTCTAAGTAATTTTTAACTTGTTCTTTTCCTATTTTAGCCTCTGATCCTACTTCATTTTCACTGACATTCACTATGTTAGACACCCAATCACCACCAACCTTCTTGGTGAAAACCGAAACAAAGAAGTCATTAAGCACCTCTGCCATTTCCACCTTTTTTGTTAGTATTTTCCCCCCTCATTGAGTAATGGGCCTACCCTAGCCTTGGTCTTACTCTTGCTTCTAATGTAGTTGTAGAATGTTTTCTTGTTACCCTTTATGTCTCTAGCTAGTTTCATCTTATTTTGTGTCCCTGCATACTTGTTTTATTTGTTTTTATTCATTCTTTATAATTTGACATAGTTTCCACTTTTTGTAGGACTCTTTTTTGATTTTTAGATCTTTAAAGAAAATACCTGAACATGAGACTATAACAATGGCCATACTGGGTCAGATTGAAGGTCCATCTAGCCTGGTATCCTGTCTTCTGACAGTGGCCAATGCCGGGTGCCCCAGAGGGAATGAACAGAACAGATATTCAGCAAGTGATCCAACCTCTGTCACCCATTCCCAGCTTCTGGCAGACAGAGGCTAGGGACACCACCCCTGCCTTACTTGTCTTGGAGCCTTCTGACAAGTAAAAGCCTAAAATTTTGTGTGTTGAACTGTCACGGTGCAAGCCTGACCACTAGAACATTCATTAACACTGCTATCTTCATACTGCCCAAGTTTGTTGTAATGTTATCATGCTAGAGGGCAATCAGAGAAGTCCTCTTTATGCCAAATATATTGAAGTGGTACATGTAGCACCAAGATACAAAGTAATTTCAATTGAGGTGAATACACTCCTTCAGTTACAGTTAGTCAACATTTTTCTGATGACTTCTTTTTCTAAAATGATAATACAACAAAAATGTGTTTTTCGGGACAGTGTTTTGATAAGAATGAAAAATTTGCTTTTTCTTTTTTGGTTTTCAACTTTTCCTTCCCACCCCTTTTCATCCCTTTTTCAGTAACAAAAGGAAAAATGGAGAAAGAAAAGGGATGAAAATGTGAAAACCAACAAAATTTTGATTTGTGAAAATTGTCACAACAAACAATAAATGTCTTTCTTTTCTAAAAATCTGAAACAAAATCATTTACAAATTTTAATTAGCTGCTGAGCAATGGTGTCTCCTACTGACCGTGTGCTACACTTTGGAATTCCTTTCTTTACTCAACATGTTTAATGCAACTGTCTCTGGCCCACAGGTGACTGGAAATTTTTGGCACAGAATATATTGTTTGTCAAGCTGAAGTGTAACAGCTACCACAGGATTAACATTGGGCTCTCTGCTTTCAAAATGAGAGGCGCAAACTGAAACCCACAACATGGTAATTAGTTTTCACTAGGTAATTAAGAATTATGATTACATCCCCATCATGAGAGAAAGATGCTGACTGAACACAACATTTCTCTCCTACACACAAAATGTCATTTCAGCTGCTATTTGGTTTCACGTCCAGCTTCCTGCTGATTTTATTATGGGGTCTGGTGAGAAGCTGAGTATAGCGAAAAGGAAATAAGAACACATGACAAATCAGCCTGCAGCAGGTCAGTTGATTTTAGACACTATTTGAAAAACCTGAAAAAATGTTTTTCTGACCCCAGCATTAGCACTGCCTTGTTAGGTTCATCAAAAGATAAGGCTGTGCAAGGCGAACAATGTCCTGGCCCTGATCGTAATATTGGAAAATTAAGAATATTTTTTTCTGAGAAATGGCACCAGTTCTGCTCTCCTGGTGGTGTAGCTCCACTGGCAGGAGTCACCTGGAGTTACCCCAGTAGCATACGAGGAACATGCCCCTTGCCCTCATTACTTTTTTACATCTGTAAGAGGCAAATTCCACACTCTTTGCTGAGGAAGCAATACACTTTCTTTGTTCTTAATGACATTATTATAAAAGGCAGCAAATCACCTTCTGCTTTGTGTTCCCTGAGTGCACAGCAGGGGCAGTGGATTGTCAAACCCTTTCCAAGCACCTCATCACTTAGCCTGCAGGAAGTGAGGTGGTTTTCAGAGCAGAGACCTTTGTGTGCTTCCTTCTGTGGAAATGAAAGGGGCAGGGAAGCAATAAAGGCCATCATGCCCAGGTTCCCCAAATGCATGCAAAGTCCTCAAAAACACCATCTATGCTGGCTTGGCAGTGAGGCCTCCAATAATCAGAATGTTGAGAAGAGCCCTTGCATCACATGAACAGGGACATCTCTGTGGGGTTCAGAAGCCAGGTTCCCTCATGGACTGTTCACTGCATCTCTTATCTGTCTGCGTTCTCTGCCTCAGCACTGGCAGGGTTCGGTGGAAGGCATCTAGGACCTCTGCATGCAGTTTTTGGCTCCCCAGGGCCAACACTGGCTATCATGCGCCAGGCAAACTGATCAAATGTTCCAGACTGCCACGTGCTTGTTCCAATACTGGAGTTACTGTCTAGGCAGAGCAACTCATGGGATTGCCCAAGACACAACGTGAACAGCCCTGTGAGGGCAGCATTCTACAGAACATGGGCACTGGGCCCAGCCCTTCTCTCAGCCACACCTGCCAGGACATTTGATCCACACTGATTTTCCTGCCACTTGCATCTCACTGCATGACAAACAAGAGAGGACTAATGCTACTTGAGTCTCAATCACATGCCCACTGAACTAGGTGGGCATACTGTGGTTCTGGGGGAGCCATCAGAAGCAAGAACTCTACGTCTGAACTAACTGCACAGATATCCCCATGGATTCCAAAGGGATCAGGATGCTAGTCTCTCTTCTTGGTCCCTATCTCTGAACAATGCAAATCCAATTACTAGTCCCATAGAGAGGCAATGCAAACCACAGTAGCCTCTTCTTACACCAGGATTAATTTGGCCAGTGCTTATCACCAGATCTCTGAGTTTTCCAGAGACTCATGCAAGGCATCCAGACCCTCAAATCCTCTACTTCAGATTGAGCCATATTGTAGTGTCAATTTCAAGTGCACACATGGGGATTTCCAGGTGTATCCTGCAAGGAGAAGGGGAAGAGAGTGGGATGGGGTGGAAATGATGATAAACTTAAGTAATTTGCCCCAGTCACATACAAATGGATTCAGGGAATGACAAAAGGGATTTAAGCTGCTCATTGCATCCTACCTCTTCTGGTTATGTGTTGGGACAGTCCCCAACCCAACAGAGCCCTGCTCCATGACTGCATGCCCTGGGGATTGTGACAGAGGGTGGCTCTGGAAGCGGCCCGTGCATTGATTTCCCTCTTTCAGTGTCCCCTTTTCCCAAGGGTCAATGGCCTGTCTGCAGTCTTTGCTATGCCATATAGCAGCCTCTTCCTCAGGTACCCTCCTGCCACAAGCTGTGGCACAACTGGTGTGTCTGCCTCGGTTTCTCCCTTCTTCCATAGCCCGCAGTAACTCCACATAAGTTTTCGGCGTACAAATATTCCTTTGCTGGGTTAATTTAGTATGAAAAGGTCTAAAACCATAGTCCAGGATTCCCCAGCACAGTCCAACCAATATATTCACTCTTTCAAGTCTCAACAGTCCATGAACACAAAATACACCTCTGGTGTCACATACTATGTGCCTCACCTCTCAGTACAGCTGCAGCACCTCCCACCACCACTCCACCAAGCCCCTCTAGCTGGAATCCTGCTTCTCCATTTCATTCTCAGGTAGGGTTCCTGCTCTCACCTGGAGATATTAACAAGCTCACCAATCCATCATTCCCCAGCCTTCAGCCCTCTCTGGCCCTCTGACTCCAGCTCCATGGCTCAAAGAACAAGCAGGCATTTCCCTCTGAGGCTCTCAGCCCCCAGCCCAATCTGGACAGGGCTCCTGCCTGCCCCTACCTGTTCCCTCCCTCAATCCCAGCTCTGCTCTTCCTCTGAGCTCTCTGGGCTCTGAACGTGCCTTCTCACCTTTGGGTTGGTTCTCATTTATAATCCCTGGGGCAGACCTGCCCTCCTCATTGCACCGAGCCAGGGTGCACCTAGATTAGAATAGGAGAGCTGGGCCTGATTTCATTTCAGGGGGCAGCTATGCTGTTACACATGCTGTACAAATAAATAATAACAAGGTATGGCACCTCTGATCTTCCTGACTGACTTCTTCACTCTGGAGTTCAGCCAGAGAAGACAATGGAGTTCAGCATGCTCTTATCCCATGAGAAAGAGGTGGTGGTGAAACTCTATGCTACCAGCTTCACATTTTGTTTTAAAGTTCCCAGCCCCTAACTGGTCAACTAGAGCAGTGGTTCTCAATCAGGAGTATGCATACCCCTCAGGGTACACAGATATCTTCTGAGGGATACATCACGTCATCTAGATATTTGCCTAGTTTTACAACAGGCTACACAAAAAGCGCTGGCAAAGTCAGTACAAACTAAAATTTCATACAGACAATGACTCGTTTGTACTGCTCTATGTATTATACACTGAAACGTAAGTACAATATTTATATTCCAATTGATTTATTTTATAATTATATGGTAAAATGAGAAAAAAATTCACTAATAGTGTCTTGTAACACTTTTGTATTTTTAATGTCTGATTTTGTGAGCAGGTAGTTTTTAAGTGAGGTGAAACTTGGGGGTACACAAGACAAATCATACTCCTGAAAGGGGTACAGTAGTCTGGAATGGTTAGATCCGATAACTCAGTAGCTCTCAAATCACATGACTCCAGTGATATTGCATTCTCTTCCACTGCAGTCTCCGAAGGTTTTACAGTTCTAGTGCTAACTGGTCAAGCGTAATATCCAACACTGTGATCATCCCCACAAACAACTCCTCCTTTTATTAATCTCTCCAAGGAATGCAAGATCAGGGTTCTCCTGTCTCAAATGAGACAATGAATTTGCTTACCCTCTTTTTTTACTATAGGAAATCTTGTGGGCACTGCTTCTTTTTATATTGCCAGGAGTTAAAGAAATCCAAATTGTCTAGATTTTGGCACACACATAGCCAGCGAGTCACAATTACTGAGATAGAATCAGAGGCCAAACCACTAGAAAACCATTCAGCTAGAGCCACGCATGCTCCAAACCCACCACAAAGATCAGTTCTTCTACAGGGGTCTCATGGCATGTATACCCCATTTACTCTTCCATTTCAAGCCATGTCTTCAAATACAGATTGCTGCAAGAGTGGATGCTTTTAATTTAGGGAGGGTCCAATTTAACTCTTGGAGGATTTTTACATTCAGTTCTATTTATAGGATCAGCTCTAGGCACCAGCAAAGCAAGCACATGCTTGGGGCAGCACAATTCCAGGGGGGGTATCCGGCCACCTGCCCCCCTTTTTTTTTTTGCGCACTTGGGCAGTTTCACTCTCGGAGCTTGGGGCAGCAAAAAACCGAGAGCCGGCCCTGTCTATTTAAAACTATTTCTAAGAACTCTTTAAATAATGTAGTCAATTTCACTGTGACAGTCTCAACAACAGGTAATATCTTAAATCAAAAATTTCCCAACACTGAATTACAGGGGATTTTGCAAATTTACAGACTAAGGAGATTAGAAATTCACAGACTGCATATTAAAATAATTCAAGAAAGTGTTTTTGAAGAGCTTGAAGGACTAATCAGGATAGACAGGCTGGAGGGCTCCGCAAACTTCCTAAAAGGCAGACGAATTGACATCTGTGTTGGGGCACCTCAGACAGGTCAGGAGGTTACTGGGAACTTGCATCACTTCCTTATCCTCTTCTAGCCAGAAGCTTATTGGTTTGCCATTGTCACTCTGTCTGGAGTGGCTCACAACTGACAATGCTAACCACAGTGCAGACTGTCAAAAAGCAGGGCAGACACGCTGACCTGGAGGTATGTTCTATAATTAGATTTCATCAACCCGGTAACAAGTGTGCACTCCTAAAGTATTACAATAGTCTTATAATGGAGTCACAGACAATCCCCTTGGGTACTCCAGTCTATCTTGCCTCCACACTTACACCAAAAATCAAAAATATTCTGGTTCCTCCCAGTCCCAAGAGACCAGTCACTTATCCCAGATCAATTTGTCCCTTAGATCGCACACCACAGACAACACCATAGGTGCTGGATCCCCTGGCTCGAAGTGGATTCCATCATACACAGGGTTTACAGTTTGGTTCAATGGCTCTCTAGTTATAGTGGGGGAGGTTTAGGTTGGATATTAGGAAAAAACTTTTTCACTAGGAGGGTGTTGAAGCACTGGAATGGGTTACCTAGGGAGGTGGTGGAATCTCCTTCCTTAGAGGTTTTAAGGTCAGGCATGACAAAGCTCTGGCTGGGATGATTTAGTTGGGGTTGGTCCTGCTTTGAGAAGGGAGTTGGACTAGATGACTTCCTGATATTCTATGATTCTCTCTGCACCCCCACTATACAATTTGTTCCAGCACCTTTGGACAGCGCTTGTAGTCAGTCCTGTAGTAAACTAGTTAAGGATTTATTAACTAAAAAAAAATAAATTAAAAAGTTATTTACAAATTACATCAAGCAACATATACACACAAATGAGTTCAGTGTATGGTTCCAATAGGCGACAAGATGTAGTAATCTGTCCACAGTGTCTTTTTAGGGCTAACTCAGCTGGACCCTGGGGACCTTTGCATTGGTTTTTAGCTAGGGTGATCAGTTAACAATTGTTAAAAATTGGGATGAGGTGGGGATAACAAGTACCTATAAAAGACAAAGCCTCAAATATTGGGACTGTCCTTATAAAATTGGGACATCTGGCCACCCTGTTTTTAGCTCCAGCCCTTGTAAGAGTCCAAACAGAAAACAGATGAAAAATCTTAGTCAGCTACCTTTATTTCCCTCTTCCATAATTCCAGCTGCTTGCATGGGTGTAAGAGGGCCAGTAAACCAGGCTTTGTGTTGTGATGTTCCACAATGGCGCATTTAGTCTTGATATTTCTGAATGGGCTGGGGGAACCACTTTTCCTGTCTAGATTCATACATTCAGAGCAGGTGCTTGTATAGTCATAAAGCAAACTTATATTTTACCTTATAGCACAGGAAACATGCATTACAAGAAAGATTAATGTGTGTAGCAACTTATAAGCATTTTAGAGAGTCTACACATTAAAGACATCCTTACAAGTCTAACACCTGTCTTGAACAACAATAACATACAGGTGAGCTGGTCTCGTTCCCAGTTATGAATTTGTCAGGGCTCAGCTGATGCCTACAGCCTTGGCAAGAGTTGGCACCTGGTTTACTAGCGTCACAGCAATCCCCTATTATTTTTCATAGATTTACACCCTAAACATGCAAGGTGGTTCCAGCTTTGGTCTAGTACTCCAAAAGTGCATATAGAAAACTGGTCTGCCAAGGAATCTTTTACATGCCTTTGTGACTAGGGGCTGCTCTCACCACTAGTGGTGCCTCCTTCTGGCCATCCTGCGGATTATCTCTGCCAGGCACTCCACTCCCTTCTGGCAGTGTCTTCACTTGTCCCCCTGTCTCATTTTGTGGCCCCTCTCACTCCAGGAGCTTCAGTTTCCTCTGGCCAGGTCATTACATAGCTCCCCCTTCTGGGGTTGGTGTAAGAAAGTCTTTCCAGGACTCCCAGGCAGTCTGCTGGCATGGTCTGTGCCACGTCACCTGTGGCTGGTAAGGGAACCCAGGCCTGACCTCTTCTCCAGGTTCCAGTCCAGGGACCCTCCAATCAACAGCCAAGGCCCACACCTTGCTGCTTTTCCCCTGAGCTTTTCCTACCTTCCTGGCTTGCCCCCTCTCTATGTTCGCCAGCCTCCCAACTCCCTCCTCTCAGGGAGTAACTGTGGACTACCCTCCACCCCTAACGCACCTCCCTGTTCCCAAGGAGAGACTACAGCCTACATCCCTGCAGCCCTCTTCTGCTGCTAATTTCCTGCCTTTATAGTCCTAGCCTAGCTCATTCCTTCTTGGCTGGGCTCCCTCACTCTCTCAGGGGATTCCTTGGCCACCTGATTCCTCTTCACTATGGCCTGTTGGGTTAATTAGCCCTCTTCTCAGGCTGCATTAACCCTTTCAGGGAAAGTGTGGGGTAACACCCCATCACAACCCCACATAGCAAACACAGCCAGTCCCTATTACGTGTAGGATTGGTGACCTAACAGCTTTGGGGAGAGGGCTCTTTGTGATACTGCTCAGAGTCATCTGACACTTTACATGAGACGAGCAAGAGCAAATCATTTGTCTCCAACCCAGCCTCCTACTGCAGAAATGGAGCCCAGATTTCTACTTTGCAAACTCTTTCCTTTCAGTCACAGCCAGTCACCAGTCACCTTTCCTGCCCTATATTAGCATGGGAAAGACTATAGACTCTCAGCAATGAATGTGGTAATTTTTCTTTTATATTTCTAGTTCCCCCATGACCATGGGCTTCTGAGGACTCAAAGGTCAACTCTTGGGGGGAACCATATGAGGGAATCCAGGTCTGGGAGGCAACACTAAAATCTAAGGGGGAAAACACCTATCCCGTCAATGCTGCCCAGAAAATAGCAAGCGCAGGACATCAATAGCCTGGAAGCCTTCACTTTTACAAATCAGTGTCATTCATGGGTTTTCTGCTCCATTAATAACAGTTAGCAATGTTTTTTTGTCCTTGGCTGTAACACCTACAACCTTCAATTTTCATTAAAGGAGAGCAAAAAATGGAGCATTAAAAACTTCTGATTTCAGCTCTTACTTAGAGAGATTGCAAAATGTGCTGTCAGCAAGAGCTTCAGGGAGATGAAGTCCAAGGGAGGAGGATGGGCATCAGAGCCCAAGCCACAACTTCCAAGCTCAGTCTGCACAGCTATTTTTAAGACTGCTGACCCAGGCTAGGAGGCTTGCTCCAAAATGCTGTGTAGGCATTCCTTTAGAGTTAATTTCTTCTATAGACACCAGGTTGCAACATGACCCAAAATCCTGTGAAATTCCTTTCATTTAAAAACCAAGATGTTTGTACTAACTGTACTATTATTTCTAAAACACTCTAGCTAACGCTCAGGGTAAAAGTCAATTTTTTTAAAAGTTAAGCCTCCTTTTGTACTGACAGCCACTCTGAGTTTACTTTACCTGAAGGTCGTCTATAAAAGCGCTATGAAAGATTAATGTGTTTCTAACATGCCAGTGTCAGAAATATTTAATAAATATTTAATATTTATATATTATTTATAATTTTGCAATACATTCTATAAATGAGAGAGTTGTACAGGTTCCATATAAAAATTAAATCTATCATTGTACTTATTATGATAAAACTTTTCAATAACCTATTAATTATAAAGGAAAACCAGATATTGTGCATGGGTTCCAGACATGTTCAATATGCCATTCATAATGAAACATGTAAGACTTTTTAATGTACCAGCCAACTAACATGTCTGTGGCCACATTGGCTAGATAAAAGGGGAGACCTGCTCATATTTACCTGACCTCCACCCTCCAAACTCCAACCCAAAGCACTTGCTCATGCTCTGCAGAGAAACTGATGTCTTTCAGAGGCTGACTTTTCTCCTTGGCTTTAAGCTGCTTCTATAAAGCATCCAGGCATTTCATTGCAATGAAGCCAGGAGGAGCCAGCTTAGCTGACTAAACTAGGGGCACTGCTGGATAAGGGAGGGCAGGGAGAGAACAGGAACTGGAGTCCCAGTGGAGCAGGAGCTGCCAGCTATAAAGAAGAGATGAATGTTCATGGGAGAACAGAACAAAGCAGCTGAGTATTATGTCCAGTACAGAAGTGGAAAGAGAGGACAGGGTGTTGGGCAGCATGACCAGGCAACACAGGGAAAAGGAACCAAATAGAAAGGAAACTTGTGCAAGGGGGAGAGGACCAGGTAAAGGGAAACACATCTATAGGAGCAACCAGAGAGAGAGAACTGTCAGTTACTCATCTTGTGCATAACCCGCCAGTCAGCAATAGACTTCTAGTCCCTAAGAGTTAATGGAGTAGAGTGGGAAACTTGTACTTTGCCCAAGGGAAGAGGCGGAAGGGGGATACACAGGAGGATAATAGACAGAATTGCCAGTAAGTAATCTTTCCTCAAACTACATCTCTCTCCTGTCCTATCCCATCCAAGAACTGTTACTCTCAGTGGAGGCAACAAACAGCTAATCATCTCCCCCAGCTGCCAAACCTGGGGCAGTTCTTTTGAGCATGGGAAATGCTCTGTGCAGCTGCTCAAAATACATTTGAACGATTCTGCACATCTTGCAAGGGGTCCCTGTGGGCACGGAACAAGGCAAACAGCACATGGATTGACTGTGAACATATTGCACAATTTTAGTAACAGAGTACTTAACAATGGGTTTAGTGTGTGGGTGGTGTTAATGGGCTGTGATACACAGGAAGTCACAGTAGATGATCTGCTGGTCCCTTCTGGTCTTACACTCTAGGATTATAATCCTAGGACCATTACATTTAAAACCATGGACGCGGCTCCCATTTCCCAGCTGACATTGCAATGAATTATGCACACCATACAGAACATGGCTAGGTGCTGCACTATGACCTACCATATCAGTCAAGGCTACCTTGGCTCAACACTCTGGAATGTAGTTTCTCCAGTGCTTTATTTCTCCCCAAACAAACTTGGTTTCTAAAGGAGCTGCAAAAATTATTCAAGTTAGCTGCTCCCATTCTAGATTTTTTTCCAACTAATGATAGAGGCTGTCCAAAATGATGTCCTTTCCCAAAGGTCACTGGTAACTTGCGCTTGGCTACTGCATGACTCCCTGGTAAGTGCTTTGGCACTGCTTCCCTCCTGCAGCACTCAAGGAGCTGGCGCTAATGAGCTGCACCTTCTGGTAAAATACCACAAATAAGAAGGAGAACTGCAATTTTTTTAAATTAAAAATTACTGGAAAATGTGCTGAGTTATGGATAAGCTGAAGGGCCCTCAAGGCACTAAAAATCTTTTGCTTATAAAAAACTGGCCTACATATAACACACAAAGGGATTCGGGAGAGTATGCATTGTGATATCCAATCAACAGACAAATACTGTATGTTTTCACGTGAAGCAGAGGTAAAAAGGTAAGGCACAAAAGGTACCAACATAGATGTTTTGCCAAATGAAGTTCCAGAATAGATTAGAATCATAGAATCATAGAATATCAGAGTTGGAAGGGACCTCTGGATGTCATCTAGCCCAACCCCCTGCCCAGAGCAGGAACAATCCCCAACTAAATCATCCCAGCCAGGGCTTTGTCAAGCCAGACCTTAAAAACTTCTGAGGAAGGGGATTCCACCACCTCCCTAAGTAACGCATTCCAGTGTTTCACCACCCTCCTAGTGAAAAAGTTTTTCCTAATATCCAACCTAAATCTCCCCTGTTAGAGGGCTTATTGCTTCACCCACTTACTTCCCTGGTCCTTCTCACATGAACAGAGAGCAACAATACCCGAAGTCCAAAGGTGCAAACAATTCGATGTTTATTGGGGTGAACTTCCAGCAAGCATGATTCCAGTTTCCTTCCTTAGTATCCTCCTTCCCAGCTCTGACACCACAGAGCCTTACACCTGTGTCCCTGTTCCCATTCCTACCCTTAGCCAAACATGATTCCAACTTCCTTACTCCCATTCCCATTTCCCCCTTTAGCAAAACATGATTCCAATTTTCTTACCCCCATTCCCTGTTCCCATCTCCCCCTTTAGCAAAACATGATTCCAATTTTCTTACCCCCACTCCCTGTTCCCATCTCACACACCCACATGCCCACCCCCACCCACACCCAGTCACTTCCTCATTGACTAGATTATATAGTAAAACTTGAGTTCTGCTTAGCTATACCTTAACCAATCATTTTCCTGAAATTTAACTAACCAATCCTAACATATTGTAACATGATTATGTACCCAATTATATCCCACCACCTTAATTAGTTTACACCCAGCAAAATTAATTATACAGCAGACAGAAACAATCACAGAACCAGACAGAGATTATACAGACAAACAATAGCAAAGTGGGAACTACAATGACAAGACAATACAGAAGTGAGGATTTCACATCCCAGCTATTGATAAGTGAGTTCTTGCCAGACAGGATGCTATCAAACTAAGTTTCCTTTTACATTTTCTAGGCACTTCCCTTTCTCTGGAGGTGATAGGAACTATCAGGACAGGATTGTATTCCTAACAGCCGAATAGCACCTTATTTCAGTGTGACTAGTTTGGAATGTGAGGATGTGACTGTTTGCTTCCCAGCTTATGGCTGCCTCTGCTGCTTAGCCAAAGGCCTTAGCCTAAGAACAGGGCCTCAGACTGTCACAGTAAGAGAAGGCCCTTACACCAGCAGACAGTGATTTTGATTCTTTCTTTTATACCTCTATCACTAGCCAAGTGATAAGAATACACCTAAATTCTTAGAGTATAGGCCTTTACAGACAGGCCTGAATATCTATATCCTAACATCCCCCACTGCAACTTGAGACCATTACTCCTTGTCCTGTCATCTGCTATCACTGAGACTAGTCTAGATCCATCCTCTTTGGATCCACCTTTCAGGTGGTTGAAAGCAGCTATCAAATCCCCCCTTATTCTTCTCGTCCATAGACTAAACAATCCCAGTTCCCTCATCCTCTCCTCATAAGTCATGTGTTCCAGACCCCTAATCATTTTTGTTGCCATTCACTGGACTCTCTCCAATTTTTCCACATCCTTCTTGTAGTGTGGGGCCCAAAACTGGACACAGTACTCCAGATGAGGCCTCACCAATGTCGAATAGAGGGGAATGATCAAGTCCCTCGATCTGCTGGCAGTGTCCCTACTTATACACCCCAAAATGCCATTGGCCTTCTTGGCAACAAGGGCACACTGTTGACTCATATCCAGCTTCTCGTCCACTGTCACCCCTAGGTCCTTCTCTGCAGAACTGCTGCCTAGCCATTTGGTCCCTAGTCTGTAGCGGTGCATTGGATTCTTCCGTCCTAAGTGCAGGAGTCTGCACTTGTCCTTGTTGAAACTCATCAGATTTCTTTTGGCCCAATCCTCCAATTTGTCTAGGTCCCTCTGTATCCTATCCCTACCCTCCAGCGTATCTACCACTTCTCCCAGTTTAGTTTCATCCGCAAACTTGCTGAGGGTGCAATCCACTCCATCCTCCAGATCATTAATGAAGATATTGAACAAAACTGGCCCCAGGACCGATCCTTGGGGCACTCCGCTAGATACCGGCTGCCAACTAGACATGGAGCCATTTGAGCCCGACAATCTAGCCAACTTTCTACCCACCTTGTAGTGCGTCCATCCAGCCCATACTTCTTTAACTTGCTGACAAGAATACTGTGGGAGACCATGTCAAAACCTTTGCTAAAGTCAAGGAATAATATGTCCACTGCTTTCCCTTCATCCACAGAACCAGTTATCTCATCATAAAAGGCAATTAGATTAGTCAGGCATGACTTGCCCTTGGTGAATCCATGCTGACTGTTCCTGATCACTTTCATCTCCTCTAAGTGCTTCAGAATTGATTCCTTGAGGACATGCTCCATGATTTTTCCGGGGACTGAGGTGAGGCTGACTGGCCTGTAGTTCCCAGGATCCTCCTCCTTCCCTTTTTTAAAGATGGGCGCTACATTAGCCTTTTTCCAGTCTTCCGGGACTTCCCCTGATCGCCATGAGATTTCAAAGATAATGGCCAATGGCTCTGCAATCACATCCGCCAATTCCTTTAGCACTCTTGGATGCAATGCATCCGGCCCCATGGACTTGTGCACGTCCAGCTTTTCTAAATAGTCCCAACCCACTTCTTTCTTCACAGAGGGCTGGTCACCTCCTCCCCATGCTGTGCTGCCCAGTGCAGTAGTCTGGGAGCTGACCTTGTTCATGAAGACAGAGGCAAAAAAAGCATTGAGTACATTAGCTTTTTCCACGTCCTCTGTCACTAGGTTGCCTCCCTCATTCAGTAAGGGGCCCACACTTTCCTTGACTTTCTTCTTGTTGCCAACATACCTGAAGAAACCCTTTTTGTTACTCTTAACCTCTCTTGCTAGCTGCAACTCCAGGTGTGATTTAGCCTTCCTGATTTAACTCCTACATGCCCGAGCAATATTTTTATACTCATCCCTGGTCATCTGTCCAATCTTCCACTTCTTGTAAGCTTCTTTTTTGTGTTCAATATCAGCAAGGATTTCACTGTTAAGCCAAGCTAGTCGCCTGCCATATTTACTATTCTTTCTACACATCGGGATGGTTTGTCCCTGTAACCACCATAAGCATTCTTTAAAATACAGCCAGCTCTCCTGGACTCCTTTCCTCCTCATCTTATTCTCCCAGGGGATCCTGCCCATCAGTTCCCTGAGGGAGTCAAAGTCTGCTTTTCTGAAGTCCAGGGTCCGTATTCTGCTGCTTTCATTTCTTCCTTGTGTCAGGATCCTGAACTTGACCATCTCATGGTCACTGCCTCCCAGGTTCCCATCCACTTTTGCTTCCCCTACTAATTCTTCCCAGTTTATGAGCAGCAGGTCAAGAAGATCTCTGCCCCTAGTTGGTTCCTCCAGCACTTGCACCAGGAAATTGTCCCCTACACTTTCCAAAAACTTTCTGGATTGTCTGTGCACCGCTGTATTGCTGTATTGCTCTCCCAGCAGATATCAGGATGATTGAAGTCGCCCATGAGAACCACAGCGTGCGATCTAGTAGCTTCTGCGAGTTGGCGGAAGAAAGCCTCGTCCACCTCATCCCCCTCGTCCAGTGGTCTATAACAGACTCGCACCAGGACATCACCCTTGTTGCTCATGCTTCTAAACTTAATCCAGAGACTCTCAGGTTTTTCTGCAGTTTCATACTTGAGCTCTGAGCAGTCATACTGCTCCCTTACATACAGTGCAACTCCCCCACCTTTTCTGGCCTCCCTGTCCTTCCTGAACAGTTTATACCCATCCATGACAGTACTCCAGTCATGCGAGTTATCCCACCAAGTCTCTGTTATTCCAATCACATCCTAATTCCCTGACTTTTCCACGACCTCCAGTTCTCCCTGCTTGTTTCCCAAGCGTTGTGCATTTGTATATAGGCATTTGAGATTACCCGCTGATCGCCCCTCATTCTCAGTATGAGGCAGGAGCCCTCGCCTCTCACATGCTCCTGCTCGTGCTTCCTCCCGGTATCCCGCTTCCCCACCTACCTCAGGGCTTTGGTCTCCTTCCCCCGGTGAACCTAGTTTAAAGCCCTCCTCACTTAGGTTAGCCAGCCTGTTCGCGAAGATGCTCTTCCCTCTCTTCGTTAGGTGGAGCCCATCTCTGCCTAGCACTCCTCCTTCTTGGAACACCATCCCATGGTCAAAGAATCCAAAGCCTTCTCTCCGACACCACCTGCGTAGCCATTCATTGACTTCCACGATTCGACGATCCCTACTCCGGCCTTTTCCTTCCACGGGGAGGATAGACGAGAACACCACTTGCGCCTCATACTCCTTTATCCTCCTTCCCAGAGCCACGTAATCCGCAGTGATCCGCTCAAGGTCATTCTTGGCAGTATCATTGGTGCCCACGTGGAAAAGCAGGAAGGGGTAGCGGTCCGAGGGCTTGATGAGTCTTGGCAGTCTCTCCGTCACATCGTGAATCTTAGCCCCTGGCAAGCAGCAGACTTCTCTGTTTTCCCGGTCAGGGCAGCAGATAGACTCAGTCCCCCTGAGGAGAGAGTCCCCGACCACCACCACCCGCCTCCTTCTCTTGGGAGTGGTGGTCGTGGGACCCCCAACCTTAGGACAGTGCATCTCATGCCTTTCAACTGGCGGAGTCTCCTTCTGCTCCTTTCTCCCAGACGTATCATCTGGTCCACTCGTCGCAATGGTACCTGTGGAGAGAACATGAAAACGGTTACTTACCTGTATCTGCGTTGCTGGTACATGGACAGTCCCCCTTCTTCTTCTGGAGGTCACATGTTGCCAAATTTCTTCACTGTCCTACTGTCCCCGCTGCGCAGCCTGCTCTGAATCTTCAGAACCTTGTACCCGTAGAAGCATATCCTGATGTCTGTCCAGGAAATCTTCAGTTTCTCTTATGCAACGCAGGGTCGATACCTGTTGCTCCAGACCTTGAACCTTCTCTTCCAATATGGAGACCAGCTTGTACTTTGTACAAACAAAGTCGCTTCTGTCCTGTGGAATAAAGACAAACAAGGCACATCCAGTGCAGGTCACAACAGCTGAAGACTCCCCATCCATACTACCTTCCTTCTCCGAGCTTCCTCAGAAGATGCAGTAATTACTCAGAGAAGCCATTAGGGTGTAAGCCTCGGTGGGCTCACCCCCGGCGAACTCCCAGGCAAACTCCTGCTGTTTGCTGCTCTGCTGTTCCCCGCTGCTCAGCTGGTTCGCTGCCACTCAGCCGGTTCGCAGCTTACGTGCAAAATGGTTGAGTTGGATAGTTTTAAAATTGTTTGATAATCTGCATTTTTGTCAAATAACTGATCCGGCAAGGGTCCCGTGACAAAAGGATATGATTGTGGTGAAGCTTCGCTGCGGTTGGAATGGGAATAGTAAGGGAATGTAAAGAAAGAAGTTTTTCATCTGTGTAAACTGAGTGCATCATGATTAAGAAGTTGAAGGGAGGTGGCAAACCCATTGAGATCATTGATTAGTCCATAGCACTTTCAGTAAAAAAAACACATGGTATTTATTTTAATTGTTCCTGTAATAAAATGTATTGGCCTGATTATGTAAATGTCCCTCTTTGCATTTTAATAGCTGAAGTGACCTTGTCTTGCAGGAAAGCCAAATGGGACAACTGCTAATACAAATTCTAGCTCATGGCCAACACAAAGAGAACCTGTTAAAAGAACAAGCCCATGCAGCTGCACACATTAGGTGAGCTCTCACACCACCCACTCATAGTGATTACATCATCTCTCCTTAAACCATCAGTTGGCTGAGCCACCTGTAGCATATGGAGATTCATTGAACTAACACCTGCTTCAGCCCATCCTTTCCCCCTCTACTGCAAACACCCATCCTTTGGAAGCAAAATTAGACTCATTGGGGGAATTTTTTTGTTTATAACTAATCACGGGTTCTGAACGCCCATGTGCAAACCTCACGTCTCAGCTGTTCGCTCGGTGGTGCTGTTTGGTTTTGTACACATAATTGTTTGTGTAACATCCTCAGCCCCATCAGCACACAGGTGGAGTTTCATAACAATAAATACTGAGTGAGCTGTAAACAGAGGAGAAGCAAACAGAGGGCATTTGCCTTGGAGTTCGCCTGGTGCAAGTTCCCACAGGGTTTTTGCCTTTCAGGCTTCTGTGAGCAGTAAATACAACATCTGAAGAGGCTCTTAGCAGGAAGACAATATGGATAGTGAGCCATCAGATGTTGTGGCCTGCACAGGATGTGCCATGTTTGTTTTTCTCCCAGAGGACAGAAACAACTTTGTCTGTATGAAGTGCAAGCTGGTCCCTTTGAGGAGAGGCTGAGGGAACTGGGCTTAGTTAGTCTGCAGAAGAGAAGAGTGAGGGGCAATTTGATAGCAGCCTTCAACTACCTGAAGGGTAGATGTTTACAATACAGTGCAAGCCAGTGCATAATGCAGGCAGCAATCTCCGGCACAACACTGTCTGAGGAAGCTACATTTCAATTTTTTGCAAACTAAACTTTGATGGAAGCACTAATGTGCATGACCATGCCTGGTCATGAAACCACCACACTTCCCATTAGGCAAGACAGCATATTGAAATCTTTGCAGCTAGAGTTCAGCCTGGTTTTCTACCAATTATTATTAGTGGGAGCCGATTTCTACCTACAAGGGCACCAGCAATACCTTTGTACTTGCAGATGTGTCAAGTGGTGGCATTAGTCCCAGAATTAATGTCTTTATACTGTGATACAGCCAGGATTGGCATTAAAGTACTAGCAAGTAGGTCACTCTTGTGCTATACTTGTCTGTCTCATAGAGATCTAGGTATGAGCATAAAATATACGGCAAAACCCCAAGGACCAGCCAGGACTTGGATGTCAAGGAACTGTTATCAAGACTCCAGGAGGCTAGGCACTGTCAAGTTTGCAAAAGGGGTGTTTTATATGGTGAACTGAATATCAGTGGGCAGTAGATACAAAATTAACAAACTTATCCTAACTGTGTTGACGCATACGGCTTCTGCTGGTGTTGTGAAAGGAGCCACATCCTTCCTGAAGCTCCCACCAGAAAGGATCAGCAATGTTCACTAAATATTCAGGACAAAGGCTGCTCTGGAAAGAAGGCCTGTGCACAGTTTGATCAGCCACTGCCCAGTGGAAATACCCTGTTCACACTTGGCATGCTCTGGGGCCAGTCATTCCCATACTGTTATTACATCAGCTTATCAGCATAATCCCTTCCTTATCAATAGCTTCTGGTTACACTGGCTCCAGGGTTTTCAGTATAAATTAGTTGGACCTTTAGTTAAAGCCTGACTCTGAGAGACAGGAAAGGACTAACTTGAAGGGGAAAGGAGTCCAGGAGAGCTGGCTGTATTTCAAGGAATCCCTGTTGAGGTTACAGGGACAAACCATCCCGATGAGTCGAAAGAATAGTAAATATGGCAGGCGACCGGCTTGGCTTAACGGTGAAATCCTAGCAGATCTTAAACATAAAAAAGAAGCTTACAAGAAGTGGAAGGTTGGACATATGACCAGGGAAGAGTATAAAAATATTGCTCGGGCATGTAGGAATGAAATCAGGAGGGCCAAATCGCACCTGGAGCTGCAGCTAGCGAGAGATGTCAAGAATAACAAGAAGGGTTTCTTCAGGTATGTTGGCAACAAGAAGAAACCCAAGGAAAGTGTGGGCCCCTTACTGAATGAGGGAGGCAACCTAGTGACAGAGGATGTGGAAAAAGCTAATGTACTCAATGCTTTTTTTGCCTCTGTTTTCACTAACAAGGTCAGCTCCCAGACTGCTACGCTGGGCATCACAAAATGGGGAAGAGATGGCCAGCCCTCTGTGGAGATAGAGGTGGTTAGGGACTATTTAGAAAAGCTGGACGTGCACAAGTCCATGGGGCCGGACGAGTTGCATCCGAGAGTGCTGAAGGAATTGGCGGCTGTGATTGCAGAGCCATTGGCCATTATCTTTGAAAACTCGTGGCGAACCGGGGAAGTCCCGGATGACTGGAAAAAGGCTAATGTAGTGCCAATCTTTAAAAAAGGGAAGAAGGAGGATCCTGGGAACTACAGGCCAGTCAGCCTCACCTCAGTCCCTGGAAAAATCATGGAGCAGGTCCTCAAAGAATCAATCTTGAAGTACTTGCATGAAAGGAAAGTGATCAGGAACAGCCAGCATGGATTCACCAAGGGAAGGTCATGCCTGACTAATCTAATCGCCTTTTATCATGAGATTACTGGTTCTGTGGATGAAGGGAAAGCAGTGGATGTATTGTTTCTTGACTTTAGCAAAGCTTTTGACACGGTCTCCCACAGTATTCTTGTCAGCAAGTTAAGGAAGTATGGGCTGGATGAATGCACTATAGGGTGGGTAGAAAGCTGGCTAGATTGTCGGGCTCAACGGGTAGTGATCAATGGCTCCATGTCTAGTTGGCAGCCGATGTCAAGTGGAGTGCCCCAGGGGTCGGTCCTGGGGCCGGTTTTGTTCAATATCTTCATAAATGATCTGGAGGATGGTGTGGATTGCACTCTCAGCAAATTTGCGGACGATACTAAACTGGGAGGAGTGGTAGATACGCTGGAGGGGAGGGATAGGATACAGAAGGACCTAGACAAATTGGAGGATTGGGCCAAAAGAAATCTGATGAGGTTCAATAAGGATAAGTGCAGGGTCCTGCACTTAGGACGGAAGAATCCAATGCACCGCTACAGACTAGGGACCGAATGGCTAGGCAGCAGTTCTGCGGAAAAGGACCTAGGGGTGACAGTGGACAAGAAGCTGGATATGAGTCAGCAGTGTGCCCTTGTTGCCAAGAAGGCCAATGGCATTTTGGGATGTATACGTAGGGGCATAGCGAGCAGATCGAGGGACGTGATCATCCCCCTCTATTCGACATTGGTGAGGCCTCATCTGGAGTACTGTGTCCAGTTTTGGGCCCCACACTACAAGAAGGATGTGGATAAATTGGAGAGAGTCCAGCGAAGGGCAACAAAAATGATTAGGGGTCTAGAACACATGACTTATGAGGAGAGGCTGAGGGAGCTGGGATTGTTTAGCCTGCAGAAGAGAAGAATGAGGGGGGATTTGATAGCTGCTTTCAACTACCTGAAAGGGGGTTCCAAAGAGGATGGCTCTAGACTGTTCTCAATGGTAGCAGATGACAGAACGAGGAGTAATGGCCTCAAGTTGCAGTGGGGGAGGTTTAGATTGGATATTAGGAAAAACTTTTTCACTAAGAGGGTGGTGAAACACTGGAATGCGTTGCCTAAGGAGGTGGTGGAATCTCCTTCCTTGGAAGTTTTTAAGGTCAGGCTTGACAAAGCCCTGGCTGGGATGATTTAACTGGGAATTGGTCCTGCTTCGAGCAGGGGGTTGGACTAGATGACCTTCAGGGGTCCCTTCCAACCCTGATATTCTATGATTCTATGATTCTATGACAAGGACCGAGCACACTGGAATCCATGATCAGTGACACAATGACCCTAGGAACCTGTTAAAGCAGCTCTGTTGACACACTATCACAAGGATGCAGCATGAGGGGCAGAAACATGGCATAACACCACCCTCTGCCCTCCACTGGTGAACCCAGTTCCTAAGGCCATTGTTGCAAATGTGCCGTCTCCTGTAGCAACATGGAACATGACAGATGCAGCATGCCAGATATATGAGAGAGAGGGGCAGCAAACAGAGGCCAGCCCTGCAAAATATCCACTTTAGGGCTACGGGTGCTTGATTCTGCCTGGTGTTAAACACTAGCCCCAGACAGGCATACAGGGAAAAGTAAGGCCTGTATGAAGACAACCCTGCACTTGGCAGGGAGAGCAGGGTCATAAAAGAAGGTGTCCTAGGGAAGGGGCTATGCAGGTTTCATGCAACTAGTGTGTCACGGGCACCCTGCCTATTAAAAATAGTTCTGAGCTTAGTGGCTCGGATGCAACACACTGGGCCAATCTGTTTTTCTGGTGGGACTGTCCAGTAATGGATGGGACATTTCTCTCCATCACGAATAAAAGAAACACTGAAAAAACAAAAAAGACATTCTTTACCAGTTTTGACATGATACTGTAAGGAGCTCCTCATTTCTTGAAGACAATCCATTTACATAGGCACAAAGAGCCAACTTTACAACCCTTGTTCGGCTTTTATTCAGTGCTTTCTTAAGGAAAGCTCACATTGTCACTGAGCAATGTCAGAATAAAACCTGAGTAAAGATTGAATGCAACACTGGAGATCAATCAATTTTTAAGTAATAATGGTATCCCTCCCTCCTTGCAAGAACAAAAAAAGATGTGTAACACATTTGTTTGTGAACTCTGCATAGTGTCATCTCCAGTATGCAGTTACTCACAGCTACCAGCACTGATCGGACTGTAATTCCAGAGTACTGTATTTTCTATTGCATGTGTTCCATAGTTCATGGCAGAATACACAAATGCTAGTTACGTTTATTGAATGTATGGTGTATAAAACATTAATCTGTTAATAATGATCAGAGCTCATGTCCACAATTTCTTTCTTTTCTTGCTTTTCACTGAGGGAAATGCCATGCGATTTGCATAACAGATCTTAACTGCAATATTCACTCACTCCCATAATACTCAGAAAAAAATCACAGTATTTATACACAGAAGCCCTATAAGGCACAGTTATTGGGAACAAGTCCACAACTCCAGTACAGGATTGGATCACCCAGGATTTGATTATGCTGCCCACCCTTCTCTTGAGATTCTTCATAATCTAGGACTCTGCAAACAGTTTATCTTAAACTCTTCTGGAGACTTCTCTATTTTTCACAAATCAGAGGATTTCCGTTTATTTTCAATCTTTAATTATTCAGGCTCAGTGCTTTCTTATTGTGGCCTGCAGAATTAAAAACCAAAGGAGATAGGAAAGTAATTAGAGAGAAGCAAAAAAGAACCACTCATTTAGAAACTCCCTACCTGTAATTATTTCCATGTCCAATCCACTGGTGTACCTTTCAGCAATTTAAACTCTACTCTTCACAGGTGTTGACAGCAATAACCTTAACAATAAATAGGATTTGCTATTTTATATGCTTAAAAATAGGATTTAAAAATTACATATAAAACCATCCTTCAAGTCTCCCAGAAAGAGAACATCAGCAACAGCAAAAGGGAAATGGAGAAAACAGGAAAAAAATGGTGAGGGGGAGCAGGCACCACACAGCGATCAGGAGCAAAATAGCCATGCTAGGTCTGCAGCAGTCTGGGTCTACCAAATATAAAGGGCTGGTCAAAGGAGGGCATGCTGGGAAATGTAGTTCCTACAAGAAGGCATTATGTGCTTCTTGGCAGGGGTCTCTTGTTGTGTTTTACCTGTTACTACTGTATCACAGAGACCATTTCAATTACAGCAGCATTTATAGACAATTGTGGTGAGATTAGTGTTTGGAAAGTTGAAAGAAAAATGGAGGAACAGAAATAGTCAAAAAGCAGGGTATTTAGGTCAGTTTTGGTATGAAGAGTTAACAATCAAAATATGCAGAAACCTGGACAGGGTCTACAAAGGAGATAGGTCTTCAGCCAGACTTTAAATACCAACCCCTTGCTCAGCATGTCTCAGTTCCTGGTTACCCAACTGGGGATGCTGTGGTTTGAGGAGGGGTGGGGTCCAGTTGAAGGATACTCGCTTCATTGAGCGCCTTCATATTCCTGAGTCAGAGACTGCCACCGTCGCACAGAAGCAGTGAGAGTGGGTGCAGCCAGAGTGCCAGGCAGTTTACCTAATGCCCATCCAACTACTGACATTGGACATTTTAAATTCAGCAGCTCTGGGTAACTTGTATCTAAGGACTAGATCCACAAAGGGACTGAGTTGCTAACTCAACATTTAAAACCTCAGACCCCTGCTCAGCTACCCCTAACCCATAGGCATCCACAGTCCCTAGGTACTTAAATTTTCACCAATGAAGTCCCCATATTGCCTAGATTTCTGCCAGTGGGCATGTGTAAATGTTACACAAAGCCATGAGTACCGACGCTGCAGAGCTGCTCAGTGCCTAAACCCCAGCAGGATTCTCAATCTAGACATTTGACAATGGGGCCCAATCAGGTAGACATGCTCAAGAAGCTGCCTGCTACATAGGGGTCCCACCTAAAACATGGGGGAGGAGCCCCCCAGCCCTCCCCATTAGGATGTGGGAGACCCCAGTTCAAATCCCTCCTCTACCTCGTTCAGAGCAAGGACTTGAACATTAATCTCCTACCCAGGTCTGTAACTAGAGCGGGGCGGGAGATGCAGCCACCCAGGGTGCAGAGCCAGTGGGGGCTCAAAAATTGGACAGTGCAGGATCAGGCCCAGTGGCATCAGCACCCCTTCAGGATCAGGTCCAGTGCTGTCAGCCCCCCTCCCCTCAGGATTGGGCCCAGCAATGTTGGCCAGAATCCTGGGCGTAGTTTGGGGGGGGGCAATGCCCCCCAAATAGGCTTGCCAGGCACCCGGATTTCGACCTGAACGCCCGGTCGAAAAGGGACCCTGGCAGCTCCAGTCAGCACAGCCAACTGGGCTGTTAAAAGTGCGGTTGGCGGTGCAGCAGGGGCCCTGGCTAAGACAGGCTCCCTGCCTGCCCTAGCTCCTTGTGGCTCCCAGAAGCCACTGCCGGGTCCTTGGGGCCCTCTAGGCACATGGGCAGCCAGGGAGGCTCCACGCTGCCCCACAGCTCCCATTGGTCACAGTTCCCTACTCCCAAACAGAGGCCTGGCTGGAGCGGAGGGGGGGGTGCGCAGCGGCTTCTAGCCGCCCCTGCAGCTGGAGGCCACCTCCTGGGTCCTAGCGCCTGTCATGTTCCCCTTCTGCATGTGATGGGTACCCTACATGGCCCCCATCCTGTTTTCTGTACAATGGTGAGTATCCGGGGAGGGGGGGGGGAAGAGGAGTGGGAGCATGCACGATATAAGGGAAGGGAGCTGAGGTGGGGAAGAGTCAATGGGGAAGTAAGGGAGACAGTATCGGGCAGGGGGAAGAGAAGGGGATGTGGGAGTGGGGCAGGGGTATAGGATGAGGAAGAGAAGGGGATAGCAGAAAAGCAGGAGCCCCTCATTCAGCATCCCCTCAGTAGTAGCATCCCCGTTAAGCCAGCCCATTTTTCCCCCCACACCCGCCCCGCACTGGCAGCCCACCTCCAGCGGGTACCCGTGCAGCAGGGGCCCCCTCTGGAGCCCTTCAAATACCCACTCCAGCACTCTGCAAATATCCCTCGTAGTACACAGACACCTCCCAAATACCCCATCTGGCTCTTTCCCCCTGGCAGCATCCTCTATTTGGGAACTTAAAATATGGTAACCCTAGGGGTCACTCTGTTCTCACGGCTTTGCTTTCTGGAACTGGTGGGAGCGAGAATGCCCTGCCATCAGCTGCCTGTCCCCAGTATCTGGGCTGGGCACCAGACTTGCATGGCAGAGCTCAGGCTGTGTGACTGCGAGCCTGGCTGCTATGGGGCTGGGGCACGGCAGCCAAGGGAAGCAAGAGGCAGTTTCACTCTGCATGTAGGGAGGGTGGGAAGAGTCACTAGGTGCAATGGCAGATTCCCAGGTGACCACTGGGGTGTGATCGGGCTGCTGAGAGGCAGGTGCCCAAGGGGAACGAGTAATGCAGGGAGTAGGGACATCTCGTGGCAGTCAGGCTCCTTTGGGGCAAACGCAGCTTGGAACTGTGCTGCCCACTGTGCCTGAGGACTGCCTGGCTGTGCAGAGGCTGCTGGCTCAGGGAGCAGGGCCAGGAGAGCTGCCAGGCAGCCAACCAGCACCCCGGCTTTTATGGCATGGAGAGCCAGAGGGCAGGGTAGCTCCCACCAACTTTCAATGTGCTGGCTCCTGATAGGAGGTGACGGTTTTCAAGCTGTGGGGCACTTCCCCCTAGAGAGGCATGCTCCCACAGTTTGAAAACCTCTGTGCTAAGTGGGAGGCAGAAATTGGGGGAGGCATATGACCCCATATCTCCCCCCACATCACCTCTACGGGGTGCAAATATGATTGCTGACCTTGGGCACTAAAATGCTTAGTTATGGCTCTGCTCCTGCCTCCCAGGTGAGTGCTCTAACCAAAGGGCTATAGGGTATTCTGGGAGAGCCTCTCTCATGGTCTCTGATAGAAGCTCTTCTATGCTGTATAAAATAGAGGGCCGTGAAGCAATTAAAGTTAATTGTGATTAATTGTTCAATTAACAAAATTAATCTTGATTAATTGCAATTAAACAATAAAATACCATTTATTTAAATATTTTGGATGTTTGCTACGTTTTCAAATACAGTGATTTCAATTACAACATAGAATACAACGTGTACCATGTTCACTTTATATTTTTTATTAAAAGTATTTGCTATATAAAAAACAACAAAATAGTGTATGTCAGTTCACCTAATACAAGTACTATAGTGCAATCTCATCTGATGCAGTACTCCAGATGTGACCTCACCAGTGTCGAATAGAGGGGGAATAATCACTTCCCTCAGTCTGCTGGCAATGCTCCTACTAATGCAGCCAAATATGCCATTAGATATCTTGGCAACAAGGGCACACTGTGGACTTATGTCCAGCTTCTCATCCACTGTAATCCCCAGGTCCCTTTCTGCAGAACTGCTGCTTAGCCATTCAGTCCCCAGCCTCTAGCGGTGCATAGGATTCTTCCTTCCTTCCTTGACAAAGCCTTGGCTGGGATAATTTAGTTGGTGTTGGTCCTGCTTTGAGCAGGGGGGTTGGACTAGATGACCTCCTGAGGTCTCTTCCAACCCTAATATTCTATTATTCTATTCCATGATTTTATGTTCATTTTCATTATCTGAGTCAGATGCCACCAGCAGAAAGTTTTCTTTTTGGTCGTTCGGGTGCTGTAGTTTCCGCATCAAAGTGCTGCTCTTTTAAGACTTCTGAAAGCATGCTCCACACCTCGTCCCTCTCAAATTTGGGAAGGCACTTCAGATTCTTAAACCCTGGGTCGAGTGCTGTAGCTATCTTTAGAAATCTCACATTGGTACCTTCTTTCCATTTTGTCAAATCTGCAGTGAAAGTGTTCTTAAGATGAACATGTGCTGGGTAATCATCCGAGACTGCTAGAACATGAAATATAAGGCAGAATGTGGGTAAAACAGAGCAGGGGACATACAATTCTCCCGCAAGATGTTCAGTCACAAATTTAAATGGACATTTTTTTTTTAAACGAGCATCATCAGCATGGAAGCATGTCCTCTGGAATGGCAGCCAAAGCATGAAGGGGCATATGAACATTTAGCATATCTGGCATGTAAATACCTTGCAATGCTGGCTACAAAAGTGCCATGCAAATGCCTGTTCTCACTTTCTGGTAACGTAAATAGAAGAGGGCAGCATTATCTCCTGTAAATGTAAACAAACTTGTTTGTCTTAGTGATTGGCTGAACAAGAAGTAGGACTGAAATATTACATTACTTCACTCAAAAACAAAACAAAGAAAAAAATCTACATTTGTAAGTTGCACTTTCATGACAAAGAGATTGCCCTATGATACTTGTATGAGGTGAATTAAAATATCATTTATCATTTTTACAGTGCAAATATTTGTAATAAAAATAATATACACAGAATACAATATATATGAAAATGTAGAAAATCATCCAAAATATTCAATACATTTCAACTGGTATTCTATTGTTTAACTGCAATTAATCACAATTTTTTTTAATCGTGATTATTTTTTTGTTAATCGCGAGTTAAGTGAGATTAATCAAGAGCCCTAGTAAAATACATACATCTTGGCCAGAGAGGGCATGAGAATGACTCCATAGGCTGGTGGTTAGAGCAATTATCTCGCAGACCTGGGTTCCAGTCTCTGCTCGAATAGCTATTTTATAAAGAGTGGGAAAACCTCACCAGGAGTGACTGCGAGTGCCAAGCTGTGCTAACTGGGACAATATGATCCTTGAATGTATAAACAAGGGAATCTTGAGTAGAACCAGAGAGATTATTTTACCTCTGTATTTGTCACTGGTGTGATCGCTGCTGGAATAGTATGTCCTGTTCTGGTGACCACAGTTCAAAAAGGTGATTGATAAATTGGAGATGGTTCAGAGACGAACCACAAGAATGATTAAAGGACTAGACAACATGCCTTATTATGAGAGGTTCAAGGAGCCCAGTCTATTTACCTTAATGTTACCTCTTCTGGCCTGAACAGCTAGCCAAAATTTTGTGGGCTGTAATTTGTTCCAGTTAGGAGAAATTGAGGAGTCTAGTGCCTTTGACCAATCTTGTTGAATTACAAATAATTTACAAACACCTGTTTCCTTGAATACAGGAGGAATTAAACAACAAGAGATAGTCTCTTGGCTTAAGTCTCTTTTAGCCAGCACGACACCATGATTGTCCTGCCTGCGTGTGTAACTTCTGTATCGGTCTGTTTCTGTGTGCTTCTCTCTCTTTCATGCTCGCTCTCTTACACACACATACCCCTTTTCCCAAAACAATACCCAGTGAAGCTCTCTGCCCACATAGTTCTAATTCCTGGGCAGACTTACATATGCCTTTGTTTTAGGCAAAGGCTGCTATAAGGGAGCGTAACTGTTTCTTACAGTTACATTAAATGATGGGCAGAGGTCACACCCACCCACTTCACTGACACTTCATCCAACCCACTGCATTACCAAAAAAGGTTGCAGAGTGTGCGGCAGCATCCCAGTGCAAGAGGCCGGGGCTCACTGGTATCTGGTAGTGAGTTTCAGCTCGCCTGAACAGTTGAGTGTACCCCCATTCACTAATTTCATAACCGGTATCTAAAATGTGTTATGTACAATAGCGATAGAAAGCTAATAACGTACTGGTCATTAATATTACTGTGGGTGTTCTGTACAGAGAACAACTTCAAAATTAAAACATACTGAGAATATGTTCTTAAAGTATGTCTGCCAGGCAGGGCTGAAATCACCCCATCCTAGACAAAGGAATGTGATTCTGCCACCTTGAAGAGACAATGGGAATGCAATTTACATAAAAGATAAACAGGACCATCAAGTTGGAGATTATCACTCAGCATCATAGCTGGGGGAAAAGATTGCAGAAAACAGATCAATTTTAATTTTAGCAAACACCAGTGGGAAAAGCAGCCAGCATGGAACTTCCTTCACTAGGAGATCCCATGTCACCTTCCTTACAACTTGAATGAACTTTACTTTGCGGAGTAATCTTCAGAAGAATCCATTTCAAAGGTTCATGGCACTACAAAAGAGGGGAGGCAAAGAACCCCAAGTTATCTTTCACCTAAGTGGACAAAGGAACTGTGACTTTGTGGGAGATCCTGACCAGAGAGGTGGTCAGCCATCTTCTTCGAAGGTAGCCTGGTAAGGAAACTACCTTGAACAAAGGCCGTAGCTTGTTTTCTTAAGTCTTAGCCTCTAGCAAGGGTTTTTCATTTTTATTTGCTTGTAACCATTTCTAACTCTAACCCTTGTACTTGAATTCACTTAAAATCTGCTCTCCTTTTGTTAATAAACTTGTTTTACTTTTAAACTAAACCAACCCAGTGCTGCGTTGGAACTGAATAATTATTAACTTTAGTTTAAGTGATAAGCTGTGTATGTAGTCTCTTTAGAGATGACAATGAACCTTACTATTCCTCTGTATGGTCCAGGAAAGGGCCGGATATTGCAGAGCACACAGTTTTGGAGAACATAAATTTGACAACAGAGAGCTCTTCAATCTGGCAGCAAAAGGTAGAATATGATCCACTGGTTGGAAGTTGAAGCTAGACAAATTCTGACTAGAACTAAGCTGTAAATTTTGCCAGTGAGGGGCTGTGGTGGAGTCTCCATCACTGGAAATTTTTAAATCGAGATTGGATATTTTTCTACAAGATGTGACCTAGTTAAATATCACTATTGGATGTGAAGCAGGAATTAATTCAGGGAAGTCCTATGGCCTGTGTTATGGAAAACGTAAGACTAGATAATCACAATGGTTCCTTCTGGCCTAAAAAAATCTGTGGAAAAACCCCAGAACCAAGCGGCAGAATCCTACCTGCGGGCACTATGTGGGCAATCAGGAGGATCTGTGACTGCTAGCAGCAAATATCTAACCAACAGCTGGAGACAGGATACTAGATGGGGAGGCTCTGAGTTACTACAGAGCTCTGAGTTACTACAGAGAATTCTTTCCCAGGTGTCTGGCTGGTGGGTCTTGCCCATATGCTCAGGGTCTAACTGAGCACCATATTTGGGGTTGCGAAGCAATCTTTCCGTAGGTTAGTTTGGCATCAACCAGGGGAGTTTCACCTTCCTCTGCAGCATGAGACATGGGTCACTTGAAGGTTTAAACTAGTGTAAATGGTGGCTTCTTTGTTATTTGAAGTCTTTAAACCATGATTTGAGGATTTCAGTAACTCAGCCAGAGCTTAGGAATCTGTTACAGGAATGGGTGGGGAGGGAAGGTTCTATGGCTTGCAATGTGCAGGAGGTCAGACTAGATGATCATGATGGTCCCTTCTGAGCTTACTGTCTATGAAAGAGGGATTTCCCTAGCAGCAGCTACTAGGCTGCAGAAGAGCCCTAATGTAACTAATACTAGCAGGTGCTATTAATTACCTGGCACAGTCTTGTGGTTTATACAGTAACTTCAATGTGGTGTGATAATCAGATATCTCGGGACTTGCCAGGACCACAAAAAGCAGGTGGGAGAGCTTGCTTTTTAAGTTGTGCAATAATAGACCAACGGGGGTACATGGAGAGAAATGCTTATGAAACCCCAGATTTAATGTAAGCTGGCTTTCATTATTAACCTTGTATAGATAGTGGTTACTAGAGTGTATTCAGAATTCCCATTCTGTATATAGAAAAGGAGGACTTGTGGCACCTTAGAGACTAACAAATTTATTTGAGCGTAAGTTTTCGTGAGCTACAGCTCACTTCATCAGATGCATTCAGTGGAAAATACAGTGGGGAGATTTATATACACAGAGAACGTGAAACAATGGGTGTTACCATACACATTGTAACGAGAGTGATCAGGTAAGGTGCATCCGATGAAGTGAGCTGTAGCTCACGAAAGCTCATGCTCAAATAAATTGGTTACTCTCTAAGGTGCCACAAGTACTCCTTTTCTTTTTGCGAATACAGACTAACACGGCTGTTACTCTGAAACAGGTAAGGTGAGCTATTACCAGCATATAGCGAGTACTGCAGTAAGGTAAATCCATGGTGTGGTAAATGCCAAGAAGTTAAAGAATAAAATCACCTGCTGTGGCTTTTAGCATCTGGGCACTTTTTCCATAAAATGAGGGTCTTGTTTCCAGTGAGCCTCACCTCCTGGGGGTTTTGGTAAAGAGAATGAACATGGTTCATTACAAAGTGTTGTTTTGCCCGAAGAACAAATGAAGTGAAATAATTGGAGTGGAAGGTAGAACATGCGTGGACATATCCATACATATGACAGAGAAGAGACATCTTCACCCAACAATAATGAATTCCCTCATGAAGGTACATACCTGAAATGGTTCCACCTGCATAACTGCACTGTTGACTTGTCACTGCACCCATCTTGTGTAACATGAATAGATTTGTTAGATTTTCTCTATTTCAGAGCTCAATCCTACATTCCTTGCAAGCCCGACCTTCCCAATGACCTCAGTGCAAGTGGTGGGCATGCAAACAATACAGAACTAGGCTCTTAAACACTCTTCCTATTCCTTCTCACAGCTGATTGGGAAGCTTTCCATATGCCTAGCTTGTTGCTTTGCCTCTAGGCTGTCAAAATTAAGACTTATTTGCATTTCAGACCCTTGGCTCACACAGTGTCCTCAGGGTAAAGATGTTTCATTAAATGGCAGAGATAAATATGACTCACTGCTCCAACTCCTGAACACTATCCTAACCAATTATGGGTCCTTTTTAGCTATTTGTTGGTGTATGTGCTGTAAGTGCTCAGAGAGATTCAGTGTGGGAGGATGACTCATTTTATAAGTACACAGGGTTTTTTTTGGAATACTAATTTATCATTAGTCTCAGTAACGTTAGTGCCTGAGGGGATCATGTCAGAGACTCTGGCGATACTTCCAGTTCTGTGAAGATAACCTAATCAATGGGTGTTAACGAAGGACATTCCTGAGACTGAGTTTGCTTTGGCTACAGAATTTTCCCCACATTCTATTAGCTATTGTTGGGCATGGCCTTGTTTTTTGTATAATCTTTACAAAACGTTAATACATTTAATGCTTCTGGAAGGTGTAAGGTTGGCAGCCCTGGAAACCACAGAACAGGTATGGCAAGATAGTGGCAGTATGATTTCCCCCACTCTGCCTCACCAGTGGCTTCAGTCCAGATCTGCAGGTCCCAGCTCCAGGGATGAGAAGAGAATGAAATCTCCATGACTCACAGATAAGACTGCCATCTTAATATTTCCTATACAGACGCCCCATTCTGTACCACGAGAGTCACAAATTAGGCCATTTAAAAACTATAGTGGGCCACGAAAGCATCTGACCAAATAAATTTGTTAGTCTCTAAAGTGCCACAAATACTCCTTGTTGTTTTTGCTGATACAGACTAACATGGCTACCACTGAGAAATTACAGTCTGATTCCTCAGCTCTCCCATTGGGTTCCCTAATGGTCAGTTTCACAAAGGATATTGCATGTTATTTATTTCTATTTGGTTTTCCCTGTTACCCAGTGTTTCTGAACCCAAAGCTCCTGGTAACTTTTACTCTTGGCGAGGCGGTGGCAGGAAATAAATCAGTGGAGACACAGCTGTCTGACTGATAGGTGGCTGGCACAAACAGCACTATACAAGAGTGCTTTCACTTAAAACTTTACTTTAGTTAGTTTCCGGCACTTACTAACCTGTTGTAGATGTGTGTAAAACATCCCAAAAAATCCAAGATTTATATTTACCCAGGGTCTTGACGAGGTCTCGCGTGGATAACTGCAGGCATCCAGTGGTCAGCCTTCTGTCTGCAGGGGAACTTGAGAGGTGTCCATGTGCTCAAGTGTCCATCTGAGCTCAGATTTCTTCCCCTTTTTATACCAAATTTGTTATTATTACATAGCTTGTTCATCAAAAAAACAGCTGAGCAGAAGCTAAGTCAAATGTGGAGATTTACAGCCTGTAGTTTTCCATCGGTTAACCAACTGCATTTCACACAGAAATAGTTACCTGTTGCCAGAATTTCCATCTTGCAAAACCACATGCTTCAGACAAACAACTCAAGTCAGGAGGGCAGAGTGTCATGTTTACTCCTCGAGATCTCTCACTTTCCCCTCCCCTCTTGGTCTGTTAGTCATGCTAAGACTTCAGAAAGGCCTCCTTCCAGCTGCTTTCAGGAATAAGCATACCAATTGATATTCCAGCCACTGGCAGTGGTTTTAAGCATGTTACTGGGGTCTGCACTATTAAAAATCTGCTCCTACATTCACCCTTCCATTCCAAAAAGCCCAGGGAGAGTAGGTGAGCTTTGTGGCATGACCTAATGGAGACTTCAAGCTCCAGCACTCACCTGACCTCTAGTGGCATGGTATCACACAGAGACAGACCTGGAGTTTGAGGGCCCTGTGGTCTAAACCATTTAGGGCCTTAGAGATTAAACCAAAGCCATACAATTCACCAGTAACATGATTCAAGCCAGTTCTGAGCCTGAAGCAAAGGAGTGATTGTTCCTGTGCAGGAGACTACTCAGCAACTTGCTGACACACTATATATTATTCTCGCTTTCTAGCCTCATGTAGGCTGCATGGTAGCCATCCAGTCTGGGGAGAGCAAAGGTACAAAGTTTTCTGCAGCGAGGTCTGAATCCTGCCAGGCAGAGACAGTAAAGGAGCACTTGGCCATTGCTGCTGTCTGGACCTCCAGAAGCAGCTAATAAAATGCTGAGGTTATGAACCTTTACTGCTGATAGTTACTGTAATAAAATGTATCGATGCAAATTGTCTGCTGTAAATGTAGATTTCTGAAACCCTTCGTTAGGAATCTCTTTGCAATCTGGCTCTAGCTGGTGCACCACTAAAGCAAATAAAATAACCAAAGCTGACACCGTACAGCAGTTTTGTACAACACTCTATTGCAGAGTTATTCAAAACATTTCACACATTTAGGGTCTGGTCTTGAGTTTCTGGCACAGCCAGACCTCCAGTGATTTGGATGGGCGTTGTCAGTGTTCAAAGAATCTAGAATCAGACCCCTGACACTTCCATTACAGAAGCTATGAGCATGGATGTTCAGCAGCTCATAGGCTTACACATGGATGAGCAGCTCATTGGCCACGATTCAGAGGTGCTGATCAACTCTGCCCCCCTCCCCCCGGAATCAATGGGAGCTGTGTGCACTCAGCATCTTCCCATCTGGCACCCATTCTGCCAGCTTTCTTCATGCAGGTAGTCTGCCAAGAGTCAGTGGGGTTACTGGGTGCATAAAACAGAAGTACAGCCTGGGCAGTAGGGAAGGAAGTCTGGATGCACTCTACATCAAAATACCCATTACCTACTTTAGAGTTATTGACAATTTGGAAGTCGTCCGTGAATACTGATGGATCCAAGTTCTTACTGACAGACCACAAGATGGGGTGGTAGCAGAGGCTGTTACAGACACCAAATCAAATGAGGGAACAGGCTGCACAGCTCCTGAAATGTCTGTCTGTAATGTGTAGAAATAAAATGTGTGTTGTTCTGAGGAATTTCAGTGAGGGGATTTAGGCTAGAGATCTTGTGCTACCATTAAAAAAATGCTTGGAGCTTCTAAAAATCATAGACAACTTTCTAACCTAAAAAGTTCTGCAACTAAATTGTGGTAATTATTTTAGACCTCATTCTGACAGATAAAGATGAATTGATCACTGGTCTAAAAATTGATTGTGGCCCACATGCAAGTGATCATGACCTAATTTAGTTTGTTATGTGTAAACAGAATGTAGTCCAATTTCGCAAAGTTGAAAACAATTATGGGCAAAATTATTTGGGAGAAAAAAATTAAACATAAAAATATGAAAGATGATTAGGAATTGTTTAAGAATGCCTTATTAGTTGCCCAAAGAAACATAATTCTGCCATCCTGTAAGAAGTCTACTTCAGTTAAAAAACAACCTGGTGAAGCAGAAAATGAAAGTAGTAATTTTTTTAAAATATAACAAATTAAGAAATGGAGAAACTGATAGTAATGAATACAAAGTGTCAGTTATGACATGCAAGCCACTGATAAGGAAAGCTAAAGGTATCTTACAATCTAAAATTATAGCTAAAAATCTCTGTCAAGCAGGGTTATGAACGATAAGAAGGAATTATATTTAAATATATCAGGAAGAAATAAAAACCTAACTTTAATATAGGTCTGATACTAGATAAGGATGGCAAAACTGTCAATCATGCATCGATGCAGAAAAGAGCAGAAGTATTCAATAAATATTTCTATTGTGTATTTTGAAAGAAACAGGATGAGATATACATATCTTAAAAGGATAATGAAATACTTTCTATTCTATCAGTAACTAGGTAGAATGTTAAACAGTAACTAACAAGGATAAATGCTTTAGAGTTGGCTGGGTCAACTAACATGCACCCAAGAGCATTAAACGAATTGGCCAAAAATTGCTCTCTGAACAATTAATGATTTTTAACAAATCTTAGATCACTCAGGAAATTCCACAGGAATGAAAAAAGCTAAAGTTGTGCCAATATTTAAAAAGGGTAAGGGGAAAAATGATCAGAGTAATTATATAGTGTGACATTGATACCCGGCAGTCCTAGAACATCTGATATGGAATACAATCAGTGAAGAATTAAAAGAGGATAGTATAATTAATGCTAATCAACATGAGTTTATGGAAAATAGGTTTTGTTAGACAAAGGTGTCATCATTTTTGATAGCTTATGAGTTTGGTTGATGAAGGTAACTGTCTTGTGCCACAAGGTCTCCTCATTGTTTTTGTCTTGACTTAGACTTGTGTAAGGCATTTGGCTTAGTCCCAACTGATAATCTGTAAAAAAAAAAATCAACACCGTTAAAAAAAAAAAGTCAGCGCAGTCTGTAACTGCCCCAGGTGTCTCATTAGTAACCAATCATCTGGTCCTAACAAAAGTTACCCAAACTCAGTTTAGAGGGGGGCTCTCAAAGGAGACCGGAAGCTCACCCTCTCTTGAGAGACCTGAGCAGGGGAACCTAGAATGGGAGCTCTCTGGGAACCCAGCAGAATGGGGAGCCTGTAAGAGGCGCTCCTAGAGAGGGAAATCTCAGCCAAGGATCTCCGAGAGACTGGTCAGAAGCCCAGCCTGACAAGGATCACTGGCTGTTCCTGGAGAAGAGTCACAGTGGATAGATCTCCCGGTCCATGACTACAGAGAAGAATCTTACTCGGGGTAAAGGCAAGAGGCCAAATACCAGGGGCAGAGCCCAGAATCAAGAGAACCCCTAGGAAAAAGCATGGATAGAGGTGAGCACTGGTCTCAGGTGGGGGACAAATGGACTCCACAATCACCTGGTCACCCAGCTAAGATGTTGGGGTGAAAGTTTTGACTTATCTGTTAATAAATTAAACCCTGCAAAAAGGGGTGCTCATTTGCATCTAACAGACTGTCTAGACTTGGAATGATTTAGTTGGTGTTGGTCCTGCTTTGAGCAGGGGGTTGGACTAGATGACCTCCTGAGATTTCTTCCAACCCTAATATTCTATAATTCTATGACTTGTTGATACCCTGGGTGAGACAAAAAAATCAAGTAAGGTCTCTCCCACAACACAACACCTACCTGCAAGAATGCGTGCAGGGCAGATCTGGAATGATGACACCATATACAATTAATTAAAAACTGGTTAACTGATAAATCTCAAAAAGTAATGGTCAATAAGTAATCATCCTCCTGTGCTGCTATTTCTAGTGTGGTTCTGTGGGGTTCTGTTGTTGGCTCAATGATATTCCATATCTTTATCAACTCAGGAAGAAAATGTAAAGTCATTGCTGGTAAAATTTGTAGATGACACAAACTGGTAGAGTGGCAAACAATGACACCAGGTCAGTAATGCAGAATGACTTGGATCAGTTTGATAAGATGGGCTCATTTGAACATTATGCATTTTAATATAACCAAATGCAAAGTGATACATCTAGGAGGAACAAAGACTAAAAGGTCACACTTACAAAATGGGAGGCAGCGTCCTGAAATGCAGTGACACCCAGGAGACTTAGGGGTAATGGTAGAAAACTGACTGAACATGGGCTCATAGTGTAACACTGTTGCTAAGGCCCGAACTATATTTAGATCAGCCTAGCTACATTGCTCAGGGTTGTGAAAAATTGTGTGCCCTGTGAGCCATAGTTGGGTCGACCTAACCCCTGGTGTAGACACAGCTAGGTTGACAGAAGAATTCTTCTGTCAATCTAGTGCCTCTTGGAGAGACAGATTAGCTACATTCATAGAAAAACATCTCTGACAATGTGGGAAGTGTCTGCACAGTGTTTATAGAGTCTGCAGTGCTGTAGCAGCTATAGTCTAGACATGGCCTAAGAGTGCAAAGACAACCTTGGCTGCATAAGTAAGAGTAGGGAGGTGGTATTACCTGTGTATAAAACACTAGTGAGACCATTACTAGAATATCACATCCAGTACTGGTGCCCCCACACTTCAAAAAGGATACCGAAGCATTGAAAAGGTGTACTGCAGGCATGCTGAAGTTTGGGAAGACATGACTGATAGTGAGAGTCTTATGAAGCTCTTTAGTTAGTTTATCCACGAAAAGATTAAGAAGTGACTAGATCACAGTCTACAAGTTCATACACAGGGAAGAGATTTCTGTTAGTGAAGGTTTCTTTAATCTAGCAACCAGAGGCAGAACATGATCCAGTGGCTGGAAGTGGATGTTAAATTCAGACAGGAAATAATCTAAGTACACATTTACAGGGAAGGTTATTAACCATTGGAACAACTTCCCTAGCGATTCAGAGGACTTTCCATCACTTGAAGCCTTTAAATCAAGATATCTTTCCAAAAGATGTGCTATATAGGCTTGATGTGGAAATTCCTAGGTGTAGTTCTCTACCCTGTGTTATGCAGGAGGTCAGAATAGATATTCATAAAGGTACCTTCTGGTCTATGAGTCTACAAAGCTATTCACAAGAGTAAGGGTTAGAGGATCAAGGCATGAACCACCTGATATTCAAGCAAGTGGCATAACTTTCACTCAGAGGCAGATTAGGAGTTTGGTGGGGCCCTAGGCCAGAGCAGGTGTTCTGTTCAACATCTCTATCAGTGATGTGGATGATGGGATTAATTGCACCCTCAGCAAGTTCATACATGACACTGAGCTGGGGGGAGGGGAGAGGTAGATATGCTGGAGGGTAGGGATACAGTCCAGAGTGACCTAGCCAAATTGGAGGATTGGGCCAAAACAAATCTGATGAGGTTCAACAAGGACAAGTGCAGAGTCCTGCACTTAGGAAGGAAGAATCCCATGCACCGCTGCAGGCTAGGAACCAATGGGCTAAGCAGTAGTTCTGCAGAAAAGGACCTGGGAATTATAGTAGATGAGAAGCTGGATAGGAGTCAGCAGTGTAACCTCATTGCCAAGAAGACCAATGGAATATTGGGCTGCATTAGTAGGAGCATTGCCAGCAGATTGAGGGAAGTGATTATTCGGCGCTGGTAAGGCCACACTTGGAGTATTGCATCCAGCTTTGGTCCCCACACTACAGAAGAGATGTGGACAAATTGGAGAGTGTTCAGTGAAGGGCAATGAAAATAATTAGGGGGCTGGAGCACATGACTTACGAGGAGCGGCTGAGGGAACTGGGGTTATTTAGTCTGCAGAAGAGAAGAGTGTGGGGGGGGGGGGGATTTGATAGCAACCTTCAACTACCTGAAGGGGAATTCCAAAGAGGATGGAGCTAGGCTGTTCTCAGTGGTGGATGATGACCGAACAAGAAACAATGGTCTCAAGTTGCAGTCTGGGAGGTCTAGTTGGATATTAGGAAAACCTATTTCACTAGGAGGGTGGTGAAGCACTGGAATGGGTTACCTAGGGAGGTGGTGGAATTTCCATCCTTAGAGATTTTAAGGCCCGTCTTGACAAAGCCTTGGCTGGGATTATTTAATTGGTGTTGGTCCTGCTTTGAGCAGGGGATTGGACTAGATGACTTCCTGAGGACTCTTCCAACCCTAATATTCTATGATAAGTGGGGGCCCCTCCTCACCCCTTCTTCATGCAGTCCCCCCTGCTCCACCTGCCTGGCACGCCTGCTGAGGAGCAGGGTCAGGCCTGGGGGCTTTCCCCGCTTCCTGGGGGAAGTGCCAGGTGTGTGTATGTGGGGGGTGGCGAGCAAAGCAGGGCAAGCCTCTGCACCCTGACCCTGCTCCCCAGCGGGAGTACTGGGTGGGCAGGCAGAGCGGAACAAGCCCCCACACCCCGACCCCACTCCCCGGCAGGACTGCCAGATACACGGAGCAAGCCCCTGTACCCCAACCCCACTCCCCGGCAGGAGTGTCGGGCAGGCAGGTGGAGTGGTTTGAGACATGGGGGCACCCAATCAGCTGGGGCATCTAGGCATGGGCCCCATTGGCCCGGTGGCTAATCCGCCATTGCTTCCATTGGTTTCAGTAGGTGCATGGGTACCCCCTGAGCTCTTGTTTTGATTTCTCCAATTAGTCTGTGGATTTCAGTGGAATTGTATAGGACCAAATAAATGTTGTAAGAGCCATGCTGAGCTATCAAGCGTTGTGGAGTATGGTGCATTGCTACTCATGATCCAGCAAGGTGAAAGATTCAGACCCAGCAAACTGGTGAGGAGACTGATCAGAATGTGCCATATGGCACTCAGAAGCTGGCTGGGAAGGCTGTTGTGGCTTATACCTGTGCGCATATTTCTGGATCAGTAGCAGGCTTTGTGGAATTGTGCTTTATCACAGATGCTTTACAGTTCAGAAAGGACCACGATCAGCTACCAACTTCTTGCACAACATATGACAGGGCTGAGAACTTAAGCCAGTGGATCCTGCAGTGAAAGGAATCATTCTTCACTATTCTAGATGTTCATCTATGATCATATTCAGGGACTTAACAGTGGCACTTTGTAGTGCTGCTTCCATCAAAATAACTAGGCATCCATATTCTGAAACACTGAACATTTCAAAGTAGCTAGTTAATTAGAGATTATTTGGGGGAGTTTGTAATAGAGTTGAACCCGCTTGCTTTTACAGGAATCAGAAATTTTACAGCTTTCAATACAGATTGTTGTTCTCCATTCCCCAGGAGACATTGCAATGAAATAGGATGGGCCAAATTAATCACTGGTATAGTTCTACTGAAGTGTATGGTATTACACCAAAGGCTAATTTGGCCTGATTTAAAAAAAAAAAAAAAAACACACCACACGCACACACACAAAACAACTCTTCAGAAATGTACCCTCCCTCCACCAGACCTGCAGGGAATCATTGAATTGTTTCTGGTAGGATTTAAAAGAGCAATGGAAACAGGAGAAGAGCTGGGCAAATAACTGATTTTTTTTTTGTTTGGGAGCGAGAGAGGGAGAAATAGCAAGCAAATAAGAATGACTCTATAGCCTGATGGTGAGGGTGGTCACCAAGAATGTGGGAAACCTTACTTCAAGTCTCTGCTCCAATTAATATTTATTTATACAAAGTGGAACAAGCTTCAAAACAGGCGAGATTGCAAGAGACCCACCTCACAACAGCCAATGGCCTGATGCGTAAGGCACTGAGCTGTGAGATATTGGCTTAAATCACTGCTCCACAGTGGAGCTCTGAACATGGGTCTCCCACCGCACCAAAGGGTACCCAATCCCTGGGCTCAAGGTTATACAATCTCCTTCTGTTGTTTTATGAATGGTTCCTAAGACCCTCTTCTGATTCTAGCCTAAAATTTTTGTGGGGATGTGATGGGGCTCACTCACCTCATGTGGGTGCCTCCTGTTGGCTGGGTGCAAACCTGCACTCTTCCCTTTCTGTGCTGCCAGCTCCCCTGTTGGCTGTTGCCCTCACCAGGTGGCTCAGCCCTCCAGCTAAGTCACACACTGTCTAAAATGAATGAACCCCTTCCTGGGTAACAAAGGTCCAAGAAGAACTAGAACTGGGCCCTTGTTGGTTCAGTCTCAATCCCTTTGGGCTAGCTTTTAAGTCCACCCCTGACCTCTTATAGAGCAGAACTCCCAGGGCTTTTTCCCTGGAGATTTTCACCTTTAGCAGTTCTGTAGCGTCCCAGTCAGGAACTGATCTGCTCAGGCCCTGTAGCTCCTTTTACGTGAACCTGCTGCACTCCGATTGGCTGCTTTCCTATAGCCTTTGTAGGCAGATCTGGAGGACCCACCTTGACCGCTCCTTTTCTGGGGTGGGGTCTAGTAGGATTATGAGGCCTCCAGCAGGTGGCCTCAAAGAGCCCAGTACACCCCGTCACAGGGGCCAAGGCTATTCAATTAATTTGTGTAAAGTTTGAAAATAGCACAGGAGCATCGAGAACTGCATCTTTCAACAAATAAAGTATTTATCCAAAAAGTGTGATTCAGCTCTAACCAGGGGTTGATGAGACAGTTCTTCTGCTTGAAGTCACTGGCTCTGTGTCACAACAGTTATGGGCCTACCTCACCTCTCACATCAGTTTTACACCAGGATGACTCCATGGACAAAAGCAAAGGCAGTGGAATCGCAGCAGTGTAACAGAATCAGAGTCAGGCCCAATACAATTTTAAGACAGCATGAGAGTAGCTAATAAGGGGCTGGTCTACACTAAAGCTGTAAGTCAACCTAAGTTATGCTACTTCAGTTATGGAACTGAAATCGATGTAACTTAGGTTAACTTACAGCACTGTCTACACGGTGCTATGTTAATGGGAGACTCTCTCCCCCTGACTTACCTTCCACCTCTCAGGGTGGTGGAATACAAACATTGACAGGAGAGCACTCTACCATTGACTTAGCTTGTCTGCACAGGAGCCGCTAAATCGACACCACTGCATCAATAGGAGCAGTGCCAATTTAGCTGGAAGCATAGACAAGCCCAAGAAAATCTCGGAGTTGAGCTTGCAGAGAAATACTCTGATGTCTCCCCTGAAGCCTGTGCAGCTAGATTTGCTCAAGGCTAAGCATCATTTTTATTTTCCTAAAATTAATGTCTTCCCTCAAAACTAGATCAGTAGGCAAGTTCCAGAGTCACGGAGCGGGAAGATCCTGGCATCACGTGCATTCTCTTAGCACCCCAAAGTTTTAATTTATTAATTAAAAAATTAGCCACTTGATTTGGGGCCAGCTCTCCACATCCCAGGGTAAATTCTGCCAGAAGGAGCCCAGGATGGGGAAATACTGGTGAGCTTCCTCTTTCTCCAGACTTTTACAATCGGGTGGAGTTTGTCCCTTCCACCCCTATCAGCACCTGTGGATCTAGTCTCCAAATTGTACAGATGTCAGGGGGGGAAACCTGAAGAACACAGAGTTTGATTTTGGGTTGATCCATATGGTTATTCTTCCTGGCCAATCTCAGTCACATCATATAAAGTAGACTAAAACAATCCAGAAAATATCCCAAGGATACATGCGGCTGTTATTCTGAGCTCACCATCTTTCTATGGGCTGCTTCCCAGGCCGTCTATGTGGGTATGTTTTCACTGCAGCATTAACTCAGGATAGCCAACATGGGTGGAGCATCTCCACTGCAAAGTGCTACCTGCACCAGACCAGTGTTACTGCATCCATAATGGTGCTGTGCTAGCCAATGTGCTTGGATGGATATCCCATGGGACTTGGTGGTACATTAGAGTGGGTTGCTCTATGAATTCATGCACTAGGTGCTCTCTCACCTAGTGTTGAGCTGCTGTCTGTGGCAGTGACATGAAAACCATACTGTATATAAATAACTTAACTGGAGTTACTCATTTGTTGGCCATTGACCCCTGACCTGATGTTATAACCTATATCCCTGTCTCATGTCTTATGAGTGACCTTATGCTTGCTGAAGGTAAAATTATTTTATAGGAGCCTAAGATTGACAGGGGTGTATTGCTTATTACTTTGGAACACGTGTAAGGCAGTACACTGCAGAATTCTGCAAGACATGTTTTGAGGGGGCTTTAGCAATCTGATTAGTAGGCAGTAACTTGGGAGTTAATTCCTATATGTTACTGCGGTCTATTAGAAAATGAGTAGCATAAGTTATTACTAGTGATTAGTGGTATGGTTGTGTCATAAATATAAAGGGAAGGGTAAACACCTTTAAATCCCTCCTAGCCAGAGGAAAAATCCTTTCACCTATAAAGGGTTAAGAAGCTAAGACAACCTCACTGGCACCTGACCAAAATGACCAATGAGGAGACAAGATACTTTCAAAGCTGCAGGGGGAGGGAAACAAAGGGTTCTCTCTGTCTGTGTTTTTGCCGGGACCAGAGCAGGAATGCAGGTCAGAACTCCGGTAAAAAGTCAGTAAGCAATCTAGTTAGATATGCGTTAGATTCTGTATTGTTTAAATGGCTGATAAAATGAGTTGTGCTGAATGGAATGTATATTCCTGTTTTTGTGTCTTTTTGTAACTTAAGGTTTAGCCTAGAGGGATTCTCTAGGTTTTGAATCTGAATACCCTGTAAGGTATTTACCATCCTGATTTTACAGAGGTGATTCTTTTTACTTTTTCTTTAATTAAAATTCTTCTTTTAAGAACCTGATTGCTTTTTCATTGTTCTTAAGATCCAAGGGTTTGGGTCTGTGTTCACCTATGCAAATTGATGAGGATTTTTACCAAGCCTTCCGCAGGAAAGGGGGTGTAGGGCTTGGGGGGGGGGATTTTGGGTGGAAAGACGTTTCCAAATGGGCTCTTTCCTGGTTATATTTGTTAGATGCTTGGTGGTGGTGGCAATAAAGTCCAGGGACAAATGGTAAAAAATAGTTTGTACCTTGGGGAAGTTTTAACCTAAACTAGTAAAAATAAGCTTAGGGGTTTTTTCATGCAGGTCCCCACATCTGTACCCTAGAATTTAGAGTGGGGAAGGAACCTCGACAGGTATGGTTGTGACCCCCTGAAGTGCCACATATGGATAATGGACAGGTACTAATCTTGACATGGTCATGCAAGGTGGTCACATATGGTTAGATATCCAACAAATTACATTAAGAAGGGTATAAAGAATCCAATCCAGTTCCCTATTATCAGGTTTGTTGGGTCTCCAAGCCAGTATAAAATGAATCCAGACCTCCCTTCTGATGGGCTCCACTTACAAATTATAGTCACCATTAAAAAACAAAGATAGAAGGAAAAGTATGTATACATAATGCAAGACTGCAAGTATGAACAATGCAGGAAACCCCTTTACTGTACTTATATTTATGTATATTGATTTCCTATGATTTCAGTTATAGTTGTATAAAATAAAGTTTGTGTATTTCCCCAATTCCATGCAACCTCCAAACTGATTCACAGTGGATCCAACTGACTTCTCTCCCTCTCCTTGTTCACTGAACATAAGGTCATTTTCGGTTCATTTTCCCATATTACGGGTCTTATGGACATCACCCTTCTGCTTTCCTAGAGCCTGGTGTCAGTTTCTGGCAAACAGGCAGTATGGGAGGAGGATTGATTCATAGAATATCAGGGTTGGAAGGGACCTCAGGAGGTCATCTAATCCAACCTCCTGCTCAAAGCAGGGCCAATCACCAACTAAATCATCCCAGCCAGGGCTTTGTCAAGCTGGGCCTTAAAAACCTTTAAGAAAGGAGATTCTACCACTTCCCTAGGTAACCCATTCCAGTGCTTCACCACCCTCCTAGTGGATAAGTTTTTCCTAATATCCAAACAAAATCCATTACTCCTTGGTCAGTCATCTGCTACCACTGAGAACAGTCTAAATCCATCCTCTTTGGAACCCCCTTTCAGGTAGTCGAAAGCAGCTATCAAATCCCACCTCATTCTTCTCCTCTGCAGACTAAATAATCCCAGTACCCTCAGCCTCTCCTCATAAATCATGTGCTCCAGCCCCCTAATCATTTTTGTTGCCCTCTGCTGGACTCTTTCCAATTTTTCCCATATCCTTGTAGTGTGGAGCCCAAAACTTGACACAGTACTCCAGATGAGGCCTCACCAATGCCAAATAGATGGCATTGATCACATCCCTTGATCTGCTGGCAATGCTCCTACTTATACAGTCCAAAATGCCATTAGCCTTCTTGGCAACAAGTGCACACAGTTGACTCAAATCCAGCTTCTCGTCCACTGTAATGGATGGCATCTCTGTTCAAATGCTGTGGAAAGGTAACAGAAATGGAGCAGGCAGGCAGTTAAAGCGATGAACAAAAGCAGCGAGTAATTAAATAAGAAAGTAGAACCTATGTGGAATTGTGCAATAGTTCTGGAGGACTAACAGAACCCAAGCCTGATTAATCTGTGGTCTCATTGCAAAGTGAATGAGTAGCCAGCCCAGGTTGAAGCCAAAACTGACCTCAAACCTATACCCGCAGCTATGCCTGTTAGCCTGGGTTTGAAGCACTCTGAAGCTCAGGTTAGAGGTTTTTCCTGTATGGACAGAATGGGGGTTAGGGAAAACAGTGGGGTTATAGCCCAGGCTAACACTGCAGTGAAAATATACCCTGTCAGGTCAGTAAGTAGACCGAATTTCCAAGAAATAGGATTTACTCAATACCACCTTAAACAGGGGTGTGCTTGGTCTTGCCTTAGCCTCTTCTCAGTCTCTGAGACACTTGGGAATTTTTGACAATTGAAGAAAGAAAAAGAATTTGCAGATAAAACAAAGTCATGTTTAAAACTACTTGAGTACTGTGGCATCTGAGACTTGTAGCCCTGTACCCAACTATATTAAAAACCACTCAACAGCTTTATAGGGACCCAATGTCCTGTATGAAGGATGGCCTTTACCACAGTAGTGTCTTCTCTGCTGATTGAGATTTCATTAGCAGTTCTCATGGGAGTACAAACTAATCACCCACAGTGACTTTTACTAGTAGTGGAGATCTCTGGACCTAAAGGACCATTCCAACAATGTAAAGCATTGTTTTGATTTTGACATTCTGTTACTGGCTTTAAGCAAGAGTCTGAACAGCCTAGACACTCCCAGATTCGAATGCAAGTTAGATCTGGTCCCACAGAACCTCACTCATGTGAACCATCCTTGGCCATTTGAGTCACCCTCTATTACCTCAGCCAAACTACTCATGGTTTTAGAACTAGAAAAAACATTGGATTAAACTTTTTTCCAACAAAACATGATATTTTGTAAGGGAGGTTCTCACTCAGGGTGGATTTTTTTTGTGGGGGGGAATGCGGGGGGGAAGATGGTTAGGAATTGGAGGGAGAGGGAGAAATTCCCTGGCCTGCTATTCTCCCAGATTGCAGGGGAGTGCCCTGACCATCAGCCATTGGGTGTTATGGGGTGGGGATGGGTCTACATTTTTTCACAAAACATTTTTAAAGGTCTCAATTTCATTCTGCATCAGAATGAAAAAATAGAGGCAAAATATCTTTTTCACAAAACAGAATTCTTGTTTTCCAGCCAGGCCTAGCTTTTATCATCACAGTAGCAGCTAGTGACCCTAATCCAGATAAGTGGCTCATTGTGCAGGGCCCAGCCCAAACAAACTCTAATATGGCAGGGACTATCTTGTGTCACGTTTAAATAAAGGGTCAGAATTTTTCACATCAGGAAGATTTCACAGGAGCTGACCTTTAATTGCTACCCCTACTTTTTTAAAAGGGGTTAGAGAAAGGTTGCTGAGATTCAGCCATCCTGCTGACCACTAGTTCATGTGGACACTAGTGATCAGGGTCACGCGAGACCCTGAGCAGATCAGCAGTAACTACAGGGCTCTGGCAGGAAGGGTGAAGGTGTCAGGAGCACAGACTGTGTCTTTGTCAATCCTCTCATTTGAGGGTAAGGGCCCAGGCAGGGACACACACCCTGGAGGTGAATATATGGCTGCACAGATGGTTTTGTGGGAGACTTTAGCTTCCTCAACCATGGAATGCTGTTGCAAGAGAGAGGATTGCTGGGAAGAGAGAGTCCACAGGTCCAAGAACTTGCCAAATTAGTGAGAGGGGCTTTAAACTAGATTCAAAGTGGGGGGTGAGAAAAAGCTCATAAAATGGTGGGGCCTTACCAGACTGCTAGGTGTTGTGGAGGGACATGGAAAAATACAGTAAGATCATAGAAGCAACAACATGGAAACCAGTGAGGGAAATCTTCTGCACATCTTAGATGTCTGTACACGAATGCAAGGAGTGTGGGGAACAAACAGAAAGAACTTGAAGTATTAGTATAAAAGCTAAATTAGGACTTAATTGGCATCACAGAGACTTAGTGTGATAAATCTCATGACTGGACTATCAGCAGGAAAAAGGGAGGAGGTGTTGCATTATACATTAATAATATATCAAGAATAAATACCAACTTGTTCTGCGGTCCAGAAGGAGATGAGAGCCAGGCCAGTTAAAAAAGTCTCCGGGTGAAGACAAAAGGAAAGAGAAACATTTGGAGAATGGTATAGAGAGTACACTTATACAGTTTGTGCATGATACCACGCTGGGAGGGGTTGCAAATACTTTGGAGGATAGGATTAAAATTCAAAATGATCAGGACAAACTGGAGAAATGGTCTTAAGTAAATAGGATGAAATTCAATAAGGACCAATGCAAAAAGTACTCCACTTAGGAAGGAACAATCATGTGCACACAAAATGGGAAATAACTGCCTATGAAGGAGTACTGCAGAAAGGGATCTGGGGTCATAGTGGATCACAAGCTAAATATGAGACAACAGTGTAACATTGTTGCAAATAAAGTGAACATCATTCTGGGATGTCTTGCTTACCACACTCCTGCTAATACACTAAGTAATTCTTCCGCTCTACTCCGCGCTGATTAGGCCTCAACTGGAGTTGTGTCCAGTTTGGGAGCCACATTTCAGGAAAGATGTGGATAAATTGGAGAGAGAGTCCAGAGAAGAGCAACAAAAATGATTAAAGGTCTAGAAAACATGACCAGTGACTGTGTTTGTTTAGTCTGGAGGAGAGAAGACTGAGAGGGGACATAGAATCACAGAACTGGAAGGGACCTCGTGGGGGCATCTAGTCCAGTCCCCCCCGCACAAGGCAGGACTAAGGATTATCTAGATCAGTGCTTCTCAAGCTAACTTTTTTTCCAAATGTGCGTGCAGACCAGCAGCCGATGGCTCACGGACCAGCACCGGTCCAGGGACCACCACTTTGAGACCACCACTTTGAGTAGCACCGATCTAGATCCCTGACAGGTGTTTGTCCAACCTGCTCTTAAAAATCCCCAATGATGGAGATTCCACAACCTCCCTAGGCAATTTATTCCAGTGCTTAACCACCCTGACAGTTAGGAAGTTTCCTAATGTCCAACCTAAACTGCCCTTGCTGCAATTTAAGCCCATGCTTCTTGTCCTATCCTCAGAGGTTAAGAACAATATTTTTTCTCCCTCCTCCTTGTAACAATCTTTTATGTACTTGAAAGCTGTTATGTCCCCTCGCAGTCTTCTCTTCTCCAGACTAAACAAACAGTTTTTTCAATCTTCCCTCATAGGTCATGATTTCATATGTGGCATTTTGGGGGTCACAACCATGCCACTAATCACTAGTAATAACTTATGCCACTCATTTTCTTTAAGAATTTTTGTTGCTCTTCTCTGGACTGTCTCCAATTTGTCCACATCTTTCTTGAAATGTGGTGCCCAGAACTGGACACAATTCTCCAGTTGAGGCCTAATCAGCGTGGAGTACAGCAGAAGAATTACTTCTCGTGTCTTGCTTACAATACTCCTACTAATACATCCCAGAATTATGTTTGCTTTTTTTGGCAACAGCTTTGCACTGTTGACTCATTTAGCTTATGATCCACTGTGACCCCCAGATCCCTTTCTGCAGTACACAATAACAGTTTTCAATTACATAACAGGTTGTTACAAGGAAGATTGAGAAAAATTATTCTCCTTAACCTCTGAGGATAGGACAAGAAGCAATGGGCTTAAATTGCAGAAAGGGAGGTTTAGGTTGGACATGACGAAAAACTTCCTAAGTCTCCAGATACTTAAGCAATGGAATAAATTGCCTAGGGAGATTGTGGAATCTCTATCATTAGAGATTTTTAAGAGCAGGTTATACCATCCCTGACAGGTGTTTGTCTAGATAATACTTAGTCCTGCTATGAATGCAGGAGACTGGACTAGCTGATCTCCTGAGGTCCCTTCCAGTCCTATGATAGGGGTCTACCACAGACCACCAAATCAGAAAAAGATGGATTAGGCATTTCTAGAACAAACAGAAATATCCAAAACATGAGATCTGGTAGTAATGAGGGACTTTAAACTACCCAGACACCAGTTAGAAAAGTAACATGGCAAAACACAAAATTTCTTGTATGTTCTTGGAATGTATTGAGGACAACTATTTGTTTCAGAAAGTGGAGGAAGTAGCCTGGGGGACAGCCATTTTAGACTTTCATCCTGACTAACAGAGAAATTTATTGGAAATCTGAAGATAGAAGGCAATCTGGGCGAAAGTGATCATGAGATCATTAACACCTCAACAGCCCAACACTATAGCATTTAATTTCAGAAAGGGGAACTATGCAAAAATGAGGAAGATAAACAGAAATTAAAGGTACAGTGACTAGAATGAAATCCCTGCAAGCTTCGTGGACACTTTTCAAAGACACCATGATAGAGGCTCAACTTAAAATGTATACCCCAAATTAAAAAACACAGTCCACAGTTAAAAAACTAAAAAGGAGCCACTGTGGATTTACAACCATGTAAAAGAAGCAGTGAGATAAAAAGGCATCTTTTCAAAAGTGGAAGTTAAATCCTAGTGAGGTAAATAGAAAGGAGTATAAACACTGCCAAATTAAATGTAAAAATGTAATAAGAAAAGCCAAAAAGGAGTTTGAAGAACAGCTATCCAAAAACTCAGAAGGTAATAACAAAATGCTTTTTTAAAGTACATCAGAAGCAGGAAGCCTGCTAAACAACCAGTGGGGCCCCTGGACGATTGAGATACAAAAGGAGCACTTAAAGACAAAGTCATCACAGAGAAACTACATGAATTCTTTGCTTCAGTCTTCACGGCTGAGGATGTTCGGGAGATTCCCAAACCTGAGCCATCTTTTGTAGGTGACAAATCTGAGGAACTGTCATAGATTGAAGTGCAACTAGGAGGTTTTGGAATTAATTGAGAAATTTAACAGTAACAAGTCACTGGGACCAGATGGCATTCACCCAAGAGTTCTGAAAGAACTCAGATGTGAAATTGCAGCATTATTAACTATGGTTTGTAACCTGTCCTTTAAACAGCTACTGTACCCAATGACTGGAAGATAGCTAATGTAACGCCAATATTTAAGAAGGGTTCTAGAGGTGATCCTGGCAGTGACAGACTGGTAAATTGAAAATCAGTACCAGGCAAATTAGTTGAAACAATAGTAAAGAATACAATTGTCAGACATATAGAAGAACATACATTGTTGCGCAAAAGTCAACATGGTTTCTGTAAAGGGAAATCATGTCTTACTAATCTATTTGAGTTCTTTGGGGGGGGAGGGGTCAACATGTGGACAAGGGGGATCCAGTAGACATAGTGTACTTAGATTTCCAGAAAGCCTTTGACAAGGTCCCGCACCAAAGGCTCTTATGTAAATTAAGTTGTCATGGGATAAGAGGGAAGATTCTTTCATGGATTGAGAACTGGTTAAAAGACAGGGAACAAAGGGTAGGAATAAATGTTAAATGTTCAGAATGGAGAGGGGTAACTAGTGGTGTTTCCCAAGGGTCAGTCCTAGGACCAATCCTATTCAACTTATTCAGAAATGATCTGGAGAAAGGGGTAAACAGTGAGGTGACAAAGTTTGCAGATGATACTAAACTGCTCAAGGTAGTTAGACCAAAGCAGACTGTGAGGAACTTCAAAAAGATCTCACAAAACTAAGTGATGGGGCAACAAAATGGCAAATGAAATTTAATGTGGATAAATGTAAAGTAATGCACACTGGAAAATATAACCTCAACATATAATACATACAGTATGATGGGGGCTAATTTAGCTACAACTAATCAGGAAAAAGATCTTGGAGTCATTGTAGATAGTTCTCTGAAGATATCCACGCAGTGTGCAGCAGCAGTCAAAAAAGCAAACAGGACGTTAGGAATCATTAAAAAAGGGATAGAGAATAAGATGGAGAATATCTTATTGCCCTTATATAAATCCATGGTACACCTGCATCTTGAAAACTGTGTACAGATGTGGTCCCCTCATCTCAAAAAAGATATACTGGCATTAGAAAAGGTTCAGAAAAGGGCAACTAAAATGATTGGGGGTTTGGAACCGGTCCCATATGAGGAGAGATTAAAGAGGCTAGGATTTTTCAGATTGGAAAAGAGAAGACTAAGGTGGGATATGATAGAGGTATAAAGTGGTGTATATAAAGTGGTATATCCTGAGTGGTGTGGAGAAAGTGAATAAGGAAAAGAGTTATTTACTTGTTCCCATAATATAAGAACCAGAGACCACCAAATGAAATTAATGGGCAGCAGGTTTAAAACAAATGAAAGGAAGTTCTTCTCCAATGAAGTGAGCTGTAGCTCACGCTCAAATAAATTGGTTAGTCTCTAAGGTGCCACAAGTACTCCTTTTCTTTTTGCGAATACAGACTAACATGGCTGTTACTCTGAAACCTTCTTCACACAGTGCAGTCAACCTGTGGAACTCCTTGCCTGAGGAGGTTGTGAAGGCTAGGACTATAACAGAGTTTAAAAGAGAACTGGATACATTCATGGAGGTTCAGTCCATTAATGGTATTAGCCAGGATGGGTAAGGAATGCTGTCCCTAGCCTGTTTGTCAGAGAGTGGAGATGGATGGCAGGAGAGAGATCACTTGATGATTACTTGTTCTGTTCATTCCCTCTGGGGCACCTGGCATTGGCCACTGTCAGTAGACAGGATACTGGGCTGGATGGACCTTTGGTCTGACCTAGTATGGCCACTCTTAGGTTATGATTGTAAAGAAAGGAAGGAGTGATAGCAGCAGATAAGGACAATGGATTTTTAAAAGACGACTTTAACAAACTCAGAGAACCAATAGGTAAGGTCCCAGGGGAAGAAAATCCAAGGGAAAAGGGAGTTCAGGAGAGCTGGCAGCATCTCAAGGAGACAATATTAAATACATAACTGCAAACTATATGAATGAAAGATAGAACAAATAGTAAGAAGCCAATATGGCTCCATCTGGAGCTCTTTAATGACTTGAAAATCTAAAAGAAATCCTACAAAAAGTGGAAACCTGGATGATGAATTGCTAAGGAGGGGTACAAAAGAATTGCACAACCATGTAAGTAGAAAATCAGAAAGGCTAAGGCACAAATGAGTTACATCTAACAAGGAACATAAAAAGCAATAAGAAAATGTTCCTTAGAGAGATTAAGAGCAAGAGATAGATGAAGGAAAGCATAGGTCCTCTCCTTAGCATAGAAAGAGACTTATAAACTGATGACATCAAGACATCTGAGGTGTTTAATGCCTATTTTGCTTCAGCCTTCATTAAAAAAGGTTAATATTAATTATGTTTGAGTATCTGGTCACTATTAACAACAAAGGGGAAGGAATGCAAACCAAAATAGGTAAAGAACAGGTTTAAGAATGTTTAAGTAAATTGGATTTATTCAAGTAAGCAGGGTCTGATGAAATTCATCTTAGAGTACTTGAGAAACTAGCTGAAGCAATCCCAGAGCAGTTAGCAATTATCTCAGAGAACTTCTGGAGGATGGGTGAGGTCCCAGAAGACTGGAGAAGGACAGACAGTACCTAGCTTTAAAAAAGAGGAACAAAGAGCACCTAGGGGATTATAGACCACTCAACCTAACTTCAATACCTGGAATGATACAGGAACCAATTATTAAACAATCAGTTTGTAACCCAGAGGATAACAGTGTTATAAAGAATAGCCAACATGGATTTGTCAAGAACAAATCATGCCAAACCAACTTAATTTCCTTCTTTGACAGGGCTAGTGGATGAGGCGAAGCAGTAGACCTGATACATCTTGATTTTAGTAAGGTATTAGCCAAATCCCACATGACAGTCTCATAAGCAACCTAGGGAAACGTGGTCTAGATGGAACTACTATAAGGTAGGTGCACAGCTGGTTAAAAGACTATCAAATCAAATGACAAACATACTGCACCACTATTAGCATGGAGAGGTATCATCCAACATGGGGGGGTTGAGTGAAGGTGACAAAAGAATAAAACATGCTGAGCTGTAATCAGGCACATCCAAAGAATAAAAGCGCTCTTTCAGAACATGTCTTGATTTTATACCTATGTAGCCTTCATAATATCCATCCCAGAGATTTATATTACAGCATCACTTTGAGTTATAGCAACATTAATAAAAGCACCCAGCCAGCGGTAAGTACAATACATATGAGAAGTGTTTATGGGAGGATCAGTCAAGCTTTGGGCAGTTTAGGACTTTGGCTTTTAATGGTTTTGGATAGAATCTGTTAATGAGGCAATCAGTGCTTTGTTTCTGCCTCTAGGCAAAGAGATTTCTTGTTTGAGTTGATGTTCAGCTGATAGCAGCTACTGAAGCTACACCTGCATCTGACTGGGCCACTCCTTAATTCATACATGCAGCCCCACCATTGTCAACGGAAACCCCCTAAAAGCTGAGCCTGCAACTACACCCTCCTGTAGCAAAACCCATGGCAAGAAGCTCAAGGGAAGGAAATATCCAGGAGTGCCCTCACAGGGGCCAACCAGAGCCTCTGCAGTTCCAAAAGCTCACTACCAAGGATACCCTGGCCACTGCAACTGCCTTTGGGGATTCTCAGAGAGGAGGAGGCTCTGCAGAGAAGACAAGTCAGCCAGACTATTCTCTTTTCCAGTTAAACCTGGCAGGGATAGTGTCTCCCACAAACACATGCATTCCTTTTGTATAGACTCCATGTTTGTGGAGTGCTTGCTATACAGTGCAGTCACCCTCCCAGCTCCCACATTAGGGGAGATTTCCCATGAGGAGCTGTCAAGATTCCTTCCCCACTCTGAACTCTAGGATACAGATGAGGGGACCTGCATGAAAAGCCCCCTAAGATTATTTTTACCAGCTTAGGTAAAAACTTCCAAGGTACAAACTATTTTACCTTTTGTCCCTGGACTTTATTGCTGCCACCACCAAGTGTCTAACAAATATAACCAGGAAAGAGCCCACTTGGAAATGTCTTCCCCCTAAAATCCCCCCTACACACCCTTTCCTGGGGAAGGTTTGATAAAAAGCCTCACCAATTTGCATAAGTGAACACGGACCCAAACCCTTGGATCTTAAGGGCAATGAAAAAGCAATCAGGTTCTTAAAAGAAGAATTTTAATTAAAGAAAAAGTAAAAAGAATCACCTCTGTAAAATCAGGATGGTAAATACCTTACAGGGTATTCAGATTCAAAACCTAGAGAATCCCTCTAGGCTAAACCTTAAGTTACAAAAAGACACAAAAACAGGAATATACATTCCATTCAGCACAAGTTATTTTATCAGCCATTTAAGCAAAACAGAATCTAATGCATATCTAACTAGATTGCTTATTAGCCCTTTACAGGAGTTCTGACCTACATTCTTGCTCTAGTCCTGGCAAAAGCCAACACAGACAGAGAGAACCCTCTGTTCCCCACCCCCCCAGCTTTGAAAGTATCTTGCCTCCTCATTGGTCATTTTGGTCCGGTGCCAGCGAGGTTATCTTTAGCTTCTTAACCCTTTACAGGTTAAAGGGTTTTTCCTCTGCCCAGGAGGGATATAAAGGTGTTTAGCCTTCCCTTTATATTTATGACAGGAGCGTTCACTCTCCACCCATCTTTACTCAGTTCTTACTCAGACAAAGCTCCCATTGACTCCAATTGAGTAAAATATATGCAAAGACATTAGTATTTGGCCCAGAAGAGCTTCTGGTGGGATATGAACTACTCCAGTGAGCCAGGATTTTCAGGGTCAGTTTCTCAGTACAGGGCACTTACTGGAGAGAGTCAGACATTTTGCTCCATGAGCTCCTTTTACACTATACTAGAATTGTTTGAATGTGGCAGGAAAGCAGAACTGGTTCACACAATTTTTTTAGACTTTCAAAAGGTCTTTGACATGGTACCTCCCTCATGAGAGTTTCCTAACAAAACTAGGTGGTCATTAGAGAAAGTATTGCCAAGAATCAAAAACTGGTTAGCGACAGGAAACAAAGGAGTAAATGGTCATCCTGGCAAAAAGTGAACAGTGGTGGCCTCAAGTTTCCATACTAGATCCTGTGTTGTTTTATACATTTATTAATGATCTGGAAGGAAGTCTGCAGATGACAGTTATTTCGGTTAGTCTGGATCAGAAAAGACAGACTCAGCAGAGGAAACTAGATAAATAGATGGACAATACAATAGCAGATAAGTTCAGTGTTGATGAATACAAAGTAATGCATATTGGATGGAAAAAATGAAACTATACACATGTTCTAAATTAACTGATTCACTCAGTAAAGGGACCTGGCCACCATAATTCAAGAAGGATATTGATAAATTGGAGACTGTTCAGAGAGGAGCCATGAGAATGATTAAAGGATTGGTAAGCATGCCTTATAGCGAGAGACTCAAAGAGCTCAATCCACTTAGCTTAACAAAGAGAAGGTTAAGGGGTGACTTGATTACCATCTATTATTCCCCCTCATAGGCACTTATAGACTCTTCAATCTAGCAGAGAAGGGTATAACACTACCTAATGGCTGGAAGTTGAAGCTTGAAAAATTCAGGCTGGAAATTAGCCACACTTTTTTAACAGTGAAAGTAGTTAACCATTGGAACAATTCACCAAGGATTGTGGATTCTCTATCACTGACAATTTTGAAATCAAGACTGGATTTTTCTCTAACAGCTCTGCTGTAGGAATTATTTTCTGGAAGTTCTATGGCTTGTGATATTAAGGAGGTCAGACTAGATGATCACAATGGTCCCTTCTTGCCAACAGGCTTTTGTGACCCAATCACCTGCATAGCCTTCTTCTTGGTCTCCAAAGTCCATGCTTGGGTCCATAGGGCATGAGAGACGTGTGCTGATCAACAACATTACAGGCCCCACTGTCAATCACCCAGCCAGCTGCTGTCCAGGATCTGGGCCAGGGGAGAAATCATCCATTTGATGGATTGGAGGCTGGTGGCAAACTCCATCAGCATCTTGGTGGTGGGGAGGGTTGACTGTATGCCCGAGTTTCCCCCCTTCTGAGTCCCCATAAATAGTCCAAAGCACGTTCAGTATAAATATAGCCCCTTGTGGGGTTCATTTATTACAAAAATCCTGTGCACATATGTCAAATATAAAAGGAAGGGTAACAACCTTTATGTATGCAGTAACATAAAATCTCTCCTGGCCAGAGGTACAGAATCACTTTACCTGTAAGAGGTTAAGAAGCTCAAATAACCTGGTTGGCACCTGACCAAAAGGACCAATAAGGAAAGAAGATACTTTCAGATCTGGGGTGGGAGAGAGGTTTTGTTTGTGCTCTTTGTTCCCGCTCTGGACAGAGAAAGAGACCAAGCAGGTAAACCATCTCATACTAACTCAGACTCATCTCCTAAAAAGATACCTGAAATGATACGTCTAAAATTACAGAAATTGTAAGTAGAGGCAAGGGAATGCATTAGATTATCTTTTGTTTTAGCTTGTGAATTTTCCCTTTGCTAAGAGGGAGTTTTATTCCTGTTTTTTGTAACTTTGAAGCTGAGCTTAGAGGGGAATCTGTGTTTAAAATTTTTATTTACCCTGTAAAGTTACCTTCCATCCTGATTTTGCAGGTGTGCTTCTTTTACTTTTTAAAAATAAAATTCTTTTTAAGAACCTGATTGATTTTCAGTGTCCTAAAACCCAGGGAGTTGGTGTGTGCTCACTTTGTAACCAATTGGTTAGTATATTTTTCTCAAGCCTCCCCAGGAAAGGGGGTGAAGGGGCTTGCGGGAATATTTTGGGGAACCAGGGACTCCAAGTGGCCCTTTTTCCTGGATTTTGTTTAAATCACTTGGTGGTGGCAGCAATACCATCGAAGGACAAGGAAAGGATTTGCACCTTGGGGAAGTTTTAACTTAAGCTGGTAGAAATAAGCTTAGGAGGTCTTTCATGCGGGTCCCCACATCTGTACCCCAGAGGTCAGAGTGGGGAGGGAACCCTGACAACATAAATCACCACACATTTGCCCACAACCACATTCCAGAATTCCTCCATCATAGTCCCAACAGTGCCTGCAACTACAGACCTGGCATTGCTCACCACCCCCTAGATCTCCAGAACAGTCCTCTCCTGTCCTTGTACCAGGACAGCCAACCCACCCTTCCAGCTGCAGTGCAATCCCATTTTCCCCAGCAGGACCCCCACAGCCTCTCTACTAGGAGCATCCTTGCCAAATGATCATTCCTCACTCCCTCAGACCCTCTCATTTCTTCTTGGTCCAGTTCTCCCACCCAGGAGAGATCAGCAGGTAAGCTCCTCTGCTGTTCCCTGGCCTTCAGCCCCCTCGAGCCATTTGGCCATGACTGTCTGACTTGTGCATGCCAGCCAGCAAACCCTGCATGCTGCTCTTTCTGCAGGCCTCCCTGGGAAGAGCTGTCAGGGAGTTTTATGCTTTCTGCAGCTTTTCCCAGAGACCTTCTCCAGACTCCAGCCCTCCCTCCCTAGATCTCCCTTCCTGATCTTTTATAGCTCCCAGGTACTGCCCCACCTGCCTGATTGGCCAAACTGGGAGTACTTGTTCTGGTCCAATGCAGCTGGACCTACTTCATTTACCGGGACCAACTGCCCTGTGACAGACTTCTTCCTCTTTTCATGGTGGGTCAAAGGCCCAAGGAGTCCCCTGCCACTTAAAATTCTTGTCAGCTGTGTCATTTGGAGGGCTAGACAGGTCCTCACTTTGCAGAGGGCAGCTTCCCACAGCTGACCCAGCAGGACTCCAACTTTCTGGTTCTCTGGGAGCAGTGGATTCTGCCCCCCCTAGACAAGTCACAAAACTGGTCCGGCCTTTCCCTGTAAACTGGGACATCCATGCCCTCCCTAGCACCTTGGGTATAACTATAGTCATCAGAGCCGAGAGGCCTGCCAATGGGGTATCCTTACTCAACATGGTCCCAATGGTTTCTTCCCAAACTCCCCGATTCCACTTAGGATGCTCCTTGTCAGGTGCCCGCCCCCACCCCGACTGTTGGAATGGTTCCCAAATTCCAGGCCACATATCTCTAACTAAGCACCTGACCCCTTTTGTGAAGGCAGAGGTTAACCCCAAGAAATGGACACCATGCTGTACTACACACTGCAGCAAGCCCACAGTAAATACCAAGCGTGATCCCAGGGGGAGATCAAGGGAGTTACACATACCTTCCTCATCAACAGAGGAACATGATCTCTGCTCAGCACCTAGCTACACACAAAAGAATGTTCTCTGACCGGTCAAGGGTCCAAACAGCTTAGCCCCCAGCCAGGACAAAAAGGTACCTGCTAATCCCCTTTGCAGCACCCTCTGCAGCATGCTGTGACCTCAGTGAGGGGTCCCTGTTCCTATTCAGAGGCTGCCTCTGGTTCCTTTGATATGTGTTGGTCTCTGGTTCCCTGATGTGATCTTCTCAGGGTGTATCACCTTCACTCCTGCTTACACCTGCTCTGTTCTCTGCTCCAAGTCCAGGCAGCCTCAGTAGCTTCTTTTGCAGACCCATTCCTGGGCCAGCTGATTGGACCACACAGAGGTGGGAATGGGCTGTAGGTCACCAGGCTATTTTGAGAGTGCCATCCCTCCCTGCCAATGGAACTCAGGTCACCAATCGCCAGGCTTTGGTCTGGAATGACTTCAGCCCCCAGGAAAGTCAGGCAGTCTCTTGCCTTTGCTCCACAGTGAGAAGTGGATATGGTAGAACCTGAGGCGGGAAGTGTCCAGCCTTTTGGAGAAGGGCTCAACAATGCAGATTTAGGGCCTCATTGGTTATTATGCACCACTGTAATTTGAGTGCCCACTAACTTGTACACCTGCTGAGAGAAAACAGTGAAACTAATGTAACTGAAACTAATAATCGTTATTCATGTCTGTGCCTTATTCCATATTTCCTTCAGCCTTATTCCCCTTGCCCTCTACTGACAGCATGGGAGAATCCAAGCCCCTGTAACTAGCAGTGGGTGGAGGTTCTGGAATAGCCTCCCACTGGGAGCTGTGGGGAAAAACACAAGGCAAAGACAAGGTCTTTTCCTCCAGTTCCTCAGTAGATGGCAAGAAAGAGCTCATTCAGATGACTGGCTGAAATTCATTTCTTGTCTATACAGCACCTTGCCCAGCAGGGTCCTGGCCCGAGATGTACAAAGCCATATTACAGCTTACCCCATAGCACAGATCTAGGCCATTTGCCACTGATGCCAATGGGAGTGTGACCTGGAGATAGCAGCCTTGTTTGAGCATATCAGTGCAGGAAGGGTGCCCGGAGCAGATTCCCCAGTCTGTGTCCCCCTTGTGGCAATACATAGCACAGTATTGTCAGTGCCCACAACTTCCTCCTAAACATGGGAGCATTCTCGGGCTGAGTACAGGAAGGGGAAGAGCTCTCCCTTCCCTAGCCAGCATTGGAGCCCACTGAGGACTGCAAAGCAAAGCTGTCAGCCAGCCAGAGGGTGATACAGGCATGGAGCACCCCTCCAACAGATGGATGGTCCCTAGAGAGCAAGGGGTCAGCAGAGCCTCTCACAACGATTGTTGGGATGGTGCCAAATTGGTATGACCATGCAGAATGGCAGAGTCCTGCACTTAGGACGGAAGAATCCCATGCACTGCTACAGACTAGGGACCAAGGAGCTAGGCAGCAGTTCTGCAGAAAAGGACCTACGGGTTACAGTGGACAAGAAACTGGATATGAGTCAGCAGTGTGCCCTTGTTGCCAAGAGGGCTAACAGCATTTTGGGCTGTAGAAGTAGGAACAATGCCAGCAGATCAAGGGACGTGACCATTCCCCTCTATTCAGCATTGGTGAGGCCTCATCTGGAGTACAGTGTCCAGTTTTGGGCCCCACACTACAAGAAGGATGTGGAAAAATTGGAAAGAGTCCAGTGGAGGGCAACAAACATGATTAGGGGGCTGGAACACATGACTTATGAGGAGAGGCTGAGGGAACTGGGTTTGTTTAATCTGCGGAAGAGAAGAATGGGGGGGGATTTGATAGCTGCTTTCGACTACCTGAAAGGGGGTTCCAAAGAGGATGGATCTAGACTGTTCTCAGTAGTATCAGATGACAGAGCAAGGAGTAATGGTCTCAAGTTGCAGTGCAGGAGGTTTAGGTTGGATATTAGGAAAAACTTTTTCACTAGGAGGGTAGGAATGGGTTACCTAAGGAGGTGGTGGAATCTCCTTCCTTAGGAGTTTTTTAGGTCAGGCTTGACAAAGCCCTGGCTGGAATGTTTTAGTTGGTGATTGGTCCTGCTTTGAGCAGGGGGTTGGACTAGATGACCTCCTGAGGTCCCTTCCAACCCTGATATTCTATGATGAATGAATGCTATGAGCATAACTTGGCATGACTTAAACATGGATGAATGGCTGCAGAGGATCCTGGGAGCAGGGTTCCCTTTTAAGCAGAAACGGATTTGATAAAGGGCGAGCAAAGCCTGCGTGTGTGACCAATATTGAACCTATTGGTCAGCAAATATGGGCCCATGCAAAAGTTTATACCACATGTCTAAAGTGCCAGCATGGAGCACAGGCCGACCTGGTTATAGTGACCCTACAGCAAGGACACCACACAGAGAGCCAGAGTGAATGATTGATGAGTGAGTAAATGTGGGGTGATCTTCTTTTGGTACCACCACCCCCTTCTAAAATACTTATCAGATAAAATTAATAACCACACGCCCCCTGGGCACGCTTGTAAAGCATGTGACTCCTTCAAGGGTGCAAGAATCAAGCAAAGTAAATTACTGCGGTTGGGATTCCTTAATTGACACTTGAAGAAGCAACACTGCCTGACAGAGCAGTCAAACCTCTGCTCCGTGGCCTCCAGTAGGACTGTGAACCAGAGAGGTCTCAAGGCAGCCAAGGCCTGGCCTTGAGGGAATCCGAGACAGACCAGAAGGCTGAGAAGAACAGACCTGGAGAGAAGAAGCCATCCATAAAATTGGTAACTACCTTCTCTGTTTGCCAGGCAGGAACTGTGTGAGGCTAGCACAGGGTCTGTTTGTGTAAGTTTGTGAACGAGACTCATTAAGAGGAATGTACAGCTCTTAGTGTCTAACACAGGAGTTATGTGCTTAATGTAACCCTTTGTGTAATTCCTTCTCAATAAACAGCTGTGCATTGAAGATAATTACTGTGAACCTTTTTCACTGGTATGACAGGTTTCAGAGTAGCAGCCGTGTTAGTCTGTATCCTCAAAAAGAAAAGGAGGACTTGTGGCACCTTAGAGACCAACCAATTGTTAGTCTCTAAGGTGCCACAAATCATCCTTTTCTTTTTACTGGTATGACAGTAATCTGCTCCACCGGGAGCTAGTAAAGAACCACTTCAGGGGTAGTAGTGCCCAGTTATCAACAACAATCCCTTGTGACCACTGGGGGCTCAGTCCAGCTGACTTTCCCCATCACAGGCAGCCACAGATAGAGATCAGTAAACCCCAAACCAGATTATGTTTTCAGGGTCCCTGAGTCCTTGGATCTCTATCCCTGCAGAAAGTTTCTCTGTGGGGATGAATGCATAGGCAGAATTGAGTCTTGCAGCCATGCACAGCATAGAGAAGTGTCAGGGATGCAAAACTTATTTGCACATGGCCTGCCCAGGTCCCAGCTGCACAGCTGCTATGCATCCACTCCAAGCCCTTTCCCAGGCTGGCCTGACCATCCTCAGGAATGGCAATGCCATTGTGGAGCCCTATGGGGGAAGACAAGGGGTTACTGGGCCTTAGCAAGTGCAAAGAAACAAAACATATTATGGCAAACTGTTCTGAACTGAGGATTCCCCATTCCAGTACTTGCCTCTCTCTCATTCCATAACAGCAGTTACTGTAAGGTCAGAAAACTCGAGTGCTTTGAGATGTGCCCCCTAACTCTATTCACTGAGAGTGTGTTCCCTCCCTCAGTAGCAGTGTCTGTTGGTCTGCACCTGTGCCCTTCTCCTCCTCTCAAATGAGGGCACAAGGGGTGGTGTGGACCAGAAACCTCTCCAGTGCCTACTCTGTGAATCAAGTGAGGATCTGAGCAGAGGGGAACCAGAGCAGGTCATGGGATACCCATAGGGACCATACATCTCAAAGATCTCCAGTTATTATAAGGTAACTAACCTTTCTTTATTCTTCAACTGCTGGTCCCTTTGGGCATTTGCCATGGGTGACTCCCAATCAGTACTTTCTGAGGAGGGTGCAAGGAAGTATGTTGCACCACAGATTGCAGGACCGCTGAACTGAAGGAGGCGTCTAAGGATAAAGATTGAACGAGGAGACAATGTCCAGTAAAAGCACGTACACATCCCCAAATCACTGCTCTGCAGATCTCCATGAGGGGAATTCCTTGCAGGGAAATCACCAAGGCAGCTTGGGCTCTGGTTGAGCACCCTGACACACTGTGGGAAGGGGCTTCCTTAAGTTCATTACAAAGTAAGATGCAGCCTCAGATCAATTTAGTGTCTTTGCCATGAGATTGCTTCTCCCTTCATTCTCTCAGGTGCTGGAAACAAATAGCCTCAGAGACTTCCTAAAGCGCCTTGTCCTTTGCAAGTAGAAGGTTAGAGCTCTGCGGACATCCGACTAGTAGAGACATGAGCAAAGCTACAGACACGGGAGGTTCCACCTCAGATCACAAGCAATAGAAAGGAACTGGAGAGGCAGTCAGCCCCTCATGCCCTTGGTTCACAGCATGAGGAGGGGTAGGGCCCAGGCACAGACCAATAGACGCTGCTACTGAAAAATCTTCCAGTCTCAGGCACATGCACACCCCCACTGAATATCCGCCAACCACCAATCCTTCATTCATTGGTGGGGCATCCACATGTTCCCAGAGTGCTTCCATGGACCAACTTAAAATCATAGAGGATTAGGGTTGGAAGAGACCTCGGGAGGTCATCTAGTCCAACTTCCTGCTCAAAGCAGGACCAACCGCAATTAAATCATCCCAGCCAAGGCTTTGTCAAGCTGGGCCTTAAAAATCTCCAAGGATGGAGATTCCACCACCTCCCTAGGTAACCCATTCCAGTGCTTCACCACCCTCCTGGTGAAATAGTTTTTCCTAATATCCAACCTAGACCTCCCGCACTGCAACTTGAGACCATTGCTCCTTGTTCTGTCATCTGCCACCATTGAGAACAGTCTAGTTCCATCCTCTTTGGAACCCCCCTTCAGGTAGTTAGAATCATAGAATATCAGGGTTGGAAGGGACCCCAGAAGGTCATCTAGTCCAACCCCCTGCTCGAAGCAGGACCAATTCCCAGTTAAATCATCCCAGCCAGGGCTTTGTCAAGCCTGACCTTAAAAACCTTTAAGGAAGGAGATTCTACCACCTCCCTAGGTAACGCATTCCAGTGTTTCGCCACCCTCATAGTGAAAAAGTTTTTCCTAATATTCAATCTAAACCTCCCCCACTGCAACTTGAGACCATTACTCCTCGTTCTGTCATCTGCTACCATTGAGAACAGTCTAGAGCCATCCTCTTTGGAACCCCCTTTCAGGTAGTTGAAAGCAGCTATCAAATCCCCCCTCATTCTTCTCTTCTGCAGACTAAACAATCCCAGCTCCCTCAGCCTCTCCTCATAAGTCATGTGTTCTAGACCCCTAATCATTTTTGTTGCCCTTCACTGGACTCTCTCCAATTTATCCACATCCTTCTTGTAGTGTGGGGCCCAAAACTGGACACAGTACCCCAGATGAGGCCTCACCAATGTTGAATAGAGGGGAACGATCACGTTCCTCGATCTGCTCGCTATGCCCCTACTTATACATCCCAAAATGCCATTGGCCTTCTTGGCAATTTGAAGGCTGCTATCAAATCCCCCCTCACTCTTCTCTTCTGCACACTAAATAAGCCCAGTTCCCTCAGCCTCTCCTCATAAGTCATGTGCCCCAGCCCTCCAATCATTTTCATTGCCCTCCGCTGTACTTGTTTGCGGACAGTGAATAATAAAGGGCATGAACTTGGTCAAACCAAACAAATACTCATGAACACTGTCTGACAACCTCTTTACAGGTGTCCAAATCTTCCCTAACCACACAGAAACTAGGATATTAATTATTGTTGCTTGTCCTTCTCCCATGCGGTCTCAAATGGCAACCACTATTAACAGTATTAAGATAATATTACTAAAACATGCACATACCACATATCCAAGTGTTTGCATCACAAGGAGTCACTGACAGACAATACATATAATATTTGGAACATGTTGATCAGATAGCACCTGGCTTGTCAGAATTCAAGGAGCTGCAGATTGTAACTAATTTTGTACAAGATGAGCCTATATGTGGGTACAGAACCCTAGATAATTTTATTTCAGGTTTAATCAGCTAAGTCCCAGATAATTTCCAAGGAATTCTGCCCATGTCCCTACAATAATTTTAGGCTCTGGCTGTCACAGAGCTCTACAATGACTCTGTATTCCCATTGCCTGTCACTGGAACCCAAGAACATTTCCTGAGCCTACAGAAATTTAAAAGCCCATTATCTGCTCAAATGTCACCCAACTCTGTGTAGGTTATTCATGTTATGAGACTTTAATCGCACAGCACTCAGCATTATAGGAGAATGAAACAGTATGATAGGATATTAGAACAGCTTCATGCTAAAGTTATGGTTATATACAACAAAGGACAGTGTCTGCCGGTGTTAGTGCTTTCATTACACTTCATCAGAAAATTGACACTTTTGTTTCATGAGATTTTTGCTATCCAGAATTTTGAAGTCATGATTACTGTACATTTCTGGTCATGTCAAAATGGGTTTGTGGAGGGGAGGTTACTTGAAAAGCTACCTTCCAAGTGCAATGTAGCTTTCAAGTGTCTCTTGTGCTCATGGAAGTCTGAACAAAGATGTTAATACAGCAGTCATCTTTGAAAACTGAGGTGAGGAGAGACAGTAGCAAAAACAAAATGAAAAAAAGTAATGATGATACTTTTCTTTTTTCCTCCCTATCCCAGTAGCATTTTCTCCATCTCCTTTTCTGCATGAGATCATATATTCCTGGTAACATTTTATTCTAAACCTGAGCTCTTTTGACACTGGCAACAGTAAAGCCAAGTGAGCATAAAGAAGAGGAAAAATGCCCAAATTGCATTTCACCTAGGGTTAATTGTGATTTATGATTACACTAACTCTATACCATTTTTCCCAGACTATGACATGCCACATACAATCTTCATAGTTAGGAGAAGGGTTTATCTGGGGAAACCATGAATCTCTTAGAATCATAGAACACCAAGGTTGGAAGGGACCTCAGGAGGTCATCTAGTCCAAACCCCCACTCAAAGCAGGACCAATGCCATGTGGCCTTTCAGAATGGTGTAGTGCATCACTTGCATAGCAGAACACAATGGCTTCCAAAGGATTAAGAGGATCAGGTACCTCTGTATATTTCTGGGTTAAGAACAGCCAAACTGTGATAACTGAGCTGACAAGTCAAGCCAGCAAAAATTAAGACAATGAAACTATCATATGAACTGTATGAAGCTTCTTCATGAGGAGAGGTAATCACAACACTTCTTTCAAGGGAGTGCTGGGCATTAGCTTAACATGCTCCACCTCTAAGCAGGCCTGGCAACAAAATTCTTTAGTAGCCATACAGTAAAAGCTTGAAATAGCTTTAGAACAACAGAACATGATGCCTTTTTAGGTCTTCCAGACCGTAAAGTCCTTGAGGCAAGGATTATTATGTTCTCAGTGTTTGTACAGCACCTACTACAATGGGACCCTGATCTGGTTGAGGCCTCAAGGTACTACTGTAATGGAAATATTAAATTACATTAACAAAAATGATGCAAAAAGTTTGGTTTAAGTGGCTTGTCCAGAATCACCCAAGAACTCTGTGGCAGAGGCAGAGATAGACTACAGTTGTCCAGAGCAGCATTCAACTGCTTTAACCACAAAACTCTTTTCTCTTCCTGCAGTTCCCTACTATACAGGGAGATTTCAGCAAACCAGTAAAGTGCCTGAAACCACTATTGCTTATTGCTAAAAGCATCCAAGTCAGCAGGCCAGGTAAATTGGCCATGCAGCAGCTTAACCGAGGCAGGAGGGGAGGGGGTTTTGGGTGCCACAGAAAGAGCAGCTTGACCCCGCATCCTTCCTAATAAGATTTGTGTTGAAGTTGCGGATACATTCATTTTAGAAGAGCAGGATGTGCCTTCAGGAATCTCTGTTAGAGCCTCAAGGCTGCAAACTCTGGGAAACCAAACCAAACCTGGTTAATCAATCATCAGAAGGAAACCGCTTGCTTGACTGTTGAAACTGCTTGCTTAACAAGTTTTCTTTAAGGGAAAGAAATTACTGTATTACTAATGTATAAATAATGGGAAAAAGTTTGAGGTAGTTGGACTGGACTCTCCATCTGGATACATCTTGCAGTCCCCACTGGCAGACGAAAGTTTGGCCAAAGGAAGCCTGTCGCTGTGCCACTTGAGAGCCACACTCAGCTTCAGTAATTATTGAGGGTTGGGGTTTTTTTACTAACCTGTTGCGGATGTGTTTAAGTTTAGCTTTAAGTGAAAGCACTCTGTTTGTCCTGTTTGTGCCAGCCATCTATTGGTCAGATGGCCGTGTCTCCCCTGATTTATTTCCTGACACCACCTCGCACAGAGTAAAAGTTACCAAGAGCTTTGGGTTGAAAGAACCCCAGGTAACACCACCACATTCACTGCACACATCTGCAATGTCTGCATCAAAAAGGCAGAGGTCCCACAATACTCTCATTCACTGCACAACCAATTCATACTCAGAACAGTCCCAACCTGTGCACTGAGTGAAATGGGGTCCTGTGAAAAAAAATAGTGCAGGATCATGCAATTAAAGACTGTATCGTAATGCATACTTATCGTAATGCATACACACAAGAAGCAGAACAAAGCTTCTGCCCATTACCCCCAGCCTCTTCCTGTCCCCTACTGCACATATCCCCCCACCCCATGTCCTGCCCCCTCCCACGTTGCGATCCTGTCTGGCTCTTGCCTACCCTGCCCCACCTGACTTCTGGCCCCATCCCCAGCTTCTGCCCATGCTACTCCTCCCCACTCCTATGCTTCCCAACTCCTGTTGCTGTCCCCCATCACTTGTTCCTAACCCCCATTTTGTTTTACCTTTGTTCCTGCCCATTGTGGCAGAGCTCCAACCTTGTCCCCATGGGTCCTGCACTTCCAGGCAGTTTATGCTAGCTTCAGAGGCTCACTGCAACCCTCCACATAGCCCTTCTCTCTCTAGGGCCAGGGATACAGTCTACTGAGCCCTCTTCATCATAAGCCAGCAATGGAGGTTGGTGAGAGAATTCCCACAGTCTCTGTTGCTCTTACGACCTCATGCCAAAACAGTTTAGCCTCCTGTCCTGACAGGGGCCTGTTTCCCCCTCCCAGGAGGTGTTTCTGTAGTGGTGGGTTGGGGGGAACCCAGGCCCACCCTCTTCTCTGGGTTCCAGCCCAGGGACCCTAATGGTAGCAGCTGTTAGCAACCAACCTTTTACTGCCAGAGTTACTACATTTCCCTGGGCCACTTCTCCACCCTCCTGCTTCTCCCTTACCAATGTCTTGAGGGTGTCTTCATTAACCAGCCCCTGAGCTGCATTTCCTCTCCTCTGGCTCCCTAGCTCCTCTCTGCCTGACTGGAGTGAACCCTTTTATATTATCAGAGGGGCCTTAATTAGAGTCAGGTGGTCACATTAGCTTAATGGCCTCACCTGACTCTTTTCAGGTTAATTGGAGTCAGGTGTTCTCATTAGCCTGGAGCAGCCCCTGCTCTGGTCAGTCAGGGAACAGAAAACTGTTAATCCAGTGGCCAATATATCTGCCTTCTGCTACTGTGCTGTAGGCTTTGCCCGCCCACTTCCCGGATCCCCAATAAGGCTACTCTGCTGTACCCAACTGGCCTGGGTCTATCACACCATGTACAAACAGTCACTGAATTTTTTCAAAGGTTTACAGCTTGGCCAAATTTGCAGATTTATCTCAAATTTTCCTCCCAAAAATTCAGCCTGAGGCAGACACCCAGCATGGGAAATTTCAACCTGAACAGGTTTCAGAGTAACAGCCGTGTTAGTCTGTATTCGCAAAAAGAAAAGGAGTACTTGTGGCACCTTAGAGACTAACCAATTTATTTGAGCATAAGCTTTTGTGAGCTACAGCTCACTTCATCGGATGCATACTGTGGAAAACACAGAAGATGTTTTTATACACACAGACCATGAAAAAATGGGTGTTTATCACTACAAAAGGTTTTCTCTCCCCCCACCCCACGCTCCTGCTGGTAATAGCTTATCTAAAGTGATCACTCTCCTTACAATGTGTATGATAATCAAGATGGGCCATTTCCAGCACAAATCCAGGCTTTCTCCCCACCCCCCCCAAAGGGAGATGGAAGCTCTCAAACTGTTGATAGTCCTTACAAAACTCTGAACCTTTTGATGTTTGCCCATCGCTAACACACACAAACTGTGTTGTTTCAGCTATCATTCTACACTTTGCCAGTCATTGTGTGAAAAATTGCTATTTTAAACCATGAATTTAATTGTAAAATTAAATCAGTGGGAAAATGCAGTCTCCTGACTGTCAAATATATTCAGAGATACAAAAAGAATCTGCATTGTTTGAGCAGTTAAAGAAACAGCTAAACAGCTTTCAGATGAATCAGAAAAAGTATATTGCCTGGCAAATTAAATCTTAAATAAAAAAGATATGAAACTATTAATCAGAGTATTTTTGGTTCATGGCCCTTATTTGTTAATAAGTGTGGCAAGAATCTTAACAAGAGTATGATAGTCTAATGTTTACTTCATTCTTCATATTGAACTGAGCACATAAAACCACCAAAAGTAAATCAGCTAATGGGCATTAATCATTGGCAGCCTCACAACAATACAACAAGGGAAGTGGCATTTTACTGAGATTTATGTACTCTTTCCAGCAGCATATTACAAACATTGCTTTAGATATTTTGCCTGAGGCCTGTGAGCTACCACCCGTCTTAATAATTAAGCAATCCTTTCATCATATGTTCATTGTGTTCAAGACATGAATTATGAGATAAATTGTAGGATTTACATACTAACTCAAATCAATTTAAGAAGTGGTTGCTAGTTAGATAATCAACATCAGAGCCCATTTAAATGTTTTTCTATACTAAGAATACAGATAGTCCAGGCATAGTTGCAATAATAAATTTCACATAGATTCCAAATAGAGTATTATTGCACTAGAGTACTGTATGAAGCAACATAGCTAAGCCTGTTAGGGTCAGAGTTATACATAGAGTTTGACATACATGAAGTTTGATAAAGTATTGAGCCATAGGGAGGATTGCTCTAGTGTTGTCTTATGTTTGTCAAAGTTATCAGATATTCCCCACCACTGCCTCTATATTTCCAAAGGAAATCAACTGGAGTTAGAAATGACTAAAACCTGATTCTTCCAGCTCAAAGAAATAAATAACATTAAAATTCATTAGTGAAAAAGACCTTTGAATCAAGCAGTATCATATGTAAAATATAAGCCTCACTTAGTCAAACAGCCCTTAGTGTCAGGAACACATTGTTAACAAGGATCATCTTGCTGCATCAGAAATTATTGTGATGAGGGGGAGACAGGAAGCCAAACATGTTCAGCAGCACAACACTTGTTTGACTTTCAAAACTGTCTGTGGAAGGGCAAAAGTCCAGCTCACCATACAACTAAGTAGAGAAGAACAGTTGAGAAAAACAGCAGAGAACCATTCAGACACTTGAGCCCCATGCATAAAACTGTCTTTCTTAGTAAATATACACATACAATGCATAGCTAGCAAAAGTGATAAGAATATAAAAGGGGATACGTTCAAAGCCAAAGCGGATGTGGCATGCCTCCAAACGTGCCTACACACCTGAAACTAGACTATGCACCATCCATGTCACTTATTCCAACTCCAGCCAGGAACTAGTTATGCAGGAGGCTATCAACATGTCTTACATCTCCTCTCCACAGCACCAGGGCTAAAGATTAGGAAGGAAGTGAAGAGGTAGTTATTCACTGGTCCCTGTTGGAAAATTATACTCCAGTTCAAATGTTTAGGGTTAAATTGAAGTCAAAGGGTCTCTTACTAGATTTAAGAGTGCAGCCCATGGCTTCTAAAAACAATCAGACAGACCATCTACATATAGCAAAACAATAAGACATGTTTCTATGCCGTGACTCCTAAAACACTGTGGTAGCAGAGGTAACTCAACCAATCACCACCCTGACTCTACAGCTAAATTTACACGCAACAGTTGGGTCTCCGAGATGAGAAAGACTGCAACAAGGTGTATTGTTGGCCCAACTATCTTCAAAGGTTGATTCGCCACCTGTACAACTCAACACAAAATCACTGTTGTAGCAGCTTCTGGTATCAGGTCATGGCCATTGCCTGGGTCCACTTTGGCCCCTCTCTTAACCAGGGGGTTTAAAAAAGCCTCCTAAGCAACCAGAGGAGCTAGAGAACAGGAGCAGCTAACAGGGGAGTTTTGCAAGGGAGTTTAGAGCAGCAGTGTGGGGCAGGGCTAAATACAGTTAACATTCTTTAAACTTAAAGCCAAAAACACCCCCTGATAAAAACAAAACATCAACAAAGGAATGAGCTTTCAGGAGTAAAAAGAGAATGCACTTAGAAGTCCAGCAACAGGGTGGGGGCTATCCAGTTTATTGCACCCAATGCCTCCTGACTCATACTGAGAAAGCAGGGCAATCGGCTAGTTATCTTAGGTGCGTATACATGAACGCAAGAAGTCTAGGAAACAAGCAGGAAGAATTGGAAGTCCTGGCACAGACAAAGAACTATGATGTTATTGGAATAACAGAGACTTGGTGGGGTAGCTCACATGACTGGAGCACTGTCACGGATGGGTATAAACTGTTCAGGAAGGGCAGGCAGGGGAGGAAAGGTGGAGGAGTTGCACTGTATGTTAGAGAGCGGTGTGATTGCTCAGAGCTCCAGAATGAAACTGGAGAAAAGCCTGTTGAGAGTCTTTGGGTTAAGTTTAGAAATGAGAGCAACCAGGGTGCTGTCGTGGGGGGCTTGTGCTATAGACCACCAGGCCAGGAGGACAAGGTAGATGAGGCTTTCTTTGTACAATTAACTGAAGTTTCCAGAACACAGGCCCTGGTTCTAATGGGGGACTTCAATCACACTGACATCTGCTGGGAGAGCAATACAGCAGTCACAGACAATCCAGGAAGTTTTTGGAGAGTGTTGTGGACAACTTTCTGGTGCAACTACTGAAGGAACTAACCAGGGGCCATTCTCTTCTTGACCTGCTGCTTACAAACAGGGAAGAATGGATAAGGGAAGTAGAAGTGGGTGGCAACCTGGGCAGCAGTGACCATGAGATGGTTTAATTCAGGATCCTCACAAAAAAGAAAGGAGAGTAGCAAAATAAGGACCCCAGACTTTAGAAAAGCAGACTTTGACTCCCTTAGGCAACTGAGGGCAGGATCCCCTGTGAGGCTAATATGAGAGGGAAAGGAGTCCAGGAGAGCTGGCTGTATTTTAAAAAAGCATAATTGAAAGCACAGGAACAAACCATTCTGATGTGCAGAAAGACTAGCAAATATGGCAGGAGACCAGCTTGGCTTAACAGTGAAATTTTCAGTGAGTTTAAACTCAAAAAGGAAGCTTACAAGAAGTGGAAACTTGGACAGATGACTATGGAGGAGTGTAAAAAACCTGCTCGAGCATGCAGGGGTGTAATCAGGAAGGCCAAAACACAACTGGAGTTGCAGCTAGCAAGGGATGTGAAGGGTAACAAGAAGGGTTTCTACAGGTATGTTGACAACAAGAAAAAGGTCAGGGAAAGTGTGGGACCCTTAATGAATGGGGGAGGCAACCTAGTGACAGATGATGTGGGAAAAGCTGATGTACATAATGCTTTTTTTGCCTCGGTCTTCGCAGACAAGGTCAGCTCCCACACTGCGGTCCTGGGCAACACAGTATGGGGAGAAGGTGAGCAACCCTCGGTGGTGAAAGAACAGGTTAAAGACTATTTATTAAAGCTGGACATGCACAAGTCCATTGGTCCAGATCTAATGCATCCGAGGGTGCTGAGGGAATTGCCTGATGTGATTGCAGAGCCATTGGCCATTATCTTTGAAAACTCTTGGCGATCGGGGGAGGTCCCGGATGATTGGAAAAAGGCAAATATAGTGCCCATCTTTTAAAAAGGGAAGAAGGAGAACCTGGGGAACTACAAGCCAGTCAGTCTCACCTCAGTTCCTGGACAAATCATGGAGGAGGACCGCAAGGAAGCCATTCTGAAGCACTTGGAGAAGAGGAAGGTGATCAGGAACAGTCAATGTGGATTCACCAAGGACAGTGCCTGACTTACCTGATTGCCTTCTATGATGAGATAACTAGCTCTGTGGATGTGGGAAAAGCAATAGACATGATATATCTTGACTTTAGCAAAGCTTTTGATACAGTCTTCCACAGTATTCCTGCCAGCAAGTTTAAAAAAATATGGATTGGATGAATGGACTATAAAGGTGGATAGAAAACTGGCTAGATTGTCGGGTTCAGTGGGTAGTGATCAACAGCTCGATATCTAGTTGGCAGCTGGTGTCAAGCGGAGTGCCCCAAGGGTTGGTCCTGGGGCTGGTTTTGTTCAACATCTTTATTAATGATCTAGATGATGGGATGGATTGCACCCTCAGCAACTTTGCAGATGACACTAAGCAGGGGGAAGAGGTAGATGTGTGTCCAGTTTTGGGCCCCACACTACAAGAAGGATGTGGAAAAATTGGAAAGAGTCCACTGGAGGGCAACAAAAATTATTAGGGGACTGGAACACATGACTTATGAGGAGAGGCTGAGGAAACTCGGCTTGTTTAGTCTGCGGAAGAGAAGAATGAGGGGGGATTAGATAGCTGCTTTCAACTACCTGAAAGGGGGTTCCAAAGAGGATGGATCTAGACTCTTCTCAGTGGTAGCTGATGACAGAACAAGGAGTAATGGTCTCAAGTTGCAGTGGGGGAGATTTATATTGGATATTAGGAAAAACATTTTCACTAGGAGGGTAGTGAAACACTGGAATGCGTTACCTAGGGAGGTGGTGGAATCTCTTTCCTTAGAAGTTTTTAAGGTCAGGATTGACAAAGCGCTGGCTGGGATGATTTAATTGGGGATCGGTCCTGCTTTGAGCAGCGGATTGGACTAGATGACCTCCTGAGGTCCCTTCCAACTCTGATATTCTATGATTCTATGATATGCTGGAGGGTAGGGATAGGATCCAGAGTGACCTAGACAATTTGAAAGATTGGGACAAAAGACATCTGATGAGGTTCAACAAGGACCAGTGCAGAGTCCTGCACTTAGGATGAAAGAATTCCATGCACTGCTACAGGCTGGGGACCAACTGGCTAAGCAGCAGTTCTGCAGAAAAGGACCTGGAGATTACAGTGGATGAGAAGCTGGATATGAGTCAGCAGTGTGCCCTTGTTGCCAAGAAGGCTAACGGCATATTGGGCTGCATTAGTAGGACCATTGCCAGCAGATGGAGGGAAATGATTATTCCCCTCTATTCGGCACTGGTGAGGCCACATCTGGAGTATTGCATTCAGTTTTGGGCCCCCCACTGCAGAAACAATGTGGAGAAACTGGAGAGAGTCCAGCAGAGGGCAACGAAAATGATCAGGGGGCTGGGGCACATGGCTTACGAGGAGAGGCTGAGGGAACTGGGGTTATTTAGTCTGCAGAAGAGAAAAGAGAAGAGAAGAGAAGAGAAGAGAAGAGAAGAGAGTGAGGGGGGATTTGATAGCAGCCTTCAACTACCTGAAGGGGGGTTCCAAAGAGGATGGAACTTGGCTGTTCTCAGTGGTGGCAGGTGACAGAACAATGAGCAATGGTCTCAAGTTGCAGAGGGGGACATCTAGGTTGGATATTACGAAACACTATTTCATTAGGAGGTTGGTGAAGCACTGGAATGGGTTACCTAGGGAAGTGGTGGAATTTCCATTCTTAGAGGATTTTAGGACCCGGCTTGACAAAGCCCTGGCTGGGAGGATTGAGTTGGTATTAGTCCTGCTTTCACCAGAGGGTTGGAGTAGATGACCTCCTCAGGTCTCTTCCAACCCTAATTTTCCATGATTCTTCTATGATTCTATGTATGATTACCTGCCCTATAGGCAGGTGGTGTATGTGTGCATTTGGTGCAAGGAGCTCCTGACCCTCAGAGACTGTGTATGATTGGCTTTGGAGACCAGAGTGACTGAACTGGAGGAGCTAAGGGAGACAGAGATACATAGATGAGAACTTTCCAGGACACAGTAGAATGGTCCCACCTTCGGTCTGACAGCCTCTGTGCTGTTCAGGAGGATGAAAGTCTCAGGGAAGGAGAACATCCAACTAGAGCAGAGGGAAACAATCCCATTTGTTTATGCTCAAATCAATTTGTTAGTCTCTAAGATGCCACAAGTACTCCTTGTTCTTTTTGCTGATACAGACTAACATGGCTACCACTCTGAAACCAGTGCCATACTTGGGACCCTCCTTCCAGATGATGCTGTGGAATCTTCTCACACTGAGGATACCTCTCCAGGGGAGGGAACTCCAGTTATTAGGAAGAGACAGGTATTAGTAATAGGTGATTCAGTTATTAGAAACATAGATAGCTGGGTTTGTGATGACCGTGAAGCTGCATCGTGACTCGCCTGCCTGGTGCAAAGGTTGTGGATTTCTCAAGACATCTAGATAGACTTATGTGTAGTGCTGGGGAGGAGCCAGTGGTCCTGGTACCTGTAGGTACCAATGACATAGGGAAGGATAGGAGAGAGATCCTGGAGGACAAATTTAGGCTGCTAGGTAAGAGACTGATGTCCAAGACCTCCCTGGTAGCATTCTCTAAGATGCTCCCAGTTCCATGCACAGGGGCAGTTAGAAAGGCAGAACTGCAGGGTCTCAATGCATGGATGAGACTATGGTGTTGGGGGAGGGGTTTAGATTTATTAGGAACTGGGGAAACTTTGGGGAAAGGGAGCCTATACAGAAAGGATGAGCTCCACCAAAACCAAAATGGAACCAGACTGCTGTCACTTAAAATTAAAAAGGTCATAGAGCAGTTTTAAAACTGAGGGCTGGGGAAAGCTGACAAGTGCGGAGTAGTATGTGTTTTGGACAGAGGCATCCCTTAGGGGAGGATCTATTAATGAAGATTCTCTATGGCCTACTAAAGAGGAGAGAATGGAAGATAATAAAATACGAGTTGGATCTGATAAGGAACAGTCAAATGAAAGAGAGTCTTATTCAATTACGTCATGCAATCGCAGAAAGGTAAAAATTGACAAGTTTTTAAAGTGCTTACATACAAATGCTAGAAGTCTAATAAGATGGGTGAACTAGAGTGCCTTGTATTAAGTGAGGCTAGAATCACAGGACTGGAAGGGACCTCAAGAGGTCACCTAATCCAGTCCCCTGCACTCATGGCAGGATTAAGTATTATCTAGACCATTCATGACTGGTGTTTGTCTAACTTGCTCTTAAAAATCTCCAGTGATGGAGATTCCACAACCTCCCTAGACCATTTATTCCAGTGCTTAACCACCCTAACAGTTAGGAAGTTTTTCCTAATGTCCAACCTAAACCTCCCTTGCTGCCATTTAAGCCCTTTGCTTCTTATCCTATCCTCAGAGGTTAAGGAGAATAATTTCTCTCTCCTCCTGGTAATAACCTTTTATGTACTTGAAATCTGTTATCATGTCCCCTCTCAGACTTCTCTTTTCCAGACTAAAGAAACCCATTTTTTTCAATCTTCCCTCATAGGTCATGTTTTCTAGAGCTTTAATCATTTTTGTTGGTCTTCTCCGGACTTTCTCCAATTTGTCCACATCTTTTCTGAAATGTGGCACCCAGAACTGGATACAGTACTCCAGTTGAGGCCTAATCAGCTTGCAGTAGAGCAGAAGAATTACTTCTTGTGTCTTGCTTACAATACTGCTGCTAATACATCCACAATGATGTTTGCTTTTTTTGCAGTGTTACACTGTTGACTCATATTTAGCTTATGGTCGTCCACTATGACCCCTAGATCCCTTTCTGCAGTACTCCTTCCTATGCAGTCATTTCCCATTTTGTATGTGTGCAACTGATTGTTCCTTCCTCAATGGAGTACTTTGCATTGGTCCGTATTGAATTTCATCCTATTTTCTTCAGACCATTTCTCCAGTTTGTCCAGATCATTTTGAATTTTAAGCCTATCCTCCAAAGTACTTGCAAACCCTTCCAGCTTGGGATCATCCACAAACTTTATAAGTGTAATCTCTATACCATTATCTAAATAATTGATAAAGATATTGAACAGAACCAGACCCCAAACTGATCCCTGCAGCATCCCACTCGTTATGCCCTTCCAGCATGACTGTGAGCCACTGATAACTATTCTCTAGAAACGGTTTTCCAACCAGTTTTTCATTCACCTGATAGTAGCTCCATCCAGGTTGCATTTTCCTAGTTTGTTTATGAGAAGGTAATGTGAGACAGTATCAAAAGCCTTACTAAAGTCAAGATATACCACCACCACTTCCCCTCTCTCCACAAGGCTTGTTACCCTGTCAAAGAAAGCTAACAGGTTGGTTTGACAAGATTTGTTCTTGACAAATCCATGCTGACTGTTACTTATCACCTTATTATCTTCTAGATGTTTGTAAATTTATTGCATAATTATTTGCTCCATTATCTTCCCAGGTACAGAAATTAAGCTAACTGGTCTGTAATTCCCTGGGTTTGATATTGCTATAATAGGCATCACAGAAACTTGGTGGGATAAGGATAATCAATGGGACACAGTAATACCAGAGTACAAAACATATCAGAAGGACAGAACAGGTCATGCTGGTGAGGGAGTGGCGCTATATGTGAAAGGAAGTGTAGAATCAAATGAGGTAAAAATCTTAGATGAATCAAACTGTACCATAGACTCTCTATGGATAGTAATTCCATGCTCAGATAATAAGAATATAGGAGTAGGGATAGACTACTTGGACTAGATGACCTCCTGAAGTCCCTTCCAACCCTGATATTCTATGATATATTACCACCACCTGCCCAGGATAGTGACTGTGAAATGCTCAGAGAGATTAGAGAGGCTATTAAAATAAAAAAAAACTCAATAATCATGGGGGAATTTCAACTATCCCCACATTGACTGGGTACATGTCACCTCAGGATGGGATGCAGAGATAACGTTTCTTGACGCCTTAAATGACTGCTTCTTGGAGCAGCTAGTCCTGGAACCCACAAGAGGCGAGGCAATTCTTGATTTAGTCTTAAGTGCAGCACAAGATCCGGACCAAGGGATGAATATAGCTGGACTGCTTGGTAATAGTGATCAAAATATAATTAAATTTAACATCCCTGTGAGGGGGAAAACACTACAGCAGCCCAATACTGTAGCATTTAATTTCAGAAAGGGGGACTACACAAAAATGAGGACTTTAGTGAAACAGAAATTAAAAGGTACAGTGCCAAAAGTGAAATCCCTGCAAGCTGCATGGAAACTTTTCAAAGACACCATCATAGAGGCTCAACTTAAATGTGTACCCCAAATTAAAAAACATAGTAAGAGAACCAAAAAAGTGCCACCAAAGTGTAAAAGAAGCAGTGAGAGACAAAAAGGCATCCTTTAAAAAGTGGAAGTTAAATCCTAGTGGGGAAAAAAGATAGAAAGGAGCATAAACTCTGTAAAAATATAATTAAGAAGGCCAAAAAAGAATTTGAAGAACAGTTAGCCAAAGACTCAAAAAGTAATAGCAAGATTTTTTTTAAAGTACATCAGAAGCAGGAAGCCTCCTAAACAACCAGTGGGGCCACTGGATAAAAGAGATGCTAAAGGATCACTCAAGGACAATAAGGCCATTGCGGAGAAACTGAATGAATTATTTGCATCGGTCTTCATGGCTGAGGATGTGAGGCAAATTCCCACACCTGAGCCATTCTTTTTAGGTGACAAATCCTGAGGAACTGTCCCAGATTGAGGATTCATTAGAGGAGGTTTTGGAACAAATTGATAAAATAAACCAGGGGCGGGCAAACTTTTTGGCCTGAGGGCCACATCGGATTTCAAAATTGTATGGAGGGCCGGTTAGGCAAGGCTGTGTCTCCCCAAACAGCCAGGCATGGCCTGGTCCCCATTTCCTATCCGACCCCCCTACTTCTCACCCCCTGATGGCTCCCCCAGGACTCCTGCCCCATCCAACCCCCCCGCCTCCAGTCCCCTGGCGGCCCTCCTGGGACTCCTATCTCATCCACCATGCCCTGCTCCCTGTCCCCTGACCAGCCCCAGACTCTCCACCCCTGACTGCCCCCTGTCGCCCCATCGAACTCCCCCTCTCATTCCTGACTTGCCCCCCCAGGACTCCTGCCCCATGCAACCACCCCTTCTCCCTGTCCCCTGACCACCCCCGGAGCCCCACCCCTGACTGTCCCCTGCAGCCCCAGCCAACCCCCCGTCTCCTTCCTGACTGCCCCCCCAGGACCCCTGCCCCATCCAACCCCCCTGTTCCCCACCCTCTGACCGACCCAACCCCTATCCTCACCCCTGCCCCCGACCTCCACCCCCAACTCCTCTGCCCTCTGTCCAGCCCCCTTACCCCCTGATCATGCTGCCTGGAGCACTGGTGGCTCTACAGCCGCACCGCCCAGAGCACCGGGTCCGGCTGCAGCTCTGCACCTGTGCTGCCCGGCTGCCCAGAGCGTTGCACTGGCGGCGCGGCACGCTGAGGCTGTGGGGACGGGGGACAGCATGGGAGGAGCTAAGGGCGAGCCTCCCGGGCCAGGAGCTCAGGGGCTGGGCAGGAGGGTCCCGTGGCCTGCGAGCCATAGTTTGCCCACCTCTGAACTAAACAGTAATAACTCAATAGGACCAGACGGTATTCACCCAAGAGTTCTGAAGGAACTCAAATGTGAAATTGCAGAACTACTAACTGTAGTTTGTAACCTATTGTTTAAATCAGCTTCTGTACAAAATGACTGGACGAATCTAATGTGACATCCATTTTTAAAAAGGGCTCCAGAGGTGATCCTGGCAATTACAGGCCAGTAAGCCTGACTTCAGTACCGGGCAAACTGGTTGAAACTATAGTAAAGAACAAAATTGTCAGATAGATTAACATAATTTGTTGGGGAAGAGGCAACATGGTCTTTGTAAAGAGAAATCATGCCTCACCAATCTGCTGGGATTCTTTGTGGAGGTCAACAAGCATGTGGACAAGGGGGATCTAGTGGATATAGTGTATTTAGATTTTCAGAAAGCCTTTGACAAGGTCCCTCACCAAAGGCTCTTAAGCAAAGTGAGCTGTCATGGGATAAGAGGGAAGGTCCTCTCATGGATTGGTAACTGGTTAAAAGTTAGGAAACAAAGGGTAGGAATAAATGGTTAGTTTTCAGAAGGGAGAACGGTAAATAGTGGTGTCCCCCAGGGGTCTGTACTGGGACCAGTCCAATTCAACATATTCACAAATGATCTGGAAAAAGGGGTAAAAAGTGAGGTGGAAAATTTGCAGATGATACAAAACTACTCAAGATAGTTAAGTCCCAGGCAGACTGTGAAGAGCTACAAAAAGATCGGTCAAAACTGGATGACTGGGCAACAAAATGGCAGATGAAATTCAAAGTAGATAAATGCAAAGTAATGCACGTTGGAAAACATAATCGCAACTATACATGGGGTCTAAATTAGTTGTTACCACTCAAGAAAGAGGACTTGGAGTCATTGTGGATAGTTCTTTGAAAACATCCTCTCAATGTGCAGCGATATTCAAAAAAGCAAACAGAATGTTAGGAATCATCCAGAAAGGGATAGATAATAAGATAGAGAAAATCATGTGGCCTCTATATAAATCCATGGTATGCCCACATCTTGAATACTGCGTGCAGATGTGTTCGCCCCATCTCAAAAAAAGATATATTGCAATTGGAAAAGGTTCAGAAAAAGGCAACAAAAATGATTAGGGCTATGGAACGGCTTCCATATGAGGAGAGATTAATAAGACTGGAACTTTTCAGCTTGGAAAAGAGATGGCTAAGGGGAGATATGAGTGAGGTCTATAAAATCATGGCTCGAGTAGAGAAAGTAGATAAGGAAGTGTTGTTTACTACTTCTTATAAACACAAGAACAAGGGGTCACCAAATGAAATTAATAGGCAGCAGGTTTAAAACAAACAAAAGGAAATACTTCACACAATGCATGGGCAACCTGTGGAATTCCTTGCCAGAGAATGTTGTAAAGGCCAAGAGTATAACAGGGTTCAAAAGAGAACTGTATACGTTCATAGAGGATGGGTCCACCAATGGCTATTAGCTAAGATGGCCAGGGATGCAACCCCATGCTTTGCATATCCATAGCCTCAAATTGCCACAAGCTGGGAGTGGAAGACATGGGATGGATAACTCGATGATTTCCTGTTCCTGCAGGGGTGGGCAAACTTTTTGGCCCAAGGACCACATAGGGGTTGCAAAAATGTATGGAGGGCCGGGTAGGGAAGGCTGTGCCTCCCCGAACAGCCTGGCCCCCACCCCGTATCCTCCCCAACCCACTTCCCATCCCCTGACTGCCCCCCTCAGAATCCCTGACCCATCCAACCCCCCCTGCTCTTTGTCCCCTGACCACCCACTCCTGGGACCCCTGCCCCTAACTGCCCCCCCAGGACCCCACCCCCTATCCAACCCCCCCTGCTCCCTGTCCCCTGACTGCCCTGACCCCTATCCACACCCCCACCCCCTGACAGGCCCCCCGGGACTCACACGCCTATCCAACCCAACACTGTTCCCAGTCCTCTGACTGCCCCCCATAGAACCTCCACCCCATCCAACCACCCTCTGCTCCCTGTCCCCTGACCGCCCCCCGGGGCTGCCTGCCCCTTATCCAAACCCCCTGCTCCCCGCCCCGTTACCATGCTGCTCAGAGCAGCAGGAGCTCGCAGCCCCGCTGCCCGGCCAGAGCCAGCCAAGCTGCCGCGCTGCCCAGCAGGAGCGGTAGGCCAAAATTTTAAAGAATCCTTATTGAGGTTACAGGGACAAACCATCCCAATGTATAGAAAGAAGAGTAAATATGGCAGGCGACCAGCTTGGCTTAACAGTGAAATCTTTGCTGATCTTAAACACAAAAAAGAAGCTTACAAGAAGTGGAAGATTGGACAAATGACCAGGGATGAGTATAAAAATATTGCTCGGGCATGCAGGAGTGAAATCACGAAGGCCAAATCACATCTGGAGTTGCAGCTAGCAAGAGATGTTAAGAGGAACAAGAAGGGTTTCTTCAGGTATATTAGCAACAAGAAGAAAGTCAAGGAAAGTGTGGCCCCTTACTGAATGAGGGAGGCAACCTAGTGACAGAGGACGTGGAAAAAGCTAATGTACTCAATGCTTTTTTTGCCTCTGTCTTCAGGAACAAGGTCAGCTCCCAGACAACTGCACTGGGTAGCACAGCATGGGGAGGAGGTGACCAGCCCTCTGTGGAGAAAGAAGTGGTTTGGGACTATTTAGAAAAGCTGGATGTGCACAAGTCCATGGGGCCGGATGCGTTGCATCCGAGAGTGCTAAAGGAGTTGGCGGCTGTGATTGCAGAGCCATTGGCCATTATCTTTGAAAACTCATGGCGATCGGGGGAAGTCCTGGATGACTGGAAAAAGGCTAATGTAGTGCCCATCTTTAAAAATGGGAAGAAGGAGGATCCTGGGAACTACAGGCCAGTCAGCCTCACCTCAGTCCCTGGAAAAATCATGGAGCAGGTCCTCAAGGAATCAGTTCTGAAGCACTTAGAGGAGAGGAAAGTGATCAGGAACAGTCAGCATGGATTCACCAAGGGCAAGTCATGCCTGACTAATCTAATTGCCTTCTATGATGAGATAACTGGTTCTGTGGATGAAGGGAAAGCAGTGGACGTGTTGTTCCTTGACTTTAGCAAAGCTTTTGGCACGGTCTCCCACAGTATTCTTGCTAGCAAGTTAAAGAAGTATGGGCTGGATGAATGGATGATAAGGTGGATAGAAAGTTGGCTAGATTGTCGGGCTCAACGGGTAGTGATCAATGGCTCCATGTCTAGTTGGCAGCCGGTATCAAGTGGAGTGCCCCAAGGGTCAATCCTGGGGGCAGTTTTGTTCAATATCTTCATAAATGATCTGGAGGATGGTGTGGATTGCACCCTCAGCAAGTTTGCAGACGACACTATACTGGGAGGAGAGGTAGACATGCTGGAGGGTATGGATAGGATACAGATGGACCTAGAGAAATTGGAGGATTGGGCCAAAAGAAATCTGATGAGGTTCAATAAGGACAGAGTCCTGCACTTAGGATGGAAGAATTCAATGCACCGCTACAGACTAGGGACCGAATGGCTAGGCAGCAGTTCTGCGGAAAAGGACCTAGGGGTTACAGTGGACGAGAAGCTGGATATGAGTCAACAGTGTGCCCTTGTTGCCAAGAAGACCAATGGCATTTTGGGATGTATAAGTAGGGGCATTGCCAGCAGATTGAGGGACGTAATCGTTCCCCTCTATTTGACATTGGTGAGGCCTCATCTAGAGTACTGTGTCCAGTTTTGGGCCCACATTACAAGAAGGATGTGGAAAAATTGGAAAGAGTCCAGCGGAGGGCAACAAAAATGATTAGGGGACTGGAACACATGACTTATGAGGTGAGGCTAAGGGAATTGGGGATGTTTAGTCTATGGAAGAGAAGAAAGAGGGGGGATTTGATGTAGCTTTCAACTACCTGAAAGGGGGTTCCAAAGAGGATGGATCTGGACTGTTCTCAGTAGTAGCTGATGACAGAACAAGGAGTAATGGTCTCAAGTTGCAGTGGGGGAGATTTATATTGGATATTAGGAAAAACATTTTCACTAGGAGGGTAGTGAAACACTGGAATGCGTTACCTAGGGAGGTGGTGGAATCTCTTTCCTTAGAAGTTTTTAAGGTCAGGCTTGACAAAGCCCTGGCTGGGATGATTTAATTGGGGATCGGTCCTGCTTTGAGCAGGGGATTGGACTAGATGACCTCCTGAGGTCCCTTCCAACCCTGATATTCTATGATTCTATGAAAGCACTGGTGGCACGGTGATCTGAGGCTGCCAGTGGGGGGGAAGGGGCTGGGGGCTAGCCCCCCTGGCCAGGAGCTCAAGGACTGGGCAGAACGGTCCCGCAGGACCTAGTTTGCCCACTTCTGCACTAAAGCACCTGGAATTGGCCACTGTCGGAAGACAGGATACTGGGCTGGATGGACCATGGGTCTGACTCAGTATGGCCATTCTTATGTTTGTTGTCTTCCATGGCCTAGCCTTCCAGCCAGGTCCTCTTTCAGTTCTGTGCTCTTCCAGGGTAGCAAAAGTCCAATTAAACAACCAAACAAAACATCAAAACAAACCATGTTGCTGCCCCTTGCGGGCTATATTGAAGTTCCCTGCCCTGCACCCCTACTCCAGGGACTACAGAGCTCCTTCTTTGCTCCTTTCGCTGAGCACTGCCTCTCCAGGCCTTCTCCCTGGAGACCTCTTCATAGCAGTGTCCCCTCATCTCCCCTCCCCAAGGCCTCTAGCAGCTTTTCCCAGGAAACACCCTGCTTTTTATAGGCCCTATCACCAGGGCCAGCACAGAGGTGTGACCTGCTCCCTGTGGTTCTCTACAGCCTGCTTTTATCAATCCCTTCCCAAAGAGAGGGACCTCCCTTTGCTCCTCTACCCAGGAGTCTTCTCCCCACCTGAGTTCTCCTCCCCAACAGCTGGGGTCACTAATTTAACTGCACACTACTCTCCTCAAAGAGCCAACCAGCCTGTGACAGCATCCACACAACACAACCAGCATATGCAATAGCCCCAAACATCTGTAGACCCTCATTTGCCATCCCCACAAATCAATACCAAATCCCCCAGACGCAACACAACCAGCACACACAATAACCCCAACAACATGTAGCCCCTCACTGCATCACACTCTTCATTCACACCTGCACAAATCTCCCAGCATAACACACACAAAATTCTCAAGAACTCCCTACACACAAATCAGCACAACCACCTCCTCACAAATCAACAAAGTACCCTGCGTGTCTGAAGGAAGGGAAAACTCATTCTCTGAATGATGCATTGGCTATTGCAGTCAGGAGTGGCTACTGCCTATCATGCTGACCAGTGTTGCCTTATTGTTTCCTTATACTTCTCCATCGGTCTGTTTGCAGGGGCCTTCTCTAGCTATGGACCTGTTAAGGGTACACTGGCCCTTTAAGACTCCATCCTCCTAGAGTTCTGGCCCATGCTACCTAGTCCTTAAAGCTTTTGTCGTAACCTTCCCAAGGATGTCTAGTCCTCCTGTGCCCTTCCTGTGGAGGGACCTGCTTAACTTTCATTAGTAATTTAACCCCCATGATCCCTGTGGGGTTTCTGGGTCTGTTCATTGGGCAGCTCTTTGCCACTGCACTACTGAGGAGCTTACTTGAGGTAGTTCCCATCTCTCTGGCAGCCATTGCCGTCTGTCTGAACTGCAGCCTTTTATCCCATCTGTTGCTGGTCAGTTGATTAGCCCCAGGTGGGGAAGTAGCTACTCTGTTCATTAACCCCAAAGGTGCTGTTGGAGCACACAGTGTATAAACTCAACCCCAGTATGTCTGTATCCGACTGTTGTCTCTTGTCTTAGATCGGCATCATAATTCTTTGGGGCAGCAACTATCTTTTATGTGTTTGTCCAGTGCCTTGCACAATGGGGTCCTACTCCATGACTGGGGCTCCTAGGTGTTATAATACAAACTACAATAAGTACTGGCTATTTCAGTCCGGAGTAGCCACAGCTCCTTATGGCTTTTTCACCAACCAGGAAGGGCACAGGTCAGAGTCACATGCCTCGGGTGCAGTCTCCTTCAGTGTCCTCTACTTCTTGTGGAGTAAGTCACTGAACTCTGGAAATGTATTTGTTGGCTGGCAGAGGACAATCAGATTGATGCTGTGTGAAGTCTTTCCAAACAAGAGTGGCCTTTTCAGCAATATAAGAGGATAGTTCATTGCTGTACTGGGTGCTGCATCATGGTATAGCCTGTAAGAACTTGGGGTTAATGAAGCAGTTCACCCACCCTGAAAAAGTCTTTAGGATGAGATCTGGCAGCTTCAGTGGAGACTGATGGGAAGGGTCTCTTGGCCTGTAACAGCCTCAGCACAGGCTTAGAGAAAATCTATGTTTCAGCTTGTCTTTCCTAACTTTCCACCATGGATGTTTAAGTCTCCATCTCTCTTTCTCTTCCCGCATCTGACAGAGACACAGGGAGATCTGTATTGGCATGAGGAGCAAGGGGCTTTTTGAGAGCCAATGTGCTGATGGCTGTAACTGGGGCATGATGACAACAGCTCCCCAGATCCTCAAATCCTTCCCCAGTAGATGAGGTACTTCTGTTCTTGAGCATTTTTTAATATGGTCGAATCCATATGCCTGCATGGACCCAGAGCATGGCCCTTAGAGTTTCCTTATAAATGGGAATGCACTGACCACTACCTGAATGAGACCATGGTCTGTACAAGGCAATGGCTAGTTTTTGAAATCAGTGACTAATCTGAACCCCCAAACCCACTCACCTTGTCCCCCTGGCAAAGCATATGCACATAAGGAAACAGCTTAATTGTTTCTGGTTCCCTTTGTTAATTCCCCTCTTTATGGTCTGAAGCATGTGCTGACTTTATGTAGCCAAACTGTCCAAATCATTTGCACACAAATTTGCCATCTGGACTAGCACAAGCAAACAGATGCTAATACATTTCAAGAAAAAAGTGCGGTTTTATTAAGCATCAGTCTCCGTATCCTCTCACGATGATTTCCTGGACAGACATCATAATATATGCTTCTAGGGACACAATGTTCTGAAGATTCAGAGCAGGCTGCGCAGCAGGGACAGGAGGACGGTGAAGAAATTTAGCAGCATGTGACCTCCAGAAGAAGAAAGGGGAGCGTCCATGTAACAGCAACGCAGATACAGATAAGTAACCGTTTTCATGTTCTCTCCACAGGTACTAATGCGGAGAGTGAACTAGATGATACATCTGAGGGAAGGGAACAGAAGGAGACTCCGTGGATTGGAAGGCATGAGATACACTGTCCTAGGGATGGGGGTTCCACGACCACTGCTCCCAAGAGAAGGAGGCGGGTGGTGGTGGTGGTGAGGGACTCTCTCCTCAGGGGGACTGAGTCATCTATCTGCCACCCCGACCGGGAAAACCGAGAAGTCGGCTGCTTGCCAGGAGCTAGGATTCATGAAGTGATGGAGAGACTGCCGAGACTCATCAAGCCCTCAGATCGCTACCCCTTCCTGCTTCTCCACGTGGGCACCAATGATACTGCCAAGAATGACCTTGAGCAGATCACTGCAGACAACGTGGCTCTGGGAAGAAGGATAAAGGAGTTTGAGGCGCAAGTGGTGTTCTCATCCATCCTCCCTGTGGAAGGAAAAGGCCTGGGTAGAGACCGTCGAATCGTGGAAATCAACGAATGGCTATGCAGGTGGTGTCGGACAGAAGGCTTTGGATTCTTTGACCATGGGATGGTGTTCCAAGAAGGAGGAGTCCTAGGCAGAGATAGGCTCCACCTAACGAAAAGAGGGAGGAGCATATTTGCAAGCAGGCTGGCTAACCAAGTGAGGAGGGCTTTAAACTAGGTTCAACGGGGTAAGGAGACCAAAGCCCTGAGATAAGTGGGGACATGGGATACTGGGAGGAAGCACGAGCAGGAAAGCGTGAGAGCGGAGGGCTCCTGCCTCATACTAAGAAAGCAGGACAAACAGCAAGTTGTCTCAAGTGCCTATACACAAATGCAAGAAGCCTGGGAAACAAGCAGGGAGAACTGGAAGTCCTGGCACAATCAAGGAATTATGATGTGATTGGCATAACAGAGACTTGGTGGGATAACTCACATGACTGGAGTACTGTCATGGATGGATATAAACTGTTCAGGAAGGACAGGCAGGGCAGAAAAGGTGGGGGAGTTGCTTTGTATGTAAGCGAGCAGTATGACTGCTCAGAGCTCAAGTATGAAACTGCAGAAAAAACAGAGAGTATCTGGATTCAGTTTTGAAGTGTGAGCAACAAGGGTGATGTCGTGGTGGGAGTCTGCTATAGGCCACCGGACCAGGGGGATGAGGTGGACGAGGCTTTCTTCCGGCAACTAACGGAAGTTATTAGATCGCAGACCCTGGTTCTCATGGGAGATTTCAACCACCCTGATATCTGCTGGGAGAGCAATACAGCAGTGCACAGACAATCCAGGAAGCTTTTGGAAAGTGTAAGGGACAATTTCCTGGTGCAAGTGCTGGAGGAACGAGGTAGGGGCAGAGCTCTTCTTGACCTGCTGCTCACAAACCGGGAAGAATTAGTAGGGGAAGCTAAAGCGGATGGGAACTTGGGAGGCAGTGACCATGAGATGGTCGAGTTCAGGATCCTGACACAGGGAAGAAAGGAGAACAGCAGAATACGGACCCTGGACTTCAGAAAAACAGACTTTGACAACATCAGGGAACTGATGGGCAGGATCCCCTGGGAGAATAACATGAGGGGGAAAGGACTCCAGGAGAGCTGGCTGTATTTTAAAGAATCCTTATTGAGGTTACAGGGACAAACCATCCCGATGTGTAGAAAGAATAGTAAATACGGCAGGCGACCAGCTTGGCTTAACAGTGAAATCCTTGCTGATCTTCAACACAAAAAAGAAGCTTACAAGAAGTGGAAGTTTGGACAAATGACGAGGGAAGAGTATAAAAATGTTGCTCGGGTATGCAGGAGTGAAATCAGGAAGGCCAAATCACACCTGGAGTTGCAGCTAGCAAGAGATGTTAAGAGTAACAAGAAGGGTTTCTTCAGGTATGTTAGCAACAAGAAGAAAGTCAAGGAAAGTGTGGGCCCCTTACTGAATGAGGGAGATAACCTAGAGACAGAGGATGTCGAAAAAGCTAATGTACTCAATGCTTTTTTTGCCTCTGTCTTCAGGAACGAGGTCAGCTCCCAGACTACTGCACTGGGTAGCACAGCATGGGGAGGAGGTGACCAGCCCTCTGTGGAGATAGAAGTGGTTCGGGACTATTTAGAAAAGTTGGACGAGCACAAGTCCATGGGGCTGGATGCGTTGCATCCGAGAGTGCTAAAGGAGTTGGTGGATGTGATTGCAGAGCCATTGGCCATTATCTTTGAAAACTCATGGCGATTGGGGGAGGTCCTGGACAACTGGAAAAAGGCTAATGTAGTGCCAATCTTTAAAAAAGGGAAGAAGGAGGATCCTGGGATCAGGACCTCAAGGAATCAATTCTGAAGCACTTAGAGGAGAGGAAAGTGATCAGGAACAGTCAGCATGGATTCACCAAGGGCAAGTCATGCCTGACTAATCTAATTGCTTTCTATGATGAGATAACTGGTTCTGTGGATGAGGGGAAAGCCGTGGACGTGTTATTCCTTGACTTTAGCAAAGCTTTTGACATGGTCTCCCACAATATTCTTGCCAGTAAGTTAAAGAAGTATGGGCTGGATGAATGGACTATAAGGTGAATAGAAAGTTGGCTAGATTGTCGGGCTCAACGGTCAGTGATCAATGGCTCCATATCTCGTTGGCAACCAGTATCAAGTGGAGTGCCCCAAGGGTCAGTCCTCGGGCTCGTTTTGTTTAATATCTTCATTAATGATCTGGAGGATGGTGTGGATTGCACCCTCATCAAGTTTGCAGATGACACTAAACTGGGAGGAGAGGTAGATACGTTGGAGGGTAGAGATAGCATACAGAGGGCCCTAGAGAAATTGGAGGATTGGGCCAAAAGAAATCTGATGAGGTTCAACAAGGACAAGTGCAGAATCCTGCACTTAGGATGGAAGAATCCCATGTACCGCTACAGACTAGGGACCGAATGGCTCGGCAGCAGTTCTGCAGAATAAGACTTATGGGTTACGGTGGACGAGAAGCTGGATATGAGTCAACAGTGTGCTGTTGTTGCCAAGAAGGCCAATGGCATTTTGGGATGTATAAGTAGGGGCATTGCCAGCAGATGGAGGGACGTGATTGTTCCCCTCAATTCAACATCGGTGAGGCCTCATCTGGAGTATTGTGTCCAGTTTTGGGCCCCACACTACAAGAAGGATGTGGAAAAATTGGAAAGAGTCCAGCGGAGGGCAACAAAAATGTTTAGGGGACTGGAACACGTGACTTATGAGGAGAGGCTGAGGGAACTGGGATTGTTTAGTCTGCAGAAGAGAAGAATGAGGGGGGATTTGATAGCTGCTTTCAACTACCTGAAAGGGGGTTCCAAAGAGGATGGATCTAGACTCTTCTCAGTGGTAGCAGATGACAGATTGAGGAGCAATGGTCTCAAGTTGCAGTGGGGGAGGTTTAGGTTGGATATTAGGAAAAACTTTTTCACTAGTAGGGTGGTGAAACACTGGAAAGTGTTACCTAGGGAGGTGGTAGAATCTCCTTCCTTAGAAGTTTTTAAGGTCAGGCTTGACAAAGCCCTGGGTGGGATGATGTAGTTCGGGATTGGTCCTGCTTTGAGCAGGGCGTTGGACTAGATCATAGAATCATAGAATATCAGGGTTGGAAGGGACCTCAGGAGGTCATCTAGTCCAACCCCCTGCTCAAAGCAGGACCAATCCCCAATTAAATCATCCCAGCCAGGGCTTTCTCAAGCCTGACCTTAAAAACTTCTAAGGAAGGAGATTCTACCACCTACCTAGGTAACGCATTCCAGTGTTTCACCACCCTTCTAGTGAAAAAGTTTTTCGTAATATCCAACCTATACCTCCCCCACTGCAACTTGAGACCATTACTCCTTGTCCTGTCCTTTTCTACCACTGAGAATAGTCTAGATCCATCCTCTTTGCAACCCCCTTTCAGGTAGTTGAAAGCAGCTATCAAATCCCCCCTCATTCTTCTCTTCTGCAGACTAAACAATCCCAGTTCCCTCAGCCTCTCCTCATAAGGCATATGTTCCAGACCCCTAATCATTTTTGTTGCCCTTTGCTGGACTCTCTCCAATTTATCCACATCCTTCTTGTAGTGTGGGGCCCAAAACTGGACACAGTACTCCAGATGAGGCCTCACCAATGTCGAATAGAGGGGGACAATCACGTCCCTCGATCTGCTCGCTATGCCCCTACTTATACATCCCAAAATGCCATTGGCCTTTGTCAAGGTTCCTCCCCCACTCTGAACTCTAGGGTATAGATGTGGGGACCTGCATGAAAAACCTCCTAAGCTTATCTTTACCAGCTTAGGTCAAAACTTCCCCAAGGTACAAAATATTCCACCCGTTGTCCTTGGACTGGCCGCTACCACCACCAAACTAATACTGGTTACTGGGGAAGAGCTGTTTGGACGCATCCTTCCCCCCAAAATACTTCCCAAAACCTTGCACCCCAAAATACTTCCCAAAACCTTGCACCCCACTTCCTGGACAAGGTTTGGTAAAAAGCCTCACCAATTTGCCTAGGTGACTACAGACCCAGACTCTTGGATCTTAAGAACAATGAACAATCCTCCCAACACTTGCACCCCCCCTTTCCTGGGAAATGTTGGATAAAAAGCCTCACCAATTTGCATAGGTGACCACAGACCCAAACCCTTGGATCTGAGAACAATGAAAAAGCATTCAGTTTTTTACAAGAAGACTTTTAATAAAAAATAGAAGTAAATAGAAATAAAGAAATCCCCCCTGTAAAATCAGGATAGTAGATATCTTACAGGGTAATTAGATTCAAAAACATAGAGAACCCCTCTAGGCAAAACCTTAAGTTACAAAAAAGATACACAGACAGAAATAGTTATTCTATTCAGCACAATTCTTTTCTCAGCCATTTAGAGAAATCATAATCTAACACATACCTAGCTAGATTACTTACTAAAAGTTCTAAGACTCCATTCCTGGTCTATCCCCGGCAAAGACCCAGCATACAGACAGACACAGACCCTTTGTTTCTCTCCCTCCTCCCAGCTTTTGAAAGTATCTTGTCTCCTCATTGGTCATTTTGGTCAGGTGCCAGCGAGGTTACCTTTAGCTTCTTAACCCTTTACAGGTGAGAGGAGCTTTCCCCTGGCCAGGAGGGATTTCAAAGGGGTTTACCCTTCCCTTTATATTTATGACAGCCTTCTTGGCAACAAGGGCACACTGCTGACTCATATCCAGCTTCTCGTCCACTGTCACCTCTAGGTCCTTTTCCGCAGAAAATGACCTTACATCCCTGATATTCTATGATTCTATGAATGGCAGCACTATAAAAAAAAACCATGCAAGTTGCTAATTGCTAATGTATTCCACAGTGAATACTTCTACCAGTAGTTCTATACCTCTGCCCATAGCTTAACTTTATTAAAAGCCTTTAATTGCATCTTCAGATATTTAAGAATGTTCCAGTCCAAACAGAGAGCAAAGCAATCTTTACCCCAACAGGACAGAAACTCCACTGAAAGAAAGTGTAAAGCAGCCTACTGAAGCTGCAACATTCAGTCAAGGAATGCCGTTGTTCTCACACCTTAATGAAATAGTTTTGCGTTGATTTTAAGTCATCTGTCAGTTAGTCTTCCATTGGTTTGTACTGTGGATGAGTTATCATTTTCCTGGGTGGTTTATTGTTCATTCTGTATTTTTTTAATAAGCTACAAGAAAATGATCTGTTGTGAAAGGAGAGCAGGTGAGTGCTCATTCAAGGCGTAATAATGTCACTGATATTTCATTACAGAATCTTTCCCTCATGTTGTGTGTGTGAGAATCATACATAAAGGAAGCAACGGATTGTGGTAATATTTTCCCTCTCTTTGCATTCTGAAAATGAAAGATATCCACAACCACAGTCCATGGATCCTCTGATCTCCTTTGAGAAGTGCAATCTTTAAAAAAAAAAATCTGTTGAAAGGTGACCTTCTTGAAAGGTAACATACTCTCACTAATTAATACAATTTGTGTGTGCAACCTTAACTTCACTTTAGCAGTTTTTTCATCTGGGAATTCCCCAAACCTTCATAGTGAGACTAATAAGACTGTTTTGGTTTATGGAATAACAGTAGAAATCAAATTAATATTATCTATAAAATATATACAGCCAATTTGAATGGGTGAATTATTAATAGTGAACAATTAATCCAATGAATTTAGGTGTATTTTCATGTTCAATTATTCATCAATACACTAATTGTTATTAATTTATTTGATATTATGCAAACATTTCAATCTGCAGGTTGTTCACACACAATTTGCTTAGACTATGTTTTCAACTATTAGCTCTTATTTGTTTTCCATGGTGTGACTGGCCACCTAAGTTAGATTGTATTATTTTTGCTTCCAGACTGAATGACAAACACAAAACAGGAGCAAGCAATACTGCCATAAATAGGGAATAACTATATTCAAACACAAATGCCCTACTTGACATGTAAATATGAGTATTTGTACAAAGAGCAGGTAATCTCCAACATTCATATAACCACAACCCCATTCACAAGAATATTTGCAGAAAAGCAAATAAAAATGGATGTGCACATGGATGCATCTTAAAGCATTCCAGGATTCACAAAAAAGTTTGTAAGTAATATTGTTATACCCTCTCACTTATGGCCAGTGAATTTATTAGCCACATTTTTGTTCAATGAGTACATTCAAATAAAACTATTACTCAAGAAAATGATTACAGTCAGCACAATGTACATCTTCCCTTTTTTCAATAAATAAATCAAATTCTAAGTGAATTCAGGTGATTGGTGCCTTTAAGAAAACTGGCTTTTAAAACAGCAGTTTGCTGGAAATAGTGAACAGCATACCCATGGCCAATCAGCAGGCAAATAGCACTAAGGGAGGAAGTCTGGCAATGCTGAATATCAGTCAGATACCTGAGTCTCTAATGACTGTGACAATGAAAAAAAATAGAATTCCAGAAGCTGTCAAAAGTAGATACCTAAACTGCACATACAAAGTGGAATTTTCATTAAAGGAAGTTATCTGTTCTGCATGCTAAATGCCTATCAGCAAACACAAATAGGCACTTAGGTGCCATAAAAGTTATTGTGTTCCTAAGTATCTATTATCAGCTATAAATAAAATGCAATCCAGGCAGCTATTTCTTATAGCTTCAATTCCAATTCAGTTGTGTTTGAAACTCTTGTATTTACTTTCCATGAATAGTCAAGCACTCAAGCTTTACTAAATATTAATACTCACACAAATTAGTGTTTAGCAAAATAGGCTTGAATATCTTCTGAAAGTAATTTTATGTTAATACTAAATTGTTACCTTTTCTTTTGCAACATCCAAAAACCACTCTATACATGTGTCATAAATATAAAGGGAAGGATAAACTCCTTTAAAATCCCCCCTGGCCAGAGGAAAAGTCCCCTCACCTGTAAAGGGTTAAGAAGCTAAAGGTAACCTCACTGGCACCTGACCAAAATGACCAATGAGGAGACAAGATACTTTCAAAAGCTGGGAGGAGGGAAAAAAACAAAGGGTCTGTGTCTGTCTGTATGCTGCTTTTGCCGGGGATAGAACAGGAATGGAATCCTTAGAACTTTTAGTAAGTAATCTAGCTAGGTATGTGTTAGATTATGATTTCTTTAAATGGCTGAGAAAAGAGCTGTGCTGAATAGAATGACTATTCCTGTCTGTGTGTCTCTTTTGTAACTTAAGGTTTTGCCTAGAGGGATTCTCTATGTTTTGAATCTAATTACCCTGGAAGGTATCTACCATCCTGATTTTACAGAGGTGATTCCTTTACTTCTATTAAAAGTCTTCTTGTAAGAAAACTGAATGCTTTTTCATTGTTCTAAGATCCAAGGGTTTGGGTCTGTAGTCACCTATGCAAATTGGTGAGGATTTTTACCAAACCTTCCCCAGGAAGTGGGGTGCAAGGGTTGTGAGGATTTGGGGGGGAAAGACGTTTCCAAACAACGTTTTCCTAATAAATAAACCCAGATAAATGATTGGTGGTGGCAGTGGAAATCCAAGGGCAAAGGGTAAAATTAATTTGTACCTTGGGGAAGTTTTAACCTAAGCTGGTAAAAGTAAGCTTAGGAGGTTTTCATGCAGGTCCCCACATCTGTACCCCAGAGTTCAGAGTGGGGAAGGAACCTTGACAACATGTTTCAGCATAATGTCTCTCTTCAGTATGCATTTCTGTTAAAGCAAAGAATTGCAGTATCCATGCAGCATCAATTAGGTGTGCCATGACTCAAGATAGCTGTGATTGCTCAAGGATGTCCAGTGATCACCAGTCAAAGCATCAGCTAGTGCATTTTTCAGAAGCTCCAACTTTCTAGTCTTCTCATTGTGATATAGATCATGTATGTGACGTTGCACCCCATAATGCTTTATGGAAATATGATTATGAATTTATATATGACATAACTGGAATATGTTTTATGCTACATATGGCATGTAGCATATCTCTGTAAAGGTTATGATCTACTGAATATATTCATCCTATTTGTATGCATGTATCATGTTTGTATTCAAAGTTATAAATATTGTTTAAGTTCTTGTTTAATTTTAAGTAGCCTCAGTGAAGCAGTTGGTCAGCTTCCTGAGAAAAGACTATTCTCAGTAAGTGCCCAATCAAGAAGCACTTAAGCCAACAATGAACTTGGAGACGCCAATCCAAAACTGAGCTTTCCCAGGAATGTGGCCTGGCTGGTAAGGAACTCAGTCATGCATGGTCATGTGACTTGCCCATGTGACTCCAAAACTCCATCTTGGAGCTGAATTCTGGATAGGAGAGAGGACTGCGGGGGTCTCCACCCACAAGACAAAAGTCTATTTAAGCCCCTGGGAGATCCCTTCATTTTTGATTCAGCTGGCTCAAGAGATATCCTTTGGGGGTGGAGAGGCTACCTGAAAGAAACTGGAACAAAGGACAGTAACCATAGGGGCATGAGTGATTGCTGGACCCAGACTAGAAGGAGACTAGTCTGTAAAAGAAGCTTCCTGGAACATCTCTGAGGGTCAGATTTCATCTGTAATCACTTTCTTACTGTACTAGGAATAGGCTTGCATGTTTTATTTTATTTTGCTTGGTAATTCACTTTGTTCTGTTGGTCATCACTTGGAACCACTTAAATCCTACTTCTTGTATTTAATAAAAATAACTTTTTTATTTATTAATTAACCCAGAATATGTATTAATACCTGGGGGGGAGGGGAGAAACAGCTGTGCAGCTCTCTCTATCAGTGTTATAGAGGGTGAAAAATGTATGAGTTTACCCTTTATAAGCTTTATACAGGGTAAAACACATTTATCTGGGGTTTTGGATACCATTTGGAGTTGGGCATCTGAGTGTTGGAGACAGGAACACTTCTTAAGCTGTTTTCAGTTAAGCCTGCAGCTTTTAGGGGATGTGGTTCAGACCTGGGTCTGGGTTTGGAGCAGGCTAGCATGTCTGGCTCAAACCAGGCAGGGCACTGAAGTCCCAAGCTGCCAGGGGAAACAGGCTCAGGGGTAATCTCAGCACATCAGTTGGCAGTTCCCAAGGTGGTTTCTGTGATACAACCCGTCACAATGTATTTGTGATGTAATGGTTCCTCTGAAGGGCAAGGTGTATGACTGATTGGAAGATATGATTTGAATAACATCTCTTAGCTATACACAGCAGATCACTCAACATTGTAATCAACAAAGCTATCTACTTTGCAATAGCACTGGTAAAGCTGTTGTACTTTGTTTCATCCATGGGCGTGTAGTGATCCTGACACCATGCAAGTGTACTCTGTCACAGCTGGAGGGATTCATTTGCTCTTGGAGGGTTATCTGTAGCACAAGAACTAGAGGTGAAAGCATGTTTAGCATGTAGGTGGTACTGCAGACTTGAAGTACTTTGATGTTATTGGAACTTAGCCTTGCAATAGCTACATGTAACCATCTTTTTATCCAATGCAATCAAAACTGTGATCAATGATGACTAATTTATTTAATCACTTGACAACTTTACTTATCAAGCTGAGTCTTGAAACAAGTTAGGTTTTTTGCTCCCACTACTTGTCTTGGAAGGCTGTTCCAGAACTTCACTTCTCTGCTGGTTAGAAACTTTCATCTAACTTCAAGCCTAAACTTGTTGATGGCCAGTTTATATCCAATTGTTCTTGTACTACCACTGGCCCTTAACTTAAATAGTACCTCTCTCTCCCTGATGTTTATCCCTCTGACATATTTATAGAGATCAATCATACCTCTCCTCAGCCTTTGGTTTGTTTAGCCTAACAAACCAAAGATCCTTAAGTCTTCTCTAGGAAGGTAACTTCTCCATTCCTCTGATCATCCTAGCAGCCCTTCTCTGAACCTGTTCCAGTTTAAATTATTCATCTTTGTTAAACATGGGAGCCAAGAACTGCATCCAGTATTCCAGGTGAGGTCTCACCAGTGCCTTGTACAATGGTACTAACACTTCCCTATCTCTACTGGAAATAATGCATCCTAGGATTCAATTAGCTTTTTTCACAGCTGTGTCATATTGGCAGCTCATAGTCATCAACCAATACACCCAGGTCTTACTCCTCCAAATGGTAAGTCCCCATGACCTTTCACTTTGCACTAGGGCTGTCAATTAAGGATTAAATTCACAACACAATTAACACATTAATGTTTTTAATATGTTAATCACACTCCAGAGGCAGCAGGGGGCTGGAACCCATAGCTCCACGGACAGTGGCGGGGGGAGCCCCAGAACTCTGCGGGCAGTAGGGAAGGGCTGAAGGTTGGAGTCCCACACCCCAAGCAGGGCTGAAGCCTGGAGACCCAAGGGGGCATGAAGCCCAGAGCCCTAGAGCTCCAGAAGCATCAGGGTGCTGAAGGCCAGCGCCCCCTACACCAAGGAGGGCTGAAGCTCCAAACCCTTCAAGGCTCAAGGTATGGGAACCACATTTTTTTTCTCGTGGGCAGAGGGGTCACAATTTTTTTTAAAGCCCAAATGGAATTTTTACATTGCTCTAAAGATTTACATATTTTTTACATAACTGCACTCAAAAATAAAACAAATTTTAAAAAAAATCTGTATTTGTAAGCTGCACTTTCACGATGATAAAACTGCATTATAGTACTTGTATAAGGTGAATTGAAATACTTTTGTTTATCTTTTTTACAGTGCAAATATTTGTAACAACATATTATAAAGTGAGCACTGTACAGTTGATATTCTGTGTTATAATTGTAATCAATATATTTGAAAATGTAGCAAACATCCAAAATATTTTAAATAAATGGTACTCTATTATCAGTGCGATTAAAACTGCAATTAATCATGATTAATTTTTTTAATCACTAGACAGCCCTAGTTAATCTACTAGTTCTATTGGTTTATGGCATTAGTGGAACTTGAGCACATTCTGGGGCTCATATATTATTTTTCATAATTTATTGACTCTGGAACAAACAGCATTTAATTTATGTCAACTGATCATCTGCAAGATTCATACTCTGTGTTTCTGTGTAATCATCCTCAGCAATATAGATGGGATGTAGCACTGACATTCACAGCCACTGCTGTTCATCAACAGTATGATGTGTTTCAGAGTAACAGCCGTGTTAGTCTGTATTCGCAAAAAGAAAAGGAGTACTTGTGGGACCTTAGAGACTAACCAATTTATTATAACTATAATAATTATGTTATTATTATCACACTCGGGTTATTCCAACTAGTTCAACATTTGCAAAGAAATAAAAAAAATTAATCCTCCTGCAACTTACTTTTATTCTTTGCAAAAAAAAAAAGTCAGTGTGACAGGTTCCTGTGGGTTCAACCTAAAACTGGGGTACCACTGAGCCCTCCGTCCCTCCAACCTGGGCTCCCTCTCACACTGTGATGCTATGACAAGCTGAAAACCTCTCCAGGTACTGCACTTACACAGACATCCACAGGCAGGGACACACCCAACTGAGTTATATGAATGCTTTTACCAGCCATGCATGAACCAACAATAGAGAGGCTCCAGCCAATTCCCCCCACTCCCCAGCTTAGGACCCCAGAACTGTACCATCTGGCCCTGGTCAGAAGCCTGACCAGTGCAAGTTTATTACCCAGTCCACCTGAGTAGATTCCCCAACCACTTCAACCAAAATGCACTATTTTAGGTAAAATATAAAACAGATTTATTAGTTAAAGAAAGAAGATTTAAGTGATTACAAGTAGTAAGCATAGAGATCAAAGTTGGTCACCTAAGAAATAAAAGTAAAATCACAATCTGAGTTCTATAAACTAGACAGGATTTGAATCAAGCAGTGTCTCACCCTGATAAATAATACAAGAAGGTCACAGATCTTCCATTCACAGGCTGGATGTCTTCTTCAGCCTGAGACCACCTCCACAGTTCTGTCTTTGTCCCCCAGACATGTTTCCAGGTGTTGAATTGTGGGGGGAGAGAGGCCAAGTGATGATGTCACTTCCCCTCTTTTATAGTTTCTTCCAGCTTGCTGGAAAGACCTTTTGTTATGACGTGAGTCAAGCAGTCTCCATTATCTTAGTGCTATCTTTGAAAAAATCTCCATTGTATACAGTTCCTGGGATAGTCCTGGGAGTGTGGATTCCTTTAACGGGCCACAAGCACATCTGACTCCTCTGTTGTTATATCTGAAAGTCTGGTTGTGGGAGTTCCCAACCTCACAATATATTTCAGTAACACACATAGTGAAACTTCATAACTTCATGTACAGTGATAGTACATACAATCCAACAGGATATTAATGTTCAACAAATCAAGACTTTTAAAATGATACCTCACAAGACATACTTTGTACAAACATATCGTAAGTAGAACAGTGGTGAATATAGAGGTTCCAGGGTGCTGCTTTGAAGCACAGCAAGCCACAGTGAGCACATTATGAAAAACCTGTCACGTGACATTTTTTTTCTGTCTCAGAAAAGGTTTATGCCAGCAAAGTCCTCTACAGCAGCACAGAGATAGAATTGCTTGAGCATTAGTTTGGTATCTGAAGATGTTACATATATCATGCTGCCATGCAAAGCTTTTGATATGGTCTCCCACAGTATTTTTGCCAGCAAGTTAAAAAAGTATGGATTGGATGAATGGACTATAAAGTAGATAGAAAGCTGGCTAGATTGTCGGGCGGTAGTTGGCAGCCTGTATCAAACAGAGTACCCAGGGGTCAGTCCTGGGGCCGGTTTTGTTCAACATCTTTATTAATTATTTGGATGATGGGATTAATTGCACCCTCAGCAAGTTCGCAGATGACACTAAGCTGGGGAAAGAGGTAGATAGGCTGGAGGGTAGGGATAGGGTCCAGAGTGACCTAGACAAATTGGAGGATTGGGCCAAAAGAAATCTGATGAGTTTCAACAAGGACAGGTGCAGAGTCCTGCACTTAGGATGGAAGAATCCCATGCACCACTATAGGCTGAGGACCAACTGGCTAAGCAGCAGTTCTGCAGAAAAGGACCTGGGGATTACAGTGGATGAGAAGCTGGATAGAAGTCAGCAGTGTGCCCTTGTTGCCAAGAAGGCTAATGGCATGTTGAGAAAAAACAACGAGGAGTCCTTGTGGCACCTTAGAGACTAACAAATTTATTTGGGCATAAGCTTTCGTGGGCTAGAACCCACTTCATCCGATGCATGGAGTGTAAAATACAGGAGCAGGTAAAAACATGAAAAGATGGGAGTTGCTTTACCAAGTGTGAGGTCAGTCTAATGAGACAATTCAATTAACAGCAGGATACCAAGGGAGTAAAAATAACTTTTGTAGTGGTAATAGAGTGGCCATTTCAAACAGTTGAAAAGAAGGTGTGAGTAACAGTAGGGGGAAATTGGGTTTAGGTTTTGTAATGACCCATACTGGGCTGCATTAGTAGGATCATTGCCAGCAGATTAAGGGAAGTGATTATTCCCCTTTATTCTGCACTGGTGAGGCCACACCTGGAGCATTGCATCCAGTTTTGGGCCCCCCACTACAGAAAGGATGTGGATATATTGGAGAGAGTCCAGTGGAGGGCAACGAAAACAATCAGGGGGCTGTGGCACATGGCTTATGAGGAGCGGCTTAGGGAACTGGACTTGTTTAGTCTGCAGAAGAGTGAGGAGGGATTTGATAGCAGCCTTCAACTTCCTGAAGGGGGGGGTTCAAAAGAGGATGGAGCTCAGCTGTTCTAAGTGGTGGCAGATGACAGAACAAGAAGCAATGGTCTCAAGTTGCAGTGGGGGAGGTCTAGGTTCGATATTAGGAAACGGTATTTCACTAGGAGGGTGGTGAAGCATTGGAATGGGTTACGTAGGGAGGTGGTGGAATCTCCATCCTTAGAGGATTTTAAGGTCCGGCTTGACAAAGCCCTGGCTGGGATGATTTAGTTGGGATTGGTCCTGCTTTGAGCAGGGGGTTGGACTAGATGACCTCCTGAGGTCTCTACCAATCCTAATATTTTATGATTCTAAAATGATTCTAAAACAGAATCCTCTTCAGCAGCCCCCTCTTCCTCCCATATATTTCACAAGGCATTCATGCCTTAATACTTTTAGTTCTTTAAAATATCTGTCAAAGGGGAAACATTATGGAAATATTTCGCTAATCAGAAAGCAGAGGGAAGTTTCCCAGATATTCCAGTTTCTTTGGTTGGGTGACTGATTCAACAATACTCTGTGTTCCAGGCACACAGGTCACTGCTGGGCTCAGATAAGGTTATTTTTACATAACTTTCCTTCTTGGAGACTGGATGACTTGGGATTAGTGACAGATTAAGGAGCCTTTAATCTCTAGTTCAAATCCAGGTCAGTTATGACCACACATTTGTGGCTCTCACATGTGTGAAATAAGTTTGTGGTTTCTAGTAAATTCTGAGTGGAGAGGAGTCCAAAACACAATCTCACTTCCATGTTTGTAGAGGCTCTCAGCAAAAGAGGCAAAGGACTAACTTGTTATGGAGATGACAGGGGCTGTATCATTGGCATACTGTCATGCATTTTAGCCAGTACTGAGTCATTTGTGCACGTGACAGTAATAAAGTTTCTATTTGTGCTATATATGGCCAGTCACCAGTTCCACTTCACTATCTGTAGCTGCTGCTTCCAAAGATAAGCATGGCAAGCAATCTGCATTCCCATGTTGATTGATACTTTTGAACTCAATATTGCAACAGTGATTGCTCAAGAATATTGCCCCTCTCTGTAATCATGCTGCAGCATTGCCTTTCTTGGGGCTAAATGTTCGGTGTAGAGGTGGATGATTTGTAACCAGAGTAAATCATTTTCCATGCAGATTGGTGAAAGCAGAGTTGCATTCTGCCATGGTAAACAATACAGAAGCAAAGGTAATGGTCCTTTCAGTTGGATCTTCCATTACATGTGAAATTACTACTGCTATTCCATATGGGAAAGTGTCACATGCTAAAATTTTATAGGTAAAGATGCACTGAAGTGGGTAAGGACTCCTTTCAATAATATGAGCTTCTATGTTTTTAAAATGTATTAGAAACACAAAGAATCCTGACATTAGCATTGGTACATTACTAGATGGAAATAGGTAAGGCAGAAGTGTTCAATAAAATATTTCTCTTCTGTATCTGGAGAAGAAGCAGATGATAGAGTCTTATAATATGGTGATAAAATTCTTTCCATCCCACAAGTATTGCTAGACAATGTTAATCAGAAGCTAGTAAAATAAGACATTTTTAAATCAACAGATCCTGATAACTTGCATCCAAGAGTTTTAAAATAGCTGGCTGAGGGGCTTGCTGAACTGTTAATGCTGATTTTCAATAAGACTCGGAGCACTTGGGAAGGTCTGAAAGAGAGCTAATGTGCCAATTTTTTAAAAGGGCAAATGGAATGACCTGGATAATTATAGGCCTGTCAGCCTGACATAGATTCTGGGCAAGATAATGGAAAGGCTGATACTGGGCTTGAGTAACAAAGAATTAAAAAGGGCAATGTAATTAGTGCAGATGAACATGGGTTTATGGAAAACAGATCTAGCCAAATTCATTTGGGGTTTTTTTATGCAATTACAAGTTTGGTTGATGAAGGTAATAGTGTTGTTGTAATATATTTAGACTTCTGTAAGGTGTCTGACTTGGTACTGCTTGACATTTTGATTAAACTAGGGCTGTCAATTAATCACAGTTAACTCATGCGATTAAAAAATAATAATCACAGTTAAAAAAATTAATTGTGATTAATCACACTGTTAAACAATAGAATACCAATTGAAATGTATTAAATATTTTGGATGTTTTTCTACATTTTCAAATATATTGATTTCTATTACAACACAGGATACAAAGTGTACAGTGCTCACTTTATATTATTATTTTTATTACAAATATTTGCACTGTAAAAATGATAAACAAAAGAAATAGTATTTTTCAATTAACTCCATACAAGCACTGTAGTGCAATCTCTTTATCCTGAAAGTGTAACTTACAAGTGCAGATTTTTTTTTATATAACTGCTCTCAGAAACAAAACAATGTAAAACTTTGGAGCCTACAAATCCACTCAGTCCTATTTCTTGTTCAGCCAATTGCTAAGACAAATAAGTTTGTTTACATTTACAGGAGATACTGCAGCCTCCTTATTTACAATGTCACCTGAAAGTGAGAACAGGCGTTTGCATGGCACTTTTGTAGCCAGTGTTACAAGGTATTTATGTGCCAGTTTTGCTAAAGATTCATATGCCCCTTCATCTTCAATCACCATTCCAAAGGACATGCTTCCATGCTGATGATGCTCATTAAAAAAATAATGCATTAATTAAATTTGTGACTGAACTATTTCGGGGAGAACTGTATGTCTTCGGCTCTGTTTTACCTGCTTTCTGCCATATATTTCATGTTGTAGCAGTCTCAGATGATAACCCAGCACATGTTCGTTTTAAGAACAAAAAGAAAAGGAGTACTTGTGGCACCTTAGAGACTAACAAATTTATTTGAGCATAAGCTTTCGTGAGCTACAGCTCACTTCATCAGATGCACTTTCATAGCAGATTTGACAAAACGCAACAAAGATACCAATGTGAGATTTCTAAAAATAGCTACAGCACTCGACCCCAAGGTTTAAGAATCAGAAATGCCTTCTAAAATCTGAGAGGGACGACGCGTGGAACATGCTTTCAGAAGATTTGAAAGAGCAACACTCAGATGTGGAAACTATAGAACCCGAACCACCAACAAAGAAAATCAACCTTCTGCTTGTGGCATCTGACTCAGATGAAAATGAACATGCATCGGACCGCTCTGCTTTGGATCATTATCGAGCAGAACCCATCATCAGCATGGACGCATGTCCTATGGAATAGTGGTTGAAGATGAAGGGACATATGAATCTTTAGCGCATCTGGTACGTAAGTATCTTGAGACACTGGCTACAACAGTGCCATGCAAACTCCTGTTCTCACTTTCAGGTGACATTGTAAACAAGAAACGGGCAGCATTATCTCCTGTAAATTGTAACCAAATTTGGTTGTCTGAGTGATTGGCTGAAGTAGGACTGAGTGGACTTGTAAGGTCTAAAGATTTACATTGAAAAATAAAACAATGCAGTTATTTTTTGTACATAATTCTACATTTGTAAGTTCAACTTTCATTCCATGGCTGACTTAGAACAACACTTCCTCAGCTCTCATCCCCTTGTGCCCCTCCTCTACTTGCACTACATTGATGACATCTTCATCATCCGGACCCATGGGAAGGAGGCCCTTGAGAAATTCCACCTGGATTTCAACAATTTCCACCCCACCATCAACCTGAGCCTGGACCAGTCATAGAATATCAGGGTTGCAAGGGACCTCAGAAGATCATCTAGTCCAACCCCCTGCTCAAAGCAGGACCAATCCACAACTAAATCATCCCACCTAGGGCTTTGTCAAGCCTGACCTTAAAATTATCTAAGGAAGGAGATTCCACCACCTCCCTAGGTAACGCATTCCAGTGTTTCATCACCCTACTAGTGAAAAAGTTTTTCCTAATATTCAACCTAAACCTCCCCCACTGCAACTTGAGACCATTACTCCTTGTTCTGTCATCAGCTACCACTGAGAATAGTCTAGATCCATCCTCTTTGCAACCCCCTTTCAGGTAGCTGAACGCAGCTATCAAATCCCCCCTCATTCTTCTCTTCCGCAGACTAAACGATCCCAGTTCCCTTAGCCTCTCCTCATAAGTCATGTGTTCTAGTCCCCTAATCATTTTTGTTGCCCTCCGCTGGACTCTCTCCAATTTTTCCATATCCTTCTTGTAGTGTGGGGCCCAAAACTGGACACAGTACTCCAGATGAGGCCTCACCAATGTTGAATAGAGGGGAACGATCACGTCCCTCGGTCTGCTGGCAATGCCCCTACGTATACATCCCAAAATGCCATTGGCCTTTTTGGCAACAAGGGCACACTGTTGACTCATCTCCAGCTTCTCGTCCACTGTAACCCCTAGGTCCTTTGCTGCAGTCCACACAAGAGATCCACTTCCTGGATATTACAGTACAAATAAGCAATGGTCACATAAATGCCTCCCTATACCAGAAACCTACTGACCGCTATACTTACCTACATGCCTCCAGCTTTCATCCAGACCACATCACAGGATCCATGGTCTACAGCCAAACCCTCAGATACAACCGCATTTGCTCCAATTCCTCAGTCAGAGGCAAACACCTACAGGATCTCTATCAGATGTTCTTAAAAATACAAAACCCACCTGCTGAAGTGAAGAAACAGACTGACAGAGCCAGAAGGGTACTCAGAAGTCACCTACTACCGGACAGGCCCAACAAAGAAAATAACAGAACGCCACTAGCCATCACCTACAGCCCCCAACTAAAACCTTTCCAGCGCACCATCAAAGATCTACAACCTATCCTGAAGGACAATCCCTTACTCTCACAGACCTTGGGAGACAGGCCAGTCCTTGCTTACAGACAGCCCCCCAACCTGAAGCAAATACTCACCAGCAACTACACACCACACAATGGAATCACTAACCCAGGAACCAACCCCTGCAACAAATACCATTGCCAACTCTGTCAGCATATCTATTCAAGGGACACCATCATAGGACCCAACCACAACAGCCACACCATCAAGGGCTCGTTCACCTGCACATCTACCAATGTGATATATGCCATCATGTGCCAGCAGTGACCCTCTGCCATGTACATTGGCCAAACCAGACAGTCTCTACGCAAAAGAATAAGCGACTGGGTTACTACAAAAAATATTTTTTCCTCTGTTGATACTCACACCTTCTTGTCAACTGCTGGGATTGGGCCACATGCACCCTAACTGAATTGGCCTCGTTACCACTGACCCCCCCACACTTGGTAAGGGAACTCCCATCTTTTCATGTGCTGTATATTTATATCTGCTTACTATATTTTCCACTCCATGCATCTGATGAAGTGGGTTACATTCCACAAAAGCTTATGCCCAAATAAATGTGTTAGTCTTTAAGGTGCCACAAGGACTCCTCATTGTTTTGACTGATAAAGACCAACACGGCTACCCGTCTGAAACCTTTCAAGATAAAGAGATTGTACTACAGTACTTGTATGAGGTGAATTGAAAAATACTATTTCTTTTGTTTTTTACAGCGCAAATATGTGTAATCAAGAATATAAAGTGAGCACTATATACTTTAAATTCTGTGTTGTAATTGAAATCAATATATTTGAAAATGTAGAAAACATCCAAAACCTACTTAAATGAATGGTATTCCATTATTGTTTAATTGCGCAATTAATTGTTTTAATTGTGCGATTAATCGCACGATTAATCACTCAATTATTTTTTTAATTGAGTGACAGCCCTATAAAAAACTAAAACAATATAAAATTAACAGGGCACCCATTAAAAGGATTAAAAACTGAATAAATGATAGGTCTCAAAATGTAACTGTTAATGGGGAATCTTCATCAAGTGGGTGTGTTTCCAGAGAGGTCCCACGGGGATCAGCTCTTGGCCTACACTAATATTTTTGTCAGCGAACTGGCAGAAAACATAAAATTATTACTCTTGAAATTTGCAGATGACCCAAATATTTGGGGAGCGGTAAATAAAGAAGAGCACAGGTCAATGATACAGAGCAATGTAGATTGCTTGGTAAACTAAGCGCAAGCAAGCCGTATGTGTTTTAATATGGCTAAATGTAAATGTATACATCTAGGAACAAAGAATGTAGTGTAGACTATATGTACTGGTGGGGGTGGGGGGAGAAGACACTCTATCCAGGGAAGCAGCAACACTTAAAAGGATTTGGGGGTCATGGTAGATATTCAGCTGAACATAAGCTTCTGATGTAATGCTGTGGGCAAAAGAGCTAATGCAGTCCTGAGATGCATAAACAAGAGAATCTCAAGTAGGAGTATAGAGGTTATTTTATCTCTAAATTTGGTACTGGTGTGACCACTGCTATAATAATGAGTCCAGTTCTAGTGCCCTCAAATGAAGGAGGATGTTGATAAACTAGAGAGGGTTTGAAGAAAAGCCACAAGAATAATTAAAGGATTAGAAAGCATGCCTCATAGTAATAGAGTCTAGACTGAAGATGTTCAGTCTATTTAGCTTAAAGAGAAAGTTAAGGGATGTCTTGATTAAAGTCTGTAAGTATCTACATGGCAAACAAATATTTAATAATGAGCACTTTAACCTAGAAAATATAACATGATCCAATGGCTGGAAGTTGAAGCTAAACAAATTGAGACTGGAAATAAGGCATAAATTTTTAACAGTGAGAGCAATTAATCATTGGAACAATTCACAAAGGGTTGTGGTGGATTCTCCATCACTGACAATTTTAAAATAAAGGTAGGGTATTTTTCCCACAGAGGAAAATGCTCTAGGAATTATTTTAGGAAATTTCTATGGCCTGTATTATATAGACGATCAGATTAGAAGAACACAATGGCCTTGGAATCTATGACCCAAAAGTGCAGTGTGCTGTCCGTTGTGTAACAGTTCATACAGGGGATATCACATTGTCACTACGTTAGGTAGGAACCTGGTAACATATGAAAATACTCAGAGAGGGGTATAATTGCGACACATTTTGTGAATGGGGTTCTTATGGACAGCTTCAACCTTGTGATTCATGCAAACCATCTTTGTCAATGGTATGGCCACAATACACAAATGAATCTTTGAATCTTGCTCTAAAACAACACTCAGACAGCCTCACAAGTGCCTTTTTGGGATGTTCTCCAGGTGCTCTTCATTACTAGTGTAACCTTTGGGTGGGCTAAAGTTTACTTCACTACTTTTCTCCTAGTGCCTAAAAACTACGTCCATAGAAAAGCACATGGAAATCCAGAATTCAGCCGCTGAGGATTTTCAGCAAGGATTGCACAGGGTCAAACTCCCCATAATCAGTTCCAAAAAGAACAAAAGGAACTAATTTAACTCATAAGTACCAACTTTATAAAATCTTAAACTGATTTAAAAAAATCATAAAAATGTAACCCTTTTGCCCAACAGAGTTGGCAGCAACAAGGGCTGGGTTCAGTATCTAGGGGTTCCATTCCAATAACACAGTGCAAAACCGGCTCGAGCCCCCATCCAGTGATCTGGGAGAAATATATACCACCCCCGCTGGGCGCCTCTAAGAGGCAATACTTCCCCTCTCACAAGTACAGAGTCTGAATGTAGCAAAAGCCCTTTAATAACAGAGAGAAAAAATGTGGCATTATGTTGGGGAAACAGCACCAACAGGATTCATAACACAACCCATGAGCCAAAAGCCACCCCAAGCAAATTGGGCCGTGTCCTTTCCCTTTGGTTCTTGAGTCCAGCAACCCAAAAGTCACCCAAAGTCCCAAAAGTCCAACAACCCAAAAGTCACTGTCCCTGGTCAGTGCAGCCCCAGAGTTCGAAAGTTTATCTGCAGAGTTTTACCTCCCAATCTGGGTGGAAATGGGGGGAGGGGGCTAAGGGGCACCTTACGTGGTCCAAAGCTGACAGCCCAACCTCTCCATGTGGCTCCGCTCTGCTAGGCAGCCCACAAATCGCTCTGCTTTGCCAGCCGCTCCACCCCACCAATTGCTCCACAATATATCTTCAGACTCCCCCACCACTTAACACAACACTCAGTGATTTCAGCTCTTAGTAATTTTAGCTCTTCAGTGATTTCAGCTTGTAGTAGGGGAGCCTCAATGCTGGTATACCATTGGCCCAAAGCAAATTCAGCTTAGCAGCCTGTAACTAGACTGATAGTGGAATCAAAACTAGCTCTGATATTCCACTGTAGAGAGAAGAAGGCGCAATGGGCATGTAAGGCCCCTTATCAGAGACCCATATCACCAGATATTAATACTTATCCCCAGTCTCCCTCTCTCTCTCAATTCACTGGGTTTTGGAACCCATGGCCCTTGCCTAACAAGTGCTGCTTATTTGATGGTGAGTCCCTCCATCATAACAAAAGGCCAAGTACAGTTCCACTGTCCTTGGTTCACATAATCAGGATAATAACAGTTTATTCTTCCTGCCCCAATAACAGAGAAACTGGGGCTCCTACAGCAGCCAAAGTGACCATCTAGGCGGGGTGGGTGTGCCTATGCAAATGAGATCAGCCCCTGATGGCTTTCCTGTTGAAGAGTGAACAATATCACTAACCAGCTGCAAATGTTTCAGAGTTATGGGGAAAACAGCCTCCTTTCTGTTCCAGTGGCTCAGCTACGCCAAACCCACAGAGGACATGGGGCTTTTTGTAAAGCAGCTGCCCTAACCACTTACACTCATCGGCATCTGAGTCTAGCAACAGGAAACCTATTGAGCATACCCAAACCAGCCACATACCCAAACACAATTACAGAAAGTTCTGAGTGTGGAGTGCTAATGGTGCATCTGCCTACCAGCAATGACCCAGATGCAACTCATTCCTATCCTTTGCTCTCCCACTTGCCTCCACCACATCCTTTCCTGAATAGATCTCTTAAAGAGACATATCCCAGTTAGGCATGTGGGTTACACTATCTCCTCTGACCAGAGTATTGTCCAAGTAACCCTGAATGTCAGGAATACCCTGTAACACTTGCTCCATGGCTCCTTGCCAAATGGCAGCACCAGACACTATTCCAAACACTAATCTGTTATAGAGCAATAAACCCTTGTATGTGTTAATTGTGAGATACTTCTTCTCACTGCCTTCAATCTCCTTTTGTAGGTAGAGTTGGCTACGTCCATCTTGGAGAAATGCTTACCACCAGCTAATGAGGCAAGCATAGTCTCTATTCTAGGCAAAGAATATTTGATCCATGTGCAATACTGGATTAATGGAAACCTTGAAATCATCACATATACAAACAGCTTCATTTCTTTTTCATCAATTTAGGGCTCTCACCCCCATACCCTCTTTACTGGTACTCAGGAAGTAAGGGACCCAACTTTACCCCTCCATGGGCTCCAGGCTCTACCAGCCTTTGGGCTCCAGGCTAACATCCATTCCCAGTGAACTCGGAGCTAACATCCGTTCCTGGTTGACTCAGGGCTCTATGGGTCTGCGGGGCCTCTTCCCAGTGAAAAAGCCTTGCACAGTAATATCTTTCTTTTGTTAATTTACTACTTTTCTCAATATGGCTTTCCAGTTGCAAGGTATCAGTAGTAAAGTACAAAGTCAGTCAAGCTGTTTCCCAACATCATTGTTAACTGTTCTCCCTTTCCAGGTGTTTCCTTTCCTTTTGACATAATTCCTCACTCGAGCAGGCGAACAGCTTGAGTTCTGAGTCCCAGTAATGGAATTTATCCATACATTAATTCACAAACTACAACACAGGTGCTTATAGGGAGCGACCTCACCCCACTGTCTTTTACCTCCTATTACAATAGGCAAACTGTTTGTACCATCCATCTCCTTCCTCTCTACCAATCATTGCTGGGGCCTCTAATTATGTTACTGTGGTTCTTAAAACCCAAAGTTCTTGGTAACTATTACTCTTGGCAAGGTGGTGGCAGGAAATAAATCAATGGAGACATGGCCATCCAACCAATAGATGGCTGGCACAAACAATACAATACAAGAGTGTTTTCACTTAAAGCTGGACTACACTTTTAGTCTTAAGCACTTACACACATCTGCAACAGGTTAGTAAAATATCCCAAAAATCAATAATTACTGAAGTCTGGAGCAGTGTTCAAGTGGTACAATGATAGCTGTCCGATCGGCCTGTCTTTCAGCTCCCATTGGGGATCCTAAACTATGTCCATGAAGTGTCCCTGAAGAATCTGCCTACCCCGTACTTTCTCTCCTTATTTATTTATAGAACCTGTAGATCTTTCTTTTTATGTGTCTTGCCCTCCGATCTAGGGGTCTTCATCGGAGCCAGTTCCTTAGGTTCCATACGCTACTTCTCACCTGATTTGGACAGGCTCAAAAAGGAAGCATGTTTCTTACAGACAGTCCTCAATGGGGATCTGTCCATGCACCCATGAGAGTGCCCTCTATTCTCATGGGGAGCCCGGGAAGAGTCCTTAGACTTAGATGTGAGGGCTCTGCTCCGAGGCACTTGCTTGGAGGGCTCTGCTGGTCAGTTGAGCCTGATGTACAGGGGGAATCTCACTGGCCTAGATAAGAGAGGGGCCTCATAGCCTTCTCCACCAGGTACTTCTGTAGGCGAAGCTCCCAGGCTTCTTGAGTTCCTGGTGGGAAGGAGCGACACATACTGCACTTCACAGAGAGATGTGTTTCACCCAGACAGTAAAGGCAGTCTTGACTTTTGTCACTGATACAGAAGGATCAAGGGCAGGAAACACAATTCTTGAATTCTGTGATTCTGGGCACAATTCCGGAGCCAAAGAGGGGGTTCCCCAACTGGGGGAAAAGAAACACTCTATACTTTAAACTTTAACATACTACATATCTAAGAATATAACTATTTACAAATGTTTTATTTATAAGTTATGCAACAAAGTGAAGGAGGATACAATTCTGACTTATGGCATGCAGTGGTAAGAAGAAATTGGAGAGGTGTCGCTCCATACTGTCTCTTATACCCTCTGTCGGGAGCAGGAGGAGAGCTACTACATGTGTGCAGGCCGACAGACACTACACTACTTTGAAGAATTTCTGTACACAGGCAGATGGCATACATGGGTACCCAGGTGTGGAATATATATATATATGGAATATCACTCGAAGAAGAACAAATGTTTCCTGCTGCCATACAATTAAGGCAATTTCCATTAGCAATTTGTGTGGAAAAAGTCAAGAAACAGGCTGAGTAAAAGCTGTTCTTAATTAAGAACTTTTTTAAAGCAGACTGAAGACTCCAGTACAAATAGCTACTGGTCACATTAAATATAGATATTTTAGTCAATGAGATCTGTGTATCAGTTATGAAAAGTCATATAGAAATGTTTCAGATTTGGACCGATTTTAAGTCACTAGAGTTCTTTTTTCTGGGTCAGTTGGATGGACTATAGTACCCACTGGTATTTTTGACTATGGGCCAAAATCATTCCTAATGTCAATGGAGTTACACCAGGCATGAATCTGGCTCAATATTTTTATACAAGCTCAATAGTTGATAGAAGAATTACATTAAAAAAGAGTTCCATCAATCCTCACAGCTGTGCCACTGAAATAAATAAGTACCGCCCATAATGAGACTTCTCTCACTCCTTATTCCAATTAACTGGACAGGTGTATAAAGCAGCTGTTTGGTAATCAGCAAGCGCTAGTATTGTACTACAGAATGAGTATTGCAGCAGCTATTCCAAATCTACTAAAAGAGAGAGCAGCATAGAGAGCTATATCTCTCATATTCCTGTGGCTGAAGAGAGGGGAAGGCACTTTTGCATTGGAAATGGGTAGCAGATAAATGTTAATATGCTACAAAGTATTTACATTACACAGATACCATGTCACATTACACAGGAATAGGGAGGGAATACAGACTAGTGGAGAGAATATAAACTAGGAGACAGTCTTTTGTTTAACCTCTAGAACACTGAGAACACAGAGACTCCTGAATTCCTTTCTCAACTCTGCAGCTATTATTTTAATACTATATGCTATTTGACAACATCAAGGTTTTACCTAACAAGGTATTTATTTAGCTGGTACATCATTAGAGGTAAAAATCAAAGGTAATATAGAATTCCCCCTCAAGGAAGCAGATAAAAAAAGGCTGCAAATTCTATTAGAAAAAAATGGAAATGCTGTTCTACATTGTCCATGCTTTAGTTGAGGCTGAGACATTGAAAATATAGAAGGTTTTTGCTTAGACTGGAAAGAAATTATGATGGAAATCAGTCTGCGTATACAGGTTCTGAGATACAATGGTAACAAGTGTGGTACAAAAACCTAAATAGTAGGTTAGTACATCACATGAGTGACACAATAAACAGCTCTGGAATGGTGTGGTGCCTCTTCCCAAATAACCATAAATGCGGCATTAATTCTTTTTTAGTTGGACCCACATACTGAGTAACTAATGGGTACCAAATATGTTGAAATATTGTTACGTCTGTTCCTTCATTTTTAAAAGTTACATTTCAGCATTTCCCCTCATTAGCTAAACAGAAAATATATGGTCATGGTATTCATTAATGATTTTGTACTCTGAAATATTGACTTTTCTGAACATGAAAAATCAATGCAAATTTTCAAATAAAAGGGCACAGTGTTCCCTCTGGGCAGTAAGAAATTCACCCTGTTCCAACCACTGGAGTCAACAGAACTTCTGGAACAAAATGCAACATAGTGAATGAGAGGTCTGGGAGACTCATGACCTCATTTTGCAAGCAATTTTGGTTGGTGTATGAGGTGAGTCTAAAGGTAGTCTGGTATGTATCAGCAAAAGGCAGGCAGGAAAGGAGAAAAGCACCGATCCAAGATACTGACAGCCACTGGTCCTGAGGGAGCTCTTAATTGCCCTAAATGCTTCACAAAGCTTAAGGTAAAATGAGCAAAAGGGGTCTGAATTTACAACTAGGCAATGAAAATGGTTTATAAAACTAATCCCAGAACCACTGATATATTTCATATTCAGTTAATTTATAAAGAATATTTATTTCATTTCTAACAGTACAAAGAAGATATAAAAGTGATCACAATGCATAGAGCTAGATAGGAGTAGACTTACCTCTTCACTCTATGATATTCTGTGTACTTCACCACCTCTCATTGCAGCATTTCCTTTGAAGGATCAGTCACAATACAAATCACAAACTAACATTATGATCTGATGACCAGACACACTATGTTGCTTGTAGTTAACACTGTTATTCCTCAAACATTTTAGATCTTTTAATACTGTGCTCTTTCCCTCCCCAAAGAGAAACAAAAGAATTTAATATTTTTTAAGAAACCCAATATATAGAAGAATGAACCATTCACTGCTACAGCAACAACACTACAAACTACAAGGAATGAAAGGCAAGAAATGTAAGGTTAAGTTAATGGTATTTGTCTCTGTAGCTTTACAGTTTTCAACTATCACATCATCCAGAGCAATGGAACTGGGATCTACACTGTCTTTTTCAGTATCTGGCTATAACAGTCCAAATTTTCAGATCAGCCACAAATTGTTCACTAAGTATTTGCACACAAATTTTACACATGCAAAGCCTGTACATTCAATCTGGTAAATATACCTCTATTGTGAGTACCTGATTTAATTATCAAAATATGGCCCCGGTTTGTACAAATAGATGATGTGATCATTATTACAAGCACAATTTTGGAGTCTACTTTTGAAAGTTTCACCTATCTAGCAGAAGACAGAACAAAGAGTAATGGTCACAAGATGCAGTGGGGGAGGTTTAGGTTGGATATTAGGAAAAACTTTTTCACTAGGAGGGTGGTGAAGCACTGGAATGGGTTACCTAGGGAGGTGGTGGAATCTCCTTCCTTTGAGATTTTTAAGGTCAGGCTTGACAAAGCCCTGGCTGGGATGATTTAGTTGTGGATTGGTCCTGCTTTGAGCAGGGGGTTGGACTAGATGACCTCCTGAGGTCCCTTCCAACCCTGATATTCTATGATTCTGTGTCACTTCCTCAGGTGTAAAATAGGGAGCTATAACAGAGCAAGGCATCACCTAAACACTACTCTATGAATTTATCCTATTAATTGGGTCCTTTTGCATCCTATACATACCTGCAACACTGCATATGTGTATATATTACATACACTTACAAACACAGTTCAACCTTTTGCATAGCTTTGTGGATTTTTCACAAAGTGTATGCTTTCTATAGAATTTTTGAACCAACCTTTTTAAATGGTCAGTTTTCAGAATGGAGAGAGGTAAATAGTGGTGTCCCCGAGGGGTCTGTACTGGGACCAATACTATTCAAAATATTCATAAATGATCTGGAAAAAGGGGTAAGCAGTGAGGTGGCAAAATTTGCAGATGATACAAAACTACTCAAGATAGTTAAATCCAAAGCTGACTACAAAGGGATCTCACCAAACTGGGTGAATAGGCAACAAAATGGCAGATGAAATTCAATGTTGATAACTGCAAAGTAATGCACATTGGAAAACATAATCCTAACAATACATATAAAATAATGGGGCCTAAATTAGCTGTTAACATTCAAGAAAGAGATCTTGGAGTCATTGTGCATAGCTCTCTGAAAACATTCACTCAATCATTGAATATCAGGGTTGGAAGGGACCTCAGGAGGTCATCTAGTCCAGTACCCTGCTCAAAGCAGGACCAATCCCCAATTTTTGTCCTCTATACCTGTCATAAATATAAAGGGAAGGGTAAACACCTTTAAAATCCCTCCTGGCCAGAGGAAAAACCCTTTCATCTGTAAAGAAGCTAAAGGTAACCTCGCTGGCACCTGACCACAATGACAAATGAGGAGACAAGATACTTTCAAAGCTGGAGGGGGGAGAAACAAAGGGTCTGGGTCTGTCTGGGTGATGCTTTTGCCAGAGACAGAACAGGAATGGAGTCTTAGAACTTAGTAAGTAATCTAGCTAGAGATGCATTAGATTATGATTTCTTTAAATGGCTGAGAAAATAAGATGTGCTGAATGGAATGAATATTCCTGTTTTTGTGTCTTTTTGTAACTTAAAGTTTTGCGTAGAGGGATTCTCTATGTTTTGAATCTAAATTGACTTGTGAGGCATTTACCATCCTGATTTTACAGAGGTGATTCTTTTTACTTTTTCTTCTATTAAAATTCTTCTTTTAAGAAACTGAATGTTTTTTTCATTGTTCTTAAGATCCAAGGGTTTGGGTCTGTGGTCACCTATGCAAATTGGTGAGGATTTTTATCAAACCTTCCCCAGAAAAAGGGGGATAAGATTTGGAAGGATTTTGGGGGGAAACACATTTCCAAACGAACTCTTTCCCAGTAACCAGTATTAGAAGTTTGGTGGTGGCAGCGAAAGTCCAAGGGCAAAGGGTAAAATAGTTTGTACCTTGGGGAAGTTTTAACCTAAGCTGGTAAAAGTAAGCTTACGAGTTTTTCATGCAGGTCCCCACATCTGTCCCTAGCGTTCAGAGTGGGGAAGGAACCTTGACAATACCTAAGTGGCCCCCTCAAGGATTGAACTCATAGCCCTGGGTTTAGCAGGCCAATGCTCAAACCAATGAGCTATCCCTCTCCTTCCCACGCAGAAGCAGTCAAAAAAGTGAACAGAATTTGGTGATCATCAAGAAATGGATAGATAATAAGACAGAAAATATCATATTGCCTCTATATAAATCCATGGTACACCTATATTTTGAATACTGCATGCAGATCTGTTTGCCCCATCTCAAAAAAGATATATTGGAATTGGAAAAGTTTCAGAAAAGGGCAACAAAAATGATTGGGGTATGGAACTGCTTTCAAAAGAGGAGAGATTAATGACTGAGACTTTTCAGCATGGAAAAGAGACTAAAGGAGGATATCATGGAAGTCTATAAAATCATGATTGGTGTGGAGAAAGTAAATAAGGAAATGTTATTTACTCCTCATAACACAAGCACTACGGGTCACCAGATTAAATTAATAGGCAATAGGTTTAACAAAGGAACAAAAGGAAGTATTTCTTCTCACAATGCACCTTCAACCTTTGGAACTCCTTGCCAGAAGATGTTCTGAAAGCCACAACTATAATAGGTTTTTAAAAAGAACTAGATGCTCATGGAGCATAGGTTTACCCATGGCTATTAGCCAGGATAGCTAGAGGTGGTGTCCCTAGCCTCAGTTTCACCAGAAGCTGGAAATGGGTGACAGGGGATGGATCATTTGATAATTACGTGTTCTGTTTGCATTAGCCACTGTCAGAAGTCAGGATACTGGCTAGATGGACCTTTGGTCTCACCCAGTATGGCCGTTCTTATGTTCTTGACCTATAACATTCCTATTGTAGGAATCTAATTCTCTCAAATTCTTAGGACAGATCCTCTGCTTTACAACAGCAGATATTCTGGCCGTAGAGAATGTTTCTGCAGAAAGAATTGCATCATTATTCAATTCTATAGTCTTTCAGCGTAACTGCTATTCAGCCTGCGTTGATGCCCATGAAACATGAAAAGAAGCCATAAGGTGGTCTTTCCAATGCCATGCCCAATCCACTGTGAGCGAATCCTCAGTCTTCAAGTGGGCTTCCAATCTCCCCCAACCCGCAATAGCTTCTATTATCCTCTGCAAGACAGGCGTGCATCCATTCTTGGGATGAAGGAAGGATTCTCTCCTGCTACAGGCAAATGCAGCTAACAGAGTTTTTCTGATGCCTGAAGAGAAGAAGTCTGTGTGTGGGTGTAATATCCACTTGGATGGGGTTTTTTAGCTCATATGGTTCTGCAACCTAATAGAATGCCTCAGACTCTGATGGCATTTTGCAGAAATATTGTGACAAGTTAATTGAATGCTGCAAGAACCATTCTATATTATATATTACACACACACATACATAAATATAACAATACTATAATCAAAGCCCAGTGGCAGCTTAATTAATTGGGGTTTTGGGGGGAAATTTAAGCTACCATTGGCCGAGCATGGCAGAGCCCTACACTCAGCTCACTGGCATTTCTGTTTGTCCATCTGCTTGTAACATTATTAGTTTTGACCACCATACCCACTCAATTCCAAAATTTCAGGCGATGTTCTAGGCCAGGGGTGTCCAGCCTACAGCCGGGAGGCCATACATGGCCCAACAGAGCATTTAATAAGGTCCTTGGCCTGCTTCAAAACAATTTATTAATGGCTGATTCATTAGCACTTTGTTGTCATGTTTACATTATTTTAGTTTATACAAGTATGTAAACCTACAATACTGTGCATAGAAACAACCTATCTAATACATACAAAACGAGCTGAACTTAAAATATAAATCCATACAGGTGACTTAAAATCTTATTAAAATCTGTAGAATCTGTTTGGCCCACACATGGTTGTGCTTAGGTGTATGTGGCCCTCTTGTGTAATTACGGTGACCAGATGTCCCGATTTTATAGGGACAGTCCCGATATTTGGGGCTTTGTTTTATATAGGCACCTATTGCCCCCCACCCCCATCCCAATTTTTCACACTTGCTAGCTGGTCAACCTATGTGTAATAAGGTTGGGCACCACTGGTCTGGGCAACAATGGGCAAACAGTTAATGAAAACTGGAAAAGCCTGGTTTCCAGTGTAGTACATAAGAGGAAAGTCAGGCCCCGAGTCTCCATTTGCTCTTTTCCCTGGTACTATTACAAATTGTATTTTTCCAATTAGATTTTTACCCACACGTCAAGTTCACATACATTTAGTAGGAATAAACTCACCACTATAAGTGTTCTACCTTCTACTTGTGGCTTTTCTTTTAGAGTTGCTAGCAGTGTTTTTTTTTTGTTTTTGTTTTTGTTTTTTTGGCAATGTGATCAAGAGGATTCATCCAGAACCTTTCTAGGGCCAATAAGCTCAAAAATGAAGGTTTATTAATGAATTTATAGTAAAAACATGCTGGTTGCCAGTGTACTAAGCTACCACTTTTCATCTGATAACTGGTACCCATAAATTAATGCACATTCTCGTATGGATAAATCCTTCAGAATTTTCTGTTCACCGAAGCCTACAACTTTCAGTAATTTTAAATTATAATATTCTGATGCAAGTATATTTGATAAACCTAGGGATTTTCAACTTTGTTTTAATATAATAAGATAAGCAAAAAAAACCAAAAATTCACCCACATGCACCCTAACAGCTGAACAGACATCTTCTATATACTCTGTAAATAAGAGATTATTTAGACTTTGAGTATGCAAAATAGAAGTTTGGGGACTAGTTTCGAAGCAAAAGAATTAAACATAAGGTCACAGCTCAAGTTTGTGCTATTTCAATATATTAATTTAAGAGGTCCACAAAAAAATTCTTATAGTGAGGAATATTTCTGCAGATCCAGCCAAATGAGTTATATGATGGAGTCACAGATAGTCAATTAAGATTGTGTCAGGATTTTTCCTTTATTGTGACCTTTTCAATCTAGTTCTAATCTGTTTTTTTTTTTAAAGAGTCCTTGAAATTACAAATTTTAGTATGTTTGAATTTTTTGAGGTACACTTACCAACACATGGTCCATTTCTGTAATAAAATTGGAGGATTGGGCCAAAAGAAATCTGATGAGGTTCAATAAGGATAAGTGCAGGGTCCTGCACTTAGGACGGAAGAATCCAATGCACCGCTACAGACTAGGGACCGAATGGCTAGGCAGCAGTTCTGCGGAAAAGGACCTAGGGGTGACAGTGGACGAGAAGCTAGATATGAGTCAGCAGTGTGCCCTTGTTGCCAAGAAGGCCAATGGCATTTTGGGATGTATAAGTAGGGGCATAGCGAGCAGATCGAGGGACGTGATCGTCCCCCTCTATTCGACATTGGTGAGGCCTCATCTGGAGTACTGTGTCCAGTTTTGGGCCCCACACTACAAGAAGGATGTGGATAAATTGGAGAGAGTCCAGCGAAGGGCAACAAAAATGATTAGGGGTCTAGAACACATGACTTATGAGGAGAGGCTGAGGGAGCTGGGATTGTTTAGCCTGCAGAAGAGAAGAATGAGGGGGGATTTGATAGCTGCTTTCAACTACCTGAAAGGGGGTTCCAAAGAGGATGGCTCTAGACTGTTCTCAATGGTAGCAGATGACAGAACGAGGAGTAATGGCCTCAAGTTGCAGTGGGGGAGGTTTAGATTGGATATTAGGAAAAACTTTTTCACTAAGAGGGTGGTGAAACACTGGAATGCGTTGCCTAGGGAGGTGGTGGAATCTCCTTCCTTGGAAGTTTTTAAGGTCAGGCTTGACAAAGTCCTGGCTGGGATGATTTAACTGGGAATTGGTCCTGCTTCGAGCAGGGGGTTGGACTAGATGACCTTCAGGGGTCCCTTCCAACCCTGATATTCTATGATTCTATGAAAATAACCATCCTCAAACAGAATCATCAAGGTCACACTCAGGAAATCATTTCTCTACCCCAAAGTGGAATGCCATGAAAAATAGATTGTGCACATCTCCTGGATTAGAAACAAATACCAAGTAATATGCATATCAGAGATCAAGTCATCTATACTGTTGATCACCTGTATGAGCCAAGAGTCTCAGTGATTTCTATCTAAAACTATTCCTACCCAAAAAAATCTACATAGTAGTTCACAATACATAGGAAAGTCTACCTGTAACAATTTATAAAATCACAGTACAGCAATCCATGAACATATTGCTGTTTTTGTAATTACTAAAAGTTACTAAAAGTTGTGAAGCGAGTGAGCTGCAAAGAGAGGAGAAGCAACCAGAGGGAGTTTGCCTGGGGGGAGTTCCCACAGAGTTTTTGCCTTTCAGTTTTGCCTTCTGTGAGAAGTAAATAAAACATCTGAAGAGGCTCTTAGAAGGAAGACTATGGATAGTGAGTGATCAGCTGTTGTGACCTGCACAGGATGTGCCATGTTTGTCTTTCTCCCAGAGGATAGAAGTGACTTCGTCTGTACCAAGTGCAACTAGTCTCCATACTGGAAGAGAAGGTTAAAGGACTAGAGACCCAAATATCAACCGTGCATTGTGTCAGAGAAAATGAAGACTTTCTACGTAGAAGTCAGCATTTGGTACTGCAGGCACAGCATGCTGAAGAATCAGGGAGGGCAGTGCAGAATGGGGAAGAAAATTGGCAGCATGTGACCTTGAGAAGAAGAAAGAGGAGAACCCATGTATTCCCAATGAAGATAGAGGTAAGAAACCATTTTCAGGCACTCTGCACAGGTACTATGGTGGAGAATGGTTTGGAAGAGTCACCTGAGAGAAGGGATCAGAAGGAGACTCCATCGACCGGAAGGCCTAGGATGCATTGTCCTAGTTATGGGGGCTCTATGACTCCTAAGAGGAGGAGATGGAGGGGTGGGCTTGGTCGGGGACTCCCTCCTAAGGCAGACGGAGTCATCCATCTGCCGTCCAGACTGGGAAATTCGAGAAGTGTGCTGCTTGCCCAGAGCTAGAATTCAGGATATGACGGAATGTCTGCCAAGACCAATCAAGCCCTCAGACCACTACCCCATCCTACTTCTCCATATACTGCCAATAATGACCCTAAGCGGGTCACTACAGACTTTGTGGCTCTGGGAAGAAAGACAAAGGAGTTTGAGGCACAAGTCGCATTCTCGTCCATCCTCCCTGTTGAAGGAAAACACCCAGGTAGGGACCATCAAATTGTGGAAGTAAATGCGTGGTTGTGAGGTGGTGTAGGAGAGAAGACTTTGGATTCTTTGACCATGGGATTTTGTTCCAGGAAGAAGAATTGCTAGGAAGAAATTGAATCCACCTAATGAAGAGAGGGAAAAGCATATTCGCAGGAAGGCTTGCTAACCCAGTGAGGAGTGCCCATATTTTAAAAAGGGAAGAAAGCGAACCCGGGGAACTACGGATCGGTCAGCCTCACTTCAGTTTCCAGCAAAATCATTGAGCAGGTCCTCAAGTAATCCACTTTGAAGCGCCTGGAGGAGAGGAAGGTACCAGGAGCAGTTAACATGGATTCACCAAGGGCAAGTCATGCCTGACCAACCTGATTCCCTTCTATGATGAGATAACTGGCTCTGTGGATATGGGGAAAGTGTTGGATGTGATATATCTTGACTTTAGCAAAGCTTTTGATACAGTCTCCCTCAGTATTCTCGCCAGCAAGTTAAAGAAGTATGGATGGATTAATGGACTATAAGGTGGATAGAAAACTGGCTAGATTGTCAGGATCAATGAGTAGTGATCAACGGCTCGATGTCTAGTTGGCAGCTGGTATCAAACATTGTGCCCCAGGGGTCAATCCTGGGGCCAGTTTTGTTCAACATCTTTATTAATGATCTGGATGATGGGATTAATTGCACCCTCAGCAAGTTTGTAGATGACACTAAAATGCGGGGAGAGATAGATATGCTGGAGGGTAGGAATACGGTCCAGAGTGACCTAGACAAATTGGAGGATTGGGCCAAAATAAATCTGATGAGGTTCAACAAGGACAAGTGCAGAGTCCTGCACTTAGGAAGGAAGACTCCTATGCACCGCTACAGGCTGGGGACCGACTGGCTAAGCAGCAGTTATGCAGAAAAGGACCTGGGGATTACAGTGGATGAGAAGCTGGATATAAGTCAGTAGGGTGCCCTTGTTGCCAAGAAGGCCAACGACATATTGGCATGTATTAGGACGAGCATTGCCAGCAGATTGAGGGAAGGGATTATTCCCCTCTATTCAGCACTGGTGAGGCCACACTTGGAGTATTGCATCCAGTTTTGGTCCGTCCATTACCCCCCCACCCTCCCACTACAGAAGGGATGTGGACAAATTGGAAAGACTCCAGAGGAGGGCAACAAAAATGATTAGGGGGCTAGGGCACATGATTTACAAGGAGAGGCTGAGAGAACTGGGATTATTTAGTCTGCAGAAGAGAAGAGTGAGGGGGGATTTGATAGCAGCCTTCAGCTACCTGAAGGGGGGATCCAAAGAGGATGGAGCTGGGCTGTCCTCAGTGGTGGCAGATGAGAGAACAAGAAGCAATGTTCTCAAATTGCAGTGTGGGAGGTCTAGGTTGGATATTAGGAAACACTATTTCACTAGGAGGGTGGTGAAGCACTGGAATGGGTTACCTAGGGAAGTGGTGGAATCTCCATCCTTAGGGTTTTTAAGGCCCAGCTTGACAAAACCCTGACTGGGATGATTTATTTTGTGTTGGTCCTGCTTTGAGCAGGGGATTGGACTAGAGACCTCCTGATGTCTCTTCCATCCCTAATCTTCTGTGATTCTATGAGGGCTTTAAACTGGGTTTGCCAGGGGATGGAGACCTAACCCCTGAGGTAAGTGGGGAAGTGAGATACTGCAAGGAAACACAAAAAGGAAGGTTCAACAGGGAAGGCCTCCTGATTCATACTGAGAAAGAGGGACGATCAGCGAGTTATCTTAAGTGCCTATACACAAATGCAAGAAGCCTGGGAAACAAGCAGGAAGAATTGGAAGTCCTGCCATAGTCAAGGAACTATGAAGTGATTGGACTAACAGAGACTTGGTGGGGTAATGCACATGACTGGAGCACTGTTGTGGATGGGTTTAAACTGTTCAGGAAGGACAGGAGGGGGAGAAAAGTTGGAGGAGTTGCACTGTATGTAAGAGAGCAGTATGATTGCTCAGAGCTCCAGGATGAAACTGGAGAAAAGCCTGTTGAGAGTCTTTGGATTAAGTTTAGAGGCAAGAGAAACAAGGGTGATGTTGTGGTGGGTGTCGTCTATAGACCACCAGATCAGGAGGATGAGTCCCATACCATATCCCAAGACAGAGGTATTCCCTATCTTGGGATATGCCATGCATTCAGCCACTGATAACTAGAGCTGGACAAACATTTTCTTCAAATTGTTTACTTGACAAAAAATGCAGTTTTGGTCGACAAATTATTCACGAATTCATTGAATAGTTTTGACTGAACCAGAAAAAAAGAAACATTTCAGGTACGTTAAACTGATACATTTAGTTTTAAATCTACTCAACATTTTTCATTTCAGTTTTGGGCATTTTGACATAAGCAATGGGGGACTAGATTCGCAAAATGTTGGGGACGGTAGGGAAGAAGAGGACCTTGCTTATATTCTTGGTATGTGGAAGACCCAAGTTCAATTGAGCCTGAGGTAGAAAAGCGATTTGAACTTGGATCTCCCATATTGCAAGAAACAACCTAGCCAGTAGGCTATTCTGGCATGGGATTGTCTCAGTTTCCCCTGCTGAAGCTGTTCCACTTTTTATAAACAGTCATTAGAGCCAGCTGAGCAGCGAACAGCACAGCAGCTAACAGAAGGAGTTTGCCTGGGATCTGCCTGAGAGGAGGTACGCTAAGGGCTGCATTAAGGAGGCTGTGTTGGTGAGTATCTGAGTGCCTGTTGTGGGGACAGTTTGACAGTTTGACCATGTGCTTGATTCGTGGTTTGAAAAGTGTGAATAGGGAGTGCTTTGTTCCAGATGAGCATTGAGTGGGCCTGACTGTATAAAAGCCAGTCAGCCAGTCAGCTGCGAACCAGCTGAGCAGCGAACAGCAGAGCGGCCAACAGAGGGAGTTTGCCTGGGGAGAGCCTGCTGGGCTGACATCTGGCCGGCTTCTCTGAGTAGTTACTACAACTCCTGAGGAAGCTCGGAGAAGGAAGGTAATATGGAAGGGGGGTGTTCAGCTGTTGTGACCTGCACTGGATGTGCCATGTTTGTCTTTCTTCCACAGGACAGAAGCGACTTTCTTTGTGCAAAGTGCAAGCTGGTCTCCATATTGGAAGAGAAGGTTCAAGGTCTGAAACAACAGGTATCGACCCTGCGTTGCATAAGAGAAACTGAAGATTTCCTGGACAGACATCAGGATATGCTTCTATGGGAACAATGTTCTGAAGATTCACAGCAGGCTGCGCAGTGGGGACAGGAGGACGGTGAAGAAATTTGGCAGCATGTGACCTCCAGAAGAAGAAAGGGGAGCATCCATGTACTAGCAACGCAGATACAGGTAAGTAACCGTTTTCATGTTCTCTCCACAGGTACTAATGTGGAGAGTGAACTAGATGATACATCTGAGGGAAAGGAACAGAAGGAGACGCCGCTGATTGGAAGGCATGAGATGCACTGTCCTAGGGATGGGGGTTCCACGAACACCGCTCCCAAGAGAAGGAGGTGGGTGGTGGTGGTCGGGGACTCTCTCCTCAGGGGGACTGAGTCATCTATCTGCCGCCCCGACCAGGAAAACCGAGAAGTCTGCTGTTTGCCAGGAGCTAGGATTCACTTAGGACGGAAGAATCCAATGCATCGCTACAGACTAGGGACCGAATGGCTAGGCAGCAGTTCTGCGGAAAAGGACCTAGGGGTGACAGTGGATGAGAAGCTGGATATGAGTCAGCAGTGTGCCCTTGTTGCCAAGAAGGCCAATGGCATTTTGGGATGTATAAGTAGGGGCATAGTGAGCAGATCGAGGGACGTGATCGTCCCCCTCTATTCGACATTGGTGAGGCCTCATCTGGAGTACTGTGTCCAGTTTTGGGCCCCACACTAGAAGAAGGATGTGGATAAATTGGAGAGAGTCCAGCGAAGGGCAACAAAAATGATTAGGGGTCTAGAACACATGACTTATGAGGAGAGGCTGAGGGAGCTGGGATTGTTTAGCCTGCAGAAGAGAAGAATGAGGGGGGATTTGATAGCTGCTTTCAACTACCTGAAAGGGGGTTCCAAAGAGGATGGATCTAGACTGTTCTCAATGGTAGCAGATGACAGAACGAGGAGTAATGGTCTCAAGTTGCAGTGGGGGAGGTTTAGATTGGATATTAGGAAAAACTTTTTCACTAAGAGGGTGGTGAAACACTGGAATGCGTTGCCTAGGGAGGTGGTGGAATCTCCTTCCTTGGAAGTTTTTAAGGTCAGGCTTGACAAAGCCCTGGCTGGGATGATTTAACTGGGAATTGGTCCTGCTTCGAGCAGGGGGTTGGACTAGATGACCTTCAGGGGTCCCTTCCAACCCTGATATTCTATGATTCTATGGAGAGACTGCCGAGACTCATCAATCCCTCGGATTGTTACCCCTTCCTGCTTCTCCATGTGGGCACCAAAGATACTGCCAAGAATGACCTTGAGTGGATCACTGCAGACTACGTGGCTCTGGGAAGAAGGATAAAGGAGTTTGAGGCGCAAGTGGTGTTCTTGTCCATCCTCCCTGTGGAAGGAAAAGGCCTGGGTAGAGACCGTCGAATTGTGGAAGTCAATGAATGGCTATGCAGGTGGTGTTGGAGAGAAGGCTTTGGATTCTTTGACCATGGGATGGTGTTCCAAGAAGGAGGAGTCCTAGGCAGAGATGGGCTCCACCTAACGAAGAGAGGGAAGAGTATCTTTGCAAGCAGACTGGCTAACCAAGTGAGGAGGGCTTTAAACTCGATTCACTGGGGGAAGGAGAACAAAGCCCTCAGGTAAGTGGGGAAGTGGGATACAGGGAGGAAGCAGGAGTGCGCAAGAGGGCAGGGCTCCTGCCTCATACTGAGAAAGAGGGACGATCAGCGAGTTATCTCAAGTGCCTATACACAAATGCAAGAAGCCTGGGAAACAAGCAGGGAGAACTGGAAGTCGTGGCACAGTCAAGGAATTAGGATGTGATTGGAATAACAGAGACTTGGTGGGATAACTCACATGACTGGAGTACTGTCATAGATGGATATAAACTGTTCAGGAAGGACAGGCATGGCAGAAAAGGTGGGGGAGTTGCACTGTATGTAAGGGAGCAGTATGGCTGCTCAGAGCTCAAGTATGAAACTACAGAAAAACCTGAATGTCTCTGCATTAAGTTTAGAAGTGTGAGCAACAAGGGTGATGCCATGGTGGGAGTCTGCTATAGACCACCGGACCAGGGGGATGAGGTGGACGAGGCTTTCTTCCGCCAACTCACGAAAGGTACTAGATCGCAGGCCCTGGTTCTCATGGGAGACTTCAATCACCCTGATATCTGCTGCCAGAGCAATACAGCGGTGCACAGACAATCCAAGAAGTTTTTGGAAAGGGTAGGGAACAATTTCCTGGTGCAAGTCCTGGAGGAACCAACTAGGGGCAGAGCTCTTCTTGACCTGCTGCTCACAAACCGGGAAGAATTAGTAGGGGAAGCTAAAGTGTATGGGAACCTAGGAGGCAGTGACCATGAGATGGTTGAGTTCAGGATCCTGACACAGGGAAGAATGGAGAGCAGCAGAATACGGACCCTGGACTTCAGAAAAGCAGACTTTGACTCCCTCAGGGAACTGATGGGCAGGATCCCCTGGGAGAATAACATGAGGGGGAAAGGAATCCAGGAGATCTGGCTGTATTTTAAGGAATCTTTATTGAGGTTACTGGGACAAACCATCCTGATGTGTAGAAAGAATAGTAAATATGGCAGGCGACCAGCTTGGCTTAACAGTGAAATCCTTGCTGATCTTAAACACAAAAAAGAAGCTTACAAGAAGTGGAAGATTGGACAAATGACCAGGGAAGAGTATAAAAATATTGCTCGGGGATGTAGGAGTGAAATCAGGAAGGCCAAATCACACCTGGAGTTGCAGCTAGCAAGAGATGTTAAGAGTAACAAGAAGGGTTTCTTCAGGTATGTTAGCAACAAGAGGAAAGTCAAGGAAAGTGTGGGCCCTTTACTGAATGAGGAAGGCAATCTAGTGACAGAGGATGTGGAAAAAGCTAATGTACTCAATGCTTTTTTTGCCTCTGTCTTCACAAACAAGGTCAGCTCCCAGACTACTGCACTGGGCAGCAGAGCATGGGGAGGAGGTGACCAGCCCTCTGTGAGAAAGAAGTGGTTTGGGACTATTTAGAAAAACTGGATGTGCACAAGTCCATGGGGCTGGATGCGCTGCATCCGAGAGCACTAAAGGAGTTGGTGGATGTGATTGCAGAGCCATTGGCCATTATCTTTGAAAACTCATGGCGATCTGGGGAAGTCCCAGACGACTGGAAAAAGGCTAAAGTAGTGCCCATCTTTTTTTTAAAAAAAGGGAAGAAGGAGGATCCGGGGAACTACAGGCCAGTCAGCCTCACCTCAGTCCCTGGAAAAATCATGGAGCAAGTCCTCAAGGAATCAATTCTGAAGCACTTAGAGGAGAGGAAAGTGATCAGGAACAGTCAGCATGGATTCACCAAGGGCAAGTCATGCCTGACTAATCTAATTGCCTTCTATGACGAGATAACTGGCTCTGTGGATGAATGGAAAGTGGTGGACGTGTTGTTCCTTGACTTTAGCAAAGCTTTTGACACAGTCTCCCACAGTATTCTTGCCAGAAAGTTAAAGAAGTGTGGGCTGGATGAATGGACTATAAGGTGGATAGAAAGTTGGCTAGATTGTCGGGCTCAACGGGTAGTGATCAATGGCTCCATGTCTAGTTGGCAGCCGGTATCAAGTGGAGTACCCCAAGGGTCGGACCTCGGGCCGGTTTTGTTCAATATCTTCATTAATGATCTGGAGGATGGTGTGGATTGCACCCTCAACAAGTTTGCAGATGACACTAAACTGGGAGGAGAGGTAGATACGCTGGAGGGTAGGGGTAGGATACAGAGGGACCTAGATAAATGAGAGGATTGGGCCAAAAGAAATCTGATAAGGTTCAACAAAGACAAGTGCAGAGTTCTGCACTTAGGACGGAAGAACCCCATGCACCGCTACAGACTAGGGACCGAATGCCTTGACAGCAGTTCTGCAGAAAAGGACCTAGGGGTTACAGTGGATGAGAAGCTGCATATGAGTCAACAGTGTGCCGTTGTTGCCAAGAAGGCCAATAGCATTTTGGGATGTATAGGTAGGGGCATTGCCAGCAGATCGAGGGACGTGATTGTTCCCCTCTATTCAACATTGGTGAGGCCTCATCTGGAGTACTGTGTCCAGTTTTGGGCCCCACACTACAAGAAGGATGTGGACAAATTGGAAAATGTCCAGCAGAGGGCAACAAAAATGATTAGGGGACTGAAACACATGACTTATGAGGAGATGCTGAGGGAACTGGGATTGTTTAGTCTGCGGAAGTGAAGAATGAGGGGGGATTTGATAGCTGCTTTCAACTACCTGAAAGGGGGTTCCAAAGAGGATGGATCTAGACTGTTCTCAGTGGTAGCTGATGACAGAACAAGGAGTAATGGTCTCAAGTTGCAGTGGGGAAGGTTTAGGTTGGATATTAGGAAAAACTTTTTCACTAGTAGGGTGATGAAACACTGGAATGCGTTACCTAGGGAGGTGGTGGAATCTCCTTCCTTAGATATTTTTAAGGCCAAGCTTAACAAAGGCTTGGCTGGGATGGTTTAGTTGTGGATTGGTCCTGCTTTGAGCAGGGGGTTGGACTAGATGACCTCCTGAGGTCCCTTCCAACCCTGATATTTTATGATTCTTTGGTTCAGGGACTTGAACTGGGCACTCCCACATCCTGGGGGAGTTCCCTAACCACCAGGCTATAGAATCCTTCTTGCTTGCATTTTCTGGACCAATGACTGTTCATTGTCATTCACTATGGCAGTTCATAGCCATTCATAATGACAATGAATGATTATGAATTGCCACTATGAATGTTCATGGGAGCAGCAGCACATCAGATGGCATTGTTGAAACTGACCCGGGAATACTGAATCCAGTTCTGAGGTCTGCATTTTAAAAATAAAGTTGAAAAATTGGATAGAGTCCATAGAAGAGCCACAAAAATGATCTGAGGACTTTGAAAATATGCCCTACAGTGAGACACTGAAGATGACTTGATTACAGTGTTTAAGTACCTTTACAAGGAGAAAGTAGCAGGCATTAGCAGGTTCTTTAATCCAGTCAAGAAAGACATAGAAAGAAGCAGTGGCTGGAAATTAAAAAGCCACATTTTTATAAGAGTGATTAACCAATAAAACAAACTGCCAAGGGAAGCAGTACTTGATGACTGTGCAGGAGTAACTGAGATGGAACAACTGGCACAGGAGGTGACAAAGCCACCTCCACCAGCAGAGACGTCCCCTGAAGAAGGGGAATTCCCCGCTAGCCATCTGCAGCCATTTTAAGTGGAAAGCACATGCATCACAAAGTGACCTTAGCAGATCACAGATTCCGGCCATTATGGTCTCATCTGCAATATGTCATATTTCAATAAAAAAAGCTATTGTGGAGCTTAGCTGCCACCTAGAGAACAAAAAGCTACATCAAGTCTTCAGCTTTGTACAGTTATTTAAGAGTTCTTTCTTAATTAGCTAAAAACCTTTTCATTTATGAAAAAGGGAGCTATAAAATCTTGATCAAAAGGTCAGATTGAAACAAGCTCCTATTGCATGCCTCAGAGGGATGCATTATATCTATCTCTTCTCTCATTTGTTTTGCTAGGGGAATGATAAATAGCTATTAGAAAGAAAGGATTGGGGACAGAATTAAGCAGAGAAAAATCTACAAATTAAGCTGACCCATCTATAGCGAATAGCAGCAATAAAAGTCTACTTATAGTGTAAAGACCTCTTACTGTTATCCAAGATTGGGCACAATTATGCTAATTTGTTATTTGGTTCATAGCTATAACCCTGACATTCACATACTATGATGATGTGACAATTTTAGAACCTAGAATGGTAGGCTCTGCATTACCTGATACATTCAATCAAATGCTAGATTTTGAATGAAAACACCTACAAAAATCTGTGTAATTGTTGCACACCTGCTGTGTCCTCCTGTGAAAACCTTACTCTATTGGGAAAGAACACAACTAGCTTTTTGAGAAACATGCTTTTGAAAATTTGGCACCAGGTGTCAAAGAAAAAGAAACTGAATCCTTTCCTGATGGACAGACCTAAGCATTTGATTATTCCATTTGCTCTATTATATCCTGTGAAGCTTCAAGTGACATTTCAGATGCTGAGTAATGAAGGAATCCAGATAAGGCCAAGTTCTCTGCTGAAGGCAAGAGGAAGGACATTGTCAACGATCTGCAGAACCAGCCATGAACCACATGGCATGACTCATTTAAGTTGAGTGATTATACATCACTACAGTAAGAGAGCAATCAGCAATACTCTGCCTGATTTTCAGAAGTTTACTTTTGTTGATGTCATATAGCCAAGGCCATTAAAAACAAAAATATAAGTGTAATTTTCAGGGAAATCACCACTTCTAAAGGGTGCAGCCTTTGAACACTGTATAGTACTCCTGCCCCACAGTCATGCTAGATCCTTGGGAAGAGAACTCCTGAAGAGTGGCTGGGCAGCTATTCTTACCTCTCATCTGAGCTCTGTGAAGGTCATGGAGGCTTGTTAATGACTCTCAGCAATGCAGGCCCGTTTACACTGTAAGATCTCAGAACTGCTGAGAGACTGCTGAGATCTAGAAAACAGAAGAAAGTTGCTGGTGTTTTGTGCGTAATTCTGACTTTGATTTATGAGCGGACAGAGTAGAATTTGAGATTGTGTGATGCTCTTCTTAATTTTGAGCAATATGTGAAGATGCCAAAAAGAAGAAAATCCCAGAGAAGTTTCATTTTTCACCTATTAATACAAAAATGAACAACTTTTTTCCAGGCATGAGGACTTTGCAAAGGCTAATTAGGACAAGATCAGTAAAAGCACAACTCTTGTAATCACAAGAAAATGTAAATCTGTATGAAATTTAATTGGTGTCATTATAAACTCAGAATTAAAAATTGAACAAGCCTGAAAAATCATTTGAAATTCACAGTTTCACTTTTTGATACAAAAGTCTAATGAAATGGTGATTTTAGGTGTGTTGAAACTCTAAATGAAATTCAAGGTAAACGAGAAGCAGCATGCAAAAATAACATATATCTGTATGATCTAATGTCAGTAATATGTATGTATATGTCATCAGTATGCACAAACATTCTAGCCTGTGGAGTACGTGCACCCTAACATATTTGTGGGTGAGGAATGAAGTTTGGGCATAGAAGGAAGGATTTCAGGCACCTGTGCCCTCAGGATATTTTGCACTCTAGGTGAAACTTCCACCTTGCACCCTCCCTCCCCATCCCCTCCCCCCAGAGCATTGCTTACTATAAACTTTCAAAACTGAATATTGCATAATGTGGCATTGTTCATTAAAATTAAAAAACGTTTGGCTTGAAAATTCATTAATTTAATTATTTAGTCTACATATTTAATGAAAATAAATGGCCTTGAGTCTCCTGCACATGGCTAGAGTCCCTTCTGCCCCACTCCCCCATGGATCTGGAAAAGGCTGTTTTGGGGATCAGAGCACAGAGCTGGGAGTCGGGATCTGGCTTCTGTTTTCCACCCTGGCACCGACTCACTGGATGACTTCAGGCAAGTTACTTCCCCGTTCTAGGCTTCAGCTGCCCCAAGACCAAGGTGTGAAATGGTTCCTTGCTCCGGGGCTGGAAAGTGCAATGCAGGCAGGAGGGGGTGTCTGAAGGCTTGTCTTCCCCACAGGTGTGAGGCAAGGACAGAGTTCCAGCCTCCGTCATGACCGTCCTGGTTGCTTTACTCTGTCCCACTCCAATTTCTGCTGAAGCCCCTTACTCAGAGAGCTCTGGCCCAGGGCAGAGGCGTCAGTGTCATTCTGAGACTGATTTTCAGGGATGCTGAGCACTTCAGGTCTTCCTCAGGCAAAACTCCAGCAGATTGCAAGGAAACCAGCGAGCTAATCTCCAGTCCCTTCACAGCAAACACTGCTTGTCTTTGGGCTATTGCTAGGCTGCCGTGCAATCCTGTTCGCTCCTCCAGCCCTACATTTAAAACCCTTGGGAGGGAGGGGGGGCAGGAAGAGACGGTGGCAGGGGTTTAATGGACAAATGTAAGCCACTGGTGATGATGCTCTCAGTGTATCATGCACTGCTTTGGTTGCCTTCTCTAAGGGAAGTAAGAGCCTAAAGGACTTCACAGGGAAACTGTTCCAAAGAAGTTGGCACCCAGTTCCCCAAGCCTGGTGTACAGCATGAACACAGGGGGAGGTAGGGCACTGAACAAAGCGGTTCTCTCACATGTGACTGTTCTCAAAGATGCACACATGCTCGGAGCATTTCCCCATGGCCACTTGCAGGGATTCTAGCCTGCAGGACAGCTGGGCACACCACACTACTCTTGCAAAGCCCCCTCGTGCCGATCCGGGCTGGACCCCAGCCACCAGTCCCCAAAGAGAAGTGGGTGCTCGTTACCTTTGGCATCTGCCCTTTGGGTCCTGCCACCTCCAGTCTCCTCCTCACCCCCAAGAAGAAGAGGAGAGCTGTGATCCACAGGATCCCCAAGAGAGACAAAGCCAGCCGGCGACTCAGCTGTCTTATTGCTCAAAAGTCCTGCCTGGTGGCAAGGCGAGGGGCAGAGGGGCTGGCACGCCCGCAGCGGGGGGAGCACTACCAGCAGGCTGCTTCCCCTGTGTGGGGCATGGCTGGAGCAGGGCCTGCTCTGAGCCTGGTTGGAGACAGAGAGCAGCGAGTCCTTGGCTGGGCGCTGCGCAGGGAGGAGGAGGTACCGGGGGTGGAGAGGGCTGGGGAGCGGGGAGGGAGAGGCTGGCTCAAAGCAGGACCTGCAGCGCCAGACAGTGTCAGGCTCTCTGGGAATCAGGAAGGTGTCGGTGTGTGTCTGGCTGTATCACCCTGGCTGGCAGCCCCCCAGGAGCAGGGGGAGGCGCTGCTGGCTGCACTGTGTCCATTGCCGCTGCCAGCCACGGCATACCCCCAGCGGGAGCAATAGTGTAAAAAAAATTTGGGGGCACCACTGTTTTGTGCCCCCAAATCTTGACGCCCTAGGCAGCCACTTAGTTCACCTAGTGGTTACACATGCCCTATAAAAGAGGTAATCCACCTTGCTAGACTAATAGACTAATAAACTAATAGACTAGTCAACTTTGACCAGTAGGCTGTACTTGTTTTTCTTAAACTTTCTAAGTTCCAAGGGGACTAGGCTAAGCTTGGTTTCCCTAAGGTTTTGTTCTTAATTTTGTTAATTTGGTTTTAATTTTAAGTTTAAGTTAGTTAAGTAAACTCTAAGTTAGCTTTAATAGCTCTTAGCACTAGCTTCTTCTACATGTTGCACCTCTGTGTGAGTATATTAACCAAAGCTCTGTAGCATAGAATACCATATTACCATATATATCTTTTGAATAGCAGTAATACAATTGTAACCTTGTAACTCTAATTATTTTACTATTTAATTACTACTTCATTTATTTTAATAAAAAGTCTTTACGGCTATATCTGTCTCAGTGTGAGCTTGATGTCATACTCACGAGGGTCCTTTTTAAATTCTGTGGAGCCTGATTTGGGACAAGAACTTTTATCTTCTGATCAAACAGATTGGCAAGCCTAAAACCCATACTATCCAAATTAATATTATTAACACCCTAAATCAGGCAACAGACTGGCGAGCCAGCTAGGAGGCTCAAGGAGTGTGTGACAGGAATTTTCAGGGATTCCAGGCATCTTTAGACCCCTGTGGATCTCACCTGAGGCATAAGTAAAGACATAAAGTTACCGAGTTAGAGAGCAAAATCAATGTCTTACTCACTCACTCTTAAGAGCACAGGAACCTGATTTCCTGTGACTGCTTCTTGGCAGTGATCCCAGTATTTCGTGTTCTGTACTGTGGTTTGACTTAAAATTTTAGCTTAAAGGTTTTGAATTTAATCATGCAAGATAAAGACTAGTGTGTTATTATTTAAAATAATACGTGCATTTAAGGGGCTTTGTTAAAAGTTGAAGTTATAACAAATGGTACCAATAAGATATTAGCAGCAGCATCAGGCCCGATGATCCACACTAGTGGTGGTGGGGGAGTTAGTAAATCTATGTATTAATTGCCACCAAAAGGCCACAATAACTCAGAACTTGAACAGTTCAAGCTAACTTATTTCAGTCCCCTCAACTCTCCTGGGCTGCACCTCTGATCTGTCTGCCTCAGTATCCCCCAGCTGTTTGGAAGGTCCCAACAGAGGAAAGAGACCTCTCAATCAGCCACAAGCCATCGAGGGAAGAGAGGGAACACACCCCCCACCCCTCTATCATTTACTTGGGACTTATTGAACTAAATGTAAAAACCAGTTTGGGGTATTGTTTCCTGTTGTTTCTGTGAAGAAATGCCTTCAGTTTCAGAGTAAAGAACAGCAGTATGTTTATTAGATAGTTTACTACATAGGCTAGTCAATAGTAAAGTTTTAAAATTGAAATGAGTTCTGTGTTACGTGTTAAGGTGAGTAAAGCAAGGGCAAGAGTAGAGTCTGTTGAAGTTACCAGCAGTATGGCTTTAAAAAACTTTGCCAGAAAATACATTCAGGAACATGAAGGGGGGTTAAAACAGCTGAGGAATAGTGAGATGCTCTCTGAGTATTATAACACATGGGGTTTTGTGAGTGAGGTGTTTGATGGAAAAACACAGCAAAAAAAAAGGCTAAACGAGTGAGGGGAATAGCTATTGAATGTCTGCTTGTGGCTTGTAGTTCTCTGGAAAAGAAATTGAGTAAAAAATTAGAGTTACTCAGGAAAGCCCAGCAAATTCTGGATGAGGGAGAAAAGGTCATTCAGGATTTAACAAATCGGCTACATACAGTGTCAGAGGAGTGGTCAGTAATTTTCCAAAAGAAGCAGGAGTTAAAGAAAACTTTAAAATGGTATATGTACCAGATACAGAAAACAGGAGAAGCAGCACATTTTTGGCAGGAGCGAGTGGATGCCAGCTTAAAATCTCTGGATGGCTATAAATCAGACTGTGACTGGCTGCTGGAAAAAATCAGAAAGTTGAAAAAGATAGGAGATGTGTTAGAGGAGGATAAAGAATCAGTTCCCATCCCTGTTGGCATGGAGATAGAATCATAGAATCATAGAATATCAGGATTGGAAGGGACCTCAGGAGGTCATCTAGTCCAACCCCCTGCTCAAAGCAGGACTGATCCCCAATTAAATCATCCCAGCCAGGGCTTTGTCAAGCCTGATGTCATAAATATAAAGGGAAGGGTAAACCCCTTTAAAATCCCTCCTGGCCAGAGGAAAAATCCTCTTACCTGTAAAGAAGCTAAAGGTAACCTCACTGGCACCTGACCAAAATGACCAATGAGGAGACAAGATACTTTCAAAAGCTGGAAGGAGGGAGAGAAACACAGGGTCTGTGTCTGTCTGTATGCTGCTTTTGCCAGGGATAGAACAGGAATGGAGTCTTAGAACTTTTAGCTAGGTATGTGTTAGATTATGATTTTTTGAAATGGCTGAGAAAGGAACTGTGCTGAATAGAATGACTATTCCTGTCTGTGTGTCTTTTTTGTAACTTAAGGTTTTGCCTAGAGGGATTCTCTATGTTTTGAATCTAATTACCCTGTAAGGTATCTACCATCCTGATTTTACAAAGGGGATTTCTTTACTTCTATTAAAAGTCTCCTTGTAAGAAAACTGAATGCTTTTTCCTTGTTCTCAGATCCAAGGGTTTGGGTCTGTGGTCACTTATGCAAATTGGTGAGGATTTTTACCAAACCTTTCCCAGGAAGTGGGGTGCAAGGTTTGGGAGGATTTTGGGGGGAAAGACGTGTCCAAACTACGCGTCATAAATATAAAGGGAAGGGTAAACCCCTTTGAAATCCCTCCTGGCCAGGGGAAAGCTCCTCTCACCTGTAAAGGGTTAAGAAGCTAAAGGTAACCTCGCTGGCACCTGACCAAAATGACCAATGAGGAGACAAGATACTTTCAAAAGCTGGGAGGAGGGAGAGAAACAAAGGGTCTGTGTCTGTCTGTATGCTGGGTCTTTGCCGGGGATAGACCAGGAATGGAGTCTTAGAACTTTTAGTAAGTAATCTAGCTAGGTATGTGTTAGATTATGATTTCTCTAAATGGCTGAGAAAAGAATTGTGCTGAATAGAATAACTATTTCTGTCTGTGTATCTTTTTGTAACTTAAGGTTTTGCCTAGAGGGGTTCTCTATGTTTTTGAATCTAATAACCCTGTAAGATATCTACCATCCTGATTTTACAGGGGGGATTTCTTTATTTCTATTTACTTCTATTTTTATAAAAAGTCTTCTTGTAAGAAACTGAATGCTTTTTCATTGTTCTCAGATCCAAGGGTTTGGGTCTGTGGTCACCTATGCAAATTGGTGAGGCTTTTTATCCAACATTTCCCAGGAAAAGGGGGGGTGCAAGTGTTGGGAGGATTGTTCATTGTTCTTAAGATCCAAGGGTCTGGGTCTGTAGTCACCTAGGCAAATTGGTGAGGCTTTTTACCAAACCTTGTCCAGGAAGTGGGGTGCAGGGTTTTGGGAAGTATTTTGGGGGGAAAGACGTGTCCAAACAGCTCTTCCCCAGTAACCAGTATTAGTTTGGTGGTGGTAGCGGCCAGTCCAAGGAAAACGGGTGGAATATTTTGTACCTTGGGGAAGTTTTGACCTAAGCTGGTAAAGATAAGCTTAGGAGGTTTTTCATGCAGGTCCCCACATCTGTACCCTAGAGTTCAGAGTGGGGGAGGAACCTTGACACTACGTTTCCCAGTAAACCCAGTTAGAGTTTGGTGGTGGCAGTGGAGATCCAGGGACAAAGGATAAAATTAATTTGTACCTTGGGGAAGTTTTAACCTAAGCTGGTGAAAGTAAGCTTAGGAGGTTTTCATGCAGGTCACCACATCTGTACCCTAGAGTTCAGAGTGGGGGAGGAACCTTAACACCTGACCTTAAAAACTCCTAAGGAAAGAGATTCCACCACCTCCCTAGGTAACGCATTCCAATATTTCACAACCCTACCAGTGAAAAAGTTTTTCCTAATATCCAACCTAAATCTCCCCCACTGCAACTTGAGACCATTACTCCTTTTCCTGTCATCCGCTACCATTGAAAATAGTCTAGATCCATCCTCTTTGGAACCCCTTTCAGGTAGTTCATAGAATCATAGAATCATATAATATCAGGGTTGGAAGGGACCCCTGAAGGTCATCTAGTCCAACCCCCTGCTCGAAGCAGGACCAATTCCCAGTTAAATCATCCCAGCCAGGGCTTTGTCAAGCCTGACCTTAAAAACTTCCAAGGAAGGAGATTCCACCACCTCCCTAGGCAATGCATTCCAGTGTTTCACCACCCTCTTAGTGAAAAAGTTTTTCCTAATATCCAATCTAAACCTCCCCCACTGCAACTTGAGACCATTACTCCTCGTTCTGTCATCTGCTACCATTGAGAACAGTCTAGATCCATCCTCTTTGGAACCCCCTTTCAGGTAGTTGAAAGCAGCTATCAAATCCCCCCTCATTCTTCTCTTCTGCAGGCTAAACAATCCCAGCTCCCTCAGCCTCTCCTCATAAGTCATGTGTTCTAGACCCCTAATCATTTTTGTTGCCCTTCGCTGGACTCTCTCCAATTTATCCACATCCTTCTTGTAGTGTGGGGCCCAAAACTGGACACAGTACTCCAGAAGAGGCCTCACCAATGTCGAATAGAGGGGAACGAACACGTCCCTCGATCTGCTCACTATGCCCCTACTTATACATCCCAAAATGCCATTGGCTTTCTTGGCAACAAGGGCACACTGCTGACTCATATCCAGCTTCTCGTCCACTGTCACCCGTAGGTCCTTTTCCGCAGAACTGCTGCCTAGCCATTCGGACCCTAGTCTGTAGCAGTGCATTGGATTCTTCCATCCCAAGTGCAGGACCCTGCACTTATCCTTATTGAACCTCATCAGATTTCTTTTGGCCCAATCCTCCAATTTGTCTAGGTCCTTCTGTATCCTATCCCTCCCCTCCAGCGTATCTACCACTCCTCCCAGTTTAGTATCATCCGCAAATTTGCTGAGAGTGCAATCCACACCATCCTCCAGATCATTTATGAAGATATTGAACAAAACCGGCCCCAGGACCGACCCTTGGGGCACTCCACTTGATACCGGCTGCCAACTAGACATGGAGCCATTGATCACTACCCGTTGAGCCCGACAATCTAGCCAGCTTTCTACCCACCTTATAGTGCATTCATCCAGCCCATACTTCCTTAACTTGCTGACAAGAATACTGTGGGAGACCGTGTCAAAAGCTTTGCTAAAGTCAAGAAACAATACATCCACTGCTTTCCCTTCATCCACAGAACCAGTAATCTCATCATAAAAGGCGATTAGATTAGTCAGGCATGACCTTCCCTTGGTGAATCCATGCTGATTGTTCCTGATCACTTTCCTCTCATGCAAGTGCTTCAGGACTGATTCTTTGAGGACCTGCTCCGTGATTTTTCCAGGGACTGAGGTGAGGCTGACTGGCCTGTAGTTCCCAGGATCCTCCTTCTTCCCTTTTTTAAAGATTGGCAGTACATTAGCCTTTTTCCAGTCGTCCGGGACCTCCCCGGTTCGCCACGAGTTTTCAAAGATAATGGCCAATGGCTTTGCAATCACAGCCGCCAATTCCTTCAGCACTCTCGGATGCAACTCGTCCGGCCCCATGGACTTGTGCACGTCCAGCTTTTCTAAATAGTCCCTAACCACCTCTATCTCCACAGAGGGCTGGCCTCTCTTCCCCATTTGAAAGCAGCTATCAAATCCCCCCTCATTCTTCTCTTCTGTAGACTAAACAATCCCAGTTCCCTCAGCCTCTCCTCATAAGTCATGTGTTCCAGTCCCCTAAATATTTTTGTTGCCCTCCGCTGGACTCTCTCCATTTTTTCCACATCCTTCTTGTAGTGTGGGGCCCAAAACTGGACACAGTACTCCAGATGAGGGCTCACCAATGTTGAATAGAGGGGAACGATCACGCCTCTCGATCTGCTGGCAATGCCCCTACGTATACATCCCAAAATGCCATTGGCCTTCTTGGCAACAAGGGCACACTGTTGACCCATATGCAGCTTCTCATCCACTGTAACCCCTAGGCCCTTTTCTGCAGAACTGCTGCCGAGCCATTCGGTCCCTAGTCTGTAGTGGTGCATTGGCTTCTTCCGTCCTAAGTGCAGGACTCTGCACTTGTCCTTCTTGAACCTCATCAGATTTCTTTTGGCCCAATCCTCCAATTGGTCTAGGTCCCTCTGTATCCTATCCCTACTCTCCAGTGTATCTACCACTCCTCCCATTTCAGTATCATCTGCAAACTTACTGAAGGTGCTATCCACACCATCCTCCAGATCATTTATGAAGATATTGAACAAAACCGGCCCCAGGACCGACCCTTG